>NC_044038.1:208830001-209433111 GCF_901765095.1 Microcaecilia unicolor | reverse complement strand
CTAAGCTTTTTTTATTCAGAATAATCTAGGACATTACTAGGGTTACCATATTTGCAGAGACAAAATAGAGGACACAAAAATAAAAATGCTTTGCTAAAGAAATATTTAATCGTAGCAAATGTGTAAATGGCTTTTACTTAATGAACACACGTCAAACTGTGACTGACTTACAGGAAAACAGAAGACAATCTACTTTTCAAAAACTTCTGGATTTGAATTTGACTGAGTCTGAGCCCAAGCTTGCTTTTCAGAAGAGCGGATATCCCTCAACAACTTTAACTGGCTTCTGAGATACCAGTGAAAGTCTTTACATGACAAATGCTTAAAGTCCAGCTACACAAACAAAATTCAACCAACAGGGAAACAAAGAAATCAGCAAAGCCTTTCTCTCTCTTTAGCACCCCCCCCCCCCCCCCCCCATGTGTCCAAACTGACTAATAGGCCAGAGATGGTTTCTCTCATTATATGGGTAGGTGTGTTGGTCATAGGCACATAAAAGAAAACGAGGACATTTTCCTAAAAATTAAAAAACCTGGAGGACATATCTGAAGAAGTCCAATAGGAGGATGTCATGGTAACCCTAGACATTACTAAATTTCAAACCTGGAGGCAGGGTAGAATAAATGGAATTTCCAAATGTTTCTTCCATTTTGTACCTAGGCAAAAAAAAAAAAAAATCTTTTAAATCCGGTCAATATCTTTGCAGTTATTTATGCTGGTTCTCCTTGGGGGCAGTGAAACATGGAAAATAGTCTGGAACTTACTGGCTTCAAAGAGAGGGAGAGGGGGAGGGGTGGTAGGACCTGATCTGTGGTCTACTGGCCTCACTGGGGAGAGAGAGGGGGATCAGGATCAAGGGAGGGAGAGAGGGGTAATTGGAGTGAGAGGGAACCTGTTCAAATGTCTTATGTGTATCCCAGCTGAATATCGGCCAGGACCCACGTAAGCTCCAATGGCTTCCATATGTATTGAATATCTGGGGCAAAATTTTGCCCAGGACAGTTAGCATTTTAAAAAAATGATGACTGCCGTAGGCTGAATATTGACTGGACAGTGATTTGTTTTATTTGCTCTAATTATCACTGTCAAAGAATGTTTCTTGTAGGGTATGACCTCCAAAATCCTCATCAGAACAGACTGAGGAAAAAAATTCATTTACTTTTTCTGCTATCACCTTGTCTTCCATGAATTCTCCTTTTATCCCTCGATTGCCTAGCTGTCCAACTGCTGCTGCTTCTGTGGGCCATACAGCTTTCCTCCGTCTTTCTTCTTATGTCCACATCTCCCAAAATGTGGTTATAGCTTTCCTGCTGCTTCTTTCAATATTAGAGTCCTCTCCTTCCTCCTACAATCCTCCTCCTGTTGCTGACATGGTCTCTTCTAGCTGATATATTTTTGTATACGATAAAAAATGTTTATAAGTGGTATTGGGGTAATATGACATACACAGATTAGATTGTTGGAAGAATATTGTGTAATATAGGGTTTTGTACAACGAAATTGAAGTTTATATATTACTCCTAATTTGGGGTTCCTTTACTAAAGCTTCATGCACGCTAACCGACATTAGTGTGCATAAGTGCCGCGTGGCCTTAGGTACAAAATAGGACATGCAGTATTTAGCGTGCGTTAATGTCCGCTAGTGAGCGCTAAGCATTAGTAAAGGGGCCTCTTAGTTTGGTTTTGGGAAAGATCGACTGTTGGCCTGCCAGTCTTTCTGTTTCCAACCTAGGGGAGTCCTTCTGCCACGGAATGGTCTTGCTTCTCTTATCCTGTGGGGGTGATCCCTTCCCCTATTGCCAGCTGAATCGGGTCCTCCTGTTCATTCACTGATGTACCTTCCTGCTCCCTTCCAACCAGCAGAAGTTAAAGAAAAGTCCCGCTGTTCCCATGGCTGGCTAGGCTGGATCCCCTGCAACTTCCATACTGGTACCCAGTGGCATAGCCACAGGGGGGTCTTAGGGGCCTGCACCCCCTCCCACATACACATAATGGTCTTGGGCCCCCTCCAGAACTACAACACCCCTTTACCTTTGCTGGCAGGGATGCTGAGGCCCCATCAGCCAAATACAGTGCCGCTGCTCCCCTCCTCCTTGCACTACTGCCTTCCTGCTCTGAGCATGCCGGGACTTCTTGTGCATGCTCTGAGTGTGGGGGGGGGGGGAGAGGAATGCATTGATCCCCCCAGTCCACCCCCAAAATTGCATAGCTGGCTACTCTACTGCCGGTACCACATTCCTTCTCCTACTGGTGTCTGCTCTTTCTCCATATGAGGTCTTGAACTACTTGGCGGCAATACTGCCAGGCTTCAAAGAACCAATGGGGAACAATTTATTTCAAATGTGACCAATCAGAAAGAAGCACTTTCTGTGGTTACATTCAAAGTGGTTTAAATATTATATACAGGCGCTTATTGTGTACCTGGGACAATGGAGACTTGCCCAGAGTCACAAGGAGCTGCAGAGGGGATTTGAACCTAGCTCTCATGGTTCTCAGGCTACTGCACTACTCCTCCACACAGTGGAAGCAGTGCATGCAAATCAATGTCATGAATATTCATTGCAAATGTCCAGAAAACCTGACTGGCTGGGGTTCCCGCAGGACAGTTTTGGAACCACTGATGTAAATTCAGGAACAATCCCACCTAAACAAGAACTTCTGATAACCTTAGTGAGTGGGAAAAAGAGCATTGCCCAGAGCTATCAGTCAACCCCCCCTCCCCCACATTCATTAAACACTGTTCTTCTCCAGAAAAAAAAATAAAGGGGCCCTTGTTGGGTATGCAAATTGCAGTTTTTGTAAATTCCCTCTTGTGTGCATGGCAGCCTCCAAGTTTTTCATAAAAATCATGATCGTGCCTGGCACAATGGCCAGCCCTGCAGCTCGGCTACCTGAAAGGCTTTCCTTTTATTCGTGCTAAATAATCTCGTGTTTATAGTCTCCAACCATCCAATAGCAGATGGTCTAATGAGGCCTGAATTATTTAAAGAACCACCAGGCAAGGTTTTAGACAGCGCCATTGGAATGCCCACAGCAGAACAGCTCAATTCATCAGCTCAGTGTAAAATGAACCTCAGGGAGAAGCGGTTAAACAAACGAATGAGACCTGTTTATGGAACTAACCTAACACATTTGTGACTAGCTTTTGAGATATGCTCCTGGCCTGCTGAAGTGAGTATATTCTCCTAAAAGCAGGTCACAGGCCGTTAAGAGGTAGGCAGGGCCTGGATCTTGTTCATTGACTTGTACTTCAAGGACAGCTGTCCTGCTTTCAATATGCAGTAAATTCTGAGCCGGAGTTTAGCAGAAGGCTTTTTGTTTTCAAAGCTGTGTAGTGTTACAAAGCAGGAGATGGAGAACAGGAAACTGGATGCCCTTCCAGGCTTTATTTTTCTTAAGTCTGTTTGTTTAGATGTGTGAAGAATTTATAGAAGGGTGGAAGTTAAAGGTGGCAAAGCCAAACAGCACAGTCTAGTGGTTAGTGCAATGGACTTTGATCCTGGGGAACTGGGTTCAATTCCCACTGTAGCTCCTTGTGGTTCTGGGCAAAGTCACTTAACCCTCCATTGCCCGACTTGGTACAAAATAAGTACCTGAATATATGTAAACTGCTTTGAATGTAGTTGCAAAAACCTTAGAAAGGTGGTATATCAAGTCCCAGTCCCATTTCCCTTTCCCTATTTGAGATTCTAGATGGAATGTTGCTACTATTTGAGATTCTACATGGAATGTTAATGTTGCTATTCCACTAGCAACATTCCATGTAGAAGCCTGCCCTTGCAGATCAGCAACGTATGTGCAGGACCTCAGACTCACAGAAACAGAAGCCTGCGCGGCTGCATTGCTGATCTGCAAAGGCAGGCTTCTACAAGGAATGCTGCTAGTGGAGGAGTAGGTTAGTGGTTAGTGCAGCGGACTCTGATTCTGGGGAACTGGGTTCAATTCCCACTGCAGCTGCTTGTGACTCTGGGCAAGTCACTTAACCCTCCATTGCCCGTGGTACAAAATAAGTACCTGAATATACATAAACCGCTTTGAATGCAGTTGCAAAAACCTCAGAAATGTGGTATATCAACCCTCTTTAAGTTAAGGTAGAGAGTGAGCAGTCCAATTTTTCTATTCACTCTGTTCTTGTCTCCTTCAATGCCTTTGATCATTTTGCATTTCTTTATTTATTATCATGCTCTCTGTTGCTATGTTTCCATTTCCTGGAGCCTTATAGTATCTTGTCCATAAATTCATGACCTGATGTGCAGGATGTTACCTTACAAAGAAGACTAAACATTCTTTGGGGTAAAAGGTAAGGGGTCAATATTCAGCCACCGGCAGTGAGTGTTTTTTTTAGCCGCCAGTGACATTATTCCTAGATATACAATGTCGGGCCGTGACCAGGCACCAGCACTGAATATTTGGCTTAATGCAGCCAGTTCACTCTTATGCGGTCGGGTGCAATATCCAGCACTTAACCGCCTAGGTCCGACTTTTATGCGGTCCAATATGGCCGCTTAACTTAAGTGGTTAAATGCTGACTCAGTTCCTGGCTTTCACTTTAGCAGTCTGTGGTGATAGTGGTAATAACCGGTTAAATGTCACTGAATATCAGTGGATAGCCCCACGCAATCAATTTAACAGGCTAAAAGCCCTTTCTGACTGGTTAAATCACTTTGAATATCGACTCCGTACAATTTAATTCTAGCACACGATTCATCTAACTCACTTTATTTCCCTCCCTTCACTTGGTTCCCCGTCGCCATGGGCGTAGTTTGACTGTTTCATTTGGGGGGGGGGCAAAGGATGGGGTAGAGCATATTAGCATATTCATTTGCATATATATATATATATATATATATATATATATATATATATATATACACACACACAAATGAATATGCTAATATGGAGGAAGGAAGGAAGGAAGGGGAAAAGAGCTGGTTTTTTGGGGGTCATTTTTAATACTATTTACATCATTTTTTATTTTTCATGTGAATAAATATTTTTTGGTATCCTTATTCAATCTCCTCACTTTTCGTTTTATATTTTTTGGGGAATAACCATAATGAATATGTATGAGCTATCAAGTCAGCTCTTTCTCCCTCCCTCCCTCCCTCCCTTCTTTCCTCCTTACCCAGCACTCCCTCTTCCTCTCCAGTATTATTTCCCCACCCCCTTTCCCATACCAAGCCTGTGTTGACCTTAGAAATGCATAGGCTCTATAGTAGAACAGAGCAATATTAAGCTAATGAAATAGGTACCCAGGATCCGAAGCCCTCTGCCTACTGCAGGGGACCAGGAGCAGACACTAGAGTGACCCCCAGGGGTGACAGCGTATTTGCAATAATTTTGTAGTTAAACTTCTGTTAGCTTTCTGCATCAGCCCCTCTGTATCCCTAATTGATTTTAAATTGATACCTACAGGTTCAGAGGTAGGGCACTTTGCTCCTCACCATCCCCATTGGCTGCCTACAGCTGTGTACTTGAGAGAATGTAAAATAAAAAGAGCCAGAACCCATCAGGAAACAGAATATATTCTCACTGAAATCTGGCCATCTGAATTGTATATTTATTTATTTTCTCCTCCCATCTTGTAAGGCACTGCCTACCCAACAAAAACAGTGTTAGAGACTAAAGATGGACCAGCAATAAAGAACGACAACATGGATGCAGGCAGCAGCAGCTCACAGGTTTGCTTGCTGCGTTTTGAGTGAACGGCGACGGCTGCGCGGGGGAGTGGAAAAAACAGAGATTTACCAAATGGCTTCTTCCTTCCTTACAGTGGACTAGATAGGCTGGCTGGCTCACTTCCACTAGTACCGAAGAGTTGCAGCGGCGAACTGGCGGTAGTAAAAAGCACCAAACAGGCAGCTCGACTCCGTCCTTCGCTTCCCTGCCCTGAGCCCTCTCAGCGTCCCGCTCGCCCGAAAGGAAATGACATCAGAGGAAGACGGGATGCAGAGAGGGAAGGGACGTGAAGGACGGAGTCGAGCTGCCCATTTGGTGCTTTTACTACTGGCGCACCGCCCCGCCCGCCAGGTCGCTGCTGCGACTTCGGGTAAGAAGATAAGTCGTAAGTCATTTGGGGGGCCAATGCCCCCCCTTGCCCCCCCCAGTCTACGCCCATGCCCATCGCTTGACTTGTTTGTTCCCTCCACCCTTTCTGTGTTGCTGTGGCTTGACTATGGAGATTTGGTCTTTCCTCTTCTCATTGGTGAGCCTGCAGTTATGCCAGCCAAGTATAATTTTGAGTTGTAATGAATGGAGGCGTTAAACAGAACACAAATTATCCCTTCTGGATACAGTGAAGGAGCTTGTTTAATTTTGGAGTTGCTCAGTACCCACCTTCACCACAGAGCTAGCACATATGCGTGCATCTGTTTTCACGTGTTGGAAAGGGCATTTATCTTAAGAAAGCAAACAGTTCTTCCGAACACGTTGTTTTCAATGGTATTATTGTTCCTTGATTAATTGGTACATTAGTCCTGTCCTACTGGGTTCAGATTCTAGTCTGGCTCTTCAGCTGATCTTCCAGAATTTGCCAAACATTATAAGGGATCTGTTCTAGCAGAACATCTCCCAGCTAATCATCTCCTGCCCCTTCTCTTTGGGGCTGAAACTTTTCTAAAATCATAGTGGAAAAATACTCACCTTCTTCAGCCCCAAACAGGGTTACTATCGAAGACAGATTGCTGGAGTCTAGGGTTAAGGAAGAATGGCCTTATGCTCATTCAGGGCTTGGGGCAAATGGAGAATGTAGGGGCCTCATTCCTACTTGCCATAATATGCAGTGGAAAACATCAGTGTGTTCTTGCACAGATGCTTTACTAAAGCTGTCCCTAACTGTGAGTTTCACAATGTTACCTGACCACCCAGAATGGCCATTTTGAGAATTTATAGAAAAATCACAAAGTGTCAGGAGTGTAATATATAGAAAATCAAAAAAATTTGTATAACACTCCAATTATATTCTCTGAGGTGAATGCAAAATTTTGATATATAATGAATTTCTTATATAAAGTAGCCTCAATAGCCCAGGGAACCATATTATTTAGGACTCCACTGAATTGGCCAGCATCATAGGCTCCTCCTCTTTTCAGAAAAAACCACCGATATCAAAAAACTCCCTATCTTAGGGGAGAAAAAGATCATGTGGATAAAAAACGGAAAAGAGGGGTATTTTATCAAAATATCAATAAGAATGCACCACACCTCAACGAGTATTAATGGAAGTAAAGGAAATATATTTACTTCATAAACCTTGTTATTAAGAGAACTGAGAACAATATATCAAACTGAAACCAATGTATTTCGGAGCTACAAATATTTTTCACTCTGAGGTGAACTAGCTGTGTATAAATATATTAAACAGGTTACTTATCTTTAAGGCAGAATATAATAGCCCTTTTAAAAGTTCAACCCATCTGGTTCATCTTTGTATAATGCTCTCGAACATCGATCGTTAGTATCCTGTTTGTATAGTTGTCAGTCTCTAGTTGTTTCGGTATTGAAGTCAAAAAATGTAAGCGTGGGTAATACTTAAAAAGTATTAAATTTCGCTATGTCTATCCAGTTTTCTCGACAGCCAAGGCCCCACTGTTTCGCAATCTTCATCAGGAGAAGTTTCAAAAATAATAGAAATTAAATTCCTTTCTATCCATCGCGAACAATGATTCAAAACATGGCGCCTGTTGATATAGGACGCCAGTGCTTAAACTCCACCCCCTTAGAGTAGCATCACTATTTGTTTAGTCCAATCAGCAGTCTGAGTTTTAATCTTCAATTTAACATATCACTAAATTCAACCATTTTTGAAGCCTTAATATCGATTATTTATCAAAAACGATTTATACTGTTAATAAACGAGACTAGGGTTTAGCTGAATACAAAAAATCAGAATATATATATACACAAGATGAAAATTATCTTAATGTTCAATGAAATTCATGCTTTTAAATATATCACATACCGTATGCACTCGCCAATTATCAATTGGTAGATATTTTGCAGATAATGAAGAAGATATATTTAACCATAGGAAACCTTACGCATTTCAATAAAATGCTTCCCATTCAATAGGACCATTAAGGCCATTAGGGTGTACAGTTCGCAGATGATAAATCCATTTCTGTTTTGAGAATTGAAATAGGTCTTGGAATGTTTCTCTGGCTTTCTGAATCCCAGAATATGCATTCTGGGTTTCCAGGTCCCTGTTCCCAACCCAAGGATCCAGAGTGCCTTTTCCTTTTCCCCAATTTCTCACTTTTTTTTAAGATGATTTATAATTTTTTTTTATTACATTTGTACCCCACGCTTTCCCACTCATGGCAGGCTCAATGCGGCAGGCAGTGGAGGGTTAAGTGACTTGCCCACAGTCACAAGGAAGGAGCTGCCTGTGCCGGGAATCAAACTCAGTTCCTCAGGACCAAAGTCCACCACTCTAACCACTAGGCCACTTAACAGACTTAAACAGACAAAAGCTGTTAAGTGAAATACAGCCAGTAAATATGAAATCAATATTACAGGAATTTCATTTCTTTCCATCACTACTACTACTATTTAGCATTTCTATAGCGCTACAATTGGCTATTAATTGGCTTCATTAGACCCCAATACTATAGAGGGGGGTAGGAATTAGTGAAGATTACTTTTAAATTCTCAAACAATAATAAGAAATTATGACATCATTTTTCTCATATATTTAAATCTCTAATGTTGTTTTGAGTCCAGGAAGGTCTTGAGCTGATCAGGTATATAAAACACATATTTTATCTGATTTAACCTTACAATACATTTACAGGGATATGCAAGGAGGAAAGAACCCCCTAATTCTAATATTTTAGACCTCATAGAAAGAAACATTTTTCTCTTTTCTTGGGTAATCTTAGTCACATCGGGTTGAAGCCAAATTTTTTTGGCCTCCAAACATACGGTTAGCCGATTTAAAGTAAAGTCTCATTATTGAATTTAAGTCTTGCTGGAAAACAAATGAAACTATCAGCGTCCCTCTTTCAGACACATTTTCAAGTGACTGTTCCAAGATGGCTGTAATATTTTGCAGATCTATAGATTTTTCTCCTTCTGCTTTTTTCATTGTACTTGATATAAAGTAGATTTTATTCCATGGAGGAATTGCTTCTTGAGGAAAATTTAAATTCTCTTTCAAAAATCTGGTAAACATATCTAATGGGGATACCCCCAAAAGTTTAGGAAAATTAAGCAGATGGAGATTCAATCTCCTATTAAAGTTCTCCATTTGTTCAATCTTTCTTCTTATTTCCACATTATCCTTTATTACAGCCAACTTAAATTCATTTGTTTGTTTAGTCTCTTTCTGCAATGTCTCTATTTTCAGGGAAAAATCTTGTTTAACTATAGCTATTGAGTTCTTCACTTCTTGCACCTTCAAACTTAAAACTTTTACCTCTTCAGAAGATTGTCGCAAGGTTTTCTCCATTTCAATTAGCTTCAGCCATATCTTGCCCAGGCTTACCTCCGGTTCTGGTCCCGCAACTGAAGATATCACCGCTGAGTCAGATTCCCCACTGGGCTCACCAGATTTGCCCTTTCCAGGTTCTGATGGAAACCCTACTCGACTCGCTGCAGTTGCTGGGCATGGAGGAATCATAGAGTTTAGCAGGGGAGAAAGAGATGCTTCCACTTCCAGCGGGGGGGCCGCTTCACTGACTCCTCCCGCTAAGGAATCCGTCCCGCTTTTTCGAGAAAGAGTGGGGAAGAAGCGTTCCAAACCAGGTCTTGCCGGCGTGGACGTCCCGGTAGGTGGGGGAACCCCCCGGACAGATCCTTTACGCTTCGTATGGGGCTTTTGACGAAGAAAATAGTATTCGGCGAAAACGAAGCTGGAGCTCGATTGCAGCGCGACCGCTCACAGCGCCATCTTGACACCCCCCCCCCCAATTTCTCTTTTATATCCTAGGGTAGCAAAATGCTATAATGAAATCTGGAATACGTGGAGCAGGTGCTCTGTCACTTAATTCCACATCCTGTTCTGCTATTCAGATTGTCAGTTTTCACCCAGTTGTTCCCTTTCACCATACCCCTGGTCTTAACCGAAAGTCTGTCTCTCCTAAATAGAGAAATGTGGCAACCAATTTTGGGTGGGCTATAGCTTTACCATTACACTTGCATAGATCTTTGGAGAAAAAGTGTTGACTATGCTAATTTGATATTTTTAATCCACAACATGTGTTAACATATTTTCTCTCTGGTTTATAGATAGGAATGAGACTCTCAAACTTTAGGAGCAAGTTGATAGCTCCTGGAGTGGAGGAGTAGCCTAGTGGTTAGTGTGGTAGACTTTGATCCTGGGGAACTGAGTTCAATTCCTACTGCAGCTCCTTGTGACTCTGGGCAAGTCACTTAACCCTCCATTGCCCCTGGTACAAATTGTAACTGAATATAATATGCAAACCGCTTTGAATGTAGTTGCAAAAAACCACAGAAAGGCAGTATATCAAGTCCCATTTCCCTTTCCCTATCTGAGATTCTACATGGAATGTTGCTACTATTGGAGATTCTAGATGGAATGTTTCTACTAGTGAGATTCTGTTGCTACTATTTGAGATTCTACATGGAATGTTTTATTCCACTAGCAACATTCCATGTAGAAGCCTGCCTTTGCAGATTAGCAACGCGGCCGTGTAGGCTTCTGTTATGTAGTTGCAAAAACCTCAGAAAGGTGGTATATCAAGTCCCATTTCCCTTAGTGATACTGGATGCCTGTGCATTGGTTGTAGTAATGAAGGCAGGTCATTTCTCTATGTGGTCACCCTCTGAGGTGGCTTTTGAGATCTATATGGAAAGATTTGGCAGTTCTGCTGTAGCTCTGTTGTTTTGCTGAAGTTTTAGGTATATGATGTGATCTTTTTACCTGATGATCAGACTAGAAACTCTAAAAAGGTGTGTGGCAGGTAGGCCAAATGGAACCCCACAAATTGGGCTGCTGAATCCATAACATGGACATCAAAGGCCCTTCTAAGTTGCTTATTGGCATCTGGATAAAGTGCAGGATGCCAAGAAGGAAGGTTCAGGTTGACTTTGGGTTCTGCCCCACCCCTAATGGCTGTGAATGTTGGCTTCAGGGCTCTCACCCCACCTTTAATGGCTATGAATTGTACCTTCATGGCTCCTGCCCCACCCCCTAGTGGCTGTGAATTCTGCCTCCACAACTAATTGACTGCAGTGCTAGTTGGTTTGCATTCCAGAGTCCAGAACTTTCCCACCAATAGAGGGAAGCAGGCCACCCCTTCTGAAGCCTTAACTAAACAAATCAAGTAGGCAGAGGGCATGACTTATATTTCAGTGCTGAAAGTGCTTTTGGATTCTTGGTGGTGTTTCTTGGCTGTAGTGCCCAGCTGCTCATCCACAGAGACGTTTTTCAGTCCCATTTATACAGCAGAAGGTGTTGAGGGATTCTGCCTCACTTTGCCCTTTCCCATATCATGTATCAGGAGGGAAGGCAAGCAGCGAAACAGGTAGCAGTAGTGGTGTACAGGCAAGCAGGTAATATGGAGCATAGCCATCTTGGATGTATTAAATGGTTGAACTCTACAATGCATGTATAATAACTTGTATATGGATAAATAGTGCTTTTATAGAGTCATGGATTCACAAAACGTATCTGTAGGATGGGAAAGTATGCAAAGCTACATACCCTTGATATGTATACCACTGATATTAAAAAAAAAAGAAAATCCACTCAACTATTTTCCTTCTGTGAATAAGATTTGGGCTCCATGTTTGAAGTGCTGATCCAGTTTGGTACCCCACAGTCTGTCCACTGGAATGCACATTGATTGTTACATTTGTACCCCGTGCTTTCCCACTCATGGCAGGCTCAATGTGGCTTACATGGGGCAATGGAGGGTTAAGTGACTTGCCCAGAGTCACAAGGAACTGCCTGTGCAGGGAATTGAACTCAGTTCCTCAGGACCAAAGTCCACCACCCTAACCACTAGGCCACTCCTCCTATTTCCTAGCCACTAATGGAGCTGGCTTTCAATGCAGGTAGTGACAGGTCCCTTGGGATACTAGATTTCAGGTTTGCTTTGATGTCGCACTAAAAAAAACGGAAATCTGGGGTCTCTCGTTGTGTTTCAGGAAATATATAAGACAAAGCCTCTTCTATTACTGCCCTTTTGGTCATTTGCATGCAATGAACCTGAATAATTTGCATTCTGATTTTATTGAGTAAAATGTTATCAAATGAGGGGCGGGTTCCTTTCTGTTTTCAATAATGGATGGTCTGTGTAGAACACCTGCCTGTAAACCTCTTATACCGTCCATGGTGAATTGCTTGTACAGTTTTGTGTAAGTGCAAAAAGGCTGGTCTATATGAAACCACTGGGCTGTGAGGACGTGCTACCTTCTTGTGCTCTAATTACATTAAAAATAAAAGTCAAGTATAAAAAGTGGAATTTTTTGTTCATTAGAAGATGTCTAATTTTATATTTACTTCAGAAACTTTGAAGTAGATTTAGTACTTCGTTTACCAAGCTTTAATTCCAACAGGCAAAGAATGATAACACTTTGTATTTCTAAATGTATTTATTTACCCCCACTGTTTACAAATCCGCCAACACAGTCCATTCACTTTGAATGGACTGTGTCGGCATTGCTGTGTGGCAGGTGCTAGAGTGGCTTTGTAAACAGGGGGATTAGTTACTAGGACCTGTTTGATTTTAATTTAAGACAGTTTACATACATTTTCAGGTATGATAATACCCTTAACCTAAAGGGTTACAGTCTAAGTGGGTGCCTGAAGGAAGAGGAGATAAAGGGATGTTGCCCAAGGTCACCAGGAATAACAGTGGGGAAAACAGGATACGAACACTGATTTCTCCAGTTTGCAGCCTCTAGACCCTTAGTAAATCAGGCTATTAGAGAAGTTGTGATAGCCTATATACTACTACTACTACTTAACATTTCTAGAGCGCTACTAGGGTTACGCAGCGCTGTACAAATTAACAAATAAGGACAGTCCCTGCTCAGAAGAGCTTACAATCTATATAATATGGTCATTTTAGTAGGAATCAGTACACCAACCCGTCGACTCCAACTGCTCTATGTTTCTACTGTCCGATTCTGACTCCAGTTCCAACACCAACTCCGACTCCTATGATATTGGGCTTTACATTTTTTGTTCTGGATCAAAAGTACTGGTAAATATAACTTTAGATCCAGGACAAAGATATGTATTTATAAGTATAAGATGATAAATGTACCATAGATTATAATATTAAAAGTTTTTATTTTGAAGCTGGCGTCAGAGTTGGTATATTTTTATTGACTCTGACTCCGGTTCCTCCCAAGATTGCTTCTGACGCCAACTCCGCAGCCCTACAGTTTTATAGACAGGGTAAGCAGGAAGTGGAGATCACAACATTTGTGGTCAATTCAAGAAAGGTCGCCTAATGCTAGGCATCTAAATTTCATGCACTAAGCGTGAATTCTATAATGACAATTAAGCACATAAGTGCCATTATAGAACACTAGCAAAAGTCAGGATTTACACACCACCACTTACACCATGTCTATGGCAGGTGAAACTGTATGTGCCTACATGTGGCACCTTGGACACGTAACTATCCTATGTAATAAAACGCACCTCCAACATTCTGAAGCTGACTGCATGGCTGAGGCATTCCATCTCCTGAATTGGACATCACGTACTTCCGGGTTCGTCACAAGCAGAAGTGACCAACCACACGAGGTTTCTCGGCTTCAGAATGTTGGAGGTGCATTCTATTAAATAGGATTGGTCAGTTCCTTGAAGCACAGCCAGAACTCAGCATCCTGCACGGTAACACTCAGACACCAGAGAGAGAGAGGGGGGCCTGACACCAGAGAGGGGGGGAGGTATCTCTGTCACACACACACATACACACACTCTCTCTCACACACACACACACACACTCTCTCTCTCACAGTCAATGTCTTTCTCTCTCTCACACACACTCTGTCTCACACTGTATCACATTCACTCTCTATGTGTCACACAGTCACTCACACACTCTCTTGGTCTCATACACTCAGTCTCACAGAGAGTCTGTGTCTCACACACACTCTCTCTCTCGCACACACTGTATCTGTGTGAAACACACTCTCTCTTTCTCACACTGTGTCTCACATACGCACTTGCACACACTTTCATTCTCACACACACACTCTCTGTCTCACAGACACACTCGCACCCAGACTCTCTCTCTCACACACACACACTCGCACATTCACTGTCTCTCTCACACACAGTCACTCACACATACACTCTCTCAAACATACACACTCCGAGGAAAACCTTGCTAGCGCCCGTTTCATTTGTATCAGAAACGGGCCTTTTTTACTAGTATTCTATAAAGTGTGTGCTGGAATAATTGGAACACCCATGACCCACCAAGGCCCCTCCCATGTAAACTCCTCCTGTGTAGTTACATGCTAGACATTATGGGCTGGATTATGTAAATGGCACTCAAAATTCAGTGTTGAACAAAATCGACTCTAATTGTGATTCTATAAAGGGTGCATGCTCTACTCCTGCTGAAATGTGGTATAAATGGTGGCACCCAAGTTAGAAGTTCTAAGGCCATATTCCATAACTATGCGTGCAACTTTTCAGAACACCTCTGACACGCCCATGGCTGTGCCCCTTTTGAGTACTAGTAGAGTTAGGCGCCATCAGTGGCGTAGCCACAGGTGGGCTTGGGTGGGCCAGGGCCCACCCATTTATGGCTCAGGCCCACCCAACAGTAGCACATGTTTAGTGGTAACTTGTGGGAATCCCAAGCTCCGCCAGCTGAAGATTTCCCCCTGATTGTAACGAAAATGCTACTCTCCATGACACCGGCACCTGCGCATGCTCAGTTTTCAGTGCATGCCTGCTGCCAAGGTGGAAAGAAGCATTTTCCCACCAGCTTAGATAATCTTTTTTTTGGGTAGGGGGGGGGAGAACACTTGGTGCCCACCCAATTCTTGCCTAGGCCCACCCAAAATTTGATGTCTGGCTACGCCCCTGGGCGCCATGCCTTGTAAAATGTTACGTAGCCAGATGCGCATGCAAATTTTAATTAGGGCCAGGCCATGCCCCCTTTTGAGTTACATACTAGTAGAGTTAGGCGCCATGCCTTGTAAAATAGTATGTAGCCAGATGTGCATGCAAATTTTAAGGCGTGCCAATTAACATAAATAATTGGTTATTGTTGTCCAAGAAAAAGAAGGCAAAAAATCCTCCACGAATGGATTGCAGAAACAAGCATCAGAACCAAAGAACTTTTTATTGCCAGCATCCAATTAAGACCCGACACAGCTGTATTTCAGCATAAAAATATGCCTGCATCAGGGGGGTCACAAGATGAACTTTCCTTCCAATATCAAGAAAAGAAGTGCTGGTAAATTTTTTAGTCTTAAATCCGCTGTCTATAGTACCGTGTGCAAATACAGCGATACCATCTAATTCTTGATGTTAATTTGCTCATGAATTAATTTGCGTGCTCATCTTGGGCACATGCACAAATTTGGGTGCAGAATTCTAGCACCATCCATAGAATCTGTAGGTTTATGTACGTGCTTTATCGAATAGAGTCATAGCTAAAGTGTGTAATTGCAAATTAGTGCCAATTAGTACTAGTTAGGGCACATTATTCATAGCTGTCATCAACTAAATGCCAATCAAGGGCTAATTAAGTAATTATGTTACATGTGCTAAGTGCATACCATTTATAGAATTAGCAGGTTGGTGTGCTGAGACTTTAAAAAGGTCATTTTAGCAGACTCTTCAGAGAGGGGGTGCCGGGGTTCGTAATCTGGGATACATCAGCTGCTGAGACTATGCTTACTATGGCCTACCCATTTCTTATCCACAGATAATAGTTCTCTAATTAAAATGAGTCTTTTCAGTTGAGTCGAACTTTGGCAACAAGGAAGCTGTCTGCACTGTATGAGAGCAGGTTGGGGTCTCTGGTTCCAGGCAGCAGTTTGCTTTGTGTAACAGGAGTTGATGCTGCTGCTTCGCAGAAACAGCTGGCCCACAAAGGCGTCTTCCATTCCCTCGCACTCTATCTGTCTTGCTGTTTTCTATGAACAAATGGATGTGGGGCAGGTGCCCAGCATTTTTGCACACTGGAGCCCAAACAAAACACAGCATGTTCTCATTTGAAAAAATGGAGGGACCCTTGTGACCAAGATCGAGTATACATATGTAGTATCACATCATACCTTATGCTATAAGTTTGTCTTGTTGGGAGGTTTTTATCTGCCGTCCTCTACTATGTTATTATGAGGCTCATATTTGAAAGAGAAAAATGGCCAAAAAGTGTCATAAAGCAACATTTGGGCGAATTTCTTCTCAAAATGTCCAAATCGGTATTTTCAAAACCTACTTTGCAGACATTTATCTATTTAAATCGTCAAAGTGTTTGCTGAATGAGTTCAACAATCTAATACCTCTGTAGCAAACTTTATTATTCCACTTGGGGGCTCATTTTCAAAGCACTTAGACTTACAAACTTCCATAGGTTACTATGGAACGTTGTAAGTCTAAGTGCTTTGAAAATACACCTCACAGTCTTCCAGTTTAGAGGTAAAAAGACTTCAGATCCCCGGTGCACATTCACTCTCTTTTTTGAACAGCACCACTCCGCTCAACCGCTGGTTCTTACATATACCAGTGCAGTAACAGGCGGGAATCCTCATTACCTATATATATGGAAACACACACATAAATACCCCAAGTCTAACAAATCAACTCATACATCTCCTTAGGCTCAAATAATATTTTTTAAATTTTCTCTTAATGCAAGTAAAAACAATTCTACAAAAAAAATTTGTGTATATCAAAATGTGCTCAGTCCGTGCCTGGTGCAACCATTATATCCCCAGGGAGAATATGTGGTCATGTCACAGTTGGAACCATCACTGCACATTCGATGTTCCACCTCCTTAAATGTATATACATACACCCAAACCTAATGTAAGGCCTTCACCATATATAAGGTAGTATATTAAATTGAAATTATCACATTTTCATATTTGTTGACAAAACATTGCCCAACCTTCTTAGACCCTACTAACTTATTCCTACATTAAATATATGGAGGTACATGCATATTCAGTGACACTAATATAACTATCCCCACAAACAAAACAAACAGATCTGTCCAAAAGAATGCACAGCTAATATTATAATAATAACTTCCCTTAAGGATATCTCGTGCTCTTGTTGGTGCTCAAAACATACTCCTACATTCATCCATTCTTTCTCTCAATTTCAATCCATATTCCCTTTGACTCTGGCCGAGTTTCACACATCTTCATCAGAAAGGGAAGTCATAACAAAACCATTATAATCCTATAACGGTCAGCAACCCCGAGTGGGTTCGTATCTGGAACAACCCCCACACACCGGGAAGAGCGTCTGATGTCATGTTCAATCGCTTCTTTTCAAACCCCGTACGCAGAATTTTGTAGAATTGTTTTTACTTGCATTAAGAGAAAATTTAAAAAATATTATTTGAGCCTAAGGAGATGTATGAGGGGAATCCTCATTAGCCAAAACATCCTCTATTAGTTGCTAATATGCATTCACTAAATATTCTGATATGCAGTTTTTAGCACTTATCTTTTCTTATGGGCGTTTTCTGGTAGGTTCGCTCTACAGCGAGCTCCTGTTTCGCTTCTGCTTCGTTAGGAGCCGAACCTCTATAAATCTTGCCCTGAAAACAAGTGGAGGAGTGGCCTAGTGGTTAGGGTGGTGGACTTTGGTCCTGAGGAACTGAGTTCAATTCCCACTTCAGGCACAGGCAGCTCCTTGTGACTCTGGGCAAGTCACTTAACCCTGCATTGAGCCTGCCTGTTACTGCACTGGTATATATAAGAACCAGTGGCTGAGCAGAGCAGTGCTGTTCAAAAAAGGGAGTGAATGTGCACTGGGGATCTGAAGACATTGATCTATACAATTTGTCTGCAGTGTGTCCAAATCACAAGGGGGGTGTTTTGAAGGTGGGATTAGGGTATGCCTAACACTTAGACTTTTGCAGCCATAATGTAACAAAACCAAAATGTCTAGGGCGAAAACTTCAATGTTTTGGTCTAGACCTGTTTTTCTAACAAGACACAAAAAGATGCCCTATAAATGACCACTGGAGGGATTCAGAGATGACCCCCAACCCCCCCCCCCCCCAAAAAAAAAAATGTGAATAAAAATAGTACTCACCAGCCTCTATGACAGCCTCAGATATAATAGTCAGGTCCATTAGAGCAGCATGCAGGTCTCTGTAGTCTAGTGTTTGGTGCAGTGCACTGTAGAGAGGTGGACCCCAGCCAATACCTCCCCCTACCTGTTACACTTGTGGTAGAAATTGTGAGCCCTCCAAAACTCACCAGAAACCCACTGTACCAACATATAGGTGCCCCCTTCACCCATAAGGGCTATTGTAGTGGTGTACAGCTGGGAGCGTGGGTTTTGGGTGGGTTTTGGAGGGCACAGCAGACAAGATAAGGGAGCAATGGTGAGATGTGTACCTGGGAGTATTTATATGAAGTTCACAGCAGTGCCCCCTAGGGTGCCTCATTGCTCTCCTGGGATGTCTGGGGACCAGTCTGCTAAAAATGCTGGCTCCTCCAACATCTCAATGGCTTGATTTTGTGCATTTTTAACTGGTGAGGGTTTTTTTTGTCAAAAATGGTCTAAAAAAGATAAACGCACAAAGCACAAAACCTTGTTCGAAATGGTATATTTGAAAAAGAAAGGTAGACATTTTTCTTTTTTGAAAATGCTTGAATTTACTATACAGATTTGCTATGTTTAGCGCAAAACGTCCAAAGTCCGACTTACTACTACTACTACTTATCATTAGATGGCATATCGAAAATGCCTCTCCACGTGGTTTTGAAAATTCCTGATACAGCCATACTTTTAGATAACCCTTCCAATGGTCTGGTAAACGATGTCACAGCCCACAAAGAATCATGTTTCTTTCAGTCAGCACAGCTGGCAGAACTCCACACTATGAAATGAAAAGGAATTTCTCTGTGCACTTCCTCCAGTCAGCCACAGCCTTAATAATCCCAAAGGCGTCAGAAGATGAAGAGCATAACTCTACAATAACAACAATAATAATAATAATTTAAAAGTTGGTTGTTGATGCCTGGTTATGAAACCCAGAACACCATTCAAAAGATAAAAAAAACTAATTTCCCCCTCATTCTTTAACTTGGCACTTAAATATAAGCACCATCCCCCAAATTCTATAAAGGGTAGTAAAATTTAGGTGTGGAATTGGATGTACAAAACGGAGCTGGGCAGACTTCCACGGTCTACGCCTTGATCGTGACTGAATAGATAGGGATGGGTTGGAGTGTAAATTCGACGTTAGCTTCAGAACTTAGTACAAGAACAGTATTGGGCAGACTTCTACGGTCTGTGCCCTGAGAATGGCAAGGACAAATCAAACTTGGGTATACATATAAAGTATCACATTATACCATGTAAAATGAGTTTATCTTGTTGGGCAGACTGGATGGACCGTACAGGTCTTTATCTGCCGTCATTTACTATGTTACTATGTTACTCTTTGGGGTTCTACATGGAATGTTGCTACTAATTGGGATTCCAGAATCTTGTAACTCTTTAGGATTCCGGAATCTTCACAACTTTTAGTACAAGAACAGTGCTGGGCAGACTTCTACGGTCTGTGCCCTGAGAATGGCAAGGACAAATCAAACTGGGGTATACATATAAAGTATCACATATCATGTAAATGAGTTTATCTTGTTGGGCAGACTGGATGGACCGTACAGGTCTTTTTCTGCTGTCATTTACTATGTTACTATGTATGTTACATTCTGCTCAGTTTAACGCCAGCACTAATTGCCTCTAGCGCCAGCGTTAGGTTCTGAGTATCAGCTCCCCAGTGAACCACTGGACTGACCCAACATAGCTTACACAGAATTCTGATACTCATTTCCATATCTGCTGATTATTTGTATTTTGGAAACAACTTACAATTATTAACTCAGTTACGGGCCCTTTTACTAAGCTGCGTAAGACTCTACGCGTGCCCAACGCATGCCAAAATGGAGTTACCACCCGGCTACCATGTGGCTCTTGTGGTAATTTCATTTTTGGCGTGCATCCGATACAGGCAGACAAAAAAATCATTTTTCTTTTCAGATGCGCATAACAGACACGCAGCAAGTAGCATTTGGCGCGCGTAGGTCATTACCGCCCAGTTATCGCATGAGACTTTACCGCTAGGTCAATGGTTGGTGGTAAGGTCGCAGGCCCAAAATGGACGCACACCAATTTTGATTTTGCTGCACATCCATTTTGGCAAAAATTTTTAAAAAGGGCATTATTTTACAGGTGCGCTGAAAAATGATTCTGCTTGCGCCCAAAACCCGCGCCTACACTACCGCAAGCCATTTTTTAGCACACCTTAGTAAAAGAACCCCTTAAGGACAATGAATCCATGCTCTCTCTAGTACATGTCTAAATGGTTATAGATGTGCTGAGGTTTATCTGCCTCACTAGGAGGAGGACCTTATCTCTGTCTGCAGCTAATTTAGGAATACAGATGATAAGGCTGAAAGCAGAGCTGTAGCTATAACCTGGCAGCCTACACAATTACAGCAAAGAGATAATAAAGGGAAGGCTCGTAGGCTGACACCATATCTGCGTTTAATCCACGGAATGGTTATGTCAGCTGCATGAGTGGAAGATACATGACTGTTCAGTCAGTAAGAGGCCAGTGACGGGACAGGGTCACATGGCAGATGAAAGACCTGGTGACCTGCACTGTTTAAGGCTACCTGTTGGCTCCCGCTGAATGGGGACAGTAAAGCCATAAGTCTTAGTAGAGAAACATAATTAATAACTTTTAGATTTGATGGGAACCACCATCATGATTACATAATGAAGTGAAAATGTAGCTTCTGTATGTACTTGAGTGAATACCAATGTAGCCATATTAAAAGGGTTGTCTGCAATTAAACACCCGTTATGCGGTTATGGTTTGGTTTATGGTTTATTTCAATTTGCCATACCGCCTTCCTACAGGAATCACAGGGCGACGTACAGTCAAATAAAATCAGTTAAAATGCAGCAAGGAAAGGAACGCTAATTGTCATAGGACAGCCACAATTATTCAAAGAAAGGGAAATGGTATAAGAAAAAGAGGGTCAGTGAACTCTCAATATAATGCTGCGGTCTGTAGAGGTATCACTGAATTCTCACTGGAAAAGATGTGCTTTTACAGCTGCTCAATGTACACAGTGCACAACTTTTTTTTAGCTGTACGACGAGGGGTGTATAGGTTGGGAGAGGAAAATTATGCATGTAGACTCTACTTTCCAATCAATGTGTGTTATTAATCATAGGAAAGGCATCCAACACAGTGAAAACAAGCGTCTGTGGATTTCTTTCCTGTTGCAGGTTACAAAAGAGATATTTTCCTGGACTTCTGATCACCATCTTATCTGAAGCAAAAATTAGTGAAGAGCAAACTCTCAACAGAAGCAGAAAAAGAAGAGAATAGCACATCGGGACATCCCTACAATATACCAACTATGCCAGCACATATCACAGGACCCATAGGAAAAGCAATCAGCATAGGGGGATTCTACTAATGCTGTTCCTCAAATGCAGTATATATCATTCAATGCAAAAAATGTGAAGGATGCCATGCTATATTGGAGAGAGAGGCTAGATCCTAAGGACAAGAATCAACTTACACAGGCAACGTATTAAACTCTTCCGTTGTATGATTACCTAGTGTGGCTGTGCCACATAAACTTTATCTTATCACAACATCACTTTGTATTTGTTTACAACGGGAGTCTGTAATGCCTCTCAGGTACTATGTAAGCCACATTGAGTCTACAAATAGGTGGGAAAATGTGGGCTATAAATGTAACAAATAAATAAACAGCACAAAGTTAACCAGGGTGATTCCTCTGTGGGAGAGCACTTTCCAAGACTGTATCAATGACTTTATGGTTGGAATACTAAAAGGAAATTTTAAAACAATCCAGGAACGTAGGACCTTTGAAAATAAAAAGGTGAAATATATTTTGACACCCACCAGACAGAACTTAACAAAGATTTGGGTATCCTATCACATTATAAACCATAAAATTATACTGCTTTTTCACCTTCTGATCACCCATCCATCTATCCCTGTTTCTCATCCTCCTTCCCCCTACTTTCCTGTCAGTCATTGGAATGTTTTGTTTCCCTTATTATTATTATTTATTTATTATTTATTGCATTTGTACCCCACATTATCCCACCTTTTTGCAGGCTCAATGTGGCTTACAGAGTGTTGTTATGATATAGTCATTGCATGATCTTAAATACAGTCGATAATAAGCTGAAGGTAGATGAGGATTTAGATGGAAAGGTGTTAGGTAAGGTCGAGTGAGAAGTGTTTTTTGAGGCACTTGGGTGGTATGAGGAGTGATTTGTTTCGTTAAGGATGTCTTTTGTAGGCCTTGTTGAAGAGATGTGTCTTCAAAGATTTGCGAAAGCTGGTTAAGTTGTTCGTGGTTTTTAGGGCCATGGGTATCTCATATATGTCATCTTTTGCTCTTTTCTGATCAGAAGAAGGTGCATTTCAAAGCTAGTCAAACAAGGGTATTGTTAGTCCAATAAAATAGTTATCATCTCTTTTTTATTTTGTTTTATTTCCATTTATTCATTTTCAAAGTGAAATTTCTGATATGCCTTCACTCTGAATTGCTGTGGGATGGGGAGATGAGGAAAATAATTTCTTAGGCCGGTCCCTGGGTAGGTGAAATTCAATGGCTGCTTTTATTTTGCAGAGGGAGATTTCCGGTAGGTAATGCAAGCAGTCATTCTCTCACACCTTGAATATGCTAAAACCATTTATCTGGGACCTGCCAAAAACGAATTGGATGATGTTGCATCTGATTTAAGCTACCGCACCAAAAGTAGTTCTGAGTGGTTCAAGGTGTGAGATGAGGGTCTTGTTTGTGAAGTGCTTGCACTGGCTTTTCAGTTTATTGAAAGGTGCTATATAAGCTGCTTATTACAGCTTATAAAATCATTTGGGGAATGGCACAGCTGTATTTGATAGAATCAGTGATTGTTTATGTACCAAACCAATTACAAGGGAATCGGCAGATTGTCAGCCCAAAATAGCTTCAGTACAAGAATGCAAATTAATATCTACAGAGAATATCTCTGTTTTTGGAACTAATTCTTAAGGGAGTTAAAAATGTATGTACATTTTGAGGCCCTCAAGTTGCATTTAGTGTGTGACAATAAGGTACTACACAAATATGTTAATGTAAGGTTTATTGCTAATGCAGAGCTGCATTAATGGGCTTTGTGGGAATTTAGGCCCAGATGCATCAATCAAACGTTAAAAAATCAAAATCATAAAAGTCCTTACTGACTAAGTACTAGGGGGGAGGAGGGGTTGGAGGGGGTGGGGGGGGAAGGGAACTTTACACGTTGTATGGTTTAACCGCGATATTCTATTGACTGTATGTAGGATGTTATGAGTATGTTAAGTTGTTTACCTTTGTTATAACAATAAATAAAACTTAAGATTAAAAAAAAGTCCTTACTGAATTTTAAAAAACGAAGAATGCACTAAAAAAACAGCTCAGAAATGTTCGGTGCGGTATTGAAAAGTACAATGTATCATACGTTCATAATCCCCGTCGGTAATCGGCCCCTAAAGCATGCGCACAAACACATGGCTCCCAAAATCAAAACAAAAATCAAAAAAGGATTGGGAGGGGGCAAAGGCGCTCGTCAGGGCCGTCCTATATGGATGGCCTTGCCCCCCCCCCACCCCGCCCGAGGTCGCCGCTGCTCCCCGCTTCCCCCTGCATTATAAATTAAAAAGCAAAACTAAAATCATTACTTTAGCAGCCCCGGCCGGCCCCCCTCCCTTCCTCTCTACTCTTTCACCCCACAGCTCCGCCTCCCGACATCCTCCGCCCTGTGCCCCGCCCCCTCCTGGGTCATCGCCGCCATTCCCCCCTCCCTCTTACCGGCTCGTGCAGCGCCTGTGTGAAGGCGCTGCACGGGCAAGAAGAACAGCTGATGCCATGTCTTCGGCCAGTCTTCCTTCGTGTCTCTCTCCTCTTGGGCCCGCCCCCGTCTGACGTAAGTAACCAACGTAGTTTTTGCTTTTTAATTTATAATGCAGGGGGAAGCGGGGAGCAGCGGCAACCTCGGGCAGGGTGGGGGGGGGCAAGGCCGTCCATACAGGATGCTCCTGACAAGCGCCTTTGCCCCCTCCCGATCCTTTTTTTAAAACTTTTGTATTGCTGCAGAGGGAGCGGGGAGCAGCGGCGACCTGGGGCATCAATAAAGGATGCCCCTGACGGGCGTTTTCGCCCCCCTTGTTTTTTTATTTTGATTTTTACATTTAAGTTTTTAGCCGGACAGCCCTAATGAGAGGTACAGACCTCTCGTTAGATTTCTCGGTGTTTCGTTCGATTTTCCAGCGTTAAACCAATCGGAAAAGGTTAGTGCATGTCATTTCAATAGGGTTTCTATACTAATTGCTCATCTGCATTCCATTTTCGTTAGCTGCTACCGTCGTCGGAAAATGGGCTTTAGTGCATGCAACGGTTAGAAAATTCTTCGTTAAAGGCTCATTTTTGGCTCGTTAAAGTTTAGTGCATCTGGCCCTTAGTGATTACTGCATGGTAAACTGTGCGTAGAGTGTTTTTTGTGTCAAAGGGCATGGGCGTGGAAGGTGATTGGCAGTTAACTTGCTGCACTTACCACGTGCTATTATGAAGTTAAGATGAGACCACTTACCCCCTCCTAAATAGGAGGCGCCAAGTGCTTCTGTATTAACCAGGAGCAGGCATTGCATATTAATGTGAATGTTGACGCACGATCTGCAATAGAAAATACTCTGGTCGATATTCAACCCACAGTGGTCAACAATTTTTTAAACACTGACTGACACGGGTAGATTTAGCCCCAGATAGTCAATGCTAGTCCATATCTGGGCACTGGCATCAAATGGGGCTAAATGAATGTAAGGAAGCTGCTGGGGCTTATTTTTATTTATTTATTTATTTATTTGTTATATTTGTACCCAGGTAACAAGCACAAAAAGGGGAAAACTCCGCTTTAATTTGTGAAATACAACAGTAATATACAAGTGAATCTACTCTTGCAGAGTGTAGGATATCAAAAAATATGTAGGGGGGGGGGGGGGGGGAAAGAGACCTCAGACAGGTGACAAACAGCAAAATTGCTGAAATTACACATAGAGGGTCACCGTAATTCAATCATCGGTCTTCACCCAACCTCCTCCTTTGGTGTGGAAAAATATTTTTTTCAAAGAAATTTTTGTAAAGAATATGCTGAATCCACCGTGTATAACAAAACTTTACTTTACTTGTCCAAATAGGAAGTACTTCACACAGGAGGCAGGAAGAAGGTTGGCAGAGCAGAGTTAAAGTCATAACTTTGCTCTGCAGCACACAGGAGCAGGAGAGACCAATCAGCCATCTGAGCCATGCCAGCCCTGGGCAGGTTCCCCTTGGAGGCCAGGCCCTAGGGAATTTTACCCCCCCTGCCCCCACTCTCGGAGGTCCTGATATAAAATACACTGATGCCATTCTTTCTTGCTCTCCTTTGCCTGTCTCTTTTAATGTAGCTTTTCAGAATGCTGGAGCTGCCTATGCAGAACTGTTTACTGTTGATTGTCCCGTGCTTCCAGGACAACCAAGTCAGAAAAGCACAAATATGTAGTTTTCTATGCCCCCAGCAGATACAAGATCTGACTTGGTATCAGAAAATTTGTGCTTTCAGGCCAATGGTAAGTAAGGCTAAACATGAGGACAGTACCAGATCCTGGAATGTTCCATACCTCACACTTTATAAACCACTGAGAACTAAGGAGGGAAATTATCAGTGTGGGCTACTGTTAAGATGGGCTATTTTACTGTTAACCCCAGTTGTTAGCAACTAGGTCTCATTGCATAAAATGGGACCTGTGCTTAAATAGCATGAGTTAGTGGTAAAATAAAACAATGGTAGCATTTGTATCCCACATTTCCCCACCAATTGGTAGCCCATATTGATAATCACCCCCCCCCCCCCCCTTTAAAGCATTTGTCTCTGGTAACCAGAGCTGATATTGTGATGTCATAATGCTTCATTCCACCAATGCTTAAGAGCCAACCTCATCAGTGATGTCACAATGGCTTGATTGCCCTATACTTGGCTCATTTTTATTACATAGGGCAGTGATTTTCATTTCTAGAAGCATTTCTTTTTTTCTTTAATTAAAGGGGAAAGTTATCAGTATGGGCTACTTTTAAGATGGGCAATTTTACTGTTTACTCCATAAAATGGGACCTTTGCCAATATACCACAAATTAGTGATAAAATAACACATCTTAACTGTAGCCCATGTTGATAGCTATAGGCATCAAACTGTAGGCTGATAGAAAAAAAATCTCTGTGTACTCATCAGAGCGCCAGAGGTACACAGAAATTTTTCAATCATCCTACATAAGTGAATTCCATCTCACAGGCAGTTGGACTGAAACATAATATTAAATTGCCCAAAGCACTTGACAATAAATATTTGCATTAGAAAGTCACATATCTAGTTAAAGTTGACCTGTAGATTCACTTTGATGTAAAGCATTTAAAGTCAATAAAGAAAAGAGTTCACGAGGCAATACTTTTTTTATTCCACTAACTGAATATATTTTTGACCAGCTTTTGGGCGCTAAAAGAGTAAAGGTCATAACAGAGTGAACAGGTCAAAACACAAGTTGACGATGATGATATTGTAATATGATCTGTGATTCACTTATATATTAAGGCCAAGATAAACAAAAGTCCTCGTTAGAGCCGTTCCGTACCGAATTCCATAATGAATCGGTACGGAACGGCTATGCACGAAGGAAAGGGAATGCAAATGAGCTGTTCATTGCAGCTCACTTGCATTCTCTAACCCTTCATTAAACCGTCGCAAAATCGGCCCGTAGAGCATGCGCAGAGCAGCCAAGCGTTATGCTGCCTGCTCTGCGCATGCTAAGGACGTAAGAATAATTTTTTTTTAAACATCCTTTATGGACGTTCTTGCTCCCGCCCACCCGCCCGAGGTCGCCGCTGCTCCCCGCTCCCCCCTGCATTAAAGTCATAGCTTTAGGCTGCCCCAGCCCCCTCCCTTTCTCTCTTTCTCCTCAGCTCCGCCTCCCGCCATCCTCCGCCCCATGCCCTGCCCCCCTCCGTCTTACCGGGCCCTCGCAGCACCTCTCACCTCTTTGTGAAGGCGCTGCATGGGCAAGAAGAACAGCTGATCGCCTCTTTGCCGAGTCTTCGGACGTCCCTCCTTTCCTCCTGGGCCCGCCCTCATCGTCAGACGAGGGCGGGCCCAGGAGGAAAGGAGGGACGTCCGAAGACTCGGCGAAGAGGCGATCAGCTGTTCTTCT
The DNA here is from genome assembly GCF_901765095.1 of Microcaecilia unicolor. Taxonomy (NCBI): domain Eukaryota; kingdom Metazoa; phylum Chordata; class Amphibia; order Gymnophiona; family Siphonopidae; genus Microcaecilia; species Microcaecilia unicolor. The sequence continues at coordinate 209,405,661 of NC_044038.1, read as the reverse complement.
TGCCCGTGCAGCGCCTTCACACAGAAGTGAGAGGCGCTGCGAGGGCCCGGTAAGACGGAGGGGGGCCCGGTGGAGGGAGAAGCGGCGGCAACAACCTCAGGGGGGGCAGCAGGGGCAGGGCACAGGGGTGGAGGATGGCGGAAGGCGGAGCTGAGGAGAAATACTACTACTACTACTTAACATTTCTAAAGCGCTACTAGGGTTACGCAGCGCTGTACAATTTAACATAGAAGGACAATCCCTGCTCAAAGAGCTTACAATCTAAAAGACGCGTGGGCAGTCAGACCGATAGGGGCAGTCAAATTGGGCAGTCTGGAATTCCTGAGAGGTAAGAGTTAGGTGCCGAATGCAGCATTGAAGAGGTGGGCTTTAAGCAAAGACTTGAAGATGGGCAAGGAGGGGGCTTGGCGTATGGACTCGGGGAGGTTGTTCCAAGCATAGGGTGAGGCGAGGCAGAATGAGCGGAGCCTGGAGTTGGCGGTGGTGGAGAAGGGTAATGAGAGGAGGGATTTGTCCTGTGAACGGAGGTTTTGGGCTGGAATGTAAGGTGAGATGAGGGTAGAGAGGTAGTGAGGGGAAGCAGACAGTGCATTTTTAAGTAAGAAGGAGAAGCTTGAACTGAATGCGGTATCTGATTGGAAGCCAGTGAAGTGACCTGAGGAGAGGGGTGATATGAGTATATCGGTTCTGGTGGAATATAAGACGTGCAGCAGAGTTCTGAACAGATTGAAGAGGGGATAGGTGGCTAAGTGGGAGGCCGGTGAGGAGTAAGTTGCAGTAGTCAAGGCGAGAGGTAATGAGAGCGTGGACGAGAGTTTGAGTGGTGTGTTCAGAGAGGAAAGGGCGAATTTTGCTGATGTTAAAGAGGAAGAAGCAACAGGTCTTGGCTGTCTGCTGGATATGCGCAGAGAAGGAGAGGGAGGAGTCAAAGATGACTCCAAGGTTGCGGGCAGATGAGACGGGGAGGATGAGGGTGTTATCAACTGAGAGGAAGGGAGGGGGGCCGGGGCAGCCTAAAGCTATTACTTTAATGCAGGGGGGAGCGGGGAGCAGCGGCGACCTCGGGAGGGCGGGCGGAGCAAGGCCGTTGATAAAGGACGCTCCTGACGAGCGTTTTTGCCCCCTCCTGAATTTTTTTTTTTTTTGTTTTACATTAGTTTTGAGTAGAGTTCCTAACCCATTATAAACCATAAAGCTGTCTGTCTCTGTTGATCACCCCACCCCTCACCTATCCACACCCATCCTGTTAGAATATCAATGATATGCTTTGATGTCCCCATGCATACCTCCGACCCACCCCCATCCTCCCACCCTGTCAGACTGTCATAGTAATGCTTGAATGTTTTCACTTATATACACTGTCAGCTAGCACATTTGCTTATTTCCGATCTGACGAAGAAGGGCAACCTTCGAAAGCTAATCAAGAAATGTATTAAGTTATGTCCAATAAAAAAGGTATCATCTTATTTTCTTTTCCATGTTTTATTTTGTTTGATTTCTATTGATAACATTAGTTTTGGAAGCTGGGCAGCCCCAACGAGAGGTACAGACCTCTCTTTAGCCTTCCCGTAGTTTTCCAGCATTAGGGCAAGCGGTAAACTTTGATGCATCTCATTTCAATAGGGTTTCTACACAATTTGCTCATCTGCATTCCGTTTTCGTTTGCTGCTACTGTCGTTGGAAATTGGGCTTTAATGCATGCCAGGGTAGGAAAACTGTTAGAGGCTCCTTAAAGCCTCATTTAGTTTAGTGCATCTTGCCCTAAATGTCATTTCTTGTCACCAGTGTTCTGAAATTTTCTACCGCATCATCTTTGGTTAGGAGCTCTTACTCGCTCTTTCGGACTTTACTTAAGGCTCATCTTTTTTTCAACTGGCTTTTGATGAGTGGAGGAGTGGCCTAGTGGTTAGGGTGGTGGACTTTGGTCCTGAGGAACTGAGTTTGATTCCCACTTCAGGCACAGGCAGCTCCTTGTGACTCTGGGCAAGTCACTTAACCCTCCATTGCCCCATGTAAGCTGCATTGAGCCTGCCATGAGTGGGGAAAGTGCGGGGTACAAATGTAACAAAAATAAAATAGATACTATTGGAGATTCTACATGGAATGTTGCTACTATTGGAGATTCTACATGGAATGTTGCTATTCCACTAGCAACATTCCATGTAGAAGGCTGCGCAGGCTTCTGGTAGGCTTCTGTTTCTGTGAATCTGACGTCCTGCACGTACGTGCAGGACGTCAGACTCACAGAAGCAGAAGCCTGCGCGGCCACATTGGTGGTCTGCAAGGGCCGACTTCTACATGGAATGTTGCTAGTGGAATAGCAACATTCCATGTAGAATATCAAATAGTAGCAACAGTGGAGGAGTGGCCTAGTGGTTAGGGTGGTGGACTTTGGTCCTGAGGAACTGAGTTTGATTCCCACTTCAGGCACAGGCAGCTCCTTGTGACTCTGGGCAAGTCACTTAACCCTCCATTGCTCCATGTAAGCCGCATTGAGCCTGCCATGAGTGGGAAAGCACAGGGTACAAATGTAACAAACAAACAAAAAATATATATATATCTGACTGGCTCCTGCAATTGGGTGTACATAACGTTTGTCCTTATTCTTGTTAGGTTGTGAAACTGTGCTTTTTCCCTATCTATGCCTGTTGTGGTTAACTCATTCCTATCAAGATATAGAGTTCCTTCCTTTCTTTTTATCTTTTTAGTTAGATTTTGTAAACCGCCTTGAGTTGCTTGCAATATGTAGCAGTATATAAACAATAATAAGAGTTTTGTGGTAAGAACAGGCCTTGTGCATGTGCAACAGGCAAACCCTGAAGTGAAGCACACATCAATGCCGTTCACCTGCACCTTTAAATATATAAGCTTTTCATTTTTTTTTTCACTTGAAAGGATTATATTTAAACGCAGAAAACAGGCATCAATGTCTGCTTTCTAGAGAAAGACATGGGGACAGAGCCCGCGGGGACGGTGGTAGGGACAGAGACGGGGATGGGAACAGAGCCCATGGGGATGGGGACAATTGTCCCTGTGTTCTTTTCTAGAAACAAGCAAACATGCTGGCCACAACTAGCAAAATTTGCATGAGGGATCCTGTACATACTGCTACCAGCACACCTTCTATGAAGACAAGTTGCTCGTTTTTATTATTGTTTTCTACTGGTGATTTATAAATAACAGTTGCACAGCATATTGTTCCTTCTTATACTTTAATAACAAGATTTAAATATAAAATCATAAGTGTTTGAGGCTTCTGCAGATAAGGACAGAGCTCATAGGGATGGGGTGGGGACAGGGACAGAACCTGCAGGGCCGGGGTGGGGATGGAGACAGGGCCCATGGAGACGGAATGGGGATGGAGACAGAGCCCACGGGGATGGGGTGGAGATGGGGACAAACTTTGTCCCCGTGTTATTCTCTAGTGCTTTCACTTTTGGGTGTGCTCGGACCTGCACACTTTTGTTTTTCTCTCCCAGCACTTTAGAGGCTTGCATGGGCATCCACTTCTGAAATAAATCAAAACCAGCAGTTTTAAGCTGGAAAGAAAATAGAAATCCTCTCTTTAAACACCCCAATGACAGCTCTGAATTGGAGTTAGGTTTTCAGCAGTAAGGGCAGGGCTTGTTTGTGTGCTGTTCTCTGAGCATTGGGAAGGAATAGCAAATGACCTCATTTACATCCGATTGACTACATTTAAATACAGTTTGCACTAATCTTTGGCATGGCCGTTGTTTCCTGTGCTACAGCCCTCCAGTGGTCATCTAGGGCTTGGAGGAAAAACAGCTGAGGGGAGATATGATAGAGGAGTGGATATAAGCTGAGGGGAGATATGATATAATGAGTGGAGTGCAACGAGTGGACATGGATCTCATGTTTACTCTTTTCAAAAATACTAGGACTAGGGGCACACAATGAAGTTACAAAGTATTAAATTTAAAACAAATCAGAGAAAATATTTCTTCATTCAATGTGTAATTAAACTCTGGAATTCGTTGCCAGAGAATGTGTACCGTAAAAGCAGTTAGCTTAACAGAGTTTAAAAAAGGTTTGCATATCTTCCTAAAAGAAAAGTCCATAAGCCATTATTAAAATGGACTTGGGAAAATCCACTGCTTATTTCTAGGATAAGGAACATTAAATCTATTTTACTGTTTTGGGATCTTGCCAGTTATTTGTGACCTGGATTGGCCACTGTTGGAAACAGGATACTGGGCTTGATGAACCTTCGGTCTGTCCCAGTATGGCAACGCATATGTTCATATGTTCTTATGTAACATTCTGCACAGATTAACGCCAGAGCTAGTCCAGCACTAATCGGCTCTAGTGCCAGTATTAGGTTCTGAGCATCAGCTCACTAGTGTACCTGAATGTAACTCATCTTGAGCTACAACTGAAAAAGGCATAAGCTAAATCCAAATCCATCAATAAATATTAGCTCCCAAAAGCTAGTCAAGAATTGAAATGTCAACCCAATTAAAGGGTATCATCTGTCTTAAACCTATTTTATTTAACGGCCTTTATTTCCTCAGAATCTGTATTTTTTTTTTCTCTCTTGAGGGTCTTAGTGCACACTAACAGAATTAGCACACACTAAATGCTAAGAAGCTCATCGGTATAAAATGGGCTTCTTAGCATTTAGCGTGCTTATTCCATCAGCGCATGCTAAGCTTATTAAAAGGGCCCCTAGGTGTGGGTCAGGCTAATTGTGTCTTTATACTTTGTTTCATGCATAATTGTTAAACCCATTTGACTTACTTTCTTTTCATTCTTTATTTGTTTATTGGGATTTATTAACTACCTTTATTTATTTATTTATTTATTTATTTGTGACTTATATCCCACATTTTCCCACACATGCAGGCGCAATGTGGCTTACAGAGAATTAAATAAGAGTACAAACTTAACAGTTTAGGCAAGCATAAAGAAGTGAGTAGGAGGGAAGAAACTAACAAAGTGAACTAGATAGGGTAAGGAACAAGGGATGCTTTAATCAACATGGTAAATTGAGGGGTAAGTCTTAGCAAAGAGGAATGTCTTTAACAACTTCTTAAAAAGGGCATGGTCCACTTGAGTTTTAAGGTGACGAGGTAACATGTTCCAGTATTTGGGACTCCAATAACGGAAAGACGAGGCAAAGATTTTCTTATATTTAACTCCCTTACAATTCGGAAAATGGAGGTGGAGATAGGATCGAGCAGCAGGGTTGGCATTTCTAGGCGGAAGATCGATCAAGGGGAGCATGTATTCCGGAGCAGCCCCATAGATGATTTTATGTGTTAGGGAGCAGATCTTAAAAGCAATGCGCTCCTGTACCGGCAGCCAATGAAGTTTAAATCGCAGGGGGTCGGCGTGTGCGAATCTCCTTTCGTTTAGGATGAGCCTCGCCGCAGTGTTCTGAGCCGTTTGGAAAGTTTTCAATAAGGAGGCCTGGCAGCCCACATAAATACCACTACAATAATCCAGGTGGGATAGGACGAGCCAATGGACAAGGGTACGAAACAAGTCTCTGGGAAGGAGGTATCTGATGCGTCGAATCCTCCACATGGCCTGGAACATTTTTTTGGAGACCAAGTGTACATGATCAACCAGCTGGAGATGTGAATCCAGATGCACTCCTAAAAGTCTCAGGCTGTTTGCAATCGGGAGAGCAGAGCCCAGGACTGGAAGCATTGTATCAGTTACATGAGCGTGCGTGGACGAGAGAATGAGACAATGTGTTTTTTCCCTGTTCAGCCTGAAGCGGAACACCCTGGCCCATTGTTCTAAAGTGGAGAAACAGGCATCTATGAGGTTGGCAACTTCTGATACTGTGGATTGAAAAGGGATGTAGACTGTAATATCATCCGCATAGATGAAAGGGTTAAGGTCCAGATTTGCAAGTGCTGTGGCTAGAGGCATCATCATTATGTTGAATAGGGTAGGTGAGAGGGGAGAGCCCTGAGGGACCCCACTGGAAGCATTCCACGGTTCAGAAGTGTGGGTATTCACCATGACCTTGTAAGACCTTGATGTCAAGAAACCCTTGAACCAATGCAAAACTGGCCCTCCTATTCCAAAAGAATCCAGTAGATGGAGCAGGATTTCATGATCCACCATGTCAAAAGCACTAGACATGTCAAATTGTAGCAAGAGAATCTTCCGTCCTACAGATAATTCTTGTCGAAAGTTGGATAAGAGAGTAACCAGGACAGTCTCCGTGCTGTAATGGACTCGAAAACCTGATTGCGAATGATGGAGGATATCAAAATTAGTCAAAAAGTCATTGAGCTGAACATTGACCAGACTCTCCATCAGCTTGATAACTAGAGGTATCGAAGCCACTGGGCGATAGTTAGAGATGACATCTGGCTTGATCTTTAAATTTTTTGGGATTGGGGTGAGAAGGATGTTTCCATGACCTGACGGGAAAAATCCTGCGCTTAACATATAGTTAAGGTAACAAGTCAGTTCCTCAATGTAACATTTTGGTGCGACTTTTAGGAGATGGGTCGGACATACATCTAATCTGCAACTTTTATTTGTGAATTTACGTAGAGCAGCAGTTACTTTGTCGGGTATCAGGCGATTGAATTTGATCCAAAAGCGGTCAGCAGGGCAAGCACCCGAAGGCACATCCAAGGATGCCAGAAAGTCATCCACATCAGAGAGGCAGCTGACTGTTGAAGACCGCAGGGTAAGAATTTTCTCCTTGAAGTAAGATCCAAGTTGTGTAGCTGAGGGAGGATGAACACTGGAGCGTTCTAGCTTGCGAGTATCTAAGAAGGTGTTTAGTAGTTGATATATCTGTCGGATGTCCCGGCCAGCCGCCTGCATCTTAGTTGAAAAGTAGGTGCGCTTTGCACATCGGATGGCGTGTTTATATTTGCGGTGACTATTTTTCCAGGCCTCCCGAGCCTGATCAGATTTGCCTTTTCGCCAAGTTCTTTCCATACGTCGTACCTCACGTTTCAAAGCTCTCAGGTCTGTTGAGTACCAAGGTGATAATCTACGAATGTACGAGGATTTGAGACACAGGGGAGCAATTGTGTTCAGCACTGCATTGCAAGTGTGATCCCAGTCAGTGAGATAAGTGGGCGAGGATGGTTGCAGATCCAAGCCGTGACTATAAAGAGACCTCCAGAACAAGCTGGGATCAATGACACCTCTGGTGTAATGTTGGTGAGACTGACGAGGCCGGAGGGGATCTGAGGTTTGCCATCGCAGTGTGAACTGTAATTTAAAGTGATCCGACCAAGCCGTTTCCAGCCAGCTAATATCATGAACAGAAAAGTTCTGATCGTCTAAAAATTTAAATGAGAGGAGGTCAAGTGAGTGACCCTATAGTGGGTTGGACCAGAGATAGGACATTCAAGGTCACAAAGGTGGAGAAAATCCAGGAACTGGGATACATCTGGGGATGTGGGATTATCCAAATGGAGGTTGAGATCACCCAATAAAAGTATGTTCGAGTTGTTCATGCAGGTATTAGAGATGAAATCCAGAAGCACGGAATGACTGCTTGACCAGGTAACTGGAGGCCTATAAAACAGCACGCAGGCCAGCTGGCCATGAAGAGAGGAGTGGTGAACCTTGACAGCAGCAACTTCCAGCGACGGGGAGATCAAAACCGAACTTTCTTCTACTGTGAGGTGGGAGCGGTAAATAAGCGCCAACCCGCCCCCTCGCTTGTCTAATCTGTCCCAGTGGATGATCTTGTAGCCTGCTGGGCAGAGATCCAGCACAATGGGGTCTTTAGGTGTTCTTATCCAGGTTTCCGTGATGAACAACATGTCTAGAGCATCGGAGGAGATCCAGTCAGATATCAGTTCGGGATTACTCACTACTGATCTCGCATTTATATAGCCCACATGAAATGATTGGCATTGCACTTGATTCGCATGCACAATGGGTGATTATGAAGAGATTCACCTAAGGCGGTGTAACATAGTAGATGATGGCAGAAAAAGACCTGCACGGTCCATCCAGTCTGCCCAGCAAGACAAACTCATATGTGCTACTTTTTGTGTATACCTTACCTTGATTTGTATCTGTCATTTTCAGGGCACAGAACAGGAACAGCTTGAAATAAAACTTGCAATTTGATATAAAAAATAATAATCATGAAATGAGCAAGTACAAGCATAAATACAATGAGGGAAACTTGGAGCTTGCAAATTGAATCTTAATAATAGGACTAATCTGATCAGAATTATAAACGTTTAACAACACTGTAAAACAGTCAAATAGCAGAAATATGATAAATATCAGTAGAATACAAATGATGTCATAATAGACATCATGGAAGATCATATAACATAGAAATGAATGATACAATGGCAGCTCAATTCAAATGAAACACTTAAGAACATAAGAGTAGCCACACTGGGTCAGACCAATGGTCCATCTAGCCCAGTATGCTGTTTTCCAAACAGTGGCCAAGACAGGTACAGAAACCCAAAACATGGCAACACTCCAACTACAAATCCCAGGGCAAGCAGTTGCTTCCCTTGTCTGTCTCAATAGCAGACTATGGACTTTTCCTCCAGGAATTTGTCTAAACCTTTTCTAAACCCAGATATGCTAACCGCTGTTACCACCTCCTCTGGCAAAGAGTTCCAAAGCTTAACTATTCATTGCTTTCCTCCTATTTGTTGTAAAAGTATTTCCATGTAGCTTCCTCGAGTGTCCCCTAGTCTTTGTACTTTTGTACTACTGCGGTGCGCTAATGCAGACACAGCCCATTCATTTTGAATGGCTGAGTGGCAGCTGCTAGCACAGCTTAGTAAGCAGGGGAGTTTGTTAGGCACACATTATAACATTCAAATAACAGATATTGCTAACACTATTCATACAATAAACTGAAGCATAGGAGCCGACTCTGTGGGTGCTGTGGGTGCTTGAGCACCCCCAATATTGAGAAAAGTCCTTGTATGTGTCCAAGGAAGGGTTATTTCCACTGGGCTTAGCACCCCCAATAATTTTGAAAAGTTGGCTCCTATGAACTGAAGCATCTTAATATGTAGCTGAGGGAGCAAGTGCAGTTGGGTGTTGGAAATAAATTATACATAAGGGATCATGAATGTCTGTCTGTCTGTCTATTTCTCTCCAAAACTTTAACAGAATAGGACCAAAGCTGGCATGAGAAAAAAACCAGTGAAAATCTTTATGAACAATGGTCATTCTCACAGAACACCTCTGACTAGTTGGATATGAAGGTGTAAAGGAGAAGGTTGAGTCCATGGAGTTGCTGGGGGGGGGAGGGGTATGGAGAGGTAGTGGGGAGAGGTGGAGGGGAGGGATGAGACATGAACATACAAATATGTTAGGGATGGTCATTATTTAGTACGCTTATCATTGGTGTATTAGAAATGTTCTTATTGCCATTGAGTTTATTATTGAAAACAATTAAAAATAAATGGGGGGAAAAAAAGAGAAAACCAATGAAAACACACACTGACCAGATTTGGGTTCCAGCAAATAAGGTCCCTCCAAAATAGCCCAATGTATATCTGTGGGAGAAGCAGTTCAGATTCTGCAGCATTGAGACTTTGATACACTGAAACATAACAATATGGGTTTTTGGGGCACTCACACTTTCCACCACAAATGTACCAGAGTGGGATATGGGCCTGGGCTCCCTTCTCTAGAGTCCACTGCTCTGAGCACTTGGTTACTCCAGGGACCTGCTTGCAGCTCTAAGAGGAATGACTATTATATCTGCAGCTGTCCTAGAGCCTGGTATGTACTGTCATTTTCACCTAAGGGGGTGGGAGGGATCAGTGACCACTGGGGGATTAAGGGGGGGGGTCATGCTTTTATCCCTCTAGGGGTCATCTGGTCACTTTGGGCACCTTTTTGGCACTTAATCATTATTTGAAACTGGTCTAGACAAAAATGTCCTATTTTTTGTCTTGGATATTTTTACGATGTTCCGTTATTGCAGAAAAATGTCCAAATCGCAAGCCCTCCCTAGTCCCGCCCAAAACACGCCTCCAACATATCCCCTTGAGATTTAGATGAACTGCAAAGAAAAACATCTTAAAAGTGAGTTTTAAAAATAGCGATTTGGATGTTTTTGCAAAAACTATGTCCATCTGAACATTATATTATGGACAATGCATCCGGTTCATTCATCTCTCTCTAGACATCAAGTTGCATTGGACTGGGGTATCAAATTCTGTTAAAAAGGGAAAGGAACAGGTCTTGATATACCATCTTTCTGTGGTTTTTGCAACTACATTCCAAGTGGTTTACATAGAGGGGCATTTTCAAATGGGGATGCCCATCTCTAAGGGCGCCCATCTCTGAGGATGTCCCCGCAAAGGGGCGGGGCATCCCGTATTATCGAAACATGGTGGGCGTCCATCTTTCGTTTCGATAATATGGTCAGGGACACCCAAATCTCAACATTTAGGTTGACCTAAGAGATGGTCAATCTAAATGTTGAGATGGTTGACCTTAGAGATGGACGACCTCGGTTTTCGCCGATAATGGAAACCGAGGACGCCCATTTCAAAAACGACCAAATGCAAGCTCTTTGGTCATGGGAGGAGCCAGCATTCGTAGTACACTGGTCCCCTTCACATGCCAGGACACCAACCGGGCACCCTAGGGGGCACTGCAGTGGACTTCATAAATTGCTCCCAGGTGCATAGCTCCCCTACCTTGGGTGCTGAGCCCCCCAAACCCCCCCAACTTCCCCCCAAAACCCACTACCCACAACTGTACAACACTACCATAGCCCTTAAAGGGTAACAGAGGGCACCTAGATGTGGGTACAGTGGGTTTGTGGTGGGTTTTTAATATATTTATAAATGATTTAGAGATGGGAGTAACTAGCGAGGTAATTAAATTTGCTGATGACACAAAGTTATTCAAAGTTGTTAAATCACGACAGGATTGTGAAAAATTACAAGAGGACCTTACGAGACTGGGAGACTGGGCGGCTAAATGGCAGGTGACGTTTAATGTAAGCAAGTGCAAGGTGATGCATGTGGGAAAAAAGAACCCGAATTATAGCTACGCCATGCAAGGTTCCACGTTAAGAATTATGGACCAAGAAAGGGATCTGGGTGTCGTCGTCGATAATACACTGAAACCTTCTGCTCAGTGTGCTGCTGCGGCTAGGAAAGTGAATAGAATGTTGGGTATTATTAGGAAAGGTATGGAAAACAGGTGTGAGGATGTTATAATGCCGTTGTATCACTCCATGGTGCGACCGCACCTTGAGTATTGTGTTCAATTCTGGTCGCCGCATCTCAAGAAAGATATAGTAGAATTGGAAAAGGTGCAGCGAAGGGCGACTAAAATTATAGCGGGGATGGGACGACTTCCCTATGAAGAAAGATTAAGGAGGCTAGGGCTATTCAGCTTGGAGAAGAGACGGCTGAGGGGAGACATGATAGAGGTATATAAAATAATGAGTGGAGTGGAACAGGTGGATGTGAAGCATCTGTTCACGCTTTCCAAAAATACTAGGACTAGGGGGCATGCGATGAAACTACAGTGTAGTAAATTTAAAACAAATCGGAGAAAAGTTTTCTTCACCCAATGTATAATTAAACTCTGGAATTCGTTGCCGGAGAAAGTGGTGAAGGCGGTTAGCTTAGCAGAGTTTAAAAAGGGGTTGGACGGTTTCCTAAAGGACAAGTCCATAAACCGCTACTAAATGGACTTGTGAAAAATCCACAATTCCAGGAATAACATGTATAGAATGTTTGTACATTTGGGAAGCTTGCCAGGTGCCCTTGGCCTGGATTGGCCGCTGTCGTGGACAGGATGCTGGGCTCGATGGACTCTTGGTCTTTTCCCAGTATGGCATTACTTATGTACTTATGTTTTGGAGGGCTCACATTTACCACCGCAAGTGTAACAGGTAGGGGGGATGGGCCTGGGTCCGCCTGCCTGAAGTGCACTGCATCCACTAAAAACTGCTCCAGGGACCTGCATACTGCTGTGATGGAGCTGGGTATGGCATCTGAGGCTGGCATAGAGGCTGGAAAAAAATGTTTTTTTTAATTTTTATTTTGGGTGGGAAGGAGTTGGTGACCACTGGGGGAGTAAGGGGAGGTCATCCCCCATTCCCTCCGGTGGTCATCTGGTCAGTTCAGGCACCTTTTCGAGGCTTGGTCGTGAAAAAAATTGGACCAAGTAAAGTCGGCCAAATGCTCATCAGGGACACCTTTCTTTTTTCCAATATTGTCCAAGGACGCCCATCTCTTAACCACAGCCCTGTCCCGCCTCTGGTACACTGCCGACACGCCCCTGTGAACTTTGGTCATCCCCGTGACGGAAAGCAGTTGAGGACGCTCAAAATCAGCTTTTGATCATGCCAATTTGGGCGACCCTGAGAGAAGGACGCCCATCTCCCGATTTGTGTCAGAAGATGGGCGTCCTTCTCTTTCAATTATGCCGCTGATAGTATATACAGGTACTTATTTGTACCTGGGGTAATGGAGGGTAAAGTGACTTACCCAGAGTCAGAAGGAGCTACAGTGGGAATTGAACCCAGTTCCCCAGGTCCACTGCACTAACCACTAGGCTACTCCTCCACTTTAGGAAATAGTGTAACAGGGACAGAAAAACACTGTATCAGGTGAAACATCAAACGGATCAGAGGTGAGTTATACAGCAAACTCCCAGTTTAAATATAATTTGTTACCGGAAGCACCACATGTTTGGGTTGGGTAAGTAAATCTTTGGAAGGAAGAACACTGAAAACATATCAAGGACACCGTCCTGTTGATTCCTTCCCCAGATCAAATGCCAAAGATACAATATTCTGATGTTATGGTGCCACCACCAGATACGAACTAGAACTGTTTGAGGCTAGGAAATCCTTCGTGCTCTCTTGCTGTCTTCATTTGATGTGAAAGCTATTTTTGCCACACGCCTTAAAAGGAATATAAGATAACGATGTCTCTGTTTGTAATGAGCAGTTTGGCTTTCTCCTCAACCTTGTTTTTTTTTTTTTTTCCAAGTCCATGAATGTAAGTTCTGGGATTGTGCAGTTTTTAAAATGTATTGGCTTCCTCATTTGCAAACTTTACGAATTGATTCGTTAAAGTCATTCCCTGTCTTCAGTTTCAGCAGTAAGTCAGGGAGTTATAGATTCTTCCAGACAAAGCAGTATCTAAGTGTTTAGCACCTAACTGGAAGGGAATGTATATATGGGCAGAGCATGTCTCCCAGGTATGCAAGTAATTTATAGCCAGGTTTCCCAAGTCTAGTCCTGGAATACCCCTTGCTGGTCAGGTTTTCAGGATATCCACAATGAATATGCATGAACTTGATTTGAATACACTGCTTTCATTATATGCAAAACTCTTTCATGCGTATTCACTGTGGATATCCTGAAAACCTGACTGGCAAGGGGAGCTTCAGGACCGGACTTGGGAAACACTGGTTTATAGAAGACTATAAGTTATGCACGTCACTTTGCACTTAGGCACAGCAGCTTACATCTGCCATTAACATGGCGTAAGAGGCAGGGGCATAGCCAGACCTTGCAGTGAGAGGGGACCAGATCCCAAGGGGGAGGTCACATTTTGGTCTGGCGCTCCGCTGCGGCCCGCCGCCGCCTCGTCGCCGCCCTGATGCTCCCCACCCACTGCCGCAGCAAATACCTTGGCTGGTTTACATGCTCAGTTTCAATAAAAGAAGTGTGCCAGATGTGAGGGGAAGAGAGAGCAGGGCAGGCAACACGGTGGTGCTGGAGACTGGCGCTGGACAATGCTTCAGATGGCGGGGGTTGGGAACCCCCACCAGGAAAACCAGGGACCCAGAGGAAATTTGGGGTGGGGCCCAGGCCCCCATAGCCCCACGTAGATACGCCACTGGTAAGAGGTCACATTTAAATATGGGTATGCTAATGCTGACATATGCTGGTATTCTATAACAGAATCTTGGTGCCCAAATGCCACTGAGGGGCATAATCGAACGGCGCCGGCCATCTACATGGGCGGTCATCTATATGGCCGGCGCCGCAAACAGTGGTCCCGAACCATATTATCGAAAAAGATGGCCGGCCATCTTTCATTTCGATAATACGGTTGGGGCCGGCCAAATGTCAGAGATGGCTGGATTTGAGATGGCTGGCATCGGTTTTCGCCGATAATGGAAACCGAGGCCGGCCATCTCAAACCCGGCCAAATCTAAGGCATTTGGTTGTGGGAGGGGCCAGCATTTGTAGTGCACTGGTCCCCCTGACATGCCTTAGGGGGCAATGCAGTAGACTTCAAAAATTGCTCCCAGATGCATACCTCCCTTACCTTAGGTGCTGAGCCCCCCAAATCCCACCCCCCAAAACTCACTACCCACAACCGTACACCACTACCATAGCCCTAAGGGGTGAAGGGGGGCACCCACATGTGGGTACAGTGGGTTTTGGGTTTTTTTTGGAGGGCTCCCATTTACCACCACAAGTGTAACAGGTAGGGGGGGTGGGCCTGGGTCCGCCTGCCTGAAGTGCACTGCACCCACTAAAACTGCTCCAGGGACCTGCATACTGCTGTCATGGAGCTGGGTATGACATTTGAGGCTGGCATAGAGGCTGGAAAAAAATGTTTTTTATTTTTTTTGGGTGGGGGGGGGGGATTGGTGACCACTGGGGGAGTAAGGGGAGGTCACCCCCATTCCCTCCAGTGGTCATCTGGTCAGTTGGGGCACCTTTTTGAGGCTTGGTCCTGAAAGAAAAGGGACCAAGTAAAGTCGGCCAAATGCTCGTCAGGGCTGGCTTTCTTTTTTCCATTATCAGGCGAAGCCGGCCATCTCTTAAGCACGCCCCCGTCCAGCCTTCTGTACCCTGCCGACACGCCCCCTTGAAGTTTGGTCGGCTTCGCGATGGACTGCAGTTGAGGCCGGCCAAAATCGGCTTTCAATTATGCCGATTTCGCCGGACTTGAGAGATGGCCAGCCATCTCCCAATTTGTATTGGAAGATGGCCGACCTTCTCTTTCGAAAATAAGCTGGATTATAGAATTAGTGGCAATGTATAGATTTGCCCCATATATATTTTTTTTAATTTATATTTATCAAGATTCTTTGCACATAAATTCAGAACTGAAAAAATATCTAGTGAATCAGTGTTGAGGCCCTGTATGTGTAAGACACAATGAAAGCACTGCAGAGTATATCCATCCAACCCTTTGGTGTCAATTATGCTGTTTTATTAACTACATGACTGGAAATGTGACCTCTTACACCATGTTAATGGCAGATGTAAGCTGCTGTGCCTAAGTGCAAAGTGACCTGCATAATTTATAGTCTTCTATAAGCCAGTGTTTCCCAGTCCGGTCCTGGAGCTCCCCTTGCCAGTCAGGTTTTCAGGATATCCCCGACGAATATGCATGAAAGAGATTTGCATATAATGGAGGCAGTGTATGCAAATCAAGTTCTTGCATATTCATTGTGGATATCCTGAAAACCTGACTGGCAAGGACTGAACTTGGGAAACACGGCTATAAACTGCATGCATACCTGGGAGACATGCCCATGGCCTGCCCATGCTTTGCCCATATATGCATTCCCTTCCAGTCAGGTGCTATGGGCACTTAGGTGCTACTTTGAAGGACAGTGCCTAGTGCACATGGAGGCATATTTTCAAAGCTCTTTGAAAGCACATAGGTTTCTATGGAACTTTGGAAGAGCTCGGGGCTCATTTTCAAAGTATTTAGACTTACAAAGTTCCATAGGTTACTATGGAACTTTGTAAGTCTAAGTGCTTTGAAACTACGCCTGTGCTTTGAAAATATGCCTCATGGGCACCTAACTGTCAATTAAGTAGGTAGCTGCAACCTGATGTGAACTGCCAAATTTACAACTGATGCTTTGAGATAAGTGCATGGTTCACATCAGATCTGGGTGCACTAAGAGCACAATTATGGAAAGATGTAGCTGGAATATTCTTTATATCCCAGTCTTATCTTTCTTTTAGGAAGTATATAAAAACTTACTTATTCAGAAATTTTGAACTTAGTTTTTTGGATTTTTTTCTTATCTGAGTTTTATAGTTTCCCAGAAGTATGTTCCGGCTTTCCTGGTTTGGAACCCGCTTAGAACTGAAAGGTGGTAGCAGGATATAAATCTAGATGTAATGTAATGTAGTTGTTTTTTGACTCTTTTGTGGGCTAGACATTAGTAAAAATGTTATCACGTTTGATGAGACTGTTATGGACACTAATTAAGTTTGTACTTTTGGAATAAAGAGACCAATGATGTGGTGGAGGAGTGGCCTAGTGGTTAGGGTGGTGGACTTTGGTCCTGAGGAACTGAGTTTGATTCCCGGTACAGGCAGCTCCTTGTGACTCTGGGCAAGTCACTTAACCCTCCATTGCGCAGGGTACAAGTGTAACAAAAAAAAAAAAATACAATTGAAAACCTTGCTACAGTGACATAAAACTTTAAGCCATAATGTTTGAGCTTTTCTTCAGTTTTGTTGACTGCGAATGTAACATTGAAACACTGATGGACTCTCATTCCCATTATTATTCCACACATATTGTATTACTAAATTTGTTTCACCACAGTTTAGTGTTAGAAGTTTGGTTGTATTTTTATATTTTTCGACTGCAACCTTGAAGCAAGCAGCAGCAGCAGCAGATAGGAATCAGGGTGGTGCCTGCAAGGTGGCATACACTCACAGGGCCTGTGGCAGCCCACCCCTTGCATGGCTTTCCTTGTGAACCTCCCACCCCATGTTCTCTGATCTCCCAGGGGACACACCCCTACACACAGGGACACACAGACATTTTCATACTGGCCTGGATGCCAGCTGAAGAGATGATGAGCTTTGCAAATGAAATCTTTCACCATCGAGGAGTCAATGGTTGCTTTTAAAATCAGTGTTGGCAGCTGCTTTCAACGTGCACATTTTCTGTCACCAGAGTACGAAAGGGCATTAAATTGTTTAGTGGCAGATACTGCACATGTTTCATTGGCGGTACTAATGCACATTTTGTTGTGGGTTCCTATTCCCTTACCACCCCGACACCCAGCGTACCCCTCCAAAGCAGGGTCATGGTTGATGGGGGCAAAAAGGAAGGCACTCCCTTTCCATCCACTGGCACATGCATCTTACATAGTAACATAGTAACATAGTAGATGACAGCAGAAAAAGACCTGCACGGTCCATCCAGTCTGCCCAACAAGATAAACTCATACAGTGGGGGAAATAAGTATTTGATCCCTTGCTGATTTTGTAAGTTTGCCCACTGACAAAGACATGAGCAGCCCATAATTGAAGGGTAGGTTATTGGTAACAGTGAGAGATAGCACATCACAAATTAAATCCGGAAAATCACATTGTGGAAAGTATATGAATTTATTTGCATTCTGCAGAGGGAAATAAGTATTTGATCCCTCTGGCAAACAAGACCTAATACTTGGTGGCAAAACCCTTGTTGGCAAGCACAGCGGTCAGACGTCTTCTGTAGTTGATGATGAGGTTTGCACACATGTCAGGAGGAATTTTGGTCCACTCCTCTTTGCAGATCATCTCTAAATCATTAAGAGTTCTGGGCTGTCGCTTGGCAACTCGCAGCTTCAGCTCCCTCCATAAGTTTTCAATGGGATTAAGGTCTGGTGACTGGCTAGGCCACTCCATGACCCTAATGTGCTTCTTCCTGAGCCACTCCTTTGTTGCCTTGGCTGTATGTTTTGGGTCATTGTCGTGCTGGAAGACCCAGCCACGACCCATTTTTAAGGCCCTGGCGGAGGGAAGGAGGTTGTCACTCAGAATTGTACGGTACATGGCCCCATCCATTCTCCCATTGATGCGGTGAAGTAGTCCTGTGCCCTTAGCAGAGAAACACCCCCAAAACATAACATTTCCACCTCCATGCTTGACAGTGGGGACGGTGTTCTTTGGGTCATAGGCAGCATTTCTCTTCCTCCAAACACGGCGAGTTGAGTTCATGCCAAAGAGCTCAATTTTTGTCTCATCTGACCACAGCACCTTCTCCCAATCACTCTCGGCATCATCCAGGTGTTCACTGGCAAACTTCAGACGGGCCGTCACATGTGCCTTCCGGAGCAGGGGGACCTTGCGGGCACTGCAGGATTGCAATCCGTTATGTCGTAATGTGTTACCAATGGTTTTCGTGGTGACAGTGGTCCCAGCTGCCTTGAGATCATTGACAAGTTCCCCCCTTGTAGTTGTAGGCTGATTTCTAACCTTCCTCATGATCAAGGATACCCCACGAGGTGAGATTTTGCGTGGAGCCCCAGATCTTTGTCGATTGACAGTCATTTTGTACTTCTTCCATTTTCTTACTATGGCACCAACAGTTGTCTCCTTCTCGCCCAGCGTCTTACTGATGGTTTTGTAGCCCATTCCAGCCTTGTGCAGGTGTATGATCTTGTCCCTGACATCCTTAGACAGCTCCTTGCTCTTGGCCATTTTGTAGAGGTTAGAGTCTGACTGATTCACTGAGTCTGTGGACAGGTGTCTTTCATACAGGTGACCATTGCCGACAGCTGTCTGTCATGCAGGTAACGAGTTGATTTGGAGCATCTACCTGGTCTGTAGGGGCCAGATCTCTTACTGGTTGGTGGGGGATCAAATACTTATTTCCCTCTGCAGAATGCAAATAAATTCATATACTTTCCACAATGTGATTTTCCGGATTTAATTTGTGATGTGCTATCTCTCACTGTTACCAATAACCTACCCTTCAATTATGGGCTGCTCATGTCTTTGTCAGTGGGCAAACTTACAAAATCAGCAAGGGATCAAATACTTATTTCCCCCACTGTATGTGCTACTTCTTGTAGAAGTCTTGCCCAGAACTAGCCCCACCACCCAAACACCAGCCCCGCCTCCCAATCTCGGCTAAGCTTCTGAGGATCCATTCCTTCTTACTAAGCAGTATAATATAAAGATCCATGTGCAAATCTTATAGCATGCAACTCCAAAGGGGCTATAGCCATGGGACTAAGGCTATATGAGTCAACTTGCGTTATTTTGGCACTGGTAGGTTTGGACCAAAGGGAGCCATCCTCCCTCCTGACCTTAATTGACTATGGTCGTAATTTGGGGAGGAAATACTAGTGTTAGGGATGGGAGTCTCACCTGTTGGGTTGAGTGATCATTGGCCTTGACTTTCGTATGTAGGTGAGGTGGGCGGGAAGACACTGTGGCCCACATCAGGTCTTTCATGAGAAGCTAATGTGAAAACTTCTCCTCAACGATATCACGAATGAATTTCACCAAAAAGGCAGTAAATAAATCCTAATAAATACATAAATAAATAATGACATCAAGCCCCGGATTCTGGGTAGATTGCACAAATTTGAACGTGGAGCCCAGGTCCGCATGCAAACTAATTAGTTAACAAGCTACTATTAATTGGCACTAATTAGGATGGGTGCAGATCTGCTTGCATGCTGTTCTATAATGCTGTGCACCTAAATTGTCATGTGCGCAACTCAAAAAGGGGGTGTGACCATGGGAAGGGCATGGACGGGTCAGGGGTGCTCTCAAAATTTGGGCACAGTGTTATATTTTACCGGGGTTATGCACCCAACTTGTGCACCAGGATTTACAGCAGGTTTCAACAGGTGGAAGTGCCCTAATTTGGGTGCGGAAGTCTGCTGGGCATTATTCTATACAGGACGCTCAGCCCAGAGCACTCTTTATATGTAGAACTAGCCTTTGAGCCCGTAAAAACGGGCTATTATAGGAAGGGGGGGTTGAAGGGCCCGCCCCCGCCGCCGAGTTTGCCGCTGCCCCCCCCCCCCGAGCCGTCACCACCCACCTTCCACCCGGCCGGGCCCTCGCTCCGCTATTGAAACAGCGAGAGTCTGGGAACGCAGCACTGAGCTCTGCTGAGCTGCCGACGTCGGCCTTCCTTCTTCTTCTCTGCCTGTCCCGCCCTCGTGTGACGTAACGTCGTCGAGGGCGGGACAGAGGCAGAGAAGAAGAAGGAAGGGCGATGTCGGCAGCTCAGCAGAGCTCAGTGCTGCGTTCCCGGACCCTCGCTGTTTCAATAGTGGAGCGAGGGCCCGACCGGGTAGAAGGTGGGTGGCGGCGGCGACTCGGGTGAGGGGAGCGTTAGACGGCGGTGTCCCTCCCTCAGAAATGCGCAGTACAGACCCTCTGTGTTCTGCCCCCCGTCATCACGTATTGACACGGGGGCAGGGCAGAGAAGGTCTCTACTGCGCATTTGCGAGTGAGTACGGTCACTCGCCGTTTATATGTTTGATAGCACTTAGTGTGGATTTTTCCTGGCACCTAAATTTCAGCCATAAACAGCAAAAGCGCAGTACTTTATCCCTTATTTTAAAATAAATTAAGCGAAATGAAAATGTGTTCAGTTCAAAGAAATTCTTACCATTACAACCCCAGGGGAACATTTGGTAGAATCAGAGGCACCATCATCGCACATTTAGGTGTTCCTACTTCTCATCATCTCCCTCCTGCAGTACTATAAAATAAAAGCAGTGCACATACTGATCTGTCCTTCGTTGAATGGAAGCGGTTAACTATCATCATTCAAACATGCATGGGATAAACACAAAGGAATCCTGTTTAGAAGGATTGGATGTACGGAATCTTAGCGGAGATAGGGTGGCAACGCCAGTAATTGGGAAGCAAAACCGTTGCTGGGCAGACTTTTACGGTCTACGCTCTGATCGCAACTGAATAGATATGGCTGGGCTGGAGTGTAAATTTAAGGGGCTTCGACGTTAACTTCAGAACTTTTAGTACAAGAACAAATCAAACTCGGGCATACATATCAAGTATCACATACCATGTAAAAATGAGTTTATCTTGTTGGGCAGACTGGATGGACCATTCAGGTCTTTATCGGCCGTCATTTACTATGTTACTATATTCAACCTTGAATAAAATACCATGCCTAGATCTTATATTGAACCTACATGCAAAACAACCTTAATTGGTTATATATTGCATTTCCAATACATTTAAATGTTCCCATATATCAAGAAATGGTAGGAGTGGCCTAGTGGTTAGGGTGGTGGACTTTGGTCCTGAGGAACTGAGTTTGATTCCCACTTCAGGCACAGGCAGCTCCTTGTGACTCTGGGCAAGTCACTTAACCCTCCATTGCCCCATGTAAGCCGCATTGAGCCTGCCATGAGTGGGAAAGCGCAGGGTACAAATGTAACAAAAATAAAATAGATACTATTGGAGATTCTACATGGAATGTTGCTAGCAACATTCCATGTAGAAGGCTGCGCAGGCTTCTGTTTCTGTGAGTCTGACGTCCTGCACGTACGTGCAGGACGTCAGACTCACAGAAGCAGAAACCTGCGTGGCCACATTGGTGATCTGCAAGGGCCGACTTCTACATGGAATGTTGCTAGTGGAATAGCAACATTCCATGTAGAATCTCAAATAGTAGCAACAGTGGAGGAGTGGCCTAGTGGTTAGGGTGGTGGACTTTGGTCCTGAGGAACTGAGTTCGATTCCCACTTCAGGCACAGGCAGCTCCTTGTGACTCTGGGCAAGTCACTTAACCCTCCATTGCCCCATGTAAGCCGCATTGAGCCTGCCATGAGTGGGAAAGCGCAAGGTAAAAATGTAACAAAAATAAAATAGATACTATTGGAGATTCTACATGGAATGTTGCTATTCCACTAGCACGTAGGTGCAGGACATCAGACTCACAGAAGCCTGCGTGGCCACATTGGTGATTTGCAAGGGCCGACTTCTACATGGAATGTTGCTAGTGGAATAGCAACATTCCATGTAGAATCTCAAATAGTAGCAACAGTGGAGGAGTGGCCTAGTGGTTAGGGTGGTGGACTTTGGTCCTGAGGAACTGAGTTCAATTCCCTGCACAGGCAGTTCCTTGTGACTCTGGGTAAGTCACTTAACCCTCCATTGCCCCATGTAAGCTGCATTGAGCCTGCCATGAGTGGGAAAGCGCAGGGTACAAATGTAACAAAAATAAAATAGATACTATTGGAGATTCTACATGGAATGTTGCTAGCAACATTCCATGTAGAAGGCTGCGCAGGCTTCTGTTTCTGTGAGTCTGACGTCCTGCACGTACGTGCAGGACGTCAGACTCACAGAAGCAGAAACCTGCGTGGCCACATTGGTGATCTGCAAGGGCCGACTTCTACATGGAATGTTGCTAGTGGAATAGCAACATTCCATGTAGAATCTCAAATAGTAGCAACAGTGGAGGAGTGGCCTAGTGGTTAGGGTGGTGGACTTTGGTCCTGAGGAACTGAGTTCAATTCCCTGCACAGGCAGTTCCTTGTGACTCTGGGTAAGTCACTTAACCCTCCATTGCCCCATGTAAGCTGCATTGAGCCTGCCATGAGTGGGAAAGGGTCGGGTACAAATGTAATAAAACTACATAGTCTACCTCCTTCTACAGCATGATGAACCCAGAGTATAGCTTGTGCTGAATTACTAATTACCTAAATAGGATGTTAGCACCTGATGGCATTTTCATTTCACTTAATGTATTTTAAAATAAGGGATAAAGTACTGAGCTTTTGTTGTTTATGACTTATTTAGGGGCACAGCAGTTTTGAGTGTAATATACATCCTAGGGTAATAGTAGCTGGTAACCTAAATTTCAGCACCATTTACTGTAGAGGAGTGTGGTAGCCGTGTTAGTCCACTCTTAAGGTTATCAATAGAAATCAAACAAAATAAAACATGGAAAAGAAAATAAGATGATACCTTTTTTATTGGACATAACTTAATACATTTCTTGATTAGCTTTCGAAGGTTGCCCTTCTTCCTCAGACATTTGCATATTTCCGATCTGACGAAGAAGGGCAACCTTCGAAAGCTAATCAAGAAATGTATTAAGTTATGTCCAATAAAAAAGGTATCATCTTATTTTCTTTTCCATGTTTTATTTTGTTTGATTTCTATTGAGCACCATTTACTGAATCTGGTCCCGTAGGCTCATGAAAATTGGTGGAAGCCGCCTTCCATAAAAAGCAATCTTAGAAAACGGGAACCCCCCCCCCCCCCCCCCCCCCCACATAGCTTGTTTGAGCTTAAATCCTAATTTTACCCACCAGCTGCACTTGCTAATGTTCACACCTGTCAACTGTTGCTGGAATAATCCAGATGTTATCCACTCTTTTTCTTTTTATAAGCATCAACTGACGACTGTTCCAGGAGTTTATCACCGTATCTGTGCAATACATGTCCTCAGCAGGTCTTGAATTTCCAGTTCTTATCTCAGGGATGCCTTATCTGAATGTCTGAATGAGCAACCAGACACGCCTTTGACAAACCCTGTGGCATTCAATCTACATTCTTCTGCTTTGCATTGTGCCCTCCATAAGAACATAAGAATAGACATTCTGGGGGCCCAATCCACAGAAGTTACCGGGGCCAGTACCGTGCAGTTTTGACTGGCTCCAACCAGGGACTTAGCCAGACAACAGATTGTGGGTGGGCCTAGGCAAGAAGTGGGTGGGACCAAGTGTTTTCCCACCACCACCACCACCAAAAGAAATATCTCAGCTGGTGGGAAAATGTTTCTTTCCACGTTGGCAGTCTGCAGCAGGCATGCGCTGAAAACTGAGCATGCGCAGGTGCCGATATTGTGGAGAGTAGCATTTTCGTAACCATCAGGGGGAAGTCTTCAGCTGGCAGAGCTTGGGATCCCCACCAGCTACCGCTAAACGTGTGCTTCTGTTGGGTGGGCCTAAGCTCTAAGTGGGTGGGCCCTGGCCCACCCATGCCCACCTGTGGCTACTCCACTGGGTCCAACTGGTTTGGGCAATGCACAAAGGGGTTCTACAGGCCCTTTTCTGTCCACGGTACCAGCCAATGGGAATTGCATGCAAATTCATGCAAACGAGCTGATTAGTATTTAAATGTTTATTCTGTGGGATGCACAGTCCTTTACCAGTGATGCACAGCAAGGACTGCCTACCTTTGGCAAGCAACATTTACCAGGAGGTCTGGAGCAGCCATAAGTAGTGGAATCTTGTCACTTTTGTGCAGCTGGGCTTTCTCTCGCAGCTCCACATAGCACAGCCAACTCTGGTTATCTATCACGGGCATCTAATCCCCGATTGATCTCACCTCAGCAGGTAGCGTGACTGGATCCCACTGTCTGTTATAAGGGCATGGACCTGGAAGAAGCATGTGGCCGTGCTAAGGACATGGACTCGGAAAAAGCATGGTGGAGGGGGATCTGGTGGTCGGCGAGGGAGGAAAGCAGCTCCCTCCCACTACTGCTGCTTCTTGGCCTCCTGCAGCAGCCTTCCCAGCTCCCCACGATGGGCTTGAAGTGAGCATTTAAAAAAAAAATTATATACAAGTATCAACAATATACATGGCTTTCATGCACACAGCTTGTTGTGTGCATGTATGAAAGCTGTGAAACATTGCAGAGGGCTGTTCTGGGCATGCGCAGCTTTGCAAGTGGATGATCTGCCCATGCCCTGGCAGCCTTCCCTACGAGCTGCACGTTAAAAGTTCATGCAGCTCATTTACATGTGATTTCTTCTGAGAATCCCTCATCACTTTCACCTCGGTAATTTTTACCCAGGTGGAAATAGTGCGTGTTTTTTTCCAGTGACTTTTGTGCATCGGCTCCTGGGTCAGATCTATGGTCCATCTAGCCCAGTATCCTGCTTCCCAGTTTTAACAGTGGCCAATTCAGGTCACAAGTACCTGACAGAATCCCAAATAGTATTAAGATTCATGCCACTGGTCCCAGGGACAAGCAGTGGCCTTCTCCATGTCTGTCTTAATACCAGACTATGGACGTCTCCTCCAGGGCAGGACCAGACCACTGCACGTGTGCTCCCCACCTGGGCCGCCACCGCCCCGTCCGCCCTCTTACTTTCATGTCTTGGAGACTACTGTTATTCTTTCCTGCTCCTGTGTACTGGGAGTTGGGACCCGGATTATTGCATTAATGCAATATCGCATTAATGCAATCACCTGAGTCCTGGGCAGCAGGAACAGGAGAGACAGAACCGGAAGCAGGCAGGCAGGTATGAAGAAACTTGTCAGAACCGCCCCCTCCCTTGGAGGCTGGGCCCAGGGTATTTTGATCTCCCTGTCTCTCCCCTCTCAGTGGCCCTGATGCCCACTGCAACTGATTAGGCCTCCCTTTCTTTAACATTTTTGTCAAGAGGTCAGCTAAAAGGGTAAATTGGAGGATAAACCTATGGTAATATCCTACAAGGCCTAGAAAACTACTAAAAGACTGGATATAATCCCTACCTTATCTATTAGAAGATGTATTTCTCCATACCCTACCACATGGCCCAGATATTTTACTTGCCTTAGTGCAAAACTACACTTTTGAGAGTTCACAGTTGACCTGGCTTCTCTTAATGTTTTTAAGACCGCCGCCACCCTGTGGAGATGTGTCTCCCAGTTGGAGCTGAAAAATTACTGTATCATTCATGTAAGCTCTAGCATAGTCCTGATGCCGCCTTAAGAGGGTATTGCTGAGGCGCTGGCAGCAGGCTGCTGCTCCATTTAAGCCAAAGGGCATATTCTTAAAATGGTACAGCCCCCAGGGTGTGCTAAAAGCCATCTTGGGACATTAGTCTGGGATTAAGGGTACCTGCTAGTACCCCTTAATAAGATCTAGGGTCAATAGGTACTCGGCTGCTCTCTAGCAGCTTCTCGAGGGACATGGGGTAGGCATCAAATTGGGAAATGGCATTGACTTGTTAAAATCAATGAAAAACTCTGGGTCTTGTCTGGTTTGGGCACTAGCACCACTGGACTGTTCCACGGGCTCAGGGACTCCTCAATGATTCCTAGCTTTTCCATTTCTTGTACCTAATTACTATCTGGTAGGCGATACAGGCGTTGCCTGACTATCTTTCCGGGAGTAGTGTGGATTCTTTGTGAGTTTAAATAAGTCTTCCCTGGTAAAGGGGACAACTCATCCTTGAACTGGCCCAGGAGTTCCTTCACTTGGGCTGCCTGATCTGGAGTCAGCTCCTCATTTATCTTAGGTTGCCTTTCTCTCGTCCGGTCACTCGCCTGGGGTCCTAAGTCCTCTTCCTGTAGTTTTCTCACTTCAGCCATCCCTATTTCCTCTCCTTTCAGAGTCTCAGCACATTGAAGTCATAAGTCTGCTTTCTGCCAGACCCAGGTCGCACTTCATAGTTGACGGGCCCTAACTGGTGCGCTACTACCCTCAGACCCAACCAGTGGGCTGTACATTTATGCGTCATCAAGGGAATTTGTATCAACACCTTTTTTTCCACCTTAAATTCACGGACTCACATTTGTTGGTCATATTAGGCCTTCTGGTGCCCTTGGCATTTCTGCAGCTTGGCATGTGAAACTTCCTTTAGCTGCATTATTTGGGTTTTCAAATTCTCTAGTATGATATCAGGTCCCATTGTTCCCACATTCTCCCATCCCACTGTTCCCATACTACATCCAGCAACTGTCTCGGGGCCCACCCATATACTAATTCAAAGGGGGACACACCTAAGGCTGCCTGTGTGCTTTTCCTGTAAGCACATTTTTATTTATTTATTTATTTATTGCATTTGTATCCCACATTTTCCCACCTTTTTGTGGGCTCAGTGTGGCTTACAATATGATATGAATAATGGAAATACAATATGTTACAACTTGGTTATAGATTACATTGTGCAGAGTTATGCGAGACAATCGAAGTATCGTTAAGAATGTAACAATGGGACATAGACATTGAAACATTGGAAGGAGACAATGGGAAGCTTAAAGGGCAGAATTAAGACACAAAGACATATGGTGTACATCTTTTTTTGAGTAAATGTATGAGTGATGTGAGATTACAGGGGATGAGAGATCAGAAGTGGATATATGGCGCATTGAAGATTAGTGAGTGTGGACTCTATGTGTTTTGGCTCTTTCCGTAAATTTTTTCGAAAAGATGGGTCTTCAATAATTTGCGGAAGGAAGCTTGTTCGTGAATTGTTCTTAGGTTGCGCGGCAGTGTATTCCAAAGCTGCGTGCTCATGTAGGAAAAGGTTGACGCGTGTAGAGTCTTGTATTTCAAGCCCTTGCAATTAGGGAAGTGGAGGTTGAGGTATGTTCGCGATGATCTTTTAGCGTTTCTGGGTGGCAGGTCTATCAACTCGGACATGTAGGCTGGGGCTTCGCCATAAATGATCTTGTGGACTAAGGTGCATACTTTAAAAGTGACGCGTTCCTTAAGTGGAAGCCAGTGTAGTTTCTCTCGTAATGGTTTTGCCCTTTCATATTTTGGTTTTCCGAAGATGAGTCTGGCTGCTGTATTCTGGGCTGTTTGGAGTTTCCTCAGTATTTGTTCTTTGCAACCTGCATATAATGAGTTGCAGTAATCCAGATGGCTGAGGACGAGGGATTGCACTAGGCTGCGAAAGACGAATCTTGGGAAGAATGGTCTTATCCTTTTCAGTTTCCGCATGCAGTAGAACATCTTTTTAGTTGTGTTGTTTGCGTGGGTTTCGAGTGTTAGGTGGCGGTCGATGGTGACCCCAAGGATTCTCAGCGTTTCCGAGATTGGAAGATTTAGGTTTGGTGTATTTATCGCGGTGAATTCATTTGTGTTGTATTGGGAAGTGAGTATCAGGCATTGGGTTTTTTCTGCATTTAATTTTAGACGAAATGCATCTGCCCATGTGTTCATGATGTGTTGCAAATGGCAACAACTACTCCCAATTAGCCCAGTTCTCGCCAATGCCCTTCCTAAGCATTGTTTTTAATGTCTGATTATATCGTTCTACTAAACCTTTGGCCTGAGGATGGTAGGCAGAGGCATTAATGTAACAAATTCCAAAGGCATCCCACAACTGACTGAGGGTAGTAGGTCTAACGTTTGTTCCTCTATCAGTGAGGATTTCTCTGGGGAAACCCACTTCACAAAAACAGCTTCATGAGCTCTCAGGCTATGGCTTTAATGGATGCCCTCCTTAAAGGATGGCCCACAGATACCTGGTAGCATGCTCCACTATTACCAGGATATATACGAAACCCCCTACTACTTCGTTCCAAGGGCCCCACTATATCCATCCCTAGCTTGGCCTTAGATTCTTCAATTATGGGCAAAGGCATTAAAGGGGCTCTAGGAGATAGTTTAGGACACATTCACTGGCATTGGTGCCACATCAGACAGACTCCGAATCAACAGGGTACAGCATGGCCACAGAGGACGAAGAACAAGAACTTTGAAGACCTTGGCGGCTGGCGGGGGTTGGGGTCCCCCGCCAGCTGAAGAATTATTTTTAAAAGCAGGCGGAAGCGGACCTCGGCTGGCGGGGGTTGGGGTCCCCCGCCAGCAAAGGTAAACAACATTAGCGGGGGAGGGTTGGCAGCGGGAGGGGGGCCAGGGCAAAATCTGCGGGGGCCCAGGCCCCTGTGGCCCCACGCAGATACGCCCCTGGTGTGCACAGCATTTTGAGTATGCTGAGCTGTAGTAAAAGGGCCCCTGAGTGAGTCAATCAAACAAACAAACAAACACCAAAGAAAGGAAGGTCTGCTCAGATTTCTTCCTAGGGCTGGGGCCACCTGACTTTTCTCATCTTGGTCTTGCCGCCATGAAAGCAGTGATTGGGATTGGTGCACTAGCACAGAGGTTCTGATGAGTGAAAAAAGGAGCTCAACGATTGTGAGAGAGGTAGGGACATGAGTTAATTGTAGCTTTTTTTTTTTTTTTTAGAGTTTTGGTTTTGTTTGTTTGTTTTGGAGGGAAGCAATATCAAAATATGATAAATAGCCTTCAATTCAAGCTTCTCCTTCTTACCTACAAATGCACTCAGTCTGCTGCCCCTCACTACCTTTCTACCCTCATCTCCCCTTACGTTCCCACCCGTAACCTCCGTTCACAGGACAAATCCCTCCTCTCTGTACCCTTCTCCACCACCGCCAACTCCAGGCTCCGCTCATTCTGCCTCGCCTCACCCCATGCTTGGAACAACCTTCCTGAGCCCTTACGCCAAGCCCCCTCCCTGCCCATCTTCAAGTCTTTGCTTAAAGCCCACCTCTTCAATGCTGCGTTTGGCACCTAACTCTTACCGTTCAGTAATCCAGACTGCCCCAATTTGACTGCCCCTTTCGGACTGACTGTTCACTTATCTTTTAGATTGTAAGCTCCTTGAGCAGGGACTGTCCCTCTATGTTAAATTGTACAGCGCTGTGTAACCCTAGTAGCGCTTTAGAAATGTTAAGTAGTAGTAGTAGTAGTAGTAATTGAATATGACACATATGTAATGAGTGAGATTTGGCATCTCTGCCCTTGGTTTGGTGTCAGCAGGCAATACTGAGCTCAGGGTCACACTTTTAGGGGACGCTAAGAATCTGACTCCTGAAGGAAGGCTTCTGGGCTTCAGGAAGCTCTGGTAGCAACCTGTTTCTTCTGGCCAGAAGTGGGGCAGTGGGAAGTCTACCCTCTAGCGAGCCAGAAACCAAAATGGTCATCGGTGTGGTTTCCTGAAGAAGCAGATGGGAAACGGGACTGTTGTGATTGCGCACATGTTAAATCAGCCAGCTGGGGTGTAACCACGCTTCACATGAACTGCACAGCGCCGCAAAGATAAGTTTTTTACTTTCAAAATTAAGTGCGTTTTTAACAGCACTGTGTATAAACGATTGTGTAGCAGTGCGTAGGATGTGCCTGAATTATATTATATGAGATAGAAAGATTTTATAGTGCAAGATATATATATATATATATATATATATATATATATATATATATATTTTGGGGGGGGTTTGATCTATGATTACTTTTTGCACTGTGTGCAGAAGAATGTTTAATTAATTGCCACAGTTGTATGAGATCTTTTTTCCTCCTTGAAAAGTCATTCTTCACTGTTTGGGTTTTGATGAGTATCTGCAATTGATTTCAGTGAAGTTGATCTCTGTTGTGGTTCTTCTGGAACAAGACCAGGATAGAAATAGTAGACCAAGCTGACCCTGACACATTGAACTTAGCAATAAAGTATATACTGCATCTCCTAATACCACCCACCTGTCTCTCCAAACAATACATTTAGCAAAGATAATGGCAGCCACTGGAATGCATTCAAAATATATGGAGGAAATAGTTCAAGGCAAGAGAATTATATCTCTGAAAAGATAAGGAGAGAGATCTTGCAGGACAGGAGGTCATACACTGTGACTGGCACCTGGGATAGATCTTTAGCAGTGTGGACAGGAATTAAGGCGGCAGGCAGGAGGGGACAGATAACTCCTGTTTTGCTGCAAAAACCTGTCAATATCATGAAACTGATGCACACTTCATACACTCCACTGAAACAATACTCACTGCTGCAGTCGGGTTTTGTCCACTCTGGTGGATGCTTTATTTTAAATGGTGTCCAAACCTTCATGTGACCTTTCGGATTCCTAGAACGGTCTTCTCACAGGGCATCAGGTCACAGTGTGAACAAAATGTTCACAATAATGCAGCCAAAGCTTGAACCTGAGGTCAGCCACACTGCATGAGATGGGATTACTATACAGATCAGAGTTCTTCATCCTTCAGAGTGTCATGTCATGCATTAATGGGAAATCTTTTATATCATTGTACTTCGTGTGGATGTCTAACTCCGTTTCACTGCCCGACAGGCATGCACTCCACAGTTCTGCTGCTACTGGTCATACCATGCGCATGTGTAACTGAAATGTTGTTGCAAATGCTTGGCACACATGCAAACTCCGTGGATACATCTCACTTTTAAGAGGCAGATAGTTCTACTATCTGCCTCTTAAAAGTGAGGCCTCGTAACTTTTAAGGAGGACAAGATTGCTACGCAAATACAAGGTTCCGGGAGAATATTCCTCAACGTTGAATTACAGCAATACTCTTTTATAAAAACAATAGTCTTCTTTTAAAAACAATACAGCAATAGCCTTCTTTTAAAAACAATTGAATTGACACCAGAATGAACACCGCCAAACTGCTCCTAGCAATTTACTCCTTATCCCTGATCCACCTAACAATGACCACCCCACAGAAATCAACAATATACCCATACTATTTAATAACCGAATACTGACCAGACACACCACATCACACCAAACTGACATTAACCAAAACAAAGGAAGAGAACCAACAAGCGTACACCCTCAACAAAATGAAAAGAAAGGTCATAAAAAACCCACTCAAACCAAGAAACGACAACTAACAAAAGTCAACATAACACCGAATGCAGAAGACCCATACCAAAACATTCAAATAGGCTACGTCAATGCCAGATCCGTAGTAAACAAAACAACAACAACAGACTGGATCACGTCAGCGAAACTCGATCTACTCTTCATCACTGAAACATGGATCCATGATCAGAAGGACCCTATCATCTTAAACCTATGTCCTCCAGGATATAAAATCATCCACTGGACCAGAAAAGAAAAAAGAGGAGGGGGCATAGCGCTTATATACCAATCTCACGTCACGATTGAAACCACTGCAGAATCTATAACAACCCACCTTGAAATAGCTTCAATCAGAATCCACCATAAAACCCTGCTCGACCACCTAAATTGCGTACTATTCTATAGACCACCATGCAAATGGATCGAAAGCTAGGCGGACTTCATGGACTTCGTTTCAAACATATGTGTATCCAACTCCAACACACTAGTTTTAGGAGACATTAACCTTCACCTTGAAGACCCAAACTCTATCAACGCATGAGAATGCAAGGACTTCCTTCATCTGTGCGATCTTACATGGCCACACATGCAAACAACCCATGCGAAGGGTCATACACTTGACCTTTTCTCACACAAACTGTCCACTGATCAGAACTTAACCATAACACAAACTAGATGGACAGAAACACCATGGACCGACCATTACAAATTAAACCCATCCATAAAACGGCGGAAAAGGGGCTCTCCCCACACACGAGACCACACAACCCACACCACGAGAGGCCAAATAGACCCGGTTACTTTCTGGCAACAGATATAGAACAACGACTGGACAGCACAAACGGAATCCATATATTACCTCTCAGATTGGGACAAAAGATGCAGACACATACTAGACGAAATAGCACCCTTACAAACAAGAATTTCACGTAGACACAACTCGATACCGTGGTTCAATGAAGAATTGAAAAAACTAAAAATACAATCTAGGAAACTGGAACGCGCGTTGAAAAAAATAAAAAATGAACACACACTCAACGAATGGAAACAATTACAAAGGAAATACAAATACGCAATAAGGCAGACCAAAAGGTCGTATTATTTATTTATTTATTATTACATTTGTACCCCGCGCTTTCCCACTCAAAGCAGGCTCAATGCGGCTTACATAGTAAAAGGAATACAGAATATTATTAGAGGGTAAAAGTTAAGGATATCAGAACAAAACTAAAATTGGGCCGGACTACAAAAACACAAAGGAACTATACTATCTCATGAACAAACTACTGGACACAATGCCGGTCACCACAACCAACACTGACATCCCATCTGCAGACAACCTTGCTAAATATTTCAATGAAAAAAATCAAAAATCTACGCAAAACCCTACCTAAGAACAACATGGACATAGAAAACTTCATTAATGGTCTAGACCCAACCCCTGGCGAATACCCTGCTGACCGAATATGGTCAAATTTCGCCCCCCTCAGCACCGATACAGTTACCCAGGCGATTAAAAAATACTCCAACAGCCACTGTCAACTGGACACCTGCCCCAGTTACCTAATATAATCTGCCCCCCACCGCTTCATAACAGATCTCACATCCCACTTAAACTTCATGCTTCAGCAGGGTATCTACCCTAAAGAAAAAGGCAACATCTTGCTCACCCCAATACCAAAGGACACCAAGAAAAAAAACAAACGACATTACCAACTACCGCCCAGTAGCATCCATCCCACTAGTAGTCAAACTAATGGAAGGACTGGCGACCAAACAACTCAATGACTACATAAACAAATTCACTATACTACATGAATCACAATCAGGATTTCGACCCCTGCACAGTACCAAAACAGTACTACTTACTCTCCTAACCAAATTCAAACAGGAAATAGCAATAGGCAAGAGCATTCTCCTCCTCCAAGTTGACTTGTCAAGTGCGTTCGACATGGTTAACCATAACATACTGCTAAGACTTCAAGAATACTTCAGAATCGGTGGCAACACTCTCAACTGGATCAAGGGTTTTCTAACCACAAGAACTTATCAAGTGAAATTAAAAACAAACATATCATCACCATGGAAACCAAATTGCGGAGTACCGCAAGGATCACCACTATCACCAATCCTTGTCACCCTCATGATGACACCACTAGCCAAGGCCTTATCCATCCAAGGCCTTAACCCATTTATCTACGCTGATGATGTTACATTATATATCCCCTATAAACATGATTTGGCAGAAATCACCAATGAAATCAAGCTCAGCTTAAACATCATGAACTCATGGGCTAATGCATTCCAACTAAAACTCAATACAGAAAAAACACACTGCCTCATCATCTCATCCCAACACAATGCATACAAACCCACAAACATTAACACCCCAGGATACACCCTCCCTATCTCAGACAGCCTGAAAATTCTCAGAGTAACAATCAACCATAACTTCTCACTAGAGACCCAAGCGAAATCCACCATTAAAAAAAAAACGTTTTTCTCAATGTGGAAACTCAAACGCGTGAAACCATTTTTCCTGTGGGAAATATTTTGTAACCTGATACAATCAATGGTACTAAGCCACGCAGACTACTGTAATGGAATCTATGCGGGATGCAAAGATCAAATCATTAAAAAAACTTCAGACTGCCCAAAACACAGCAGCCAGGCTTATATTTGGAAAAACACATTTTGACAGAGCCAAACCACTCCGAGAAAAACTGCACTGGCTACCAATCAAAGAATGTATCACCTTCAAAATCTGCACGACTGTTCATAAAATTATTTACGGAGAGGCACCTGGATACATGACAGACCTTAGTGACCTGCCAACCAGAAACACCACAAAATCTGCATGATCATACCTAAACCTCCACTACCCAAGCAACAAAGGACTCAAATAGAAATCCACTTATGCATCCAGCTTTTCCTACTTAAGCGCACAACTATGGAACGCACTGCCAAAAATAGTAAAAACTATACCAGATCACCTTAAATTCCGGAAAGCACTAAAAACAGACCCGTTCAAAAGAGCATACCCCACCGACCCAACATAAAAATACATGGACACCTGCAACATGATGTAACCAAAGAACGTAATGGACATTACCTGACTCCTCTTCCCTCCCTCCCTAAATTCCCCCCAGTTGTACCTACCATACATGTACCTTATCTTCCACAATATCACCTTGTATTCATTCACACCATGTATTTGTTCAGACCGGAATCGGCTAACGCCGTTAACGGTACTATGTAAGCCACATTGAGCCTGCAAAAAGGTGTGAAAATGTGGGATACAAATGCAACAAATTATAATAATACTCAGTTATACATAGCAACATAGTAGATGATAGCAGGAAAAGACCACCTGACCCACTCA
The DNA here is from genome assembly GCF_901765095.1 of Microcaecilia unicolor. Classification (NCBI taxonomy): domain Eukaryota; kingdom Metazoa; phylum Chordata; class Amphibia; order Gymnophiona; family Siphonopidae; genus Microcaecilia; species Microcaecilia unicolor. The sequence continues at coordinate 209,371,243 of NC_044038.1, read as the reverse complement.
CTGTGCCTAGCTGTACAGTGGGACCGCTTATAGGATGCTACTCCTTATCTAACTCAGTTTTTGTGGACTTCCTCTTTGGTTGTTTACTATCCTGTGTAGATGAATATATACAAGACTTCTACTTAATTCAACACCCCTTCCCCCTCCCTCCTCCCTGTTTAACTAAAATCACTTTTTATCTCTTTTAAGGGGTATTTTCTAAAGTAATTTTTGCACATATCTAGCTTCTTATAAAATACTGACCAATGTAAAAGTTCACACTCAGAAATGATAGCATGTACTTTGCTGGAAGATGTATACAGGGGCGTTGTTTGGGCAGATTGTGGGCGGAGTTCACAAGTACATGTGCAGATTATGAAATACGCTAATAGATGTCATGTACTTGAATAATAATCTAGCTATGGACATTTACATCTGCTTTCAAGATAGGCACGATTTCCACTGCTTATGCTAGTATTTTTTGTAAGTAGCAGCCTTCCCATCTACCCACACTGGTTCCAGCATCTCCCCTTTCCCTCCCTGTTTCTTACCCCTCCTCCTCCCCGTCTTGTTGGCAGCAGCTGTACGCATAGGGCCCAATATTCAAAGGGGTTAAATCCCACTGAGCAGAGGGGAGGAGAAGGGAGTGGAGCGAAAAATTGATAAAATGTTTGATGTTGGCCTTTTTGTTCAGGCCGGAATGGAATGCTTTGTATTATGTTGTCATCAATAAAAATGTTAAAACAAAAACAACAAAAAAAAAAATCCCACTGAGATGGCCAGCCACTGATATTCAGTGGCACCTAACTAGGAAGTGCCACTGAATATTCTAGATTAAAAATAACAAAATTATGTCCCAAACAGTGTAATATCCAGCAGGAAATTACTTCAAACTCATATTTAGATATACCCAGTAAATATTATGAATGCATTTATAGGGATCATCAGACTTCCATGCATCTCGCAGCCACATGAACAGTAATGTTCTATCATTTTTCTGTACAACGAAATGGCGCGGTGCAAATCCTCATGGAATCCCACTATTTTTACTCAGAAATTTAATTAATTTTATTCAAAAAGATTTTTTCAAAATTCTTTTAAAAGTCCTTAAAATTACGACTTATCTTCAATGGCAGCAGCATAAAGTTATCAGGAACCTCCGCCGACATGGCCAAGTTTCGCTATACGCTTTATCAAGGATATAACGTTGCCACAGAGGGAGCGAAATTTGAGGAGCAGATGATTTATACACTACAGGAATTCAGTAATATTTCTTATTGGAAACGTTATTTGGATGATATTTTTTTTCATTTGGGAAGGTTCAGAGACATCTTTGTTATACTTTATGAATAAATTGAATTCTTTACAGAATAATTTGAAGTTTACATTCCACTATCATCATCAAAGTTTGGAATTCTTGGATGTTTGGATATTTAAAACATCCAATCAAATACACACTACTGTGTTTCAGAAATCTACCTCTCGAAATACCCTGCTACATTTCTCTAGTTTTCATCCCTATCATCTTAAAACTAGCTTACCCATAAGCCAATTCTTAAGAATTAGAAGAATATGTTCTGAAATGGGTAATTTTGAGGATCAAGCTAGAAAATTGATAAAGAAATTTATAGATAGAGGCTATCCAAAATCAGTGGTTAGAAAGGCTTATTTACGAGCAAAATTCTCCAATAGGGATCTACTGTTACAATATCGTGCCAGTGATTCAGAAGATAAACTTACTGCTGTTCTCCCTTACTCTCCATTGAGTTCTAATATTTTAAAAAGTATTCATCAACATTGGCAGGTTCTACAGATTTATGAATGTTTTATACATCATCCAATTGGGGCTTACAAACGTAGTAAAACTTTGGGGGAGTTATTATCATATAAAAGATTGGATTATGAGGGTACTGACTCTTCTGTTTTGGGTCATTCGAAATGTGGAGCATGCCAATGGTGTGCTACTACTATTGAAGGTGCATTTTGGAGATATTCAGATGATTCCCGACCTATATATGCCAGATCGAATACTAACTGTTTAACAAACAATGTGATATATGTCATAATCTGTCCCTGCCATAAGATATATGTAGGGAGATCTAGTAGACCTATCAAGGTGCGCTTGAATGAACATAAATCTCGTATAAAGCATCAAGTGCTTTCAGCGCCTTTGGTTCAACACTGGATAGAATTTCATCATTCGTTTGCAGATCTTAAATGGAGAATTATTGACCACATATGTGCGGGATGGGAGGGTGGTAATACTGGTCAATTATTGAACTTTAAAGAGCAAAGATGGATCTTTCAGCTTAATTCTTTGTATCCTGACGGTTTGAATTCTGAGATAGACTGGTGGTCGCTGATCTAATCTGATTGGTTGGTGTTTTTGATTGATTATCCAATCCTGGAGCTTTCTTTCTGATCAGCTGTAGCTTATTTAAAAGGGAGGCGTGTGCTTAGATGCCGCGGCCATTTTGTTGATGCAGGAACGGTATGAAAGCTATAACGGTAAATATGTATTTTATTTATTCTAAAGTTTAAGATTATAGGGAATCCCTTTATGAAAGGTGTTTGATCTTTTTCTCTATCTTATATTGTTGGTTTGCAGTGAGCCTCCTCCTTGATAAAGCGTATAGCGAAACTTGGCCATGTCGGCGGAGGTTCCTGATAACTTTATGCTGCTGCCATTGAAGATAAGTCGTAATTTTAAGGACTTTTAAAAGAATTTTGAAAAAATCTTTTTGAATAAAATTAATTAAATTTCTGAGTAAAAATAGTGGGATTCCATGAGGATTTGCACCGCGCCATTTCGTTGTACAGAAAAACGATAGAACATTACTGTTCATGTGGCTGCGAGATGCATGGAAGTCTGATGATCCCTATAAATGCATTCATAATATTTACTGGGTATATCTAAATATGAGTTTGAAGTAATTTCCTGCTGGATATTACACTGTTTGGGACATAATTTTGTTATTTTTGATATTTGGTCCCCACAGAATTCTGTTTAGGTGATTCAATTGTAGAGTAACTGAATATTCTAGAGCACCGGTCTTGCAATCCCCAGAGGTGGCAGGTTCAAATCCCACTGCTGTTCCTTGTGATCTTGGGCAAGTCACTTAACCCTTCATTGCCTCAGGTACAAACTTAGATTGTGAGCCCTCCTGGACAGAGAAATATCCAGTGTACCTGAATGTAACTCACCTTGAGCTACTACTGAAAAAGGTGTGAGCAAAATCTAAATAAATAAATAAATATTGACTCTAACCAATCATCCCCTAACTGGCTAGGTTAGGGGTGGTCCGGGGCACAGTTTGGGTGATGCTGTGACTTAGGGGCCCTTTTACTAAGCTGCAGTAGGCAGGGTCGGTGCTAGTATCTATGGCACCCCCCTGCAAAATATCAATCCCCCCTGCACCACCCTGGTCCAGCCCAACCCAGCATCTCCTTTCTCTCTTCTCCCTCCCCCCTTCTCCCATCTGCCCCCAGTTCCAGCTCCATTCTCTCACCAGTCCTCTGGATCATCTCCCACCTCCAGCTCTGCTTCTAGTCAAATGGGTCTGGCATGCTGGCGATGCGTGCTCCTCCGAGCCACTGATTAACTACTTCTGGTTTCACAAAACTGGACCATTTGACTAGAGGCAGAGCGACAGCAGTGAAAGAGAGCAGGGCAGCTGGGGAGGGCTAAAGCCAGGCACTCCCGAATGTTGGCACCCCCTGCCCTGCATACCCTGCTTACCCCGTTCCGCCGGCCCTGGCGGTAGGAAATGGTCTGCAGTAGCATGGGCATGTGGAATTGCCGCATGCTGAGGCCACTTACTACCATGGCAGTAACAACCCAAATTTTAATATGGAGGTCGTAAATGGCTCCTATGCTACTCCCCATCCCCCATGCTAGAAAATACAAAATTATTTTCTGGTGTGGAGAAACGGTGCATGACAAAAACAAAATGACCTCTGGGAGTGCTCGGCAGAAGTGCTGTTTTGCCACATGCTACCCACACGGTAGCTGTACCGCCACTTAGTAAGAGGGCCCCTAAGACAGCGGTGATATTCAGTCTGCTAACCGGCTAATAGGCATCTATCCAGCTCATTTTCGAAGGAGAAGATCGCCCATCTTCCGACACAAATCGAAGGTCGCCCAAATCGGCATAATCGAAAACCGATTTTGAGCGTCCTCAACTGCTTTCCGTCGCAGGGACGACCAAAGTTCAAGGGGGCGTGTCAGCAGTGTACCGAAGGCGGGATGGGGGCATGGTTAAGAGATGGGCGTCCTCGGCCGATAATGGAAAAAAGAAGGACGTCCCTGACAAGCATTTGGCCAACTTTACTTTCTTCCTTTTTTTCAAGACCAAGCCTCGAAAAGGTGCCCGAACTGACCAGATGACCACCGGAGAGTATCGGGGACGACCTCCCCTTACTCCCCCAGTAGTCACCAACCCCCTCCCACCCCCCAAAAGAGGATAAAACACATTTTTTCCAGCTTCTATGCCAGCCTCAAATGTCATACCCAGCTCCATCACAGCAGTATGCTGGTCCCTGGAGCAGTTTTTAGTGGGTGCACTGCACTTCAGGCAGGCGGACCCAGGCCCATCCCCCCCTACCTGTTACGCTTGTGGTGGTAAATGGGAGCCCTCCAAAACCCACCACAAACCCACTGTACCCACTTCTAGATACCCCCTTCACCCCTAAGGGCTATGGTAGTGGTGTACAGTTGTGGGGAGTGGGTTTGGGGGGGGTTGGGGGGCTCAGCACACAAAGTAAGGGAGCAATGCACCTGGGAGCAATTTTTGAACTCCACTGCAGTGCCCTCTAGGGTGCCCGGTTGGTGTCCTGGCATGTGAGGGGGACCAGTGCACTAGGAATGCTGGCTCCTCCCATGACCAAATGGCTTGGATTTGGTCATTTTTGAGACGAGCGTCCTTGGTTTCCATTATCGGTGAAAACCAAGGTCGCCCATCTCTACGGTCGGCGATCTCAACATTTAGGTCGAACTAAATGTTAGGATTAGGGTGTCCCCGACCGTATTATCGAAACGAAAGATGGATGCCCATCTTGTTTCGATAATGCGGGATGCTTCGCCCCTTCATCGGGACGTCCTTAGAGATGGGCGCCCTTAAAGATGGGCGCCCAGTTCGATTATGCCCCTCCACGTGACTTTATAAAAGTAGCAACTAAGTAGGCATCTACTTGCTCTCTTAAACAAGGCACCTTGTTAAAAAAAAAAAAAATTACTCTCCTCGTGTGCAGCAAAATGAACAGTCCCAGTTTGACTGCTAAAAGGTTTTGTTTGAGTGTGTGCCCAGGAGAATAAACATTTATAAATCAGGCCTCTTTAATAGAATAGGCAAGTGAATCATTTTTTTAGGGGGGGGGGGGTGAGGTGGGGAGTGATGTCATTAGTGAGGCACGCACCAGCCTGAGTATAAGCAATCCATTTTCAGCAGAGGGATGAGTTTGTTTAGGTGCCAGGACTAGATCAGAAATCATGATTTAGAAATGGTCACAGGACCTGTGTGACTGTAGAGAGGCTGCTCTGTGCATTTCCAGTAAATAAGAATCTATGTTCTGTTTTTAGGGTTGTTATTTCTCAATAAGAAACTTTAGCAATTTCCCCAGGCCTCAGTATCTTCTCCGCTCCTTGCATGTAAACTTCTTGGCAGGCGCTTCAGAGGTTCTTCAAAGGTTTGGCACCAGCGGGAGCTCACACACAAAGAGGGGACATTTCACCCCTTGCCTTTGAATGAGCTGGAGCTCTCCCTGTGTTTTCCTCTTGCTGTTTTGTTCTCTGCCTGTCCAGACAAAGACACTTTGGTTTGGGGGCAAATACTGAGAGAAAGTGCTTAGGCTTCTTCACAAAGTTCTATTATGATAGTTGCGTTTTGTTAATATAATTTCATAAAATCATTTGTCTCTTATGCTGTGCCCAGGATCAGCTTACTTGGAACAGCAGGACTGGATAATTTGGTGGCAATTTCTATTTGTTTTCTTGGCTCTTAAGAGTCAGGACTTTCTTTTAGCTATATAGCACAGTTTGAGCAGCTGTGCTGCTCCTGGGGAAAACTGGGGCCTTTGAGGGGCAAGAAACCTTTTTGGCCCTGTCACCAGGTGAACTAGGTATTTATTTATTTAGATTTTGCTCACACCTTTTTCAGTAGTAGCTCAAGGTGAGTTACACTCAGGTACTCTGGATATTTCTGTCTCCCAGGAGGGCTCACAAACCTGAGGCAATGGAGGGTTAAGTGACTTGCCCAAGATCACAAGAAGTAACGGTGGGATTTGAACCAGCCACCTCTGGATTTCAAGACTGGGGCTCTAACCACTAGGCCACTCCTCCACACCTAGGACGGCAGAATTTGGGGTGTGATAGCATAGCTTCAGCACATGCGAGAGCCTTCCCTTTAATGGCCCTGCTACTGCCATTCCTTTCCCTTTCCAGAAGGGTTATCATATTTACGGTGACAAAAAAAGAGGACACAAAAAAAATATGCTGCTCCGCCCCCAGCCCTGCCCCCGGCCTGCCCCCAACCCCGCACTGTACCCTGCCGCACAGTCACCTTGACCCCCCAAGAAAGCCAGATTCCATAAGCGGGAAAATTCAGGTAAAAGTAACAGAAATGCATTTTCTTCCGTACTCTGCTAAATACAAAATGATAAAATATGTACATTTCCCCCAAAAAAGCAAACATCCATGAGCAGCATGTCCACCCCCCTCTTATCCCTCCCATTCAAGAGCAGCATGTCCCCCCCTTTCATTTCCCTCCCATCCATGAGCAGCATGACCCCCTTTCCTCTCCTCTCCATCCCCTTCTAACATGTGCTGCATTTCCCCATTTCCCTTCACCCTCTCCCATTCCCTTCCCTTCATTTACAGCATGTCTCCCTCTCACCCTTCCCTTCCATTTATGTGCAGCTCTTGTCCCCTTCTCTCCCTCCCATCCAAGTGCAGCTCTTGTCCCCTTCTCTCCCTCCCATCCAAGTGCAGCTCTTGTCCCCTTCTCTCCCTTCCATCCATGTGCAGCTTGTCTCCTTCTCTCCCTTCCATCCATGTGCAGCATATCAACTCCCCTCCCCTCCTCTGGCCTACCTTACAGCCCTGATGGTGTAGGGACCTCTTTGGGGCAAGAAAGAACCCCACTCTTTCGTGCCCACTGCTGTCACTTCTTTAAAATAGCTACTGAGATTTCAAGCTGTGGCCTCGCAAGACTTCCACAGAAGTCTCGCGAGGTCACCACTTGAAGTCTCAGCAGCCATTTTAAAGAAGCAGCAGCAGGCCACGAGACCACCAGGGTGCATTACGGTTCAGTTGAAGGAGAGAGAAGACCCACCAGCCGTCCACCAGTCAGCCAGCCCATCTGCCCAGAAACCCGGAAACAGGCAGGCTGCTAAAAACCGCCTGGACCCCTGACAGTCCCCTGAAAAAGAGGACATGTCCAGGGGAATTCGGACGTATGATAACCCCACCTTCCCGCATCACCCCAGAGAAGACAGAATCCCACACGGGCCCTGTAAACACAGGCCCACACTGAAGCACTGCCTTGAGACTCCCACCCCCTTGAGGTAGATTTCCTGTTGGGGGGGGGGGGGATAGGATATTGCACCATATGTATTTTTTTTCATTCTTTTATATGCTCCTTTTGCAATATCGTTTGTTCTACAGCACAGTAACTTGACATCAGTTTTTTCTTTTTAAACATTTCATGTTGCAATATGAGGCTTTTCTTTTTGTTTTTGTCCGGCACTGCTTTTTTAGTTACAACCTGATTACACCAGTCCTTTCTCAATAGCAGTATGCTCATTAAATAGTTTACATGCACTCGTTTTTAGCAACTGTCTTATACTGTATACGGTATCTTCAATACAGCTGTGTTGAGTCATTTAAGTTGTTCCGATAAAGACCACCCATTTAAGCCAGTGTCTCCCTCGGTTTATTGGAAGAGCCAATCTACCCTACTCTTTGGTTTCTCTCTTACTTTGTGAGTTTTCCAGGGGTGGAGTCAGCACAGTCACCTTGACCCCCACTCAAGAAAACCAGATTCTATAAGCAGTGAAAATACTGGTAAAAGTAACATAAATGTATTTTCTTCCGTACTCTGCTAAACAAAAAATTGAAAAAGATGCACATTTACAAAAAAGCAAACACCCATGGTTAGCGTGTCCCCCTTTCCTTTCCTTTTCCTCCCATCCATGAGCAGCAGGTCACCTTCTCCTAGGGTTACCATTTTTTGTCCTCATAAAAAGAGGACACTTGCCCCGTCCCTTTCACGTCACCTGCCCCGCCCCTTTCACGCACTCGCCCCGCCCCTGATGCATATTCCCCTCCCCCGGTCACCCCCTCCTCCCCCATCACCTTCCCTCCCCCGTCATCTCCACTCCCCCCCGTCGCCTCCCCTCCCCTTACTCTACTATCCCTGGTGGTCTAGAGGTACCTCTTCGGGGCAGGAAAGAGCCCTCTCTTTCCTGCCCGGAGCACTGCTGCCAGCTGCCCTGCATCCTGTGAGTGTGGCTCTCGGCGTTTCAAAATGGCCGTCGAGAGTTGAAGACTCACGAGGCTGCTTGAACCCTCGGCGGCCATTTTGAAACACCGAGAGCCGGACTCACAGTATGCAGGGCAGCTAGCAGCAGCGCTCCGGGCAGGACAGAGGGGGCTCTTTCCTGCCCCGAAGACGAAGAGGTACCTCTAGACCACCAGGGATAGTAGAGTAGAGTAGGGGAGAGGAGTCCCGCGCCCGCCGGCCAGCCCGTTTGTTCAGAAATCCGGACAAACGGGCAGGCTGGCCAAATCCGTCCGGATGCCCGGACATGTCCTCAAAAAGAGGACATGTCCGGGTAAATCCGGACGTATGGTAACCCTACCCTCTCCTCTCCATCCCCATGTGCTCTATTTCCTCTTTTCCCTTTCCTCCTCTCCATGTACATCCCCCTTACCATTGGCGTCTGTTTCCTGCATCTAAATATAAGCGTCCAAGCTAAAAAAAAATGTTAAATGCTTATATTTAGGCCACAGAAAACAGACGCTAATGTCTGCTTCACATCTGGGTTTTACCAGGTGTATGCGCACAGGAGCTGAGCTTACCGTGGAACTCTTCTGCGCATGCACCAAGCACAATCCTCCCAAACCAAAGCACAATCTTCCCACCGAACTCCCTAAGCCTCAATGCTATGCTTGCACCTGTATTTGCATCTCATTAGCTTTGCGCAGTAGGGTGTTGCTCATCCGTGCTTTTCTGGAGGTATTTTTATGGCACTGTTTGGAACAGTGCCGGAGTTTTGAGCATCGGGTCATTACAGACTTAAATTCCTGCTACATTTTTGTATCAAAAACATTTATTTGGAGCACTCTATTTACCATAAAATCTACTATGCATGATCAAAAGTGCATTACTTACATTCACAATACACACAAAAAAAAAAGAATGAAAAGAGTAGGGGTTCCCCCCCCCCAAATAACTTACAATCCCTGGTGGTCTAGTGGTGTAGTCAGTGCAGGAGTGATCCCCAGTTGCTCTTGCCCATGTCAGCTGTACTCATAGGCGGTCGGTGGCCCAACTGTTTGGGGAGGCTAAAGGGGGCGGGGTTAGGGGTGGGGACAGGGGTGGAGCTTAAATCCATAATTGTCTGATAACACACAGAAAAAATAAATAAATAAAAATAAAAGTCACAATTAATACCTTTTATTAAATTTAGATATTAGATATGTATCATATGTCAAAGAATAAAGTGGTTGCTCAAAGCATATTCTAACCACAATCGCTCAACTGCAAAACACTATGCACAACTTTGTGCAAAAACACACGCAGAACATTACTGTACCATAAATATTACACTGGGCAGAACCTAATACACCAATATACCACCCATACGGAAAATGCAGACCATCAACAATATGAAACAAGGGATCATATCATCACAATTCTCATGTAGAGCCACAAAACACCCTAATTCATGTTTAATGTGGGATAAAATGCCATAAATAAGTAAATAAATATAAACTTTTGATGTTGAGCACCTGATTCTCAAAGTGGACATATTCCAAACACTATAATGAAAATAAAATGATATTTTCTGCCTTAGTTGTCTGGTGACTTTTTCTGATCATGCTGGTCCAGTATCCGATTCTATTGCTACAGTGGTGGAAATAAGTATTTGATCCCTTGCTGATTTTGTAAGTTTGCCCACTGACAAAGACATGAGCAGCCCATAATTGAAGGGTAGGTTATTGGTAACAGTGAGAGATAGCACATCACAAATTAAATCCGGAAAATCACATTGTGGAAAGTATATGAATTTATTTGCATTCTGCAGAGGGAAATAAGTATTTGATCCCCCACCAACCAGTAAGAGATCTGGCCCCTACAGACCAGGTAGATGCTCCAAATCAACTCGTTACCTGCATGACAGACAGCTGTCGGCAATGGTCACCTGTATGAAAGACACCTGTCCACAGACTCAGTGAATCAGTCAGACTCTAACCTCTACAAAATGGCCAAGAGCAAGGAGCTGTCTAAGGATGTCAGGGACAAGATCATACACCTGCACAAGGCTGGAATGGGCTACAAAACCATCAGTAAGACGCTGGGCGAGAAGGAGACAACTGTTGGTGCCATAGTAAGAAAATGGAAGAAGTACAAAATGACTGTCAATCGACAAAGATCTGGGGCTCCACGCAAAATCTCACCTCGTGGGGTATCCTTGATCATGAGGAAGGTTAGAAATCAGCCTACAACTACAAGGGGGGAACTTGTCAATGATCTCAAGGCAGCTGGGACCACTGTCACCACGAAAACCATTGGTAACACATTACGACATAACGGATTGCAATCCTGCAGTGCCCGCAAGGTCCCCCTGCTCCGGAAGGCACATGTGACGGCCCGTCTGAAGTTTGCCAGTGAACACCTGGATGATGCCGAGAGTGATTGGGAGAAGGTGCTGTGGTCAGATGAGACAAAAATTGAGCTCTTTGGCATGAACTCAACTCGCTGTGTTTGGAGGAAGAGAAATGCTGCCTATGACCCAAAGAACACCGTCCCCACTGTCAAGCATGGAGGTGGAAATGTTATGTTTTGGGGGTGTTTCTCTGCTAAGGGCACAGGACTACTTCACCGCATCAATGGGAGAATGGATGGGGCCATGTACCGTACAATTCTGAGTGACAACCTCCTTCCCTCCGCCAGGGCCTTAAAAATGGGTCGTGGCTGGGTCTTCCAGCACGACAATGACCCAAAACATACAGCCAAGGCAACAAAGGAGTGGCTCAGGAAGAAGCACATTAGGGTCATGGAGTGGCCTAGCCAGTCACCAGACCTTAATCCCATTGAAAACTTATGGAGGGAGCTGAAGCTGCGAGTTGCCAAGCGACAGCCCAGAACTCTTAATGATTTAGAGATGATCTGCAAAGAGGAGTGGACCAAAATTCCTCCTGACATGTGTGCAAACCTCATCATCAACTACAGAAGACGTCTGACCGCTGTGCTTGCCAACAAGGGTTTTGCCACCAAGTATTAGGTCTTGTTTGCCAGAGGGATTAAATACTTATTTCCCTCTGCAGAATGCAAATAAATTCATATACTTTCCACAATGTGATTTTCCGGATTTAATTTGTGATGTGCTATCTCTCACTGTTACCAATAACCTACCCTTCAATTATGGGCTGCTCATGTCTTTGTCAGTGGGCAAACTTACAAAATCAGCAAGGGATCAAATACTTATTTCCACCACTGTATCTGTGCTCAGTGCAGGTCAGGAAGTCATCCTTGTTAAATATCTCCCTGGCAACCCAGGACACCTCCACCCACCCACCCTCCCCCCGCTCTCCCAGCAGTAAGGTAAACAAACCATAAACCAATTTCTACAATTGGTTACACAAGGCTAGAGGGCTTTCACTGCAGCTCCTGCTGTGAGGATGGAGGTAAATCAACAATTTAAACCTCTCAGAGCACAGCAGGGGAGGCTTAGCCTGTCCAAGCCTCTTATACCAGGCGCCTATGGCTGTACTTTCAAAATGGCTGCCACGACCTCATATGGCAGTCTCGCAAGATTGCCACTAGAGGTCATAGCAGTCATTTTGAGAGCAGAGCCAGCATGGGGAGGAGCGACTGGGGATCACTCCTGCCCTGACTACACCTTTAGACTTCCAGGGGTTGTAAGATAGGCCCAAGAGGGGCAGCTACAGGTGGTGGGGGGGGGGCGGGGGCTGGGGGAGGAGGGAGAGGCAACTCCTGTTTGGATGGGAGGGTGAGAGAAGGAGACAAACAGGACAAAGCATAAATTTTCAGCTTTCACCAAAAACACACAGTCAGTTTCGGCTGAAACTGAAACCATGACTGACCTTTCGACCAAAACCGAAACTGGGCAGAAAACTGATTGTGAGCCAGTTTTGGCACTGAAACCAAAACTAGAATTTGGTCGGCCTCTAAGGAACTTGTCTAAATCTTTTAAAAACCCTGCTAAGCTAACTGCTTTTACCACATTGTCTGGCAGTGAACTCTAGAGTTTAATTACATGTAGAGGGAAGAAATATTTTCTCTGATTTGTTTTAAATTTACCACTTAGTACCTTCATCATGTGCCCCTGAGTCCTTGTATTTTTGGAAAATAAACAAGTCAAACATATCTACCCATTCCACTCCAGTCAGTATTTTATAGAATTCAATCATGTCCCCTGTCAGCCATCTCTTCTCAAAGCTGAAGAGCCCTAGCTTCTTTTGCCTTTACTCATAGGGAAGTCGCCCTATCCCCTTTATCATTTTTATCACCCTTCTCTGTGCCTTTTCTAATTCCACTATATCTTTTTTGAGACTCATAAATTGAAACAGATACATAAAGAGCAGATCGTTTCTGCTGTGTGACCTTCTCATACAATGAACACATTGAAGAAGCATCTCTCACTGGAAACAATTTGAAATATATAGAGGCCAACTTTGAAAGCCATTTCCCCGGGTAAAAATGGTTTTACCTGAGTTGGTTAACTGGCTGAAAATTGCTGATCCTCAGTGCTGCTAGACGTAAACCCATTTAGTCCACAAAGAATGTTTAATTTTAACTGTGATGAAAGGAGGCATTCACAGCGGCGTGCTAGGCCAGCGAAGAGAAAGGACATGCATAAATTGCATTTTGATATTTACATGAGGACTTCTGACGTCAAATTTTGCCCCCTCAAAAGGATGGGCAAGTAGCTGTGTGCAGTTTTTATAAATATTAAGTCATTTATATAGTCAAATCTGGTGAGAGACAAACACTTTTTTGTTTGTTTGATTAAATAAAATTATCCATTCAGAACTAGATTCAGTAAATGGCACCCAAATTTGGGCACGGAAGAAAACATATGCATGCTGAATGCTATTCTAGAAATGGCGTTCCGAGTTGAGCGCTCCTTAGAGAATAGCACGTAGTATAAATCTCGTACGTAAATTAGGCTCAGATCCCCCAAATACTCTAATATTGCGTGCATCTTTAGTAAACATCCCTGACCCATCTATGCCCCTCCCATGGCCACACCCCCTTTCCAGCTACATGCCAAATTTGTGCATGCATCTTTTTGAATAGAGTTTAGCAAGATGCATGCCTAAATTCAAATTGTTGCCAATTAACGCCAATAATTGATTGCTAGTGTCTAATTGTTGGCACTAATTGGCTCGCTACTCAAATTGTGTGTGCAAATTGGGTGCACACTCAAATTTGTGCGTACAACTGTGGGCATCATGTATAGAATCTGGGAGATACTATGAAGTGTTCTTGACCAAAGGATGCTTCTTTCCTCTTGTGTGTTCTGGCCTGAGATATGTTTCAGCGTTCATTCTGAAAAACTCCCAAGCTGTGAAAATGGCTAAAAATCTAGAGATAATAGAGCTGATATTCAGACCATGGGAGGGAGCCTGGCTAACTCCTGCGGTCGGCGGTCAGCCCAGATATTCAATGCTGGGCCATTTCCGGTGACTGGCATTGAATATCTGGTTTATTTTGGGACGGTTTTAAACTTAACCGGCTAAGGGTTCCTTTTACTAAGCTGTGGGAAAAAAGGCCCTGCGGATGCGGCGGGGGACGTTTTTTCTGCACTCCAGGGCCCCTTTTATCGCAGCTAGTAAAATTCCCCCCCCCCCCCCAAATGGCCACGCGATAAGATAACTCTTACCGTGTGGCCATTCGGTGGAGAGCAGTAGCACGCGGTAAGCCTGTGTTGGGTTTACCACCGCTTTGTAAAAGACCCCCCTAAGTTAATGTTCGTAGATAGCCGGTTACTTTTTAAAATGGCCAAAGATATTCCAGCTATGTACTCGGCCCGATGTGGCCACTTAAAATAGCTGACTATGCACTAAATATTCGGGGATAGCCAGCCATATTGCGTGATATAACCGGTTATCTCCTAGCTGCTGCACCATATGCCTGGAATAGACTTCCTGAGCCGGTACGTCAAGCTCTATCTCTGGCCGTCTTCAAATCTAAGCTAAAAGCCCAACTTATTGATGCTGCTTTTAACTCAAAACCCTTATTCACTTTGTTCAGAACCCTTATTTTATCATCCTCACTTTAATATTCCCTTATCTCTTGTTTGTCCTGTTTGTCTGTCCTAATTAGATTGTAAGCTCTGTTGAGCAGGGACTGTCTCTTCATGTTCAAGTGTACAGCACTGTGTACGTCTAGTAGCGCTTTAGAAATGATAAGTAGTAGTAGTAGTAGTACTGCTAAGCGGAAATATTCAGCAGGGGATACCCGGGTATCCCCTGCTGAATATTGCTAGATAGCTAGTTAAGTGTCATTTAATCGGCCAGTTGCCTTTCCTGGCTGGTTAAATGGTATTCTGCCCACACCATATTATTCCTGTCATGTTACAAAATGCCAGTTTTGGCTGGCTTAGAGATAGCTGGCCCCCCTGTCCTGTATAGATTTACCCCTGTGTATAATTTTTTCCATGCCTCAGAAATGTACAGACTAGCAGGGGCCTTCATGGATGTTTTCTCCTGGAAGATGGCCAGAAAATACATTTCCTGTAGGTCTCACTTTAAACAGTGGCTGGGGTCTTGGGAATGAATGATGTCTGTTATTTTCCATAAAGATATGCACCATGCTAAGAATAGAGTCATCGTTGAGAGCTTCAAGGATGCTGAGCATTACCAGCCCTACATTGCAATTCATGAAAGCTGAAGTGCTTCAAAACTTTTCATTCACTGCTACTGAGCCCAAAGGAATCTTGTTGGCTTGGTAGCATTGCCAACCAAAGAGACTGCTCCAGCCCTGGTTTTTCCCATAGCATGCAAGGGACTGCAGTTCTGTTTTCCTAGGGAAATCAGAACTAAGAGGGCAATTCTATAACTGAGAACCTCAGGTTAGGTGCCTTGATGCCATGTGCTGAGTGCCAGTTCAATAATGGCACCAAGAATCCATTATAGAATACCGGTGCAAGTTGGCATAGACACGCGTATTTATTTATTTATTTGTTGCATTTGTATCCTACTAGGAAACTAGACTTTACCTGAACTATACAATAACGAACTCTTTACATCAGACTGATGACCTTCGCAGCCACAAATGAAAGTTACACAATACGCACTACCACTTTATTTCTCATGCCGGAAATGAACTTTATTCCTTATGTCAGAAATTAACTTTCTATAGTTGATAATCTAACCTATTTGACAATTCACTCTATCATTCAGGAACTTCAAGGCAATACCACTTTGTATTCTACTGTACCATTTATGTGCCTTAATGCAATACCACTTGTAATTCTTTATCCAGCAATGGCGATTGCCATTACGGCATACATTGAGCCTGCAAATTAGTGGGAAAATGTGGGATACAAATGCAACAAATAAATAAATCCCACATTTTCCCACCTATTTGCAGGGTCAATGTGGCTTACATTGTTCCATAATGGCGATCGCCGTTTCTGGAATGAGAAATACAGAGTTATATTGCATTAAGGTTCGTAGGTGACCGAGAGGGGGATAATCGAACGGGGGCGCCCATCTCTAAGGAGGGCCCCATAAAGGGCTTATTTTTAGGCATGACCACTTACGTCAGGTCTATGACTGGTATACGTGGATGAGCCTGAGCGTGCCTTGCAGCGTGTATAACTTATAATATTCTATAAATTAACTGCATAATTTGGCGCCATACCCTTGGCCTAGCAATGCTCTGTCCACGTGCACACCTCCTCACACTTCTGTACCACAGATGACACAAAACTATTCAAAGTTGTCAAAACACATGTAGACTGTGAAAAATTGCAGGAAGACCTTAGGAAACTGGAAGACTGGGCATCCAAATGACAGATTAAATTTAATGTGGACAAATACAAAGTGATGTACATTGGGAAGACTAATCCGAATCATAGTTGCTAGAGTCCACCTTGGGGGGTCAGCAACCAAGAAAAAGATCTAGGTGTCATTGTAGACAATACGCTGGCGGTAGCCACAAATGCAAACAGGATACTAGGAATTATTAGGAAAGGGATGGAAAATAAGACCAAGAATATTATAATGCCTCATTCCATGGTGCGACCTGATCTTGAGTGTTGCGTTCAATTCTGTTTGTGTATCTCAAAAAAGATATAGCAGAATTAGAAAAGATTCAAAGAGCGACCAAAATGATAAAGGGGATGGAACTGCTCTCATATGAGGAAAAACTAAAGAAGTTAGGACTCTGCAGCTTGGAAAAGAGATGGCTGAGGGGGGATGTGACTGAGGTCTATAAAATCCTGACTGGTGTAGAACAGGTGAAAGTGAATTGATTTTTCACTCTTTCAAAAATACAAAGACCAAGGGACACTCAATGGAACTCAATGGAACTAAAACAAATAGGAGGAAATATTTTTTCACTCAAAGAATGATTAATCTCTGGAACTCGTTGCCAGAGGATGTGGTAACAGCAGTTAGCATATGCGGGTTTAAAAAAGCTTTGGACAAGTTCCTGGAGGAAAAGTCCATAGTCTACTATTGAGATAGATGTGGGGAAAGCCACTGCTTGCTTTGGGATTGGTAGCATGGAATGTTGCTACTCTTTGAGATTCTGAATGGAATCTTGCTACTCTTTGGAGTTCTACATGGAATGTCGCTACTATTTAGGTTTCTGCCAGGTACTTGTGACTTGGATTGGCCACTGTTGGAAGCAGGCTACTGAGTTAAATGGACCATTGGTCCTACACAATATGGCTATTCCTATGTTCTTACCTTACGGTATAATGCATAGTGCATTTGGGTGCATAAGTGGTGCTAATTAGTGCAGTTACGCATGCAAGACTCAAATAATTGTACATGCCCAGTTAAAAAATTGCCTTTTAAAGATCCATGCAGGCTGTTGGGCAAAATCAGGTTGTCCTGGAGGGAAGTTGACAACCCTTTGTTTCAGCCGTGGGCTACTATCACTTATCTCGGGCTAACACTGATTTACAGATTCCCTGGCTCGTAAACATTGCATGTTATACCAGTTTATATTTAGCTTTCTAAAGACTAAGGTTGCATGCGATGTGACCATATCATACCATTTTGCAAAAACTTCACTGGTTACCAGTACAATACAGGGCTAAATTTAAAGCTCTATTTTTGATCTTCATGGCCCTTAAAGGAAATGGCCCAGAGTACTTGAAGAACAGAATCTCCCTCTACACACCTCCAGGGACACTAAGGTCCTCCTAAGGAGTACCCCTAACCATACCCTCTTCAAAAGACATTACATGATGTGATACCCGCAAGAGAGCCTTCTCCAGAGTAGCCCCCCCCTCACTGGAATGCACTCCCTGAAAGGCTCCACTTAACACAAGACTATCTCTACTTCAGGAACCAGATGAAAGCTTGGCTCTTCAACCGGGCCTTTAATGGAAGAATGAACTAACTGTTAATCTTACACACACAAACAAGGAGTGACATGGGCTGCACATACTAAAAGAAGACATATTTCATCAGCTCTTGGACCTCATGTGCAACTTTCTTTAAATTATTTATTTAGATTTTGCTCACACCTTTTTCAGTGGTTACATTCAGGGCCGTGGAGAGGGGGGGCAGGGGGGGGGCAAAATTCCCCGGCCCGGGCCTGCAAGGGGGGCCCGGCGCCGGGGTCAGGCCGCCGGTGCTGCAATCCCCGGTCTCACCTGCCTGCCTCCTTGGCTCCGGGCCCCTGCATTCAAAGCAGCAGTCGCAGATCGCCTCTCTTCTGGCCTTCCCTCCCTGTGTCCTGCCCTCGCAGAAACCGGAAGTTACATCAGACGAGGGCGGGGCACAGGGAGGGAAGGCCAGAAGAGACGCGATCTGCGACTGCCGCTTTGAATGAAGGGGGCCCGGAGCCGTGGAGGCAGGCAGGTGAGACCGTGGACTGCAGCGGTGGGGGGGGGGGGGGAATGGAGGCAGGGCAGCCGGGGGGGGGGGGGGGGGGGCAGAGGTGGGGCAGCCTTGCCCCAGGCCCAGCCTAGTCTCTCGGCAGTCCTGGTTACATTCAGGTACACTGGGTATTTCTCTCTTCCTGGAGGGCTCACAATCTAAGTTTGTACCTGAGGCAATGGAGGATTTGGAGGGTTAAGTGACTTGTGCAAGATCACAAGGAATGGCAATGGGATTTCAATCAGCTACCTCTGGATATCAAGATATCAAGACTAGTGCTCTAACCACTAGGCCACTCCTCCACTCCCACTTAGTCACCTTATTTTCTAACTCCTCCTACTCTCTTACCTATCTATGGGACCCTTTTAGCAAGCTGCAGCAAAAGAGGGCCATCGCTGGTATCGGCGTGTGTTTTATACACGTGCCGAGGCCCCCTTTTACTGAAGCTGGTAAAAGGGAAATCTCATCTTTTTGCAGGAAATGGCCATGCGGCAAGTAAAGCACTTGCCCCATGGCCAGTTTCGGGGGAAGCACTTACTGCCACCCGTTGAGGTGGTGGAGGACTCCCGCGTTAACCCATCAGTAACTGCCTGATTACCGCCGGGTACACTCCGGCGCTACAAAAATAAATACTAGGGGTGGGAAGTACAGCTGGGCTGCTGCAGTAGCCCAGCAGTACTTCCTGTATAGCAAGTGGTAAGCCGGCGTTGGGCTTACCAACACTTAGTAAAAGGAGCCCTATATGTTCCATCTTTGCTTTTACCCTATGCTGTCTATTAAAATATTTTATTACATATTGTGTTGACATTGTAAGTAGTATACTATGCCATACTTTGTCTTGTTATTTAAATATTTTTTTTTTACTTTCATTGACTATTGCTTATGTTTGATTTATTCTTACTGTACACCGCCTTGAGTGAATTCTTTGAAAAAGGTGATAAATAAATCCTAATAAATAAATGCTCAGAGACAAAATGATCAATTGTAATAACAGACTTTTTTGTCTGCAAGGAAACATTGATGCTTTCATTGCCTTCTGTATTGTTACCCGAAGAAAGCATGCCCGGGCGTGCCAATAATTCCAGGGAGTGTAGGCGAGAGCACGAGCAATGGAGCATTGTGTGCATAGGAGCAGGGTGAAGTACTGTCTCCAACTCTTTTCTTTCCCCATCAACCTCCAGCAATCCAAATCAAGTTGCTATGAAGCAGAGGCATAGCCAGACATCCAATTTTGGGTGGGCCTGGGCCCAAGATGGGTGGGCAGAAGAACCCCACCCCATCCCATAGGTGATTTGGTCTCTCCTCTCGCCTGTATGCCATGTGGTCTCTCAAATATCCCTCCTCCCCTGCACACCTTTTAAATTTCAGATTTTCAGTGAGGAGCAACTAATACACACTACTCATGTGGGCCCCACATCCTTCCCACTGATACAGCTTCCTGTTTCCGCATAGGCGAGAATACGTCAGAGGGAAGGCTGTGGGGCTGGTGTGAGTAGCATGTATCAGTTGCTGCTTCCTGCAGGCGAAGATCTGCTATTTATAAGGTATGCAGGAGGGACAGTTGTTGGGAGTTTTCAGCTTGGGAATCTCTGCCGGCCACATCATAGGTGTGCTGCTACTGGTGGGCCTGAGCTCAAAGTGGGTGGGCCTGAGCCCACCCAAGCCCACCCTTGGCTACGCCACTGCTATGAAGAACTTCAATATGATAGCTTCCTAGTATCCAGGCTAAACAAACATCGGGTACCTTTTCCTTCCTCCTGTCCACACATGCCAACACAGGTCCCGCTCCAGCAATCTCCTCTGGCATTATTCCCCAGTCAGTTGATCTCCCTTTCCTCCCTGAGACTGTCAGCTTCTCTCCAGGAATCCCGGGGCTAAGGGCTCTTCCGTAGGGTTGGCGGTCAAAGGGGGCCTCGGCGTGCATGAAAAATACGCACTGACGCCAGCACAGGCCCCTTTTTGCCGCAGCTTGGTAAAATCAGTTTTTGGTTCCTCATATAACGTCAGAATTTTTGACATTATTTTTTTATGTTATAGTTTGACTGTTGCATTTGTATATAATATAGTAAGCGCCATTTTTTCAGTGGTTGTTTTATTTTGTCTAAAGCATTCAGTTTTTATTTGTATTATAGTCATTTTTACGTCTAATAAGATCCTTGTATTAATCACTGTTTTTCCTTAATTTTCTTTATCATTATCAGATATTAATACAAGCCACAGTTTGATCTGATATTCATTTTCGGTGTCATGATTTATGTAGTTTTCTAGTTACACTAAGCATTTATTACTACCTCATGCTCACTAATCTTTAAGTATTTTTGACGCGTTCGTGACGCATACCCCACTGGATCAATTCTTCATAGACCTACACAGTTTCAATAATTATGGCTGCACGTTCTTTCAGTTCACTTTTTTTTTTTTAATGATGCCAGTATATTTGTATCCATTTTGCGCCAAGTGGTATTAACAGAATGTGTTTTTTCCTTCTTTTTTTTTTTTTTTTTTTTTTACTCTGCCAGATGTTACTTTGTTTTCATTTGTTTCTACAAATGTGTTTTTATATACATTTTTTTGCATGCCACATCAGACGTCTCGTTATAACATCTTTCTCAGGTTTCAGATTTATCATACCGCCCAGAAACGCCAGAAGATCAGCCCGCAAGTTCCTCCATCTGAACTTCCCCAGCTGTAAAGGAATTAAATACAAACAGGCATACGCTACTACCTTTGCGTACAAAAGCACACAGATATGGAACGCACTACCCATGGCCCTGAAAACCACGGACAACTTAACCAGCTTTCGCAAATCTTTGAAGACACACCTCTTCGACAAGGCCTACAAAAGACATCCTCAATGAAACAAACCACTCCTTATATCACCCATGTGCTGTAAAACACCTCTCACATGATCTTACCCAACACCTCCCATCCAAATCCTCTTCTACCTTCAGCTTATTATGGACTGTATCTAATTTCATGTAATGACTATCCTGCTTATAATCGAACGAGAAAAACGCCCAAGTTCCGACCTAAATTGGGAGATGGACGTTTATCTCACAAAAACGAATAACGCGGTATAATCGAAAGCCGAACTTGGACGTTTTCAACTGCACTCCATCGTGGAAGCGTACAAAGTTGACGGGGGCATGTCGGAGGCATGGTGAAGGCGGGAGTGGGGCATGGTTATCACCCGAACAGAGATGGGCGCCTTTTGCCGATAATGGAAAAAAAGTATGCGTTTGTAGCTAGAATTTAGGGCACTTTTCCTGGACCCTGTTTTTTCACGAATAAGGCCCCAAAAAGTGCCCTAAATGACCAGATTACCACCAGAGGGAATCAGGGATGACCTCCCCTGACTCTCCCAGTGGTCACTAACCCCCTCCCACCACAAAAAATGATGTTTCACAACTTTTTATTTTCACCCTCAAATGTCATACCCACCTCCCTGGCAGCAGTATGCAGGTCCCTGGAGCAGTTGTTAGGGGGTGCAGTGGACTTCAGGCAGGTGGACCCAGGCCCATCCCCCCCCTACCTGTTACAATTGTGCTGCTTAATGCTTAGTCGTCCAACCCCCCCCAAACCCACTGTACCCACATGTAGGTGCCCCCCTTCACCCCTTAGGGCTATAGTAATGTTGTAGACTTGTGGGATTTGAGGGGGATTTGGGGGGCTCAACACACAAGGGAAGGGTGCTATGCACCTGTGAGCTCTTTTACCTTTTTTTTTTTTTTGTAAAAGTGCCCCCTAGGGTGCCCGGTTGGTGTCCTGGCATGTGAGGGGGACCAGTGCACTACGACTCCTGGCCCCTCCCACGAACAAATGCCTTGGATTTATTCATTTTTGAGCTGGGCACTTTCATTTTCCATTATCGCTGAAAAACAAAAACGCCCAGCTCACAAATTGTTGAATAAAACATGGACGTCTATTTTTTTCGAAAATACGGTTCGGTCCGCCCCTTCACGGACCCGTTCTCGGAGATAAACGCCCATGGAGATAGACGTTCTTGTTCGATTATGCCCCTCTATATCATATTAACATCCTGTAAGCCACATTGAGCCTGCAAAAAGGTGGGATAATGTGGGGTACAAATGCAATAAATAATAATAATATTTTACTTTTTGCATAACGCTCTTTGTTTCATTTCCTTAGTCAGAGATCCATATAAATAAGCAGTTCACTTGTACCAAATTCCGGACATTTTGTCACGGTTCACTTTGCCGTCACCAATTCACTTTCCACTTGTTGGTCCCTAGTCATAATAGTGTTTAAATCAGCACGAGGTGTTCATTTGCTTTACATCACTATCGTTTCTCGCAGCATCTTTGTTCTCCTTTTTGATGACATCAGCACTTTTGTGTTTATTATTATTATGCACACAGGAAGTGTCATTATTGTTCATTCACAGCACATGTCATTTTTCGCGCCTCTTTTGTTAAACCGCTTTATCTGAGTCAGCTGTTTACTCTCAGCGAGATGCTGCATGCTGTACGGTGCAGCTGTAAGTATTTTTCACATTTTTTAAGTCAATATTTAAACAACTGTTGCATTGTTTTTACATTTGGCACTGACTTTTACTCAACAGTCCATTGTTCATAGTCAGTACTCAATCATTCACTAAGCAAGATTTTTCTAGATATACTTTATACTTCTCATTTGTCATTCCCTAGTGATATAGGGGCCCATTTACAGAGCGGTGGTAAGCCCAACGGAGGCTTACCGCTCGCTCTTTCGGGACTACTGCTGGCCCAACACATGTTGGAGATATCAGTCAAGCATACCTTGACGAGCTCTCTTCATTGTCTGCAGCTGGACAAAATTGGCACAAGTCTCTAGAGCAGATACAGGACTGCTTTCATTGCTTTCCTACATGAAATAAAGTTTTAATCCAGAAATAAATTTCCTGGTATCCTGGTTTGTCACTCATTCGTGCTCAGTAGTGTCCTCCTCTTCGGTTTCCTAATTTTCTAATGTCTTCAGATGTTCGGCTGAAATTTGCTCAACAATTTCATCCTCACAACTTTCTTTTTCATTATAACATTGAAGATTATTGTCGATGCATGAAAACTCTTCATAGTTTTCAATGTGCTGTGCTTCCACAACATCATTTTCAGCCGTATCCTGTGTATCCGAGTTGGGGTGATTAAACCCACAGTGAGCAAAACAACGCTGAATGGTTGTGATGCTAACATTTTGGCAGCTCAGTGAAATATGTTTTTTTTTTTTTAAATCCTGTACATTTAAGTTTTATTTATTTATTGCATTTGTATCCCACATTTCCCACCTTTTTGCGGGTTCAGTGTGGCTTACAATATGAGTTAAATGATGGAAATACAATTTGTTACAGATTGGTTATGGATTACATTGTGTAGAGTTATGCGAGACAATCGAGGTGTCGTTAAGGAATGTAACAATGGAACACAAACATTGAAACGTTGGAAGGAGACAATGGGAGCTTAGAGGGCGATAATAAGGCATGAAGACATATGGTATATATCTTTCTGTGAGTAAAGGTATGAGTGATGTGATATTGCGGGAATGAGAGTTCAGAAGTGGATGTATGATGCATTAATGAACAGTAAGTATGGACTTTATGTGTTTTGGTTCTTTCCGTAAATTTTTTCAAAAAGATGGGTCTTCAATAATCTGCGGAAGGAAGCTTGCTCGTGGATCGTTCTTAAGTTGCGCGGCAGTGTATTCCAAAACTGCGTGCTCATGTGAGAAAAGGTTGACGCGTGTAGCGCCTTGTATTTCAAGCCCTTGCAATTGGGGAAGTGGAGGTTAAGGAAGGTTAAGGAAGTTCCTTTCTAGAATCTAAGAAGGTAATAACATCATCCCCAAATCTAGAAATGTTATTGACATCTACACCATAATCTAATTTAATTTGTTCCTGTGATTCTCCTTTCATTTTTTTTTTATTACATTTGTACTTTGTGAAGGTGCTGCACGGGCAAGAAGAACAGCTGATGCCTCTGTCTGTGCCCAGTCTTCCTTCGCGTCTCTCTCCTCTTGGGCCCGCCCCCGTCTGATGTAAGTAACCAACGTAGGTTACTTACGTTAGACAAGGGCGGGTCCAGGAGCAAAGGAGGACGTCCTTTCCTCTTGGTCCCGCCCTTGTCTGACGTAAGTAACCTACGTTGGTTACTTACGTCAGACGCGGGTGGGCCCAAGAGGAGAGAGACGCGAAGGAAGACTGGGCACAGAGGCATCAGCTGTTCTTCTTGCCCGTGCAGCGCCTTCACACAGCGCTGCACGGGCTGGTAAGAGGGAGGGGGGCCCGGTGGAGGGGGGAATGGCGGTGATGACCCCAGGAGGGGGCGGGGCACAGGGCGGAGGATGTCGGGAGGTGGAGCTGTGGGGCGAAAGAGTAGAGAGGAAGGGAGGGGGCCCAGCCGGGGCTGCTGATTTTTGTTTTGCTTTTTAATTTATAATGCAGGGGGAAGCGGGGAGCAGCGGTGACCTCGGGCGGGGTGGGGGGGCAAGGCCGTCCATACAGGACGCTCTTGACGAGCGCCTTTGCCCCCTCCCGTTCCTTTTTTGATTTTTGTTTTTATTTTGGGAGCCACGTGTTTTTTTTTGTTTTGACTGTTTGTGGCATGCGCAGAGCAGCCAGCATAACGCTTGGCTGCTCTGCGCATGCTTAAGGGGCCAATTACCGACGGGGATTAGAAATTCGTTAAGCACGTTTACGATTTAGATTTTTTAACGTTTGGTTGATGCATCTCCCCCTAGGTCTTTGTTTGTGACATTTTTAATAAATATCCCTTGTTTGGTGCTTATTTGGTGGTTTTCCTTGTTTTGAGCATCTGCCCCAGAATGTAAAGAACCTGTACAATGCACCCTGCTGAGTGATGACTAGGAATCCCTCCCTGGGCCTGTGAACGCTCTGTCCCCAGGCACTTGGCACTGGACTGTGAAGCTGTTTGATTTGAACCATTCATTCCCCTTGTTTCCACTGCTGGGGAGGGTCCAATCCAAAAGCAATGGAAGGTGGGGTATGTAAGCACAAAGAGGGAAACGATGTTGACAGATTAAATGGACAGTTTACAATACAGAAAGAAATCAGGTACTTTGTTAATTGCCAAATGATTATTCAAGATGAAAACAAATGAAACTGAAAAATCTTCAGTAAAGCCCTTTGCTTTTTATTAGAGGCTCCACCACCTGAAGCTTGACAGCGTGCAGCTGTTTCAGTGGTTGGTTTTGAACAATACCAGGCTGGTGAGGAAGGAGGCTACACTTCTGCACGGGCTGATGCTTCTTTTTTAAAGAGTGAATTATTGATCTACATTTAAAACCCTTTCAAACAGTACTTTTGTTCCTCCCAAAGTGAAGCATGTTGAATTATGGGGAGTGGTACCAACGGTTTAAAGTTCTCAAACACAATTCCGATCAGCCAACTAACGAAGCAGCTGAGGTTTTGTATAAACACTAGGGGGCAGCAGACTTGTGTGCAAATATTCAGACTTTCAGGTACTTGGTCTTCCCGGGTCTCACTACTTCTCAGCTTAGCCCATGCCTTTTTTTCAAAATTATTCCACAGCTCAGAATGGAATGCAGACCACTAACTGCTGTTTTCAAGACTAGATTTAGCTCCTCACCAAGGGGCCCTTTTACAAAGCTACGGCAGGCCTGTGGTAGTGCAAGCGCATCTTTTTGGCATGTGCCGGGCCAGTTTTTGACATGTCCTGGGAAAAGGGCCTTTTTCAAGGTGCCGGAGAATGAGCGTGCCACAAAATAAAAAGCAGTATGCGTCCATTTTTGGCCTGACACCATACCACCACCCATTGGTTTAGCGATAAGGTGTCATGCGCTACCCGGGTGGTAGGCATGCAGCATGTCCACTGCTGTTTACCGAAGGGTAAGTGCCATGCAGTAGAAAATAGAAAATATTTTCTACTGCGTGTTTTCGGCGTATGCCAAATTCAGAATTACCACCCGGGGCATGTGGTAGCTGGGCAGTAATGCTGATCTGACGCATAGTGGACATGCATAGGCCCTAACACGCCTTTGTAAACGGGTCCCCAAGTAATGCCACCATTCTGCTTCTGGTTCATAGTTTGATGCTTAGGGTTACCACAAAAATTTTGATCAGTTTGTAAACCAATATTATTATCACAACCAAAAATCTTAAAGTGCTTAAAATGGGATTTCTTACTGTTGATTCTCTGCAGGCTGTGATACCATTCATTAGACCAACATATGAATTAACCAGAGGTGATGTTGTCTTCATCATGATCATGTTGAGAATGAGCTACTGAGAGCATGTAGGCCCCTTCTTTAGATGTGATATCTAGAGATCACAGATCAGAAACCTTAAAACATTATTTTGTAGGCAGGCATGATCAACAAAGGTGACTCCAAACCAGCAATGGAATCAGAACCACTGGTGGGAGCATAAGTACATCTTTTATGTAATGAAGAGTTGAGTTTCATTCAATGAGAACAAAGGAGGCCAAGCCCCATCTTAAAGGTGTGGGCCATAGTCCCTTAGGGCAGGCATCCCAGAGACGTCTGGGGGGTGGGGGGAGAATACTTTGAAGGAAATGTGGCAGACCATGCCTCCATGGCATAAAAGCACAGGAGGCAGCCTTATTTCAATGAAAGGCTGTGGAATGAGGAGTGAAAGGGGATGTATCCAGGAGTAATTTAAGGAAACACTTCATTACGAAAAAGGTGGTAGATGTTTGAAACAGCCTCCTAGTGGAGGCAAGGACTGTATCTGAATTCAAGAAGGCATGAAACAAGCACAAAGGATATCTGAGTGTGAGGAAGGGATTGTAAAGCTTAACATTTGGCATGGGTGAGCAGACTGGATAGGCCACATGGTCTTTATATGCTTACCTCGTCTGTCCTCAGTTGCTTTGTTTTTTACATACATCTTTACTTTGATATTTCCAATTATAGATCTTAAATTCCCATCAACTCCTTTTCCTTTGATAGCAGTCCCTTTTCTTTCAATTTTTGGCATGCCTTTTCAAGTGAACCCTTGTTTTATAGCAGAAAAGCAGCAGTGCGTTATCCCCTTTCTATCTTCAGAGGTTGATACTCTCAACTTTATCAGCATCTCGTCTGTGTCCTGCTCTAGAGGGTTCATGAACAGATTCAGCATCCTATATAATAATTTGCACCTCCAAGATTCTACGTCTGGATGCCTGGGTTCGTAACATCCATTCCCACTCATTACCCCAGCCTCACGTCAAAACGTAATGACATCAGACGGCGGAACAATGAAGGGGAAGGGAACACAGGAGGCGAGATGATGTCAGGAGGAGAGAATCACCAGGCAGCTCTCGGACGGTCCATCCACTCCTTCCCGCCCTCAGCTTCCCGACTGACAGCCAGCCAGAGAACGTTCAGGCACAAATCAAGGGGAGGCGAGAATTGCGGGACATCAAGGAGGGAGGGAGGAAGGAGAGGTCAGAGGAGAATTGATGGACATGGATGGGAGGACAGTAGAGGAATCACAGGACACGAATGGGAGGGCAGGGAAGAGGAGAACCGCTGGACATGGAGGGGAAGGAAGGGAAGAATAGCTGGACACGGAGGGGAGGGCAGGGGAGCGAGGAAAAAAAAAAGCTTACATGACAGCCTTCCTAGGGCCCGTTTCTTTGTTGAGGAAACGGATATGGTTCCACTAGCAGTCTATAATTGCACCAGGAATGCTATGTTCACCTGAAGGTTCTACTCTATCGCTGCACCACCGTTAGCTCCAAAGCTGAGGCAAACAGTGAGCACTTACGTTACCCCGGATAACAGTAGCAGCTGCCTTGTTGAGAAGTCATTTAAGATGTTGCAAAAGTTCATCAGGTGGCAGTATTCAAGAATAATTTATTCTCTTTCCCTTGGAAATGCATAGGAATTCACCAGAGTTGCCACAGAGCCCACTGGCATCCTCTGCTCTTTCCCCACTAAGATTTGTGACTCAGCTTTATTCTTATTTATTAGCCACTTTTATGAAAAAGATTTCACCCACAAGATGCATTCAAAAGCCAATGGGAAAAATCAAAACTTTTTATTTTTATTTTCAAAATTCATCACAAATATCAGATAACAGCAGTTTCTCTGGTTTCAAAAAGATTTTACAACTAGAACAGAAATCCGACTTTCCCTTGACCATTCATTCTTAGTTGGGGGGAGCTGCCCCTAAATACTTGTGCTCCAACATTTATTATTTAACAGTAAACCATACAAAGGCACTCCGCTCCATGGATAAATCCTTCTTATCTGTTCCCTTCTCCACTACTGCCAACTCCAGACTTCGCGCCTTCTGTCTCGCTGCACCCTACGCCTGGAATAAACTTCCTGAGCCCCTACGTCTTGCCCCATCCTTGGCCACCTTTAAATCTAGACTGAAAGCCCACCTCTTTAACATTGCTTTTGACTCGTAACCACTTGTAACCTCCTCTCCTCCTTCCTGTACACATTAATTGATTTGATTTGCTTCCTTTATTTTTTGTCTATTAGATTGTAAGCTCTTTGAGCAGGGACTGTCTTTCTTCTATGTTTGTGCAGCACTGCGTACGCCTTGTAGCGCTATAGAAATGCTAAATAGTAGTAGTAGTAATAATAGAGAAACAAATTATTGTTCATATCAGTCCTCCCTTTTTCCTTAGAGGGAAACTGTGTCTCTTACGAATCAGCAGCCAGAGAGGGTAAGTGACTGAACTAAAAGAAAAGGAAAGTTCTGGTAAACTGCCTTCTAGATATGACTGTGGAACTGTGGGTACCCTGCAGTTTCTTTACGTGGGATTGGCGTTTTCTTTCTTACACTGCATATAACAGATTTCCCCTTTAACAAAACCTCATACTAATTAAAATGAAGAGATGCTAAAATTTACAAGTGGGGAGTAACTTTTCTCACGTAATGTACTGGCAACTTCTTAGGGCAACAACAACAAAAAAAAAAGTTATGTCACCTTCATGAAACGAAAACCAGTGCATGGTTACAACAAACATAAAACCAACTTTTCCACAGTGCACAAAGTGCTCTGCACCTCACTAATAACACAACATGCCTCGGCTTAAATTTGCCAGGTGACAGGATCTTATTACTTACTTTCTTGGTCCTGAGACAATTTCCTGGTTTTGGTCTTGTTGCTGCCTGTTTTAAAAACCATCACTGTGTGAACACAGGGATAGTGAATGGTTTTAGGCCATCATAGCAATGCAGCCTGCCAGTAGCCAGGTACATACAGACAAGCAAGGCGCAGTGCCCCCACGGGTGCATGAGCCGCCTATAATATGGCGCCGTGCCCCGACGGGCATGCGCACCGGGCCAGCGGGGTGCAAGCAAGGTGTGATGGGCATGTTCCCGCCGCCAAAAGGGCACCCCGCTGAAAAGGGGGAAGAGCTACAAAGGGGTTTAAAAGCCCCTGGGCGGAGCCCAGACGGCCCCTTCAGACATCCGGGCACCAGCATATAAGGAACCAGCGCCGCGAAAAAGCCCTGCTTGAGGCCGCGCGGTTACGCCGCTCCTGACACCACGACACGACGCTTTGCAAGTACTAGTAATTTCCGCGATCTCCCCCGTTGAACGGGAGCGCGCCCACAAGCCAAGCCCGAGACGCGAAGGAAGCAGCCCTGTTCCTGATGGCTCCTGCCCAGCCGATCGCCACGTGGAGTCGCGAGCCCGTACGGTCCCTTTAGTCGTAGCCGCCGGTCCAGGGAATCGCAGTAAGTATTGAGAAAGTAGCAGCCAGGCTACTGTGCTAGTGAAGCTTTCTAGTCATGAGATGGCTGCTCAATTTGTTTTCTTGCATAGTTGTGAGCCGCGATACGATCACTTTTAAAATGCTACATATTCCTCTAAGTTTTTACCTGGCATCTAGTCGCCTTTGCCACGGTGATCTAAAATCATCAGTAAGGAAATAAGGTGTTGCACTTGGCCACCGCAGATCATAAAGAAAGCATGAGAGTTGGTCCATGTTCACTGTTTATGATGGACACCAAGACACGTCGTAGCAGGATCAAAGTCCACTGCCTCTCTTCCGCCAGCTGTACCGAATCTAACACAACCCAACTATGCAGGCCTGAAATTAAGCTACTGTACTCGGCTGGTTATGCAAAAATTCTCTGAAATACGACCATACAAAGTAAATGTCTGCCAATAGGTCAAGTTTCCCTTTAAAGATCACCTGTGTACTTTCTGGTTTTGAAGGCAGAAGTGCTCTGGTCACATCAAGGCATAATTCAGCTCTGAGGAAATTGATTAGCAAACACTGTTGATTTTGTTTATTACCAGCTCAAGAAATCTTATGCCACCAAGCAAGTCAAATTATTCCTAATGGACCGCAGAACATTTGAATAACAAACTGCTGCATGGATCTGCTTATCCTATGCTGTGTAGAATCAATGCAAATTTCAGGACAGATGAATCCCAGTGAAGAAAAGTGGGAAATCAATTAATATTGTAATGCTTGTAGTCTGTCACTACAGAGAAGTACTTAAAACATGAAACAGGAATATGGCCAGGGAAAAAAGCTAATTATCCATAATAACAGAAAAAAATACCATTAATGTGCTCTCTGAACTGAAATAATTGAAGTCTTCCAACTCACTGCATGAAAGGTGTGAGCAAAATCCAAATACAAAATAATGAACTAAAACCAACTCATTTCCCCTTTCGTGCTAGCTAAAAAAAACACACTATTTTTCAGTTCCATTTCCTTTGACAAGTGGCTCTACCAAAACCTGCTGGAAACTAAATTAGGGCCAGAGAAAACATGAGGAGTAGATTTAGAACCTTTTTCCTGATGGATTTTCCTCCTTGCCCTGGAGGCAGTGTATGCATTGCAATACCAGGTGCTGAAAACTGGGGTTCCACTCAGAAAACCACATATGCGCCCTGCAGGGGCGTAGCTATGTGGGGCCACGGGGCCCTTTGCCCCCGTAGATTTGGCCCTGGACCCCCCTGCCGACGACCCTCTCAACCCTCCCCCTCCCGCCGCCAACCTGCTGTCGCCATCTGCTACCTTTGCTGGCGGGGGACCCCAGCCCCCACCAGCCGAGGTCCTCTTCTTCCTTCGTTCTGTTTCTGAGTCTGACGTCCTGCACGTACAGACTCAGAAACAGAACGAAGGAAGAAGAGGACCTCGACTGGCGGGGGGTGGGGTCCCCCACCAGCAAAGGTAGGCGACGGTGGGTTGGCGGCGGGAGGGGGGTCGAGAGGGTCGTCGGCAGAAGGGGTCAAAGTTGGTGGTGGCAGCGGCGCTGGGGGGGGGGGCTAAAATGTGCCCCCTCACCTCGGGCTCTGGACCCCCCCTCCCGCCGAAGTCTGGCTACACTCCTGGTGCCCAGGATGGGATGAAATTTTGATCAGGTGTGAACATAAAAACATAAGCACTGATACTGAATCAGAGCAAAGGTCCATCTAGCCAGTATCCTGTTTCTAGAAGGCTAATCCAGGTCATGAGTATATGCTGTTAAGGCAGGAATCACCTTTTCTTTTAAACTGAAATAAACTTCAGTACATCATATCTTAGTATTTATCCCTGCTCTGAGCAACAATACATCTCTCTATATAAAAAGCAACACCAACGTTCTATGAAGCCTCCAGCCGGAAGTGTGAAGGGGGCGAGATATCCGGTTTCCCTATGAGTGTCTGCCCCGCCCTCTCTGTAACACAGTCAGTGAAGGAAAACAGCAGAGCACGAAATCAAATCGCTGGCTCTGTAACAGTGAAGGACTCAGAGGGGGGAGGGGAGAGAGGCCAGAGGGCAGGGACACACACACTCCCACATGCACACAGAAGAAAACATTGCTAGCCCCCGTTTCATTTGCATCAGAAACGGGGCTTTTTTACTAGTTTTTTTCTATAATAAAGATTCTAAAATATCTAAAAATACAAGAACTCTGCTCTAAATTATCTACAAGGCAGTAGTGTTCAACCCATCCAGGACAAGTTTTCAGGATATCCTTAATAAATATGCATGAGATAGCTTTGCATACATTACCTCCATTATATGCAAATCTATCTCATGCATATTCATTGTGGACATCTGAAAAAGCTGACTGGCTGGGGGGGGGGGGGGGAGGGGGTAGTCAAATGCAAAGTGATGCACATCGGGAAGAATAATCTGAATCATAGTTACCTGATGCTAGGGTCCACCTTGGAAGTCCGCACCCAAGAAAAAAATATCTGGTGTCACTGTAGACAATACGCTGAAATTTTCTGCCCAGTGTGTAGTGGTGTTCAAAAAAGCACACAGGATGCTAGGAATTATTAGGAAAGGGGATGGTAAATAAGACCAGGAATACTATAACGTCTCTGTATTGGTCTATGATGTGACCTCATCTTGAGTATTGAGTTCAATTCTGGTCGCCGTAGCTCAAAAAAGATATACTGGATTTAGAAAAGGTTCAAAGAGAGACCAAAACGACAAAGGGGATGGAACTCTTCTTATATGAGGAAAGGTTAAAAAGTTTAGCACTCTTCAGCTTGGAAAGGAGATGGCTGAGGGGACATATGATTGATGCCTACAAAATCTTGAGTGGTGTAGAATGGGTAAAAGTGAATCGATTTTTTACTCTTTCATAAAGT
Organism: Microcaecilia unicolor; assembly: GCF_901765095.1. Lineage (NCBI taxonomy): Eukaryota > Metazoa > Chordata > Amphibia > Gymnophiona > Siphonopidae > Microcaecilia > Microcaecilia unicolor. The sequence goes on along the minus strand of NC_044038.1, from coordinate 209,338,415 downwards.
ACAAAGCAGTGGCGTAGCCACAGGTGGGCCTGGATCCACCCATTTAGGGCTCAGGCCCACCCAAAAGTAGCACACGTTTAGCGGTAGCTGGTGGGGATCCCAAGCTTGGCCAGCTACTCTCCACGATACCAGCACCTGAGTATGCTCATTTTTCAGCGCATGCCTGCTGCAGACTGCCAAGATGGAAAGAAACGTTTTCCCATCAGTCGAGATATTATTTTGGTGGTGGTTGGTGGGGGGGGGGGGGGGGGGGGGGGGGGGGGGGCACAACACTTGGTGCCCACCCACTTCTTGCCTAGGCCCACCCAAAATCTGTTGTCTGGCTACGCCCCTGGTACAAAGACTAGGAAACACTCACTGAAGTTACGTGGAAACACTTTTAAAACAAATAGGAGGAAATATTTTTTCACTAAATGAATAGTTAAGCTCTGGAACTTGTCGGCAGAGGATGTGGTAACAGCGGTCAGTGGTATCTGAGTTTAAAAAAGGTTTGGACAATTCCTGGAAGAAAAGTACACACTATACTAATTGAGATAGACAAGAGGAAGCCATTGCTTACCATGGGACTAGTAGCATAGAAACAGGATACTGGGCTAGATGGACCATTAGTCTGACCCAGTATGGCTATTCTTATGGTTCTGTCTCATAGAATGCATGGATTTGTAGTTTTGATTTTCTTGAGGAACTCACTGGGAACTACAGATCCCTGCTTGCACTGGGGCAGAACCAACCCTGGACTGGGCTGCTCAGTTAACAAGGGAGGTGAGGTAGCTATTTTACTGTGAGCTGGATCCCTTTTCATACTGTTCCCTGACAATCTAAGGGTGTGGTAAGGAAATAAGAATAGTACACAAATATGCTTCTGTCTACAAATGTGTGTTTAGTCATTAACTGTGCGCACAACACGCCCACACATACCCTTCAAGATAAAGAAGGGCCGTTGGCTGCCAATCCTCAAAGAACTAGGACTGGCAGAAATAAGACGAAAGTGAGAAGCACTGCAGTCAAGGTTCAGTCTGCAGGCACTAGGATTCCTGCACACTTCATCTTCCATAGTTATTAACAGCACTCCACCTGTGCACTGATGACCTGCCCATGTGCTGAAGACACTAGTCCTGCCTTGTACACGGCTCTTGTTTGGCTCATCTACTAAGTTCCTAACAGAGCTAAAATGCATAAATAAAGCATTTTAGATCCACTGACAAAGTCCTTCACGCATTACGTAACTTGTTGGCTTGTCTACCTTTAAATTAGCTTAGGATCTGTGGACCTTCCACATGCAAATGCCAGGCGCTTCAGACACTGATCCAAGGTTAACTGCCCAAATTCAGCAGTTGTAAAACAACGGTAATGTTATGTGTTTTCCTTACTGTGCTCTGCTCCCTGCAACTTCACTACTAACTTCAGCCTAGCTGGCAGGCAGCTAGCTAGCTCTCTGGTGAACGCAGGCTGCAGCTACTTTCTGATTGGCAGGAGGTGCTGTTCACTCATTGGTTAGAAGCAAAAGAGGGAAGCTAGTTCGCAGGAGCTGATTTGCTGTAGAAAATGCTCCATGCTTTTCAAAATTAACCAGGGTGGAGAACTCAAAGATCCCAGGGTGTGTAGCAAAAATGAAAGAAGTGGGCAAGGGACCACAGATTCCAGAAACAAACTCAGTACTTCAAGAAGATTTATTGAAGCACTGAGTTTGTTTTCTTTGTTTCTGGAATCCATGGTCCCTTTCCCACTTCGTTCACTTTTTTTTCAAAATTAACCAACACAAATCTACCCTTTCCGGCTGGTTCTGGGCCTGGTTGCAAACATTACCAACTGTTTAAATTAAGATGCCTACCAGTGAGAACGGGCATTTAGATTTTGCTCATTCCTTTTTCAATAGTAGCTCAAGGTGAGTTTCATTCAAGTATTTCCCTGTAGAGGACTTACAGAGGGTTAAGTGATTTGTCCAAGATCACAAGCAGAGCAGTGGGATTTCAACCCTTACTTTCTCTACCCACTGCTCTAACCATTAGGCTAGTTCTCTGTGGAGAGCTGAGGACTTCAAGCTCTCAGTGCCTGATGGAAAGAAGCAATGGACAGCCAAAATGCATGAAAAATCCACAGACACTCTGCATCAGAATACCATGTGGTTTAAGGAAGATGTCTGGACATTGAACATTCATTCGTCACCTGCAGTGATGTTGAAGAAACCATTAGTATCTTAAAACAGCCAAATATAAGGGATTATCTCTACTTACAACTTCTGTGGATTTCCTGTTAAAACACATCTGATCAGCAATGAAAGCAAACACAAGGTCTGGTATGAAGAAACACAGTGAAACTTGAAATCGCACAATAACCTCATGAAATTAATTTCAAATACATGCAGCAGGAATAATGCTGTAACTAGAGCAGGAATGAGCCGGGAAGTTACCCCAGGCACAAAACTCCAGCTGTCTCCTTGTTGCTGCTGCCACCGCATCCCCTCACTTGCTCTTCATGGGCGATATGGTGGAATTATTGTGTGAAATAAGCTAAACTGACAGAGTGTTAAGTTGATTTAGGGGTTTCTTGGTGTGCAGAAATATGACCTCTAGCATTTGGAGGGTGGAATATGGTATTCCTCAAGAGCCACTCTCTAATTTTAATATCCTGATGTCTAGAGTTGGGAGTTTTTTGTCACCTTTGGGAATTTTTTTTCATATGCAAATGATATTATTATTCAGATATAGAGAGGCCCCACTGCAGAAAGCTCAAGTCACCTAAAAAAAGCAGCGAGTCTACAAAAAACTACAGTCCAGGATACAAATTAGAATGTATTAAATTTCAGCCTTCAAAGACTCAAATTTTAGGTCTTGTTAGTGTTGGGGTTGTGGTCCATCGGTCCCACTGGACCACCAGGTCTTTTTAGTGTTTGGGGGGGTGGGGGGGGGGGGGGCTAGAGTCCACCAGACCTCCAGGCCTTGTGTGAAGAGGGGCAGGCTTAGGTTTGACAGGTCCAGGAGAAAATCCCGGACCTGTCAAACTCTAATGTCAGCTCCAAGCTGGTGTTAGATTGTAAGCTCTTTTGAGCAGGGACTGTCTTCTTCATGTTCAATTGTAAAGCGCTGCGTACGACTGGTAGCGCTATAGAAGTGATTTATAGTAGTAGTAGTAGTAGTAAGGTTTGTAGCAGGGGCAGCACCCTTGTTTGGCACGCTGCTCGCTGATCAAAAGGGAGGAATGCGGGGACCCTCGTTTGCATGCAATTAGCGGTCAGAGCCAATGAGTACGGTTGTTTCACATGCTCACTGGCTCTGATCCTGGGACGCAGGCAAACGCGGGGCCAATCCAGCGCTAATTGGCCTCTAGCGCCCTCGTTTGTTTCTGACCATCGGGGCCTGACTGCCTTTAGTGCAGAGGGTCGACCCCAACAGCTTCTCTCACTTCCAAGAGGTAGATGAGTCAGGATGGGATGGGGAGGTGACAGCAGCAGGAAGGAAAAGCAGGGGATCAGGAGGAATTAATGAGGGAGGGGGAAGTAAGCAAAAAGCCCAAGGCAGAGGACGCATATGAGAGGTGCCCCCAGGAGCAAAATTTTTTTGTTATGCAACTTTTCAAGATTTTCATCAACACATTATATGAGGCTTGCAAAGGTTTGCTTCCACCTCATGTGGTAGCTGTCAAGAAATTAGAATCTGTCTAAGGGATGCCTTGCTCTAAGTACAACTTTCTATTTCTACAAATTCTTTGAAATGGCATTACAGTTATGTAAATAAGCTGATTTTCATTCTTTTTTTTTAATGGGAGGTTTATTCTTCCCTGTTGGGTCAGGGTCCAAATGGTTTGTGTCCCCAGTCAGGCTGAGGATGTTAAATACTACTACTACTACTTAACATTTCTATACCCTATCCCCACTTAGCAGATCCAGAAGGGACCCTTAGCTCATGGGTCAGACCTGATATTTGATCTTAGCCGAAAGGAGGCAGACCATTCACCGAAAGGCAGAATGAGATTACTATTTAAACATTCTCCAACTGGCCGGAAACTTCAAGGCAAGCCCACAGAGGAGTGAAGGGCCTTCTCCGGGGTCACTTCTCCATCATGTTTAGGATCATCTCACATGTCACCTCTGTGCTCTGTTTGTCTTCCGAACTCATCTCTGCCAGCTCTGCACCAGCCACAGTCTCCTCAGTCAGCTGTTCACTTTTCATGATGCAAAATCTGCCTCTGAGTTGACCACTGGCTTCACAGAAAGAGATAAGATCTCAATTATGTAAACGTTAAGATTTAAAGGATCTTTGTTTAGTGTCATTCCACTTCCTTCATGGAAAAACATCATAAAAATTGGTAGGTCATACATTTTTCTTTCACTGGTGGCTCTTGCGTCATTTCACTTATTTTTTTTTTTGTGAGCGCTCTTTTTTCAATAGCAAGCACTACAAACTGAGTGCCAACTAAATTTTACAAAGTTGTGGAAGACTCAGAAGCCACCATTTCACTAGTCTTGCGTCACCTCACAGCTTACCCTATCCCTGGGTTTTCAGGGGCGGGAGTAAGTCCAGTTGTCCTGTCCCATTGGTACTCTATTTCACAATGGCATAAGCTGACCCAAGGCTGGCACTATTCTAAAATACAGAACTGATAGGATCACTCCTCCCTCAAAAGACCCAAGAATGGAGCAAACTGCGGAGCCCTGAGACAAAGGTGTGTGTGTGTGTGTGTGTCGGGGGGGGGGGGGGGGGGGGGGGAATGGCATCAGGCCCAGAGTTTTTTTTTTCCTTTATATATTCAGTGGTGCAGATTTTTATGGTGGGGTGAGATCATGGGGCTGGCTGTAAGGTCAATGTTTTTGGACAACTAAACAAAAAAGACATTTTGTTGTTTTCTTTTTTTTTTTTCTTTACTTCATTTGCAAAACAAGATAAAACAAAGGGAATTTTGCTTAAATTTCCTGTTTCATTCTTAATGAAACCCACTGCATTTCTAACCAGATTTCTGCAAGGCTATTCCTGTGTACTTTTTGGTACCAATTAGATATTGGACCAGCAAAGTACTTCAACAGTGACACCTTGTGGCAGAAAAAAGAACTTCAAACCTGCAAGAAGAGTGGGATTTCTTAAACTTGTATAACAGCACCATAGAAACATGAAGAACACATACTTTAACCTTGCCCTCCCCAAACACCACAATGGACAAATAAGATACAGATCAGCAGTTAGATATGTTAACAGGATAAACTATGGAACGGCCTCCCAAAAGCAGTGAAAATAATCCGTGACCATCTAAACTTCAGGAAATCACTAAAAACCACCCTCTTCAAAAAGGCTTACCCCACCAATCCAACGTAAATCCCCACACCCAGCAACACAACATAACCAATGATCGTACTGGACAATATACAATCTTCATCCTTTCCATCCTCATGGTGCCAGATACACACCTACCTCATTTCGACCACAATATAACCTGTATTTGTTATAAATTGGCTGGCGTACGCCTTTACGGTACTATGTAAGCCACATTGAGCCTGCAAATAGGTGGGAAAATGTAGGGTACAAATGCAACAAATAAATAAACAAAAGGCACAGCAAATGATACAAGAAACACATTTTAGGGGGCAAATTTACTTAAAAACATACCAGTAGGAAAGACTATTGTCTTTTCACTTTGGGTTATCACTGTAAAGCGGGTGTTCTTGTCCTAGTCCTCAGAATACAGCCAGTGAGTCTAGTTGTCATGAATATGTATGAGATACATTTAAATGCATGCCCTCCACCGTATATGCATATTCATCTCATGCCTATTCATTCTGGAAATCCTGAAAATTAGGCTAACTAACCCCCCCCCCCCCCCCCCCACACCTCCCGTTTACAAAGCTGCGCTAGTGAATAGGTTGTATCGGCATTAGTGCACCAGCAGCTGCTAGCACGGCTTTGTAAACAGGGGCCTAAGTGTGTCCCAAGGACAGGGTTGATAATCACTGCTGTAATGTTACTTGGGCCTGGAAACAGAGGGGTGGCAGATCTGTGGCCAAAATTCACTGCTTGGTTTTGGCCGAAAACCGAAGTCAGCCCCCACTCCTTCCACCACCACCAGCACTCCCTGAAACAAAGGAACTCCCAGTTCCTCCCTTCCACTTGCTGAAAGCCATGGCAGCCATTTTGGGATTGGAACCAGCAAGGGTAGGAGTGACTGCAGATGGCCACATTTGGACTACTGCAATCTTCCCAGCCTGCAGGCTGGCCAGCATGATCTCTTCTGGCAAATGGCTGTAACACCCTCCCCCGTGTCCACATAAAAACTCTGGGGTCCATATTCAAAGTGATTTAACCATCCAGAAATGGCTCCTGGCTGTCAAATTGCCTGTGCAGGGCTATCCGCTGATATTCAGTGGCACTTAACCAGTTAGTGCCACTGAATATCACCACAGACCGCCAAACTGTGGGTGATCTGGGGGCGGAGTTGGCAATTATGCAGTTACTAGTAAAAAAGGCCCGTTTCTGACACAAATGAAAAGGGCTCTAGCAAGGTTTTCTTCGGCTCCCCTGCAGCCACCCATGTCCAGTGACCCTCCTCTCCCCCTGCAGCCACCCATGTCCAGCGAACCTCCTCTCTCCCCTGCCCCCCCTCCTGCCACCCATGTCCAGCGACCCTCCTCTCTCCCCTGCCCCCCTCCTGCCACCCATGTCCAGCGACCCTCCTCTCTCCCCTGCCCCCCTCCAGCCACCCATGTCCAGTGACCCCCTGCCCCCCCCTGCAGCCACCCATGTCCAGCGATCCTCCTCTCTCCCCTACCCCCCTCCAGCCACCCATGTCCAGCGGCCCTCCTCTGGACATGGTTCAGCTGAGGCATGTTTTTTTTTTTCCCCCCGGGTTCTGAAGTTGACATCATAATGGCTACTGTGATGTCAGCCTGATCTACGGAGCCTAGCAGACCAACTCGGAATGAGCCACGGTCCCAGGCAGCAAGTCAGAACGTTGGAGGTGAGAATTATTATATAGGAAGTGCCGATATTCAGCACTTAACAGCCTAAGGGCTCTGTTTACTAAGCCATGTTATAGACGCGTTAGCACGCTCGCTAATTGTAGATGCGTTAAAAATGCTAATCCGCCTGAGTAAGCAGGGTCCTAAATTAAGTGGCCAAATCGGACCATGTAAAAGTCAGTCCTATCTTTATGTGGTTAAGTGCTGAATATCGCACTTAACCACATAAGAGATAGCTGGCCGCATAAACCCAGATACTCAGTGTCAGTGCCTGGGCATGACCCAGCACTGAATATCTGGGAATAACACCGGCAGTGGCCAAAACACTGCTCATCACCACTGGCTGAATATCGTTCCCTCTAGATCCTGTGTGTCTAGATAGGTTTCTGTAGTTGGGAAAGGGCATGAGCTGTCCTACTGGCTCAGATCTGGGTGTCATTCTTGAGCATGGTTTCTGCTCCCCAACGCTGACCAGGAATGCTGTGGTAGAAGTAACGCCTACTGGGTTTTAGAAGGAGTTACCACTTCCAGCCTCTGCAGGAGTAGCCTAGTGGTTAGGACAGCAGGCTGGTGGCAACTGGGGAAGCCAGGTTTGAAACCTCCCACTGAATCTCCTTTTGAACTTCAGGTAAGTCACTTCACCCTCTACTGCCTCAGGCACAACCAAGACTGTAAGTCCACTTACAGAGGGGAATAACATATGCACCTGATTGAAGCTCACCTTCAGCCTGGATTTAGAAAAGGTGAATGATTAAATCCAAATATTCTATCCATTCCTCTCACTGTGATGGCTCAACACCCTCCCTCTCAAGGGGTCAGAGCCTAAGACAATAAGAAAATTAGTTTTTAAAAGCAGTCACCGGCTGACTGGCAGAGAAACTTCCTTTGTAACCCTACAGCTATTTGGACACCCACTATAAGAAAAATAACCATTGGCTCCTGGTTATCTGTGGCTCTGTTCTGAGAATGGCTCTTGGGATATAGGTATGTTCTTATATACCACCTGCAAACCATAAAGCAGTGTACATTCAGGTACAGTACGTATTTTTCTGTCCCTGGAGGGCTCAGAACAGGGGCATAGCCAGGCCTCAATTTGGGGGGGGGGGGAGGTCTGAGCCGAAAGTGAAGGGGCACATTTTGCCCTTCCTCCCCGCTACTCTCCACTCCTGCCGCAACACCACATACCTGGGCAGGTGGAAGTCCCCGACCCCCACCAACAGAAACCTTCCTCCAGCGATTTTCAGCGCTGCACTGCCTGCGCCTTGCTCCCACCACCCCCACACGCAAGCTCGGTTTTAATTAAATTGCCTTGTGCATACTCAATTTCACTAAAATTGAGAATGGGGGGGGGGGGGGGGGGGTAGCAGGGCAGCACAGTGGCGAACATCGCTGGAGGAAGGCTTCTGCTTCTGGGCTTGAGGACCCCTGCCAACCAAACCTGCAGACCTTTAGTGGGCCTGAGTCCAAATTGGGGGAGCCCAGGTCCTCCCCATGGCTACGCCACTGGCTCACAATTTGTTTGTACCTGAGTCAATGGAAGGTGAAGTGACTTGCCCAAGACTACAAGGAGCCACAGTGGGATTTGAACAAGGTTCCCCTGGTTCTCAGCCTCCTACTCTAACCTACTCCCTCACTCCAATAACAATGCTGGTCCATTACCTTCTTTTCCCGTCTCACATATTACAGTCTCTCCTTTCTTTCTGCCTGTGCATTCCATCTCCAAGGCCTTGACTTTTCTCTGCATCAGCCTGCACTTCTCAAAATGCTTGTAGAGATTGTTCTGTAAGCAAAGCAGATCCTAACCACCACATTCAGTCCAGCATTATACATACATGCGTGTCCAACACAGGCCAATGGCTTCAGCGCCTACTGAAGGCAACTCAAAGGCTTTAGAAGAGTCTTGGTTTCACTGAACTAGATTTTGGAAATCATTTTCAATTCCTGCTCAGTTCAGCCATCTGAACATCTCATCTTCATAAGTATTGTTAATGATTTTCTATTTACAGGAAACCTTTTAGCCTTCATTCACGCCAACATGTTCGGCATTCCTGATGTAAAACAGCTGGCGTGGTGGTGGATATTTATAATGATTCTTTTGTTCACTGCAGGACAATACAGTAAAAGGAAAAAGCTGTAAAGCATTTGTTCTGCTGATCTGAGTAACAAGCTGTGCCATGTGCCATGCTGGGTCAAACCTAAGGTTCACTGAGCCCAATATCCTTTCACTGATAGTGGCCAATCCAGGTCACTCAGAAGAACCTGGCAGGAATACTGCAAGTGCAAAGTTGTGCTGAAGTTTTCTAGTCTCCCAGGAAGCAAAATCAAGCTAGAAATTTCTCTTTTTATTAATTGCTGATTTTATTTTCTTGAGGCACTCTCCCATTCCTTTACTTCTGAACCTAATCCAAAGCTGTCTCAACACCATCATCCTGACAGTAATATTTGCCAAAATTTTCACTAAGCATTTTACTCTCTTTTCTTTCTTTGGACTATCCTTTTTGGTGTCCCCAGATGTTTTTATTGGGGGGACATCAACATAGCCGCCGAGAGGGGGGGGCAGGGGGGACAAAGTTCCCCGGGCCCGGAGCCGCAGTCCCACCCGCCCTCCGTCGTCGACCGTCTGCCACCGGGCCGGGCCCCCTGGATTGAAATCACAGCGCCTCTCGCCTCCGTGTGAAAGCGCTGCAGGCAGCAGATCGCCTCCCTCCGGGCCTCCTTCCCTCCCTGTGTCCCGCCCTCGTCTGACATAACTTCCGTGAGGGTGGGACACAAGGAAGGAAAGAGGGCCGAAGGGAGGCGATCTGCTGCCCTGCTGCCTGCAGCGCTTTCATACGGAGGTGAAAGGTGCTGTGATTTCAATGCAGGGGGCCGGCGGGGGCGGCCTTGCCCCGGCCCAGTCTCTCGGCGGCTCGGCACATCAAAAAATGTTTCTTATTCTGACACCTTTGTTCCTGAACATAAGGTGTGCACCTCTGGAATTCCTGCTGGAGAGGGCGGTAAAAGCAGTAGCACAGATGGGTTTAGAAACACTTTGGACAAGTTCCTGGAGGAAAAGCCTACAAACCAGCAAGATAGACTTGAAAAAATCTGCTGCTTATCTTTGGGGATTGGTTGCATAGAATCTTGCTAATTGTTGGGATTCTGCCAGGTACTTGTGACCTGAATTGGCCATTTTTGGAATCAGGATATTGGGCTTGATGGACCTTTGGTCTGAGTTAATATGGAAGTTTTCATGTTCTTACATTCACCTCTTCTCCCATTTCCCATTTTTAAAACGTTTCTTCCCCCGCCCCCCTCCACCTCTTTGTGCCACATCCAAGCTTCAGAGTAAAGTATCTGCATGGCCTTGCTTTGGCTAAGTAGGAAATGTTTTCAAAGACTAGGGGACAAGGAAGGACTAATGGAAAGAAAATGATCAGATAAGACCTAATTTCTCCTTCTATTATGTAGTTTCCCACTATTCCAGAACCTGTATAAAAGCAATCCCTAGAATGGGTGAGATCCTGGCACCGCCACCCTGAGGACTGAATCCCCAAAACTGGTTTTTGGGTATGCTGCAACGTCCACCCTGTAGTGCTCAGCAAAGGTATGCAGTGTCAACCATGTCGCTGCCTTGCAAATATCTGCCGGAGACAGCAAGGTAGTCCCCACCGAGGATGTTGCTGTATGCCTCGTAGAACCCGCAAGGTCTGAGAAGCCTGCTTCCACACAAGCAAATAAGCTGATGCGATAGTCTCCTTCAGCCATCTAGGAACTGTGGGTTTGAAAGCCATGAGGCCACAACTCTGTTTATCAAAAAGCACAAACAGTCTGTTCAATTTGAAAAACCCATTTGTGACTTCCAGATATCTAATGAGGACTCTATGTACATTGAGAAGCTTCAAGGAAGAACCTCTTTGTCCTCTCTGTGAAAGGACAGAAGCTCCATATATTTGTCAAGATGAAATGCTGATACCACTTTTGAAAGAAAGAAAGGAATGATACGCAGGGAGACCCCCACCTCTGAAAGCAGAGAAAGGGATCCCAACAAGAGAAAGCCTAAAGTTCCGAAGCCCTACATGCTGATGCAACCGCCATCACAAACATTGTTGTTAGTGTAATATCTTTCAAGGAGGCCTTCTAGAATGACTGAAAAGGAGAAATTAGATCTTACCTGCTAATTTGCTTTCCTTTAGTCCCTCCGGACCGGACCAGGATTGGACTGATGGGTTGTGCTCGCCTACCAGCAGGTGGAGACTGAGAAAAAACTCTGACTCTAGAGAGCCAATAGGAGCCCTGGCCATGTGACCTTAGCCTCAGTATTTGAATAACAAAGCAGGAAAGAAAGAAAGACCTTCTGTGCCGTATGGAATCCTAGCAGCCACAAAGCACTCGGCAATGCCAAGTATCAGAGCTCACCAGCAACTCTCACCAGAGAAGTGGTATGGCCCGATATGTATTACAGCTCACCAGCAACTCTCACCAGAGAAGTGGTATGGCTCACTTGTACTATAGCTCACCAGCAACTCTCACCAGAGAAGCGATATGGCTCACATGTAATATAGCTCACCAGCTACTCTCCCCAGAGAAGTGGTATGGCTCACGTATAATATAGCTCACCCGCAACTCTCACTAGAGAAGTGGTATGGCTCACTTGTCTTATAGCTCACCAGCAACTCTCACCAGAGAAGTGGTATGGCCCACTTAAGATTTTATATATATTCCATCAACTGAGCTTACCAGCAACTCTCACCAGAAAAGTGGTAAATCATATTTAAGGTTTTATAGATATTCCAGCAACTGAGCTCAGCCACAACTCTCACCAGAGAAGTGGTATGGCGTATTTAAGGTTTTATAGATAGATTCCAACAATTGAGCTCACCAGCAACCACCAGAGAAGTGGTATAGACCACGTAAAGTTCTGTATATATATAGTATTGTTCCACGAATCGTAAAGGAATGAATACACTTCCTACTGAATACACTTCCTACTTAATAAAAGAAGCTAAAGAGTAGAGAGAACATGGGAGGGGCCTGGTCCGGTCCGGAGGGACTAAAGGAAAGCAAATTAGCAGGTAAGATCTAATTTCTCCTTCCTTAGCATCCCTCCGGACCGGACCAGGATTGGACTGATGGGAAGTACCAAAGCAGTAATCTGAAGGGAGGGACCCTATGAAAACTGCAGAGAAATGTTCATGCTGCATAGTCCACCTGGCGACAACTAACATGTAGTGTGTCCCAATGAGCAAAATAAAATGAAACTAGGACTAAGTTGCCAACTTACCAATGTGCACCGAGAGCACCAAAAATCGCCGTAGTAAGAATAGAGCCCGCTTCTGAAGTTGTGGAATATGTTGTAATACGCTGTGGAACTGCCCTCTCAGCCAGAAGAGAAATAGACATTCTCATTTCCTTGATCCTTCGCGATATAGCGGGTTAGAAACAATGAAAAACTTTTACGCCTACTGGCTAGAAGGACAAAACCAATAAGAAAAAACCGATTGGGAAAGGTGAAAACTTTAAACTACAGCAGACCGAAAAGAAGTTACCAACCGTAGAAGTATTCCACACATAGATCTACTTGCTGCAATGGCTACTAGGAAACACTGCTTGAAGAGGAAAACTTTATAGAAAACGTTATGGCTACTAGAAAACAGAACTTTAAGAGTCTGTTCACCTAGTTCACCTAGCTGATGGACGAAGCGGGGGGTACAGGTGCAGGACTCCTTTAAGAAACCGCTTTGACAGTGGATGCTGCATAAGCGTGCGGTTGTCAACAGTATCATGCATCACTGATAGAGCTGCCAAATGAACTCTAATGGATGAGTAAGACAGACAAGATTTCGCAAGATGCAGAAGATATTCCAAAACATGCAAAATGGATACTGTTTGTGGAATGAAGTGGCGAGAGGAGCACCACAGAGTGAACCGTCGCCACTTTGATTCATAGGACTTTAATGTAGATTTCTGTCTGGAAGCAATTAAAACTTGAAGTACTTCCTGCGAAAATATCAAAGATGTTGCGGACCCAGTAACCACGCCATAAGTTTGAGTGACTGGGGGTCCGGATGTAGAAGGGTGCCTTGGTTCTGCGTAAACACCTAGTGAGATGACGGAAGAAACGCATAAAGAAGGTTGAAAAACCCCTGCTGGACGTTGGCATCTGTCCCTGTCTCCGTCAAGACTGTTGCTGAACGGAAGAAGCAAGAAATGTTCGTGAGCCTGAAGGCAAAAAAAGATAGCCCTGAAGTGTCGCAGTGAGGAAGTAAGGCTGAAAAAATGAGAGTCCATTCACCTAAATGCAGGGTGACACAACTAAGAAAAAATGAGTACAAACTCAAGAGTATACTCTTAACTCCTCCTTGGCGGATGACCTAACCCATTGCCATGGCAAGGACCAACATAGCTCTCTCCGCCTTGTTTGTCAGTAGGGAAAACAAAATTCACCCGAAGGTAAAACGAATTGCTGAGGTCCCCCAGAAAAAAAATATATACAAACAAGCTTCTGCCAAAAAGTGTACTGCACGAAGCATCCCAATGCCAGAACTAAGGTTCTTGAGATAACTAGATGACACTTAAATAGCGTGATTGATGACCCTGAGATTCGCAATAGGATGAAGGAAAATTCCTTCTTGGGCCTTAGAAAGTAAAATTGCATTCTGCAGAATAGAGCGAGGAAATGGCCGAAGGCCCAAGGTCACCAAGAAAAATATAAACTGAGATGTTTGCAGAGGAGACAAAAGACTGTGCGCCAACCTGACTAAACAAAGAGAAAATCAGAGATATCTGATGAGAGATCAAATGAGAGGCCTGGCTACAATCACCACCCAACCTAGAGACTGTAAGAAATGCAACACCCGGTGCGTGACCTGAGAACTCTGCTGATAAGACTTTCTCCAATTAGGTAGTCGTCTAGGTAAGAATAAAATGACCCTAAGAGCGCAATGAACATCCTCTTAGATCTATAAAAGAACGGAAGAGAGAGTACTGCTGAAAATGACCGGTTAATGCATAAGCAAAAAACTAGCCATTCTCTGGATCCTGAGGAGAAGAGGAAGGGTGACCAAGGACACCAGTTAAATAGGGCTACAAACTCCAACCCTATCTCTATGGCGTTCCATAGTTGGGTAAGTTCTGAATATAGATGCTATGGTAGTACGCTCCGGACAGAAAAGAATTGTCCCAGTATGAACGTAATTTCTTAATCCACATACCAGTAATCCACGTACCACGGTCATGCGTCCTCCCTCACTGAGATGTAGATTGTAAGCTCCTTTGAGCAGAGAACGTCCTTCTTTGTTAATTTGTACAGCGCTGTGTAACCCTAGTAGCGCTCTAGAAATGTTAAGTAGTAGTAGTAGTAGTACCAGACTCACACCCAATAGATATGAATGTTGAGCTTGTTTCAGGTTAAAACACCGAACCTAGGCCCAGGGTCCCCGGTGTTCCTAGTGGTGAACAGCCATGGCAAATATTGTATGCGTTAGTTTGCAGAATTACTGCAAAGCTTTGCTTTTGGAGCAGAGATTTCTGTTCGATACTCTCGTGAGAGGTTTTTTTTTTTGTTTTTTTTTTTTCTCTAATGCTGTTCTGGCTGTAGAAAGGTGGACATTTGAGCTTCCCCAGAATGGCAAAACTTATGTACCTATGCCCATTAGATATGAATGCTGGACTTGATGGACTTTAGGCCTTACCCAGCATAACCATACTTATGTACCTATGGCATAAATACACAGGAAGTGAGTGAATCCCCTTCCAATTGAAAGAACACTCATTTTCATTCTATGCGCCTTCACTCCAAAGGACAAACTTGGAAATTACCTGTAACGAAAAAAGTGAAGTTGTGCCACAGCCACTTGGTGAAGGCAGTGTAGACAAGACTGTATCTGAATTCAAGAAAGCTTGATATAACATCAGGTCTCTAAGGAAGAGGAAGAGATAGCAGATGGTATGTATAGGCATACTGGACCAAACCAGGATGTTTATAATCTGCCAATGCTGAACTGATAGAGTAGAGACAAACACGAGTAGATGGTTTGAGGACCGTCCACTATCTTTAAGTGAAAGGATGACTTTATTCTCTAAGTGACCATATGTCCCGTAAAAACCAGAAGAAAGCTAAAATGAAATATGAGAGGCTTCAAGGCAGTTGGAAAAGAAGGGAAGACATGAATAAAGCATGCCTGCTAAGGCAGCTGAGTGATTGGGAGCTTGGTAGACAGGACTGTCCCTCAGAGAATATGAAAGAGCTGATATATCCCCATGGCATCTGAACAATATACTGTATGCCTCTAGAGAAGGCTTCTTAAAGTCGGAAAAAGAAAACACTGTATAACACTACAGCCATTGAGAGTGATTGTCTGTTAAGTTCTTAAAACACTATATAACATCATAGGCATGGAGTAAAATGCTTGAAAGGAACTAAGATATTATGGTCAGAATTGCAAAGTACCAATCAATTGACTCTTAGACAATGTAGTCCTATTCACCAGGGAATGAGAAAGACAGAAATTTACTCTATGCCTATAGAGAAAGTTTCTAAAGTTCTTAAAACACTGTATAATACTACAGCTATTGAGGAAAATGCTTGAAATGAATTATGATATTATGATAAGATGTAGATTTTCCACCAGGCAATGAAAAATGACCGAGCACCAGAAAAAACTAGTGTTAACAGCCCCGTGATACATAGAAATTTAAAAGAAGAAAAGCTTGTTATATATCTATATATGAAAGGAGCCCCCTTTCAACCAAATATTGCCTGCTGATGTGAAGAGCATTTTAGAATACGCCGTTCAGCACATACAAAAGTGTACACATCTTGGAGCCGAACTGCTCTATGAACTGCAGCCTTACCTTCAGCAGAGAAATCCCCGACTGATAAGATGGAGGGAGAAACAAAATGGCCGCCGTTTGCGCCACTGGCCCCGTGGCGATCGACAGCGCGCCCGACACCTCCGAACAAGTGGAGCCCAGTGGAACGGCGAAAAAACAACAGCCGGCGAAAAAGGCCCCGAAAAAACCGGAGGCAGCACCGGACCCGAAGAAACCTAGAAGGGAGAGTAAAATTTACACGTTCCGGCTGCGTGAACTGCGCGATGCTGACCGACAGCAGCTGTTTGAACTTTTAAGCCATATCGGAAAAAACAGGTGGCTGCGCTTACGCGGTTCGCACCTTTCTTTTCTTTTTTTCTTTTTTTCATTTGTTTAAACTGCCGCCGCCAAAACGCAAGAAAATGGAGGAAATTAAATCTGACGAGAAAAATCGCTGTTTAAAGTCTCAGACACTAAATTATTTTCTTCTTTTTTTTTTTTTTATAACCCCTCAATTATAATAAAACACTGGAGCTGCCTGCTCGTTAGAAGTCTGGGGAAAGAAAGGCTGCTTCTTTGAATTTCCTTTTATTTAATTCTTTTAAAGCAGCTGCCTGTTAAAAGTGGCTGCCTCTCCCAAAGACGGTACACCTTTCCAGAGAAAGGGACGGCCCTTCCCTGCTAAGCCAGGGAGATGGGGAGGAAGGGGGGTGGACTCGAGACACCCGAGTTTAACACCCCCGAGGCTGTCAAAGAAAGAAGAGAAAGGAAACCCTGTCAAGCCTCTAAATAAGATTCCAGGCACAGAAGAATTATCACAAATATCTGTAATATCTAAAGAGAAAAGGAGAGAGACTAATGGGCTCACTTCCTACCTGCTGGGAGACTGAGAAAATACTGAGGCTAAGGTCACATGGCCAGGGCTCCTATTGGCTCTCTAGAGTCAGAGTTTTTTCTCAGTCTCCACCTGCTGGTAGGCGAGCACAACCCATCAGTCCAATCCTGGTCCGGTCCGGAGGGATGCTAAGGAAGGAGGCTTCTGCAAAGCCCAAAGGATTAAATTAAGATTCCACTCTGGGCACAGCATACGAAAAGGACACTGCAAGTGGCCCATTTCTCACAAGGATCGAGGTGAGCCGCAAGACACATCTTCTGTAGCTGGCCCCAAAACAGGCCAAAACTTCAACCTGAACTTTTAGAGAACCCAACACCAATCCTTTCTGAAGGCCTACCTTGAGAAACACTAGGATGTCGGTGATCTCAGCAGAGAAGGGAGAAAGTCCATGCTCAGAACACCAGCCCTTGAACGTTATCTATAAACTCACATACGCCACAGATGTAAAGTGTTTTTGAGCCTGAAGCAGAGAACCCCATCGGTCCATGATCAGCTGAAATCCCTGGCTGGAAAGTTCCAGGTCCAAGGAGTAAACCCTAAGAAAGTCCACCTCCACATTCAAGGACCCAGCAATGTGAGTTGCCGACAAGCAGAGAAGATTTTTCTCCACCCAGCTCGCGAGGGAGGCTGCCTCAACCACCTTGCTTATTGATATATATGCCACTGCAATCACATTGTTGGAGAAAACTTAGACCGGAGCCCCCGCCAGAAAGGAAGCAAAGTTGCACAAGGCATTCTGCACTGCCCTGAGCTCCAAGTGATTTATCAACCACTGAGACTCCTTTTCCATGTGCCCATGTGCCCTGTGTGGAACTTGTAATGAGCTCCCCAACCTGACTTGCTTGTGTCCATTGTCACCACCTCTCATGCTGTTATTGGAAAGGGAGCTCCAATGTCAAATTCCTGGGTGACAACCACCACTGCATACTCCATCTGGCAACCAGTGTCCAAGAAAAGTGAAGGCCATACTTTTGTGACACTGGAGACCAGCAGCGGAGAAAAGACTCCTGTAAAGGCCACATAAGAGCCCTTGCCCATGGAACCACTTCCATCACTGCCCCCAGAACCTGGACATTCCTGGTGCTGTGACGAGACCAAAGGGTAAAGCCCTGAATGGAAATGATGGCCCAGCACTGCAAAACGTAGAAACTTCTGATGCGGTGGCCATATGGGTATATGCAAGTATACCTCCATGAGATTGAGGGAAATTTTCTCACTGGAACTGAGGTTATGACTGCTCTTAGTATTTCCATGTGAAAGCAAGACGTTCAGAGACAGTGGTTTAGACCTTTGAGATCTAAGACTGGACGAAAGGTGCCTTCCTTCCTCGGGACAATGAAATAGACAGAGTATCTGCCTTGTCCCTTTCAGTCTGGGGAACTGGAACAATGGCCTGGAGTGCCAGCAAGGAATCTACGGTGGCCTGAATCTCGACCTCCATTGTTCCCTTTCAACAAGGAGACTGCCAGAAGAGAGGAGCAACCAGGCAGGAAAACTCCAACTTGTAACCTTCTGTAAGAATATCCAGAACCCACTATTCTGACATGATTTTGGCCCACTCCTCCTGAAGACGTCCTCCTACCGGAGGAAGAGAAGACTAGACCAGCCTCACATCATTGCGAAGCTCTGGAGGCATTGGCACTCTAGCTGTCTGCATGAAAGGAAGACTGGCGTGCCTGAAAGTGGAATTTCTGACCATACTGCCTTCTAGTTTCCTATCTTGTAGGTCTTTTAGGGCAATGCTCCCTTCTACTAAGAAGGTGGTCTTCTTAGTCACTGCTGTAACAAGGGAGTCCACCCTCAGAAGCTGAAATTTCTTTCTCCTCCAGAGCCAACAGATCGAGGTGAGCAATGGCTCTTTCCACTCTCAACCCATCCGGTGAGACCCATTCTGCTGTAATCAGGTCCTGAATGTCAGGATGCATTGGGAATGCCTTAGAAGGATCTCTAAGCCCCCAAACAGAAGGCTCCTCAATAGAAAGCACCATCACTGCCTCAGAAATAAGAGTACTGAGCTCTTCTTTATGAAACAACCTCAGTACTTTCAGGTCAACTCCCTCCTCTAACAACTCCTTCAATGACGGCTACTCTGAATAGACCAAGGCCACATCAGATAAGGAGGGAGAAGCAGAGAGCTTCACCTGCCCACTTCTGGAGGTCTAAATGAGATTTCTTAGGAGCTGGAGGGGCAGCAGGGCAAGAAACTGTAGCACCTTGCTGCAACTCCCTGCTTCAGTCAACATACCTGGTATAAGAGCAAGACAAACTCTGGAGAAAACAAAGATCCTGATACAGCTGAATGCTCTCTTGGGTCCTGAGGTTGTAAAATGGTGGCTGTGCTCCACGCATGATCAGACAGAGGCTGTTTCTCACTGCCAGTCAGCCCCAACAAAATGGCGCCCGTTCCCACGCTCTCCTGCATCGAACTGTGCATCAGCCCTGCTGGAGAACCTGAAGTCCCCGGCATATTTGGATGCTGTGCCAAATCCAGACATGCTGCTGCCAACCATTTCCTCTGTGTCCCCCAGGATTCACAGCTCACTTGCACTGCAATGCCCTCACACTGGCTGGCGGGAACACTGCTTAACTGCTTCTGCAGGAGTTGCCATTTATCCTGTCAAAAGCACCGCACCATGCGGTCCCAAGCAGTGACTCAAGATCCCTCCCCTGCACCAAGTAGAACTTGTAGCCCTCCAAGTGGTTCTGAGTCTAACTTTAGTCAGCCTTACCACTGCCGGCTGCTCCCCCCAAGCTCACAGCCTCCTCAAGTCACCACCAGATGAGACAGAATCAGGACTGATACTCTATCCCATTCTCTCCAGTAAACCTCTCTCCTTCTCCTCTCTCTTTTTTTTAAAGGTTGTTGTGCTGGAAAGGAGAGTTCCATAGGAAAGTGGGGAGAAATGAAGGGAGGGAAGAAGTAAATTTGCAGGGCACCAGAGACAGAGATCTGAAGACCTTCAGACTCAAGCCACCCGCAAAGCTCAACTGGAGACCTGTTGACCAACTGGACCAGGAGCACAGTAAGAACCAGAGACTGAAAAGTGTATCCATCCACCTGCTGGAGATAGAAAATACGGAGGAGCTGGATTGGATGCCAAGAGAGATATGACTCAGCTCAGTTTTCAGTGCTCTGTCTCCACCTGCTGGTTGATGGACACAACTATCCCACAGGTTCTGGAATAGTGGGAAGCTATGTTATGGAAATTTTAGTTTGCTAAGAGAAGGGAGGACAACACAAGGACCCTTGTGGGTGGCCCACAAGACTTAACTCTCATTAGCTTTAAACTCCCCTCTCATTCTTGTACTTGCTCTAATATTCAACACTTCTTATCCTCAATAAACAAGGAATCCTGAGGACATCTCCAAGGATCTGCCAACAGGTGCAGCTGAAGAGTAATTTATAAGTATCTCCCATCCCCCCCCCCCCCCCCCCCCACCCGGCCGGACCACAATGGCTTAACCATAGGTGAATTGTAATGAAAAGGGTGCTTAACACACTTTCTCAATTTACAGATGCAAAATGCAATTTAACATGAGTTCTGTAGACGGATGACCCATTGCCTTACCCAGCGAGTGAAGCTCTTGTCACACATGAAGCACTTGTGAAGTAAGGGTACAAAGTTGGGGTCATGGTACTTCTTGGAGTGCAGGGTCAGGAGCTGCTTCTGCCTGAAGCACTTGCCACAGCACGGACAGGTGAAAGGCTTCTCTCCAGAGTGAGCGCACTGGTGGGAGGTCATGAGAGACTCCTACAGCCACAGGAAAAAGCATATGCAATTTGCAGATAAGCATTACTACACACAGAGCAGCTCTCTGAAATGGTACGTAAGGGAAGGCTGGTCTGGCAATACTACTACTACTACTACTACTTATCATTTCTATAGTGCTACAAGGCATATGCTACACCATACAGTGCATTCAGTAAGAAGGAAATGTACTACTTGTACAATTTTGACCTGGCACTTTCTTACTGTTCCTTTGGGCTTCCAACTCAGGGTCTGATGCAATTTGTGCACAAACTACCTGTGGGCAAAGCTTCAGAAATGCATCGGAAGCACAGAACATTTAAATTCCCTGGTAATGAAGTTATCAGGTATTCAGACCAGATGCAGAGAAGTGTGCAGAAGACCTGAAAGTCAAGCTCAGGGGTTTCAACTTTAGCACTGCGGAGGACTAAAGGGTTAACTTGTTATCTCATGGTCAATGCTAGTGAGGATTTTATGTTCATTTTTTCCTCTTTAATGTAACAGAGGGAGTAGGGTTACCATTTTTTGTCCTCATAAAAAGAGGGCACTTGCCCCACCCCTATCATGTCCCCTGCCCGCCCCTTTCACGCCCTGTCCCGCCCCTTTCACACGCTTGGCCTGCCCCGGTCACCCCCTCCCCCGTCATCTCCTCCCCCCCCCCAGCACCTCCCCTCCCCTTATTCTACTATTCCTGGTGGTCTAGAGGTACCTCTTTGGGGCAGGAAAGAGCCCCCTCTTTCCTGCCCGGCGCGCTCCTGCCAGCTCAGCTGCCCTGCATCCTGTGAGTCCGGCTCTCAGTGTTTCAAAATGGCCGCCGAGAGTTGAAGTCTCGCGAGGCTGCTTCAACTCTCGGTGGCCATTTTGAAACGCAGGATGCAAGGCTACTAGCACCAGCGCTCCGGGCAGGAAAGAGGGGGCTCTTTCCTGCCCCGAAGACAAGAGGTACCTCTAGACCACCAGGGATAGTAGAGTAAGGGGAGGGAAGGGGAGTCCCGCCCCCGCCAGCCTGCCCGTTTGTCCAGAAATCCGGACAAACGGGCAGGCTGGCCAAATCCGTCTGGACATGTCCTCAAAAAGAGGACATGTCCGGGTAAATCTGGACGTATGGTAACCATAAGAGAGACGGAACTAAGTACAAAAAAGGTCCAAGCAGAAAAACAGCACAAAGGGCCTTTAAAAACAAAAGGAACACAGTTCTTTCATCAAAAGAGTCCTTTAATAGTAAAATTTTACTATTAAAGGACTCTTTTGATGAAAGAACTGTGTTCCTTTTGAAGGCCCTTTGTGCCATTTTTTTCTCTTTACCATGAGCAAACAAGACCTGCAACTTTTTCTGGCTCCCATGAAGAGGTGAAGCTGAGAGAGGAGGTGTGCTGGAACAAATAAAAAAAATGTTGGGCCGATGAAGAAATTGGTATTTGCAAAAATTGTGTATTGGCAGTTCAATTTATTCCACAAAACTGTCTGGACAGAACCGCAGTCCAGCATGTGCATACATGTGTTTACATGTAACTTCAGCTCAGAACCCGGGTTGGGATCTACCACCTGGGCTTCGTTCTCAACTTCCAAAAAAATGTCCTTTATTTGAAATCCTCCTCTACCTGCGATATTCATAGGTTGGTCACTGCACTCATGGCTCTGGGCCCCAAGCACTAGATGTTACCCATCATTCCCTGCTCCTGGAGGTGGGGACACAGACTCCACAACATCTCCAGCCCCAGCTGACCCAAGAAGGTTGAGAAGTGGGGCCGACTGGTGTGAACTGACTGCTCTTTAAGTTAAACATAAGTATGATATGTGACCCACTGAGCAAAAAGGTACCAAAAGCGGATTTACAAATAACAAAGATAAAGGCTGCAAAAGTTTGGAGGGGCAAGTTTCATTTTTGAAAAGTTTGTGTACTATAGGGTCAGCAGAATGCGACTATGTAATTTTTTTCACAACTTTGATGTTTTTCATATTTTACAGCCTAAAAACTGCAGGCACTTTAAATGGGGTATGTGATTTCTGGGGTTAATTACTTTTTTTATTGATAAACATTTCTCAGTTTTTAAAGATGTAATTAGTCCATACCTGAGGCTGAAAGTTTGCAGGATTATGCAGCTGACATCCCTCTATCTTGTGATATAAATACCGGTAAGTCACATACCGCACTTTTGGTATCTTTTTGCTCAGTGGGTCACAAATATTGTTGCATAGGAGTGACACAAACTGAAAAAAAATCCCATTTACACAGTAATAATTCCTAAGTACATAAGTAATGCCACACTGGGAAAGACCAAGGGTCCATCGAGTCCAGCATCCTGTCCACAACAGTGGCCAATCCAGGCCAAGGCCAAGGGCACCTGGCAAGCTCCCAAACGTACAAACATTCTATACATGTTATTCCTGGAATTGTGGATTTTTCCCAAGTCCATTTATTAGTCGAATATGAACTTGTGCTTTAGGAAACTGTCTAACCCCTTTTTAAACTCTGCTAAGCTAACTGCCTTCACCACATTCTCCGGCAACGAATTCCAGAGTTTAATTATGCGTTGGGTGAAGAAATATTTTCTCAGATTTGTTTTAAATTTACTACACTGTAGTTTCATCGCATGCCCCCTAGTCCTAGTATGCACAAAGAAAGACAAACACACTGACAACACACATCCTTTCCCCTGCCCTCTCCCTGAAACATTAAGAGAAAGGAAGGACAAACCTGTTTACAGACATAGCTGCAATGGTCACACTTGAATTTCTTTTCGTCCCGGTGCCCACGCTGATGCTGGATGAGGGGGTAGCGCTCATGAAAAATGGCATCGCAGTAACGGCACTTCATCCCTGCATCCACATAACTGTGCAGCTTTCGTAAATGAACTCCTGAAACACCCCCACCCACCCCCAGAGACAAACAGTTTAGCTGAAGCAGAGAGTTTGACAGCCATTTGGGAAGAATATTTTCCCTATGAATTTAACAGAACTTATTACAACCACCATCAGAAAGGGAAAAGGTGGCTCAATATTTATGGGTATTATTTATCAGCTCGTATCTTTTTCCAAGGTGAGTTACATTCAGATATGGTTAATGTTTTTCCTGTCTTTGGTGGACTCAGTTTGCTTGCACCTGAAGCAACAGAGGGTTAAGTGACTTGCCTAAGGCTACAAGGAGCTGCAGTGGGAAATTAACCCAGTTCATTGAACTAGCCATTAGGCCACGCCTCCATTAACTTAATGATTAGAGAATAGGTGGGGAACTGATGGGCTGATGATCGGAAGCAAACACAGGTGCTAGAGGCTGTTAGCGCGCCATACTAGCTACCACCCCATGATCAGAGCTCTCGAGCATGTGAAACAACGCCCTCGTGGGCTCTGAATGCAACTAGAATGCAAATGCATGCAAATCAAGGCAGCGCAATGCTAAATGTATTCTTATCAATGATCAGCAAGCAGCACGCAGTCCGCGGCAAACCCTACGCCAGCTTACAGCAGGTATTAGGGTTTGCAGACCACTGGGAAGGAATGTTAAACCCTGTCCAGCATGCATTTGCATGCTAGCAGCCTCCCCCTCCCCGCAGGAGTAGGAACCCCGACCCCCTCCAGCAACATGGGGGCTGGAGGTGCGGTGAACCTCCAGTCCCCCCCGACACAAGTTCAAGGGGGACAAGAGATCTGATGGGTCTCCAGCCCCCCTAACATCCCCTCAAATAGAGCCCTGGTACCCCAGTGGGCAGCGAATCAACCTCCCGCCGATGGACGAGGAAGGAGCCACCTCCCTCCTCCAATGAAGGTAGGGGAGAGGAATAAGGACGCTACACCACCAGGTCCATGGAGGTTGATCTGCGGCCCAATGGGCCACCAGGGCTCTATCTGAGAGGACGCTAGGGGTTAGGGGGGCTGGAGACCCACCAGATCTTTAGCTCCCCTGAACTTGTGTCGGGGGGGGGGGGGGGGGTCGGGGGGACTGGAGGTCCACCGCACCTCTGACCACTGTGTCACTTGGTTCGGGGTGGGGGTACTAGGCCCATGCTGTTTGGGGTCTGGTGGTCCCATGGACCTCCAGCCCCTGTGTTTGACAGGTCTGGGCTTCTGACTGCCCAGACCTGTCAAACAAGTGTGGAAGGATTGTGCCTGACCCTATGCTCAGGTACAATCCTTCCACACTTTACCCTATGATCAGAGATACTAGCGTGCATAAATTTGCATGCTATTATCTCTGATCATAGGGGCAGTAAAGCCCCGTTCTGTTCCAGCGCT
This sequence comes from Microcaecilia unicolor, assembly GCF_901765095.1. Taxonomy (NCBI): domain Eukaryota; kingdom Metazoa; phylum Chordata; class Amphibia; order Gymnophiona; family Siphonopidae; genus Microcaecilia; species Microcaecilia unicolor. The sequence continues at coordinate 209,313,802 of NC_044038.1, read as the reverse complement.
ATTTTTAGAGTGCTGATTGGAACAGCGTGGGGCTTTCGATCATCTGCCCATGAGTTTGATTCCCACTGTGGCTCCTTGTGACCCTGGGCAAGTTACCTAACCTCCACTGCACCAGATACAAAAACTTAAAAGACTGCAAGCCCACTAGTAACACAGAAAGTACCTGTATAGAATGAGGCTGATATTCAGCCCTTGGGAGGCAGCCTGCCTAAGTGCTGTGATCGGCGGTAATCCCGGATACTCAAGGCTGGGCCATTTCTGGTGACTGGCATTGAATATGCAGGGTTTGTTTTTGCTGGCTCTAACTTAACCGGTGATGTCAATATTCAGCGCTGGCCGGTTAAGTTTGTAGCAGCCAAAGATGGGACTGCAATTTAGGCAGTCCAATTTGGCTGCTAAAACATAGCTGGTCAGCGCTGAATATTGCCGGTTATCGAGCGATATAACCGGTTATCTTTTCAGCGCTAACTGGCAATATTCAGCTGAATATAGCGGTTAGGTACTGAAACGCTAGTTAACCAGTCAGGGGCTGTTTCTGGCCAGTTAAATAGAGCTGAATATTGTGGGGGAATACGTAAACCACTTTGGTTGTACCACAGAAAGCTGGTATATCAAATCCATGACCCATTTTGAAGTTTAACATGCCTGAAACAAATATGCAGCCACTTTTGATGTGCACAGTGCTGACAGTGTATTCTTGTATGTGGACTGGTGAGTATGGGACAAAGGGGCCTTTTAGGATCTCATTATTCTAAAACTTCCTCTCTCTCCTGAGAAAGAGGGCACCTGTTCCACCCCTGCAAACGGCCACAGTCCTATCAGATCAAGAAGAAGAGGAAAAAGCTAGGAAGTCAACCTGAGAAAGGAGTAGTGACATTTCTGGGCTGCAGTCGGAGGGGATGGCTGCACTGTTTTCGTCTCCCTTTTCAGTGTTGATTTTTCAAATAATCAGAAGTCAGACCTGGAAACAGGACGCTTTTCTCCCTGCGCTAGCACCACCAGCACATCTGGCACCCAGCTGTTCCAAGCACACAGCTGGTGTGTGGCTTTTACTAGCTCCAAGCTGTTGGTAACCCCTTTAGTGTTATTGACTTAAGGTAAGACACTTTACTGTGGTCCTAAAATCAATGGCAATCTCATTCCCACTCCTTGTTTGCTGATTATGCAATGAGCTGTGAAACTGGAATCGGTAAAACTCTACGCGCTGTGGATGTTAAGAGGCCAGCAATCTTTCTTTGCAAAGCCCGTGATCCATCCCAGAGTGTAGACAATTTTCTCCCTTGGGCTGTGACTCCTCCCATGTCAGGAGGACCGGCAACTGTTTAAATTAAGGGGCAGCTGGAGAACAGCTGGCAGGAACAAAGGGATTTGAATTTAGCTCACACCTTTCTCAGTAGCTCAAGGTGAGTTACATTCAGGTACAAAGGTGTTGGCAGTCCCCTGCACACCTTCTAAGAATTCCTGGCCACAGTGCTCCTCCTGTACAGAAGCCATTTATGCATTCGAAGAGACAAAAGCAACAGATGATTTGCTTTTGACCAATGTTTCCTCTAAGTTGCAAAGGAGACTGTCACCCAGTTTTTAACTGCAGGGCCTGTTTCAGCAATCATACAGTTTGAACACGCAGGGCTGGCAGGTGCTATAGAACTCTCATTAGAGGCTGACCGAATTTAAGTTTTGGTTTCACTGCCAAAACTGGCCCGAAATTCAAATTTGGCCGTTTTGGCATTTTCGGCTGAAACCAAAACAACCCCCCCTCCCCCAGACCAAAACTACCGTTCACTCTCAGGCTCATTTTCGAAAGAGGACGCCCATCTTTCGACACAAATCGGAAGATGGGCGTCCTTCTCACAGGGTCGCCCAAATTGGTATAATCGAAAGCCAGTTTTGGGCGTCCCCAACTGCTTTCCGGGCATGTCGGAGGTGGGACTTGGGCGTGCCTAACACATGGGCGACCTCGACCCATAATGGAAAAAAAAGGGTGTCCCTGATGAGCACGTGGACAACTTTACCTGGTCCTATTTTTCTTACGACCAAGCCTCAAAAATGTGCCCGAACTGACCAGATGACCACTGGAGAATCGGGGATGACCTCCCCTTACTCCCCCAGTGGTCACTAACCCCCTCCCACCCTCCAAAAACATCTTTCAAAATATTTTGTGCCAGCCTCTAATGTCATACTCAGGTCCATCACAGCAGTATGCAGGTCCCTGGAGCAGTTTTAGTGGGTGCAGTGCACTTCAGGCAGGCGGTCCCAGGCCCATCCCCCCCCCCCCCCCCCCACCTGTTACACTTGTGGTAGTAAATGGGAGCCCTCCGAATTATCCACCAGAAACCCACTGTACCCACATCTAGGTGCACCCCTTCACCCGTAAGGGCTATGGTAGTGGGTAGTGGGTTTTGGGGGGGGGGGAGTTGCGGGGCTCAGCACACAAGGTAAGGGAGCTATGTACCTTGGAGCAATTTGTGAAGTCCACTGCAGTGCCCCCTAGGGTGCCCGGTTGGTGTCCTGGCATGTCAGAGGGACCAGTGCACTACGAAGGCTGGCTCCTCCCATGCCCAAAGGGCTTGCATTTGGTCATTTCTGAGATGGGCGTCCTTGGTTTCCATTATCGACGAAAATCAGAAACAACCAAGTCTAGGGATGACCATCTCTAAGGAAGACCTAAATGTCAAGATCTGGGCGTCCTCGACCGTATTACTGAAACGAAAGATGGACATTCATCTTGTTTCGATAATACGGGTTCCTAGCCCCTCCATCGGGATGTTTTGCGAGGACGTCCTCAGCAAAACATGGGCGTCCCTTCCTTTCGATTATGTCCCTCTCCTTCCCCATTCCCCTCCCCCTGACAAAAACCACTGACGCCCTCCCACCACCCCTAGGACCTCCCCAGACCTGAGGAGCCTTGGTGGTGTAGGAGCAATTCACAGTCACTCCTACCCCTGCCGTCTTGAAGGTTGCAGCAGCCATTTTGAGATTGGAGCCTGAATAGTCAGGAGAGACTGTGAATCCCTCTTGCCCATACCAGCTCCAATCTCAAAATGGTCCGTAGACAGCTGGGGCAGGAGCAACTGTGAATTGCTCCTGCCCTGGTTAGGCCACTAGACCATCAGGGTTTAAGGAAGGCTCAGGGGAGCTGAAGGGTGGATTCAGGAGGGGGGAAAGGAGGCTGTGTTTGGGGGTGGCAGCAGCGGCAGTAACAGGGGAGGGAGGCTATGTATGCTGGTGATGGGGGGGGGGGGGGTACAGTGGGCTCCTGTCAGGGGGTGGGGGCTGGCTGTTTTCAATTTTGGCTTTGGTTGAAACCGAGTAGTGGACTACGGTCACAGATTTGGTTTCAGCTCAAACCGAAAAGCCTGGTTTCAGTCGGCCTCTAACTCTGGTTTCAGTCGGCCTCTAACTCCCATAGCACCTCTGTCTATCCCATGTGGTTCAAATCAGAACATGACATCAGCAGGATCCACAGTTAGAACACAGGTGACCTCCCACATTGCTTACAGGAGAAGCCAAGTGCTTACAGTACTGGCCCACCAACCAAGGAAACACTACTGTTCCCCAAGTCATTCGACGCTCCCCCCTCTCCCCCCCCGAGTTTGCCACCGCCTCCGCCCCCCCCCCCCCCCCAGAGATCGCTGCAGCCACTGCTCCCTCTCCACCCCCCTGAGGTCGCCGCCGCTCCCCCCTCCGTCTGCCACCGGGCCGGGCCCCCTGCATTGAAATTGCAGTCTCACCTCCGTGAAAGCAGCGCTGCAGGCAGCAGAACGCCTCCCTTTGGTCCTCCTTCCCTCCTTGTGTTCAGCCCTTGCTGAAGTTACGTCAGACGAGGGCGGGACACAGGGAGGAAAGGAGGGCCGAAGGGAGGCGTTCTGCTGCCTGCAGCACTGCTTTCACGGAGGTGAGACTGCGATTTCAATGCAGGGGGCAGAGGGTCGATGACGGAGGGCGGGTGGAACTGCAGTGCCGGGCCCCCCTTGGAGGCCTGGGCCTGGGGAATTTTGTCCCCCCTGCCCCCCCTCTCGTCGACTATGCCCTTGCAAAGTGCCCTGTTACCTGAGCATCTGAGGGAATAGGAAATGACCCCCATTTGCATGCTTTTTAACTACATTAGTATGCTACTTGCGCCGATAGTGGGTAAGCTCGTTGTTTACGTCAGTAAGGGCCTCTAAGCATTCTGCACTAGTAAATGCAGGCGCTAGTGCGGCGCTAATGCGTTTACTTCTGAGCATCAGGGCCCTAATGTTCCTGAATGTGACTCACCTTGAGCTGCTACTACCTGAAAAAAGGTGTGAGCTAAATCTTGACTACTAATTTATCCCCACAATATAAGAGTAGAACTTTGATCACAATGATGTAAAGTTGCACTAGTAACCCAGAGCTCAGGTTCTCTGCTGCTGGACTTTGCTAGCCTAGTTTATAGGAATTCTGTTTCGTAACAGCAGACTTTTAATACACAAATGTAACCTTCAACACAAAAGAACCTCTTGGCCTATCTACTCTGTCTCGATGCCCCCATGCACCTAACTCAGGTCATTTATCTTTGGCACTCTTTTAAATACTGCTTGAAAATAATTTTTGCTGAAGGTTTATTAATTTTTTTTATTTATTTACTGCATCTGTATCCCACATTTTCCCACCTATTTGCAGGCTCAATGTGGCTTACATTATATTACAACGACAAACACATTAATGGAATAAGAATTTCAGAATACTGTTACAGATAATGTGCATACCATGGCAATCATATTAACGGAATAAGAACTTCAGAATATTGTTATAATTAAGGTGCATAAGGATATCCTGTAAGATTAGAAGTGGATAAAATAGATAAAAACATAACATAAATGCGATCAGGACAAGATATAATGTTCGGTAATGAGGATGCAATTAAAATAAACAAATTAGAAGAATTCCATAATGGTTATATCTGGTATAGTTTAGGAGTCAGTTCGTTAAGGGGGATCCTTTTTATACGTCTTTTTGAACAAGTTGGTCTTCAGTAATTTCCGGAAACGAATCGTGTGTCGTTTTTATGGTGATCAGTAATTCATTCCATAGTTGTGTGCAGATGTATGAGAAGCTAGATGCATGTATAGATTTGTATTTAAGTCCTCTGCAGTTGGGATAATGGATGTTTAAGAAAGTATGTGATGAACTTTTGTTGTTTCTCACTGGTAAGTCTATTAGGTCTGACATGTAAGATGGGGCATCTCCATAAATGATTTTATGAACCAAGGTACAAATTTTGAATGCAATTTGATCTTTTAGTCGGGAGCCAATGCAATTTTTCTCTAAGGGGTCTAGCATTGTCATATTTCGCCTTTCTCAATATCAGTCTGGCTGCGGTGTTCTGGGCAGTCTGGAGTTTCCTAATGGTTTGTGCCTTGCATCCCGCGTATAATGAATTACAATAGTCCAAATGACTCAATACCAATGATTGCACTGGGTTGATGGGTTTGCTGGGCTACAGCGTGATCTAAACTCACATCCGCATTCTGAATATGATTCTCTGATCCCCTTCCCTGCCCTCTCCCACCAAATACCTATGGAACTGGCCAACGTAACATTCTAATTGGCGCTGAAAGGCAAACGAGCCAGCAGAGGTCAGGTCTGTAAAGGAAGCTGCAGAAAGCAATGCTAGCCAATGTCGGGCTACCCAGGGTGGTAAATATGTCAAGGCTAACCCCTCCCAGAACAAGAACAAAAACATTGTAACTGTAACCAAACCAAAGGTCAGCATAGCATGCTTTACTAACCAAATAGCACTTTTAATGCAATGGGGAAGGGGGTCCACTGTTCTGAAATGTTCACTGACTCTCTAAGCAATGGAGGTAAAATACTTCATGTACAATTTACACAGCAGATATAGCACCTTGTAAAAGGGAAATGGGATGATATACTGCCTTTCTCTGGGTTTTGCAACTACATTCAAAGTAGTTTACATATTATATACAGGTACTTAGTTGTACCTGGGGCAATGGAGGGTTAAGTGACTTGCCCAGAATCACAAGGAGCTGCAGTGAGAATCAAACCCAGCTCCCCAGGATCAAACTCCACTGCACTAACCACTACACTACTCCTAATGTTTTTCACATTCTCTTGTATAATAAACAATAATTCTAAATGCATTACAGCAGTATAATTGATTTTATACAACACAAAGTCTTGATTGGATAACACTTCACACCACTTGATAATTCTTGGAAGCCCCCACTGCAGCAATCATAGCCTTGAGACATCTATAAATATCTATAAACGTAGAACAGCAGGATGGAAGAACTAGAGCTTACCAGTTATTTTCCTTTCCTTGAGTCCTCTAGACCAGTCCAGACACATAGGTTTATGCTCTCCTGCCAGCAGACAAAGACTGAGAGCCCCTGGTTTGATGATGTGTCCCTATATAAGGACCTGTACAGTCCACAGCCAACCAGTATTTCTGTAACCAAGCAAACTTACAAAATATATTCCCTCAGAGGAACAAGACTTCACCAACAGGATTGCCAACATCTCCCCTGCTTGCCTCCTGACAATACTGGATGGCTGCTCTTCTGAGATCCTCAACAACACCAACATTTCTGTGAGGGGGGACAACACAAATTTGTCTCTGTGGAAAATTCTGACAATTGACGTGTCTTCTCCTGTCAGAATCTTCCCAAGGGAGGGATCTGGCACCACCAGGTTTAACACCCCCAGCCTGTTAGACTGGCTCCCACTGACTCTAGCCCTCGTTTCTCTTTCCCTTGTCTTTGAATTATTTTTTTTATTTTTTTTTGGTTACATTTGTACCCCGCGCTTTCCCACTCATGGCAGGCTCAATGCAGCTTACATGGGGCAATGGAGGGTTAAGTGACTTGCCCAGAGTCACAAGGAGCTGCCTGTGGCTGAAGTGGGAATCGAACTCAGTTCCTCAGGACCAAAGTCCACCACCCTAACCACTAGGCCACTCCTCCACTCCTTTATTAAATTAAAACCCTGTGGCCTACAGATCAGATTCAGACTACACAGTTCTACCTCGTCTACCATTTGCTGGAGACTGAGAACTACTGGCTGGCTGTGGGCTGCACAGCCTCCTTGGCAGGGCAGCGTAAACCCACATGTCTGTGGACTCTGTCATGCCACAGATTTTGCACTGGATTCAGTCTAGGCTTTGACTAAGCCACTCCAGGACATTCACTTTCTTCTTGCTGAGCCACTCTACTGTTTATTTTGCTTTGTTCATAGGATCATAGTCCCAGACAGGAACAGGATTCCTTCCAAGATCTGCTTGCACTTTGCACCAGCCATTTTTCTCTCTTTGATTGGGCCACAACTTTGGAATGCTCTTCCACTGCCTCTTCAAGATAAACTAGATTTATCTTTTCATGAAAAGTTAAAAGCACATTTTTTTTTAGCTTTTCATTTTTGTGTTGAATAGATATTTTACCTGCTTTATAAATCTTTACGTATTGTTTTTTGTTTTATTATGAATGTTTGGATGTTACTGCCTAGAAGTGTAATGATAGGTGGGTTATAAATACCATGATGAAACGAATGAATGAAATGACCTTCAAAAACCTCCCTATCTCTGCTGTTGCAAAGCATCCCCAAAACATATTGCTGCCACCCACATGCCTTACTATAGGGATGACATTAGCAGGGTGATGTGCTGTGTTTGCTTTACACCACACATATCGCTTAGCATTGAAATCAGAAAGCTCTACTTTGATCTCATCAGGCCATAAAATCTTTTCCCACATGAATGCAATGTTGCCGGGTGTTTCTTTGTAAACATTATGCAATACATCACATGGCTTTTCTTCAGCAGTGGCCTCCTTCTTACCACCACCCTATACAGGCTATTTTTGCGATGCAACCTTGAACTGTAGAATGGTCAACATCTTCCCCAGGCCTACTTCACAGTGACCTTCCTCAGCAGTTTCCTTAACCAAAGGCTACTGATTTTGGAGAGATGGTCTGATGAAGACAGTGTTTTGGAGGTACCAAATTGGTAATGCCCCAAGGGATACTCAAAACACTGAAATTTTTCTCCAGGTTTTATAGTGTTCCTCCAGTATATACCTTTGGTATTCTTTTGAAAGCTTTGTATTTAGGTCTCTGTTTCAGCTTCACATCATACATCAGAAACAGCTAAATTCTTTAGCCAGTGTGACAAGTGGGATCTATTTACTACTACTACTACTACTTAACATTTCTAAAGCGCTACTAGGGTTACGCAGCGCTGTACAATTTAACTTATTATGGGCTTCATTAAGGGATTTTGTTTTGGAAACATAGCTAATTAGGGTTTACTATAATCAAGGGTGTGAAGGTATACGAAATCAAGTATTTTTGATTTCTTATTCTTAATTATTTTTGAATAGTTCTACCACTGTCCTTTCCTTTAAAAGTATAAAGTATGTTGTGTAGATCAGTGGAACAAACTCTTGCTTTAATGCATTTTGAATTGTATATTTTAGACAGCAGAATGTTCGAAAAACGTACAGGGTTGGCACTGTGATGTTATTTTCAAGAGCTATATCTTGCTTCCTTCAAACAACTTAGGGCACTAAAAAGGCTCTGCAAAAGCCTTTCAAAACAACTGTTTAAATGCAAAACACATTTTTTTTTATTCTTCAAAGAGATGCAGAGCACAATACAGTACCTGCCACATGTCTGGGTGCTAGAACCCTGACAATAGTCTTCGTTATTGATGTTTTGACATGTTGCTTAAAGCCTGCTAAAAAATTTAACCCAGATGAGATTAACAAAGCATTATTAATGAGGTTACACCAAAATCCACCAGCTGCTATAGCAGAATGTAAGCCACAAGGTGGCTCTGCAGGCCTTCCAACAAGGCAATTCTGGAGTCATCTGTTCCTGCTCATCTTCCCGAAGACCCTGTCTATCTACTGAAGATGTTTTAAGTTGTACGAAATGCTGTCTTAGTATCTCATAACCCTCTTTCTTTGCTTCTTAAATATGTTTGACATAATTTGTCTAGCAGTCACTATACATTAAACACGTCAGATCCCTTCCATCATACCTGCAGAACCTAACCTTCCTGTATGTGGCCTGTAGGCACCCTGGGATGCAGCCTGCTTGAGAATTTTAGTAATTGCCTCCTTCCTGAGCCAGCACCGGTGCTTCCTCTGACTTCCGCATGTTGCTGAAATGTCTGTCGCCACTTCCTCGTCCCGTGTGACATGTTGAACACACAAATGCTCAGTACCGGTATCAAGCATCAACATTTCAAACGTATCACTGACGTTATGTGAGAGAATGAAGTGCTGATATGTAGCGCAACTAGAAGTCGCCTCCACCTTTGATCTGCTTCTTCGGCGCTCTGGTGCTATCTTGCACTTTTATTGCAAGTTACCGCATATACTTTGTGCTTACAGCAATTTTAAGAGAGTGACTTGCGCACACATTTGCTTTGGAAACTGGTACAAAACCTGTGGGCAAAATCTGTTTGCAGTTTTAGTCCCAGCGCAGATAGTTTCAGGAATGCCTTCAGGATGAGGGAGCTGAAGAGCTGGGAAATTGCCTGTCAAGGGCCAGCCTGAAGGGAATTTCAGAAGAAGTGAAAAGCAAATACGACACATTCAGTACGGTACCTCTCCCTGACCCTGCAAAAACAAAGCCTATCCTTTCAGGTCATAATAACTAACCCACCTTATTCATATCATAGAAACACAGACACATGATGGCAGATAAGGGCCAAATGGCCCATTCAGTCTGCCCTTCCTCAGTAACCCTAACTCCTCCTTTTCCTAAGGGATCCCACGTGCCGATCCCACACCTTCTTAAATTCTGACACAGTCTTCTTCTCCACAATCTCCACTGGGAGGCTATACCACACATCTACCACCCTTTCGGTGAAAGAGTATTTTTTTAGATTCCTCCTATGTGTATTTCCTCTCAACTTCTTCCTATGCCCTCCCATTCCACAGTTCTCCATTTGAAAACGGCTCACCTCCTGTACATTGATGCCACTGAAGTATTTAAACGTCTCTATCATATCCCCTTTCTCCCGCCTCTCTTCCAGCATATACATGTTAAGGTTCATGAGTCTGTCCCTATATGTTTTATGACAGAGACCACCTACCAATTTAGTAGCCGCCCTCTGGACCGATTCCATCCTGTTTATATCTTTCTGTAGGTGTGGTCTCCAGAATTGCACGCAATACTCTAAATGTGGCCTCACCAGAGACTTATACAAGGGCACTATCACCTCTTTTTTCCTGCTGGTCATCCCTCTCCTTACGCACCCAAGCATCCTTCTGGCTTTGACCGTCACTTTGTCTACCTGTTTGGCCACCTTAAGGTCATCAGACACAATCACCCCCAAGTCCTGATCTTCTTTCATACCCAGAAGTACTTCACCCCCCATATCGTACCATGCCCTTGGATTCTTGTGACACAGTTGCATGACTCTGCATTTCTTAGCATTAAATCTTAGTTGCCAATTGTAGAACCAATCTTCAAGCTTTGCTAGATCTTTTCTCAAGTCATCCACACCCTCCGGGGTGTCCACTCTATTACACAGTTTGGTATCATCCGTAAAGAGACAAACCTTACCAGATAGTCCTTCCACAATATAACTCAGAAAGATGTTCAGCAGAAAATTAGTGATGTCAATGCAATAAAGTAATCGAGATCATTAAAACTTTAAAATCAAAAATCTAAATAATGCAAAAGTGATTATATATAGAGAGAGACAAGAAGTTCTCATACTAAATATCCAAGTCATGCATGTAGCCCAAGAGTTACAGCTGCTGTCTAGACTCCCTTTTCAATATAATCATAGAGTCCTCCATGTGTAAATTATGTAAACAGTGCAATATAAATAAATAAAGCCATAAAAAGCCACATAGGCTTAGTACCTTTGGTAATCTAAACAGAGCAAGAAAAGTACTAAGCTCAAGTAACGGCTCTCAAAGATGAAGTTGCTGATTTTGGAAGTATTTTGCAACATCCTCAGTGTCCCCAGAGCCCAGTTCACTGAGCTTCATTAAGAACTGCATCAGGGGAATAGGACACAATGCAGCTGGTACCACCAAAATTTGCCAAGACTTCGCTGGGCTGCATGGATGATTCAGATATTTAAAATGAGAGCTCCTCTTCTATATATATCAAACATATAAACGGCAAGTGACCGTACTCACTTGCAAATGCGCAGTACAGACTTCCCTCTCTGTCCCGCCCTCGCGTCAAGACGTTATGACGTCAGAGGGCAGAACAGAGAGGGAAACAGAGTCAAATTGTCGGACGCCGCAGCTGCCGCCTGGAAAGGAACATCGCGCGAAACAACCTCCACCCTCCCCCCCCGCCACTCCCGCCCCCCTCAGTATCGGGCCCCCTGCACTGACCTGACAGCGCCTCTCACCTCCGTGTGGAAGTGCTGCAGGCAGCAGCAGAGCGATCTGCTGCTGCCTGTAGTGCTTTCACACGGAGGTGAGAGGCGCTGTCAGGTCAGTGCAGGGGGCCCGGCACGGATGGGGGAGGGAGCGGCGGTGATGAGGGTAGCTGGACATGTGGGGGGAGGCCATGGTTGCTGGACTTGGGGTGAGAGCAGGGCACAGAGGAGGGTTGCTGGACATGGGGGGGAGGGGGAGGCCAAGGGAAAGAGGAGGGTCGCTGGATATGGGGGGGGGGGGGGAGGATCGGTGGACGGGGTGAGGCCAGGGGAGAGAGGAGGGCTGCAATATTCGCCCGTTTTTACGGGCTTAATGGCTAGTATATATGTATATAATTTTTTGCATTATTTAGATTTTGGGCCCTGTTTACTAAGGTGTGCTAGCATTTTTAGCACACGTTAATGCTAGAGACACCCCTAGGTATATGTGGGTGTCTCTAGCGTTAACGGCGGCTAATTTTTAGAATGCACTAAAAATGCTAGCGAGCCTAAAGCATGACTTAGTAAACAGGGCCCTTTGTTTTTTTAACTTTAAAATTGTAATGATCTCAGGATTGTTTATCACTGGATACATAATTTAGGGCCGTTTACTACTACTACTATTTATCATTTCTATAGCACTACTAGACGTAGGTAGAGCTGTACACTTGAACATGAAGAGACAGTCCCTGCTCACAGAACTTACAATCTAATTAGGACAGACAAACAAGAGATAAGGGAATTACAGAGGTGGGGATGATAAAATAAGGATACTGAACAAGTGAGTAAGGGTTAGGAGTTTAAAGCAGCATCAAAAAGGTGGGCTTTTAGCCTAGATTTGAAGACGGCCAGAGATGGAGCTAAGCCACACTAGTGTTTTTAGCGCACACTAAAACTTAGCAAACGATAATGCTAGCGCACCTTAGTAAACAAGGCTCTTAATCCGATTTAGGCTTTTTTTTGTGGTTTGGATTCAACACAGCAGACATTGGGCCCTTCTGGGTCCCTGGAACTCACGTAAGTCACTTTTTCTGGCGATGGTGGCACTGCACTGCGGGCACTGAAGCTTCGGCACATTTTCTGTGTGTTTCTGGATGATATGTGTTTTCATGGTGCCACTCTGGGTGAACCTGGCCAGGCAAATGTAGCACTCATATGGCTTTTCACCTACAGAAAGCAAAACACACTGAAAAATGAATTCACATCTCTAACTCAGTACTTTTTGGGTTTTTTTACTTAATGAATTTAATGCTCATGAAAGACGCAAGATTAAGGAGGCTGAAAAATGAAATCTTCCATTTACCACGTCAGCCACAGCAAAGGCCAGTAGTTCCCAAACCTAGTCCTGGAGGCAGTGGCGCTCCTAGGGGGGCTGACACCCGGGGCAGATCGCCAGCGCGACCCCCGGATGCAGCGCGACCCCCCTCGGCAAAAGGACACCCCCCACGAAGGAACCCTCCCCCGGGTGCACGCCGCTGGGGGGGGGGGTGCCGCGCGCACCTGTCCTCCGTTCGTTCCATGCTTCTTCTCTGCCCCGGAACAGGAAGTAACCTGTTCCGGGGCAAAGAAGCATGGAACGAATGGAGGACAGGCGCGCGCGAGGCACCCCCCCAGCAGCATGCACCCGGGACGGACCGCACCCACCGCCCCCCCCCCAGGAACGCCACTGCCTGGAGGCACCTCAGCCAGTCAGGTTTTTAGAATATCCACAATGAATATTCATAAGAGATATTTGCATGCACTGGCTCCACTGCAGCAAATCTCTCTCATGACTAGTCTGTGGATATCTTGAAAACCTGACTGGTTAGGGTGCCTCCAGGACCAGGTATGGGAACCCAAAGACAGCAGCAGTGCAACCCCCATTTACTAAGCCATACTAAGCGGCTGCTACACTGCAATGCTAACACAGTCCATTCAGGCCCAGATGCACAAAACCTAACGAACCGACAACTTGCGTTTTAAACTGGTTCCAGCCAGTTTAAAACGCAAGTAGTTCACCCCGGGCATGCACTAAGGGCATTTTCCTTGCCACGGTAGCAGGCAACGAAAATGGAATGCAAATGATTGAAAAGCTATTATAATGAGCTGCACAACCGTTGCAGCCCATTATAATGAGATGCACTACCGTTTTTCCGATTCCCTTACCATAGGAACCCTAACGAGATGTCTGACCTCTCGTTAGGGCTCCTGTGAGGGAATCGGAAAGGAAAAGGGCCCCCAAAAAAGGTAAAAAAGAAAAAATAAGAAGCAGGGAGCGCATGTGAGGGGCGTCCTTTAAGGACGTACTCTCCCTGCGCTTCTGAGAGACGTCTTTTTTTCACATTTTTTTTTAGCTCTGCCGGCGCTGGTGTTTTTTCCCCCCTTCTATTTTGTCTTCGCTGCCCCTCCACAGCAAAACTTTTATATTTTCCTGGTTGCCGGAGAATCGGGACATCCCTTTAGATTAGGCTCCTCTTCCTGGTCTCTTTAGCCAATCAGAGCACGTTTCGCTGACAACAGCCAGCTAAGCCCGCTTTGATTGGCTGAAGAGACCAGGAAGAGGAGCCTAATCAAAAGGGACGTCCCGATTCTTCGACTCAGGTACCGAAGGAATAGAGAATGCAAGTGAGCTACAACGAGTAGCTCATTTGCATTCCCTATCGTTGATGCATTCCCGTTCCCTACCGATTCGCTATGGAATCGGTAGGGAACGGGAATTACCGACGTCTTTAATGCATCTGGGCCTCAGTCTGAATAGGCTGTGTTGGCATTAGTGCACGGCAGCTGCTAGCATGCCTTACTGAACAGAGGGGAAAGTTTTTCTTTCTCACGCACAAACAAAAGTTACTCCTGGGGAATTCTGCACAAAAACATTGAAACCTCTGCACAGAAATCTTGGAAATTCTACAAAATTCTGCATTTTAAATTTTTTGCTTAAAATTCCCATGTCATAAAGACTTACTTGGTTCTCCCTGCTCCAGTTCTAATACTCCCCCCCCCCCCCAAACTTTCTTTTTGCTTAGGTAAAACCCAACCTCCAGCAGTCTCTCTCACCAACAGCTAGAAATCCAATTAGGGTTGATTTCTCTCTCCTTGCAGGTTCAATTCCCCATTTTCTCTGATCCCTCTCGAGGATGGAAATTCCCTAGCTTTTTTTCTCCTCAATCCCTAGTAAGACTTCCCCACATTCCTCTCTAACCCCATCTTTCTCAGAACCCCCCCCCCCCCCCACCTTGACACAAACATCTCCAAAGCTCTCTCAAACTCCCTCCCCCATACACTCAGCCATAGTGATAGACCGTTACTGCCCTTTAAAGCCAGAACACAGTAACTCAAGCTTTTGTGAAAACTAAGTTAACTCACAGAGATGTCCTATAATTACTATGTATTTCTTAATACGGAAGCCATTTAACATTTGGATGCATTTTCAAGCCTGTAACAAAGTTCAAGACACAGTATCTCTTGATAAATGGGAGCTATGCCAGAACACAGTACTGTATTAGTTTTGGTCAAGAATTACATCATGGGGATTTATTCAAAGAAATCGTTTTTTTGGACTCTTTTCATATTTACATTCTCAACAGTTACTGAGTTTTGGATTTTCAGGACAGTATAAAACTATCTCTGTCTCTGAAACCTCCCTCCCTACTCTGGCGCACGCCCCTTCACATAGCTCTCTCTTAACCCCCTTCCCCTGCACACACACAACCATGATGCTCTCTTCAGAGCCTGATGTACAAAGCTTACCCTGCTTGCAACCTTTTCTTTAGACCAGTTGGAGCTGGTCTAAAGCAAACATTATTTAGTCTAATGCACAAAGTGACTTTAACCGTTCACCATAGCAGCTAGCGATAATCCAATGCAAATGTATTACAACAAGTTCATTAGTATTACAATGAGCATTCTGTGCAATGCACAGAAAGGAACGCCTACCTTTAATGTTCCAGCTGTCCTTGTGTGAGGGCGACTTCTGGGAGGAGCAATCTGCTTGCATTTTTCAATAGCAAAATTTGTCCCAGAGCAGAGAACAGCTTACAGGGACAGAAAAACAAGCAGACAGCTAAATGACTGGGGAAAGCCCCTATGATATCAGCTGGTGGGGGGGGGGGGGGGGCTTTCACCAAGGAGGAGATTTTTTTCAATAGCAAAGACATTGTGGGAGAGCAGAGAATAGCTTAGGGCCTGAAACAAGCAGACAGCCAATCGGCTGTGGAAAGCCCTTATGATGTCAGTTGGGGGAGGGGGCAGAGGATCAAGCAGACAGCCAATCGGCTGGGGAAAGCTCCTATAATGTCAGTTGGGGGGGGGGGGACACAGAAATAAGCAGACAACCAATCAGCTCGGGGGAAAGCCCTATGATGTCAGTTGGGGGGGGGGCTTTCAGCAAGGAGGAGATTCCCAAGCAAAATTATCGGGGGGGGGGGGGGGGGGGGGGCAGCCTGAGGGAAGGCAAGTAAGCTGCAAGAGGAAGGTAGAGCCTGCACCAGATACTGCAGGGAAAAGGAGAGAGCACAGCAGCGGGATTCCTGGACACGTGCAGAACATGGACACTTACCGAAAGACTGTTCTGCGCATATGCTAGGCACCTTCCCTACGAGCCATTTGCAGAATTTCCGCACTTCTCATTTGCAAGTGCTTTCCTTTGAGCATCCATCACTAGTTTGAAAATTGTAAGTTCAACCACTGATATAAACGAACACAGTTTTTAACAGCAATTTTTGAGCATCAGGCCCTCAAACTCCTCCTGGAACATGCACACTCACAGCTCTGTCAACCACCATAGGCACTCTCACCCCCACCCTCAATGGCTTGTTCTCCTGGATCCTGCTATAGCCTTCCCCCACCTCTCTCTCCTCCTCTGTACATACCCCACCTCCAAGGCACACAACCCTCCTGCTCTATCTCCCCTTCCCCCAAGAACAGCCCCCCCCTTAAGATCCACACCCATCCTGTTCTTCCCACCAGGCACACACATCTCCCTTTTGATGCCCAGACACAGTCCACCCCCTCCCCTAATGAACATAACTATCCTATTCCTCTGTCTTCCCCCGCTCTGAGGAACATACTTCTCTGGCTCTCTCCCCACCCCCAACATATTCCCCAAACTAAGCCCTCTTTCACTACTCCCCCCTCCAAGGCAGTGCACCCCCTTCTCCTGTGGGACCTCTACCACAGAACAAGCTATCTTAATTATTTCCACTTATTCCGGAGCACCAACTGTTAACAGAGGAGAAGAAACGAGGCTGGGCATTGGGAACATCCTCCCCCTCCTGCACATAAGCCTGACTTAAGTATCTGAACTGCATATGCAGGATGGGGAGGACACGGCCACATGTGTATCCTCTTTCCTCCTCTGATGTTAACAAATGAGGTTCTGGAGTAAGGCAAAATATTTGAAAGGAGAAATTAGGTGTTATCTGATAATTTTCTTTTCATTAGTTCTTCCCACTATTCTAGAATCTGTGGGATAGTTGTGTCCATCAACCAGCAGGTGGAGATAGATAACTGAAAATTGAGCTGAGACATATCTCTCTTGGCATCCAGTCCAGCTCCTCAGTATTTTCCATCTCCAGCAGGTGGATGGACACACTTTCAGCTTCTGAGTGATTTGCTCCTGGTCCAGTTGGTCTACTGGTTCCCAGTTGAGCTTTGTGGGTGGCATGAGTCTGCAGAGTCATTTCTGTCTCTTTTCCCTGTTTCTCACCCCCCCTCCCCAACTCCTACCATTCCCCATGAGGCTGTCACTGGAATACTTTTTTGTTTCATTTACGAATTCTGATATTTGTCATCTTTTGCTCATTTCTGACCTGAAGGTGTTGCCTTCGAAAGTTAATCAAAAACTGTACTGTTAGTCTAATAAAAAAAAAGGTATCCTGTTATCTTCTTCTTTTTAAAAAATTTCTATTCGTTACCTGCACAAATTCTGTAATGCGCAATAACACAGAATTCCCCCAGGAGTAACTTAATCAGGGCACTGAAATGTGGCACCAAGTTATAGAATTGACCCCTTAGAATGTGACAAAATGGCACATTTCTCTTAATTCCCACTGCAAGGACCACTGAATTATTCCTCCTGTTCATATTCCCCACCCCCACGGACCTCCAAATCAACTCAACGGTCACCCTAGTGAGGAGTGGAGGAGTAACCTAGTGGTTAGTGCAGTAGACGTTGATCCTGGGGAACTGAGTTCAATTCCCACTGCAGCTCCTTGTGACTGTGGGCAAGTCACTTAACCCTCCATTGCCCCAGGTACAAAAAAATAAGTACCTGTATATATGTAAACCACTTTGAATGTAGTTGCAAAATACCACAGAAAGGCAGTATATCAAGTCCCATTTCTCTTTCCCTTCCCTATTATCCATGGCCTCCAATCCTTCCCCTCCTGCCACCTTTCCTCACACCCTTTAAAGATAACAAAGCTCCCTCCCACTGCAGTGGCAATGAATGCAGGATCTGAGTTATGCTGTGCACACAGGTGTGAGGCCACTGACTAATTCAGTCTCAGTCCCTCACTCACTCCTCACTCACTGGTAGCTGTTCACAGCACTGTCTGAGAAAAGGGCTTAGATAAAAACCCTGCCCGGGGAAAGGGATGGAAATAAAACTGGTTTGAAGGTCAACAAAAGAGGGAGGGTGTGAGTCAGACTGAAAGTCTACAAATGGCTAGAAGAGGTGAGATTGGAGGACCGTGGGAGTGGCAGGAACTTTGCTGCCCTGGAGGTATGCTTTTTAGGCCTTATGCTCCTACCTGAAACCTCCGCTCACAGGACAAATCCCTCCTCTCAGTACCCTTCTCCACCACCGTCAACTCCAGGCTCCGCCCTTTCTGCCTCACCTCTCCCTATGCTTGGAATAAACTTCCTGAGTCCATATGCCAAGCCCCCTCCCTGCCTATCTTCAAATCCTTGCTCAAAGCCCACCTCTTCAATGTCGCCTTCGGCACCTAACCATTATACCTCTATTCAGGAAATCTAGACTGCCCAATTTGATTGACTGCACATTTTGTCCTTTAGATTGTAAGCTCCTTTGAGCAGGGACTGTCCTTCTTTGTTAAACTGTACAGCGCTGCGTAACCCTAGTAGTGCTTTAGAAGTGTTAAGTAGTAGTAGTAGTAGTACGTAAATCCAGACCTGTCTTCTGACACACTGCTTTGCAAAGGTGAGGCAGCTCGCCAGTGCTTCCATACCTGAGTGGGTTCTCATGTGTCTCTTCAGTTTGTAAGTGTCTCTGCTGGCATAGCTACAGAAGCAGCAGAGGTAGGGCCGCTCCCCTGTGTGCGAACGGATGTGGCGTTTCATTTTACTGGTCTGGTTCACAGAAGAAACAACAAACATGATGACATCGTAAGTGTGACCTTTCAATCAAAAAAACAGAAAAGCTCCCACTTCTCAGGAGCAGATGAGCCAGCCCAGGTTCATAGGAAGAAATGTTGAAAAATGAGGGCTGGCTCAGTGCCCCCAAAAGACCTGGAGCCCAGTAGTCCACCCAAGACCAGAAATTCCCAAACCTGTCCTGCTGACCTCTCATCCAGTCCCCTGGAGCCCTGCTATATGCAAATCTATCCCATGCATATTTATGTGGATACCCTAAAAAAAGTGACTGGCTGTGAATTCATCAGGACAGATTTGCGAGGCTCTGTCCCAACACCCTTATCAATAACAGGGATTTTTTTTCTCACTCAGTCCCCAGATAAATGTTCTGTTTAAAAATTCACAGAGGTCAATTTTCAAAGAAAAAAAAAAGGCTAAGGAGTCAATATTCAAAGCAATTTAACCGGTTAAAAACAGCTCCTGGCCAGTTAAATTGCCTGTTTGGGGCTAGCTGGTCATTTTCAACGGCATTTAACTGGTTAGCGCTACTGAAAATAATCAGTAAGTGCCAAGCTCTAAACCAGCTACTTTGGGGGAGCTCCGGGTATGAAGTTAGCACTTGGCTGGTTAAGTGCTGATAAGTACATAAGTACTGCCATACTGGGAAAGACCAAAGATCCATCCATCCAGCCAGCCCAGCATCCTGTTTCCAACAGTGGCCAATCCAGGTCACAAATACCTGGCAAGATCCCAAAAAGTACAAAACATTTTATACTGCTTATCCCAGAAATAGTGGATTTTCCCCAAGTTCATTTAATAACGGTCTATGGACATTTCCTTTAGGAAGCCGTCCAAACCTTTTTAAAACTCCGCTAAGCTAACCGCCTTTACCACATTCTCCGGCAACGATTTCCAGAGTTTAATTACACGTTGAGTGAAGAAACATTTTCTCCGATTCGTTTTAAATTTACTACATTGTAGCTTCATCGCATGCCCCTTAGTCCTAGTATTTTTGGAAAGCGTGAACAGACGCTTCACATCTACCCGTTCAACTCCACTCATTATTTTATAGACCTCTATCATATCTCCCCTCAGCCGCCTTTTCTCCAAGCTGAAGAGCCCTAGCCGCTTTAGCCTTTCCTCGTAGGGAAGGCGTCCCATCCCCAGAACTTAACCAGCTAGGTTAATTGCATAAACAGGACCACATCAAAGTCAGTCCTATCTTTATACGGTAACCCATAGCCGGTTAAGTGCTAAACATCATCAGACTTAACTGGCTACGTGTTAGCCGACTCCATAAACCCAGAAATTCCAGTATTAAATCTCCAGATTTAGCACCGGTCAGCAAAACACTGATTGCTGCTAGCTGAACATCGGGTTCTAAGTTCCTAAATTAGGCACTTACATTTGAGAGAATATTGAATTGAATGTCAAAGATTACATTTTCTGTGGGAAAATTTAAGCCTGTAATTCATTTGTCTATCTTTAGGCTCCGAAGTTAGGTGCCTAGCACTGAAAATCAGTGCTGTACCTAATCCTGCAGCCCCCTAATTTTATTCCTGTAACCACTCCTTTTTGAGCACCTAAATTTAGGTGTCTTAAATTTATTTATTTATCTGTTACATTTTTATCCTACATTTTCCCACCTATTTGTAGGCTCAATGTGGCTTACATAGTATCGGAGAGGCCTTTGCAGGCTCTGGTGTGAACAAATACAGGGTGATGTTGTGGTAAGATAAAGTTCATGTGGCACAGCCACATTAGGGAATTGTAGAACGGAAGAGTTGTGTTATGTCCATTACATACTTTACTTTTGTTGTGTTACAGAGATCAGGCATTTAAGTTGGATCGGTAGGGTATGCCTTTTTAAACAGGTTAGTTTTTAGTGATTTCCGGAAGTTTAGGTGGTCGTGCGTCGTTTTCAAGGCTTTTGGTAATGCGTTCCACAGTTGTGTGCTTATGTAGGAAAAACTGGATGCGTAAGTTGATTTGTATTTAAGTCCCCTGCAGCTTGGGTAGTGCAGACTTAGATAAGATCGTGTTGATTCAGATCTGTTTCTAATTGGTAAGTCGATCAAGTCTGTCATGTATCTCGGGGCTTCTCCGTAGATGATTTTGTGAACCAGGGTGCAGATTTTGAAGGCGATACGTTCTTTGATTGGGAGCCAGTGTAGTCTTTGTGGAGGGGTTTTGTGCTTTCAAATTTAGGAACTCAGCCCTAGTCAATTTTCAAAAGTGCAAGTTTAAATGCCCTACTGGCAAAGAAAGGAGGTAATTTCATAAAAGGGTGCTTATGTCAACATTCAAAACTGGCACCTATATGACCCCTATTATATAAAGCCAACATAAGCATTAATGTGCCTTATAAAAAAGCACAAAAAACACAGCGACGGTGAAGTGAAACAATACAAAGATGATGCATATGCAATCAGCAGCTTTATTAGGTAACATCTAAAACTTGACACAAAACGTATTTTAGCCAAAACCGGCCTGCATCAGGAGTCTTCAAAACAATGTACACTATTAAGCAACTGGTAACTATCAGGATAGCGTTCTAAAATATGCCCAAGTCTCTCCCATTGCCTCACACTTTACGGGTCTCAGGTCAGTCCTAGTAAAACACACATAGAGGGGCATAATCGAAAGGGGCGCCCAAGTTTTCCTGAGGGCGTCCCTGCAGGACGGCCCCGTGAAGGGGCGGGGAAACCGCTATTATCAAAACAAGATGGGCGTCCATCTTTCATTTCGATAATACGGTCGGGGACGCCCATATCTCAACATTTAGGTCGACCTTAGAGATGGTCGTCCCCGGTTTTCGGCGATAATGGAAACCGAGGACACCCATCTCAAAAACGACCCAATCCAAGGCATTTAGTCGTAGGAGGAGCCAGCATTCGTAGTGTACTGGTCCCCCTCACATGCCAGGACACCAACTGGGCAACCTAGGGGGCACTGCAGTGGACTTCAGAAATTGTTCACAGGTGCATAGCTCCCTTACCTTCGGTGCTGAGCCCCCCAACCCCCCCCCCAAACCCACTCCCCACAACTGTACAACGCTACCATAGCCCTAAGGGGTGAAGGGGGGCACCTACATGTAGGTACAGTGGGTTTTGGGTGGGTTTTGAAGGGCTCACATTTACCAGCACAAGTGTAACAGGTAGGGGGGATGGGCCTGGGTCCACCTGACTGAAGTGCACTGCACCCACTAAAACTGCTCCAGGGACCTGCATACTGCTGTCATGGAGCTGGGTATGACATTTGAGGCTGGCAAAAAAAAGGTGAAATTAGATCTTACCTGCTAATTTTCTTTCCTCTAGACCCTCCAGACCGGTCAAGACGCGTGGGTTATGTCCTCCTACCAGCAGAGGGAGACTGAGAAAACACTAAGCTTTTGAAGCCTGTATATATAACCTGTGCAGAACCTCCACTAGCCAGTATAACCCTGACAAAGCAGAGAAACAAAAAACACTAACAACAACTAGCAACCCTGTACGTGGTCACAGTAAACTGCAAAAACAAGAAACATCTTCCGCTTGCTCTTACGGAAACATGTTCCTTTGCCTTTGATAAAACAGTTGGGCTTCTACAGGTGGACTATCAAAGAAGAGCCCCACCTGTCCCGGACTCCTATCACAAAACAGAAATAAACAGTCTGCAATTAGAGAAACAACAATCTACAGCAGCCAAGAATTATCCAACCAACACACCTCCTGGCCTCCAATACAGACAGGGCGGGCTCTTGACCGGTCTGGAGGGTCTAGAGGAAAGAAAATTAGCAGGTAAGATCTAATTTCACCTTCCTCAGCGACCCTCCAGACCGGTCAAGACGCGTGGGACGTACCAGAGCAGTAACTAACTTACGGGAGGGACCTACTAAGGCCAGAGGTCAAAACTGCTGCCCCAAAGCGCACCTCGTCCTTTGCATGCACAGGAATCCTATAATGCTTCACAAAGGAATGCAACGAAAACCAAACCGCAGCCCAACAAATATCTAACAGAGAAATCATACTATTCTCCGCCCACGAGGCTGCCATTCCCCTAGTGGAATGAGCAGACCAGCCCCTAGACACCACAGGACCCTTCACCAAGTAAGCAGATGCAACCGCCTCCTTCAACCACCGTGCTATGGTCACCTTAGGAGCCGCTGCACCCTTCTTTGGGCCACCATGAAGAACGAACAAACGGTCAGAGGCTCTGAAGTCCTGAGTTCCAGAGAGATAACAACTCAAAACTCTCCTGACATCCAGCTTGGCAATACCACGCTGCTCCGAATCTCCAGCCATATCACCCAACACTGGCAGAGAGATGACCTGATTAACATGGAACTCGGAAACCACCTTGGGCAAAAAAAGGAAAGCACCGTCCGCAACGAAACCTTTCCCTCAGAAAGGACAAAAATGGTTCCCTACAAGACAAAGCCTGAAGCTCTGAAACACTCCGTGCTGAAGTAATCGCCACCAACAAGACCGTCTTTAAAGATAAATCCTTACAAGATGCCGATACCAGCGGCACAAACGGAGGCCTGATCAAAGCATCCAAAACTAGCTTCAAATCCCACGGAGGCACCATCCGTCACTGAGGTGGACGCAGCAACTTAACACCCTTCAAAAAACGCACTACCTCAGGCACAGACGCGAAGGACTTTCACTGAAGCTTCCCACGAAAACATGACAAAGCTGCCACCTGAACCTTCAGTGTAGACAAGGCCAGACCCCTATCAACACCATCGTGCAAAAATTCCAAAACTTCCGCCACCGAAGAGCGAAACGGCCGAACTCGATGGTCTTCACACCAGTGCTCAAAGATTCTCCAAACCCGGACATACGCCAAGGAAGTGGATCGTCTACGGCAACTCAACATCGTAGCAAAGCCACTGGACGAAAGCCCCTTCTTCTTCAACTTGTGCCGCTCAAGAGCCAAGCCATAAGCGAAAACCGAGCCGGAACCGGCATGATTATCGGGCTTTGACACAGAACTGATCCCAACAAAGGCAGGGCCGCCGCCCCTGCCAACCGCACCAGGTCTCCGTACCATGGTCGATGCTGCCAATCCGGAGCTACCAGAATCACCCGACCGAAGTGATGTTCGATGCGCTATATTACTCGACCGACTAACAGCCACGGAGGAAACACATACAGTCACTCCCGAGGCCAAGGCAACAGAAGAGCGTCGATTCCCTCCGCTCAAGGGTCTCTTCAGCGACTGAAAAAAAAACAAAAAATCTCTGAACTTGCGCATAGCGAGCTGTTGCCCTAAGATCACCGAAAGTCCCCAGACCGACACAACTCACTGGAACACTGACCGAAGAAAAGACCACTCTCTGGGATCTAGAGTGTGCCTGCTGAGATAATCTGCATCTATGTGACCTACCCCGGCCACATGCGCTGCCAAGAGAGCCTGAAGATGAGTTCAACTGCGCCGCCAAGGCTCTTCGTCCCCCCTTGACGGTTGACATATGCTACTGCCATGGCATTGTCACAGAGCACTCGGACTGCCTTGTGGCGAACCACCGACGTCAAGGCCTGGAGCACCACCCGAATGGCCCGAGTTTCCAGCCGGTTGATGGACCACTCTGCTTCTGCCCGAGACCACCGGCCTTGAGCTACCTGACCGAGACAATGTGCCCACCAACCTTGCAGACTGGCATCCGTGACCATTACCAGCCCCTGTGGGGACTCCAACGGCATTCCTGTTCCCAAATTGCGCGGGTTGAGCCACCAGCGGAGACTGAGACGAGGGGCCACCGACAGCGGACAACACATTTCCAAGTCCTGCGACAGAGGGGACCAACGACTGACCAGAGCTGACTGTACCTGACGCATGCGCGCCCTGGCCCACGGAACTACCTCTATGGTCGCCGCCATCAGGCCCAGGACCTGACGATAAGTACGGGCCGTCGGCGCCTTCTCTGCAAGGAACCGACAAATCAGACCCTGTAACTTGGAACCAAAAGGCTGCACGAAGGAAAGTGAAGATAAGCTTCCGTCAAATCCAGGGAAGTGAGAAACTCTCCTTTCCGGACCGCACCAGTGACCGACCGCAACGTCTCCATCCGGAAAGAGGGCACCTTGAGTGCCGCATTGACCCTTTTGAGATCTAAAATGGGACGAAAAGTGTCCTCTTTCTTGTGGACCACAAAATAGATCAAATAGCACCCTGAGCGTTGCTGATCTGAAGGAACAGGAACCACGGCTCCCAATGCGAGCAGCCACCGCAGAGTGTCCCTCACTGCTGCCCTCTTGCTCCAAGACCGACAGAGGGATTCCAGAAACACTTCGGGAGAACAGCGCATATCCGCCTCGAAACACCTTGAGAACCCACTGATCTGACCTGATTTGGGCCCAGCTCTGGTAAAACAGACTCAGCCGAGCCCCAACATGCACCAGAGCCTGAGCCCGCACACCTTCATTGGGAATTGCGGCGTGAATACTAACCTCCTACGGAAAAGCCACGCCCTCCGCGACGATTCTCACGAAAGAACTGTGCGCGCTGGAAAAACCGACCCCTAGAGGTCCTACTACTATTAAACATTTCTATAGCACTACTAGACTTATACAGCGCTGTCCAAATTAACATGAAAAGACAGTCCCTGCTCAACAGAGCTCACAATCTAAATTGGACAGACAAACAGACAGCTAGGGGTAGGTCCCACTCGATCTGCCCGGCCTATACCGCTGAGCCTCCCTAAACCGTCCCCGAGAGGAACTAGTTCTGGCCCCTGCCTTGAACCGAAAATCTGGAAGCCATAGAACCTTGGTATCACTAAGACCTCACACTAACTTGTCCAAATCTTCTCCAAAGAGCATAGCTCCCTTAAGTGGCAGAGACCCACAACCATAGCCATATTTTTTGTCTGAAGTAGGCAACAAATCATAAAAGCCTCAGACAAAAAGGATGAACCCATGTCCAAGTCGGCTAACTCCTGACCCCCAGAAGAACCAACATCTACCGAATCATCCAGGAGCTTCTCGGCCCAACGAAAACATGCCCGAGCTACCAGACCCCCACAAACCGAGGCCTGCAGGGCTAGAGCCGACAAAATAAAACTACGCTTGAGAAAAGATCCCAACTTCCTATCCTGAGGATCACGGAGGGCCGTTCCTCCATCAACCGGGATAGCCGTAGCTATAATTACTGCCGTCACTACTGCATCTACCGTGGGAGCCTTAAAGGAATCCCTATCGTCCTGAGGGAGGGGATAAAGCCTCGCCATTGCCTTTGCCACCTTACACGGCAAATCCCATTCCTGACAAATCATCTCCCGGAGATCCTTGTTCATAGGGAAGGATCACGCCTGACGCTGAATGCCCTTCACCAACGGATCCTGGACAGTTTCCCCCAAAGCCACCTCAGGACCAAACTGAAGGGTGGACGACACCTGATCTATGAGTTCTGACAGCTCATCTCTATGGACAATCCGCACTATTGAAGGATCCTCTCCAGGAATCCACCAATCCTGCTCCTGAGAGCCGTCAATTCCATCTGACTCCCCCAGATCACTAAGCACAGCTTCTGCAGCTACAGGAGAAAAACATTGCCTGTCCTCTGACCACTCTAACCGTGGTCTCTCAGCCAAGACGGAAATAGCCCCCTCTTCCAATTAGGGGGGGGGGGTCCCGATCTCCAGGCCTGATACCGCGTCCAGACAAAATCTGGAGGAAAGCCCACCATTCCTGGACCGTCATTAGGCCCTTTTGTGCCAAAAACGGAGGCCGCAGGCCCAAAAACAGCTGGCTCCACGGGCCGCGTCAGACTCAAGATGGCGGCTGTTCCCGCCGAAACTGTTCCCGCTGACAGCAGCCCTGCCTACGCTCCCGCTGACCCGGAGACTCCCGACACCATCGATCCCTCCGCGGTCAAGTCGGGGGGTGCCGCAGCCACCTTTATAGGTGCACCGCAAAGCTACACTGAGCACCCGGCGCCTCTACCCCTCGCCACGAGCACGCGCGACATCGGAGGAGCTGGGCCGCCATAAACCACGAGGGAAGGGAAAAGCTGTTCCGCAAACGCGCCAAACCAAAAACTCCCTCACACTGCAAAAGCACTGAAGAAAGCGCTGCTCTCTCGTTCCAGCAAGGAATCGAAACCCCCGTTCGGTCCGCTGAAAATAAAGAAATAAATGCCCTTAAAGGCACAGTACTCCAACTCTGGCAGCTGGAAATTGTAAGGCACTCAAGGCTACAATACTGAGAAAGCAGCCGAGGCACAAAGCTGCCAAGCAAAACGAAATAGAATAACTGACCTTAAAGGCACAGTACTCTAATTCTGGCATCTGGAAATTGTAAGGCACTCAAGGCTACAATACTGAGAAAGCAGCCGAGGCACAAAGCTGGCAAGCAAAATGAAATAGAATAACTGACCTTAAAGGCACAGTACTCTAATTCTGGCATCTGGAAATTGTAAGGCACTCAAGGCTACAATACTGAGAAAGCAGCCGAGGCACAAAACTGCCAAGCAAACAGAAATAGAGAGCAGCACAGGGGGAGGGACCCAAACATAGGTGTAACACCCCAGGGGGAAAAACTGGGCCCCACCAGACCCAGGGCCCCAAAGCACTTTTTTTTTTTTTTTTTTTTACACACACGTACAGGGTACTGCAACAGAATAAAGTTTGGAAGGAAAAAATCCTACGACCCAATGACAAACTACCTCACCAGATTATTGGAGACTGCACAGGCTGTCAACTGCTACCTCTGCTGAGACTGAGAAAATACTGGCTAGTGGAGGTTCTGCACAGGTTATATATACAGGCTTCAAAAGCTTAGTGTTTTCTCAGTCTCCCTCTGCTGGTAGGAGGACATAACCCACGCGTCTTGACCGGTCTGGAGGGTCGCTGAGGAAATTTAAATTTTTTTTTTTAGGTTGGGAGGGGGTTGGTGACCACTGGGGGAGTAAGGGGAGGTCATCCCCGATTCCATCCGGTGGTCATCTGGTCAGTTTGGGCACCTTTTTGAGTCTTGGTCGTGAAAAAAAATGGACCAAGTAAATTCGACCAAATGCTCGTCAGGGACACCCTTCTTTTTTCCATTATCGGCCTAGGACACCCATCTCTTAAGCATGCCCCAGTCCCGCCTTCACTATGCCTCCGACACGCCCTTGAACTTTGGTCGTCCCCATGACGGAATGCAGTTGAGGGTGCCCAAAATCAGCTTTCGATTATGCCAATTTGGACGACCCTGAGAGAAGGACGCCCATCTCCCGATTTGTGTCGGAAGATGGGCGCCCTTCTCTTTCAAAAATGCCCCTGCTTGTCTTGCTAATGCTCAACCTCCGTGAAAAAAAGAGCACCCAGAATTACCCTGGTAATGCACAAACTCACACCTGCTCCAAAACTGTAAATGTGCCTGTGTACAACCTACCTGTACCCCTGCTCTGCCCATATTTAGTTTAGCTTATTGGCATTTGCTATACCGCCTTTGCTAACTCAGCAGATCAAAGCTTCTGTCTATCAGCACAATATAGGGCTAAATTTAACTCTATGTCTGATCTTCAAGGCCTTTAAAGGAAATGGCCCCAAGTACTTGAAAAGAATGACCCTCTACATACCTCCAAGAACAATAAGGTCCTCCCAAGGGGTATCCCTAACCAAACCCTCCCCAAAAGATATTACACGATGTGATACCAGCAAGCGAGCCTTCTCTGGAATAGCCCCCACACTCTGGAATGCACCCCCTGAAAGACTCCGCTTAACACAAGACTATCTCTACTTCAGGAAGCAGGTGAAAGCTTGACTCTTCAACCATGCATTTAATGGAAGAAGTAACTAACTTGTTAGTCTCACTCGCATACACAAGGAGTGACACAGGCTGCACATACTGCAGCAGGACATGTTTATCCACTCATGCTTTATTTGAGATAATATTTAACCATCTCTATGACCTCATGTGCACCTTTCTTTAAAATAGTCACCTTACTTTCTAACTCTTCTTACTTTCTTACCTATCTATATGCTCCTTCTTTGCTTATACTCTACGCTGCTATTAAAATGTTCTATTACGTACTGTGTTGATATTGTAAATAGTATACTATCCTGCTTATAATCGAATGAGAAAAACGCCCAAGTTCCGACCTAAATCGGGAGATGGACGTTTATCTCACAAAAACGAATAACACGGTATAATCGAAAGCCGAACTTGGACGTTTTCAACTGCACTCCATCGCGGAAGCGTACAAAGTTGACGGGGGCGTGACGGAGGCATGGTGAAGGCGGGACTGGGGCATGGTTATCACCCGAGGAGAGATGGGCGCCTTTCGCCGATAATGGGAAAAAAGTATGCATTTGTAGCTAGAATTTAGGGCACTTTTCCTGGACCCTGTTTTTTCACGAATAAGGCCCAAAAAAGTGCCCTAAATGACCAGATTACCACCAGAGGGAATCAGGGATGACCTCCCCTGACTCCCCCAGTGGTCACTAACCCCCTCCCACCACAAAAAATGATGTTTCACAACTTTTTATTTTCACCCTCAAATGTCATACCCACCTCCCTGGCAGCAGTATGCAGGTCCCTGGAGCAGTTGTTAGGGGGTGCAGTGGACTTCAGGCAGGTGGACCCAGGCCCATCCCCCCCCCCCCCCTACCTGTTACAATTGTGTTGCTTAATGCTTAGTCGTCCAACCCCCCCAAAATCCACATGTAGGTGCCCCCCTTCACCCCTTAGGGCTATAGTAATGGTGTAGACTTGTGGGCAGTGGGTTTTGAGGGGGATTTGGGGGGCTCAACACACAAGGGAAGGGTGCTATGCACCTGGGAGCTCTTTTACCTTTTTTTTTGTTTTTGTAAAAGTGCCCCCTAGGGTGCCCGGTTGGTGTCCTGGCATGTGAGGGGGACCAGTGCACTACGAATCCTGGCCCCTCCCACGAACAAATGCCTTGGATTTATTCGTTTTTGAGCCGGGCGCTTTCAATTTCCATTATCGCTGAAAAGCAAAAACGCCCAGCTCACAAATTGTCGAATAAAACATGGACGTCTATTTTTTTCGAAAATACGGTTCGGTCCGCCCCTTCACGGACCCGTTCTCGGAGATAAACGCCCATGGAGATAGACGTTTTCGTTCAATTATGCCCCTCTATGCCATACTTTGTATTGTTATTTGAATATTTTTACTGCTGTAATAGTCTATTGCATATGTTTTATGCTTACTGTACACTGCCTTGAGTGAATTCTTTCAAAAAGTTGGTAAATCCTAATAAATAAATAAAAATACATAAAAGAGGTTTACATAAAATTAAAACCAGACAAAATGGAGAAGAACAACAATATCAGAATAGGAATAGAAATTGCATTCATACAAGATACAGTGGGGGAAATAAGTATTTGATCCCTTGCTGATTTTGTAAGTTTGCCCACTGACAAAGACATGAGCAGCCCATAATTGAAGGGTAGGTTATTGGTAACAGTGAGAGATAGCACATCACAAATTAAATCCGGAAAATCACATTGTGGAAAGTATATGAATTTATTTGCATTCTGCAGAGGGAAATAAGTATTTAATCCCTCTGGCAAACAAGACCTAATACTTGGTGGCAAAACCCTTGTTGGCAAGCACAGCGGTCAGACGTCTTCTGTAGTTGATGATGAGGTTTGCACACATGTCAGGAGGAATTTTGGTCCACTCCTCTTTGCAGATCATCTCTAAATCATTAAGAGTTCTGGGCTGTCGCTTGGCAACTTGCAGCTTCAGCTCCCTCCATAAGTTTTCAATGGGATTAAGGTCTGGTGACTGGCTAGGCCATTCCATGACCCTAATGTGCTTCTTCCTGAGCCACTCCTTTGTTGCCTTGGCTGTATGTTTTGGGTCATTGTCGTGCTGGAAGACCCAGCCACGACCCATTTTTAAGGCCCTGGCGGAGGGAAGGAGGTTGTCACTCAGAATTGTACGGTACATGGCCCCATCCATTCTCCCATTGATGCGGTGAAGTAGTCCTGTGCCCTTAGCAGAGAAACACCCCCAAAACATAACATTTCCACCTCCATGCTTGACAGTGGGGACGGTGTTCTTTGGGTCATAGGCAGCATTTCTCTTCCTCCAAACACGGCGAGTTGAGTTCATGCCAAAGAGCTCAATTTTTGTCTCATCTGACCACAGCACCTTCTCCCAATCACTCTCGGCATCATCCAGGTGTTCACTGGCAAACTTCAGACGGGCCGTCACATGTGCCTTCCGGAGCAGGGGGACCTTGCGGGCACTGCAGGATTGCAATCCGTTATGTCGTAATGTGTTACCAATGGTTTTCGTGGTGACAGTGGTCCCAGCTGCCTTGAGATCATTGACAAGTTCCCCCCTTGTAGTTGTAGGCTGATTTCTAACCTTCCTCATGATCAAGGATACCCCACAAGGTGAGATTTTGCGTGGAGCCCCAGATCTTTGTCGATTGACAGTCATTTTGTACTTCTTCCATTTTCTTACTATGGCACCAACAGTTGTCTCCTTCTCGCCCAGCGTCTTACTGATGGTTTTGTAGCCCATTCCAGCCTTGTGCAGGTGTATGATCTTGTCCCTGACATCCTTAGACAGCTCCTTGCTCTTGGCCATTTTGTAGAGGTTAGAGTCTGACTGATTCACTGAGTCTGTGGACAGGTGTCTTTCATACAGGTGACCATTGCCGACAGCTGTCTGTCATGCAGGTAACGAGTTGATTTGGAGCATCTACCTGGTCTGTAGGGGCCAGATCTCTTACTGGTTGGTGGGGGATCAAATACTTATTTCCCTCTGCAGAATGCAAATAAATTCATATACTTTCCACAATGTGATTTTACGGATTTAATTTGTGATGTGCTATCTCTCACTGTTACCAATAACCTACCCTTCAATTATGGGCTGCTCATGTCTTTGTCAGTGGGCAAACTTACAAAATCAGCAAGGGATCAAATACTTATTTCCCCCACTGTAAGTGCATGGGGAAAGGGGGGGGGGGGGAAGTGACAGCAGGGAGAGGGATAAGGTACTCCTGAAAAGAGGAAGGGCCAAAAGACACCCATTAATTGGGACTGAAAGCTAGCATGAAGAGCCAAGTTATATTATACTACTAGGAGCACCTATGTGCAGTGCATGTAGCAGACAACTCATCTCGTTGGCTCGCATACTTACAGTATATACTTGAATGTAAGATTCCATTTTTGTCCCTGTCTCTGCTTCTATTCATAGCTTGGGAGTGATTTTGTATACTACATTGTCATTTAAACCATAAGTTGCTTAACTTTAAGCTACTGTTTTTCAAGTTACGGTTAGTTATTAGATTAAGAGATTTTCTGTCTGATCAGAATTTTTGTTTGGTGCTGCAGAGTTATGAGCTGCCACACACTGATTATTGCAATGCCTTGTTGTGTGG
Source organism: Microcaecilia unicolor (assembly GCF_901765095.1). Classification (NCBI taxonomy): domain Eukaryota; kingdom Metazoa; phylum Chordata; class Amphibia; order Gymnophiona; family Siphonopidae; genus Microcaecilia; species Microcaecilia unicolor. The sequence continues at coordinate 209,281,812 of NC_044038.1, read as the reverse complement.
TTTACCACATACAATGCTACAGGCATTGCAAGTGGCGCAAAACTCTGCAGCACAGATAATTACGCAGGCTAGTACATTGGAGCATATCACTCCACATTTACAGAAACTAAATTGGCTGCCTATAGTTTGGCATTTTCCATGATGATGTAACCACTGGCCTTGACTCAGAGGTTCGGGAGTATTATCCTGTTCTGTCTTAAGATCAAGTGGTTTTTGCAAGTTTCTTCCCTTCATTCTCGTATTTTCTCTGTTGTTGGCCCCATATTGTGGAATGCTCTTCCGCTGACTTTCTGTCAAATTTCTTCCTTGCCTTTGTTTAGGAAGCAGTTGAAGATTTTGTTGTTTGGTAAGGCTTTTTCTGGGTAGCAGGGGAGTTTAGACTGTTTTGATCGTTCTGCGCTAGTTAAATGCATTTCCAGCAATGACTGCATTTTTTAATTTGTACAACTAGTTTGCATTTTATTTTTTATCTTTTTTTTATTTGAGGATTTTATATAGTTGTAATGTCTATTTGTTTTAATGATGTTTGTGATTATGTTTATGTTTGTTTTATTGTAACCCGATTAGATGTTACGATGTGCGGGCTATAAATTTTGATAAATAAGATTTTTCATCCAAAAAAAGGGCAAAAAATGAGGATTTTGGTTTATATTCGAGTCTGTCCTCTTCCCCCCCCCCCCCCCCCCCACCTCAATGATCAGCATTTCTTCCTCAATCCCACCCTCTGATCTCCCCACCTCCACTGTTACTATGCGATACGAGCATCTCTTCCCCTTCTCCCCCACCACAGTCCATCTCCCTCCCTTCCCCACACCTTACGGTCTTCTTTAACATTTTTATTTCCCTTCTCAGAGGGAATAGGAGACAGACTGTGGTGGGGAGAAAAGAAGAGATGCCTTGGCTGCAGGGCCCAGGACGGCTGCCCTGTCCCTCCCCCCCCCCCAGCCCTGATAGCAGCAGCATCTGGAAATGCTTCAGAGAACAGCTGCATTACATCTGGCAGTAGATCTGGTCCTACAGGTGAACCTGGAAGTGATCTGGACACTTGAATACAAACCCCCTGGATTTATACTCGAGTTAACAGTTTTCCCCCTTTTGGTGTGGAAAATCGTTATCTTAGTTTATACTTGAATAGGTTTATATTTGAGTATATACAGTACATGCATGCATTTGGCTGTGCTATTTTGAAACAGCCTTCTACTGCATATGAAAAATGCTTTACAAAAATGATTGTAAAAGTAGACAGATCCATTCCAACGTTCCTGCTAAGGTGGGCTAGAGCCTTCACTCATGTTCCGATGATCAGGGGTAGTGCATCAACATGTGGTTTCAATTATGAGAGGCAGGAAGGCCCCCTGGGAGCCCCACAGAACTTGCCTGCCTCTTGTGATTGACCCATTATACTGCTGCACCATGTGGAGGACTGTCTGCACCTTAGAGGAAACACTGGTTCATTCAGCCAAAAATACACTGACACTATCACATCTAACTCTCCCACAAAAGCATTCAAACCAGAGTTGAGTATATAATTTAACTCATATTGTAAGCCACACTGAACCCGCAAAAAGGTGGGAAAATGTGGCATACAAATGCAATAAATAAATAAATGAGCTAAACCACAATTTACCCCCTTTACATATTGTGAGATTCAATCTGGTTCTTTGCAGTCAGACTAGAACTACAATTCCATGCATGCAATGGGGGAAAATACACCAGGTGCAGGGTAAAATTATGTATCATACCTGATAATTTTCTTTCCATTAATCATAGCTGATCAATCCATAGACTGGTGGGTTGTGTCCATCTACCAGCAGGAGATAGAGAGCAATCCTTTTGCCTCCCTATATGTGGTCATGTGCTGCCGGAAACTCCTCAGTATGTCGATATCCAAGCTCCATCCGCAGGACTCAGCACTTAGAGAATTACACCCACAAAGGGACACTCTGCCCAGCTCACCACCGCCAAAACGGGGGAGGGGAATTAACCCAGCTCATCCCCACACAAGTGGGGGAGGGGAATCCGTCCAGCTCATCCCCGCGGAGCGGGGGAGGGACACCACCCCGCCGATGCGGGGGGATCTGGCTTATCCTGCAACCGCGGGAGGAGCTGACTGACCCTAACACCGCCGAAGCGGGAGGGGTACAAAGCTGCCCTACAGCCGCACGAAGCGGGAGGGAGCGCCGGCAGAATTTATGTCTCAATCCAGCCCCGTAAAACGGAGGGGAGAGGAATGCAGCAGCTCACTGTAACACAAACTCGTCTCAACTCTTGAAGAATCCAATTGAAAAAACTTGAACACGAAGTCCTCCTGAACTGGAACTGAAGACTAAACTTGAACCTGAAAGGCAACCAGAATATAAACAGTACAGATATCTGGGAGGGGCTATGGATTGATCAGCTATGATTAATGGAAAGAAAATTATCAGGTATGATACATAATTTTACCTTCCATATCATCATGCTGATCAATCCATAGACTGGTGGGATGTACCGAAGCAGTACTCACCCAGGGCGGGACATTGAAATCCCTGACCGCAACACTGAAGCTCCAAAACGGGCCTCCGCCCGAGCAGCCACAGTCAAGCGGTAATGCCTGGAGAAGGTATGGGCCAATGCCCAAGTTGCCGCCTTGCATATCTCTTCCAAGGAGACGGACCCGGCCTCTGCCATCGAGGCAGCCTGAGCTCTAGTGGAGTGAGCCTTCAGCTGAATAGGCGGCACCTTCCCCGCGGCCAGATAAGCCGCTGCGATGGCTTCCTTGACCCATCTTGCCACTGTAGGCTTAGCAGCCTGCAGACCCTTACGAGGACCTGCAAACAGGACAAACAGATGATCCGATTTCCAGAAATCATTGGTCACTTCCAAGTATCTGATGATGACTCGTCTCACATCCAGATATTTGAGAGTAGAGTATTCCTCTGGGTAGTCCTCCCTACGAAAGGAAGGGAGACAGAGCTGCTGATTCACATGGAAGCGAGAAACAATCTTGGGCAGGAAGGAAGGCACTGTGCGAATAGTCACTCCTGCCTCAGTGAACTGCAGAAAAGGCTCTCAACATGAGAGTGCCTGGAGCTCGGAAACTCTTCTGTCTGAAGTGATAGCCACCAAAAAGACCGCTTTCAACGTCAGGTCTTTCAGAGATGCCCTCGACAAGGGTTCAAAAGGCGGCTTCTGCAAGGCTCTTAGCACCAGGTTGAGATTCCACGCAGGCACCACTGAGCGCAGAGGAGGGCGCAGGTGATTAACTCCCTTGAGAAAACGTACCACATCTGGCTGCGAAGCCAGGGAAGCACCATTCAGGCGGCCCCTGAAGCAAGTCAGAGCCGCTACCTGGACTTTAAGGGAACTGAGCGACAGGCCTTTCTCCAGACCTTCTTGCAGGAACGCCAGCACTGAAGAAATCGGAGCAGTGAAGGGAGAAAGTGAGCCTGCTTCACACCACGCTGCAAAGGTACGCCAAACCCTGGCGTAAGCAGTAGAAGTAGAGCGCTTCCTCGCTCTCAGCATAGTGGCGATGACCTTGTCTGAGAAGCCCTTCTTCCTCAGACGCTGCTGCTCAATAGCCAGGCCGTAAGACCAAAGGGGGAGGGATCCTCCATCACCACGGGACCCTGATGCAACAGGCCCTGCTCCACTGGCAGCCGCAGAGGGTCGTCCACTGAGAGCCTGATCAAGTCCGCATACCAGGGACGTCTGGGCCAGTCCGGACCCACCAGGATTATCCGGCCCGGATGCTTTGCCACCCGGTCTAGTACCCTGCCCAACATGGGCCAGGGCGGGAACACATAGAGAAGCTCTTGCGTCGGCCACTGTTGGAGAAGAGCATCTACTCCCAGAGATCGAGGGTCCCGTCCTCTGCTGAAAAAGCGCGGCACTTGGCAATTGGCCAATGACGCCATCAGATCTAGGCTCGGCTGGCCCCAGCGCTTCGTGATGTCCAAGAACGCCTGAGCCAATAACTGCCACTCTCCGGGATCCAAGGTATGGCGACTGAGAAAGTCCGCCTTGACATTCATGACTCCGGCAATGTGGGCCGCTGACAGCTGTTCCAGGCTCGCTTCCGCCCACTGGCATAGATTCATGGCTTCCTTGGCTAGAGGGGCGCTCTTGGTACCTCCCTGGCGGTTGACATAGGCCACAGCCATGGCATTGTCCGACAGGACCCGTACTGGCTAGTACCGGGAGGAACTCCAAAAGCGCCAACCGAATGGCTCTGAGTTCCAGGAGGTTGATAGACCACTTTGCCTCTGCAGGAGACCAGAGCCCCTGCGCTGTCCTTCCCATGCAGTGGGCTCCCAAGCCCGTCAAAGAGGCGTCCGTCGTGACGACAATCCACTCCGGGGTCACAAGAGGCATCCCTGCAGACAACTTGTCTGTCTTCATCCACCAGCTCAGCGCCTTGCGCACTGCTGGGTCCAAGGGAAGGCGCACAGTATAATCCTCCGACACCAGAGTCCAGCGCTGCAGCAGAGAGTGTTGTAGTGGTCTCATATGAGCCCTGGCCCAGGGCACTACTTCCATCGTGGCCGTCATAGAGCCCAACAGCTGCACATAGTCCCAAGCCCGAAGCGGAGAGGCTACTAGGAACTGGTCCACCTGAGCCTGAAGTTTGACAATCCGATTGTCCGGCAGGAACACTCTGCCCACTTGGGTGTCGAATCGAACTCCCAGATACTCCAGGGACTGAGTCGGGCGCAGCTGGCTTTTCTCCCAGTTGATGATCCACCCCAGGGAGCTCAAAAGAGCAATCACCCGGTCCACAGCTTTGCCGCACTCTGCATAAGAGGGGGCTCAGATCAACCAGTCGTCCAGATAAGGATGGACTTGTACTCCTTCCTTTCGCAGGAAGGCCGCGATGACCACCATTACTTTGGAGAAGGTCCGCGGAGCAGTAGCCAACCCGAACGGGAGGGCTCTGAACTGGAAGTGTCGGCCCAGGACTGCAAAACGCAGAAAGCGTTGATGAGGAGGCCAGATGGGAATATGCAAGTATGCTTCCTTGATGTCCAAGGATGCCAGGAACTCCCCTGCCTTCACTGCCGCTATAACAGAGCGGAGAGTCTCCATGCGAAAGTGCCGAACTTTCAAGGCCCGATTGACGCCTTTGAGGTCGAGGATAGGCCGTACAGAACCTCCTTTCTTTGGTACCACAAAGTAAATGGAGTAACGTCCCTTGCCAAGCTGATTTTCTGGCACCGGAACGACCGCGCCCAGGCGGATCAGATTGTCCAAGGTCTGCTGCACTGCCACAGCTTTGACCGGAGACTTGCAGGGAGAGAGTACAAACCCGTCTCTTAAGGGTCGGCAGAACTCTAGCTTGTAGCCGTCTCTGATGACTTCCAGAACCCAAGCGTCTGAAGTTACCCTGGTCCACTCGCCCAGAAACGAGGACAGGCGTCCTCCAATCTGCACTGGGCCATGGACCAGGACCCCGTCATTGGGTACGAGACCCTGGGGGAGGACCGGAGGGCTTGGGGGAGAAGTTCCTCTTGAAGGAAGAGGGGGCAGAGGAGCCCGACTTGCCCGGGCGGTACCGACGGGCTTCTTGAAACCGTCCTCTGGAGTTACCGGGGCGAGCACTAGCCCGAGCCCTGACCTCTGGTAACCTCTTGCCCTTAGACATGCCGAGATCGGTCATAATTTTGTCCAGCTCGACCCCAAAGAGCAGCTTCCCTTTAAAAGGCAACTTAGCCAGGCGGGACTTAGAGGCGTGGTCCGCAGACCAATGTTTCAGCCAAAGCCACCGCCGCGCAGAGACTGTCTGAGCCATACCTTTAGCCGAGGCTCTCAAGACATCATACAGTAAGTCTGCCAAATAAGCCAAGCCCGATTCCAGGGCCGGCCAATCAGCCCTCAAGGAAGGATCCGAGGGGAAGCCCGCTGCACAATCGTCAGGCACGCCCTGGCCACGTAGGAGCCGCAAACTGAGGCCTGCAAACTTAAGGCAGCCGCCTCAAAGGACGACCTTAAGGCCGCCTCCAATCTTCTGTCTTGGGCGTCCTTTAGGGCCGTGCCACCTTCCACCGGCAACGCCGTTTTCTTAATCACCTCAGTGATTAAAGAATCCACGGTAGGCCAAAGAAAGGCCTCCCATTCACTTTCAGGCAAAGGATAGAGGCGGGACATAGCCCTAGCCACTTTAAGGCTCGCTTCCGGGACATCCCATTGAGCCGAAATTAAGGTGTGCATGGCATCATGCACTTGGAAGGTTCTAGGCGGGCGCTTCGTCCCCAGCATAATGGTGGAGCCAACAGGGGCTGAGGGAGAGACGTCCTCTGGAGAGGAAATCTTCAAAATGCCCATGGCCTGCACTAACAGGTTGGGCAAATCCTCTGAGCGAAAGATCCGCGCTGCAGAGGGGTCATCCGCTCCATCCGAGCGGGAATCCGTCTCCTCCAAGGAATCCCCAAAGGACCGTTGGGAGAACTCAGATACGCTGCCCTCATCTACATCAGAGGAAACAGAGTCCTCTAAGGCCTGGGAATCCACCCGAGGGCGTTTACTTCCGGGGGCCTCAACCCCTTTATCGGACAAGGGAGAAGGGGCAGCGTTTTTCATAAGAAAGGCCTGATGCAGCAGCAAAATAAACTCGGGGGAGAAACCCCCCAGACTGTGCACTTCAGCAGCCTGGGCCACAGCCTCAACCGGCGCTCGCAAGAGCGGGGGAGAAACATGCTGCGCATCCAAGATGGCGTCCGGCGCGACACTCCGTGAAGGAGCCGCGCGGGAAGAACGGCGCTTAACTTTAGCTGCTTTTTTGCCGTCGCCCAAATCAAGGGCGGCCATGGCATTAACGTCTCCCAGCTCAAGGGCGGCCCAAGAAGAAGCCGTCCGAGCAGAGTGGCCGGCCAAGATGGTGGAGGCGAGCAGCGGGGGATGGGCGTTTATGGCGGGAAAAACCGCCGCACCGGAGGAAGACCCGGGACACTGACCGGCCTCCGAACTGACACCCAACAAGGGCGAATCAGACTTTAAGACCCCCACATCCCCGCTAACAGCGCACACGCGGTCCGGGGAGCGATTCTTCGCGCCCTCGCCCTCCGACGCCATAGGCCACGTGGAGATCGATCGGGGAACCCCTTGCCCACTATAAAAAGGTAAAAATTACCTGCTTCACGCTCCGAGCTGTAACGACCTGGTGTCCCAGTGAGTAGCTGCAATAAACGTTTAAATAAACGTCGAAATAAACGCCCTTAAGGACGTCCAACATTTTTTTTTTTTTTTTTTAACGGAGCCAGCGGGAGGGGGGGAGAAAAGGAGGGACCTGGCTCCACCAGGTTTGCACTTGCTCAAGAAGAGCCCTCAACCCCAGGTACTCAACAAAACCTAAAAATTAGGCTTAGAGACCTAGCCAGAGCTGCTGCTGTGTGTGACCACCACCTGCTGAGATAGAGAACATACTGAGGAGTTTCCGGCAGCACATGACCACATATAGGGAGGCAAAAGGATTGCTCTCTATCTCCACCTGCTGGTAGATGGACACAACCCACCAGTCTATGGATTGATCAGCATGATGATATGGAACTTGTCTTATCCCTGGAGATTTGCCCTGCTGCACTTACCTCCACACATGAATACGTACACATGGAACACTTAAAGGGCTTCTCATGCGTGTGCTTATAGCGCTGGTGCCGCATCAGCTCTCCGCTGGTGACAAAAGCCATGTCACAGTCCTTGCACTTGTGAGGTCTGACCCCTGGAGGGGGGAGGAGAGGTCTCAGAGAAAGAGAACTAGCACAGCATGTCACATTTTATTTATGTCTCATGTTTTATACAACACCCTCCCTAAAGCTCTGGACGATACACAACACGTAGCACTTTTGAACTGTATGCTAAATCAGTGGCCACCAAACTCACTCTCAATGCACTGATGAGCTGCAATTCCTCTGGAGCGGGGGGGGGGGGGGGGGGGGGGGGAGGACCTCAATAACTTTCTAAACCAGACATTGACAAAGTTTTTTTACCCTGGTACCATGGGGGTAACTCTATAAATAGCACCCAAAGTTACATGTTGGGAAGATCAACACTAACAGGGCAGCTGAGAGACAAAGCCAGGCACAGGGCACACTCCCCCCCCCCCCCCCCCCTTCGCATGTGGGCCCACTTACTTGCTTGTCTCCTGCTCCTGTGGGTCAGGATCATGTTAACTCTGCCCTGCTGTACAGGTCTTTCTTCCTGCCGCGTCCTCTCCCATGTTTGTGGAAACAGGAAGTACTTCACACAGGAGGCGGGACGAGGCAGGAAGAAGGACCTGTGGCTGGCAGAGCAGACTTATCGCGATAACTCAATAACCCAGCACAGCGGCACACAGGAGCAGGAGACCAATCTCAGAAATGTCGGCGCCAGGCGACGCCCCCCCCCCCCCTTGGAAGCCAGGCCCTGGGGAATCTTGCTCCCCCCCCCCCTTGGCGGCCTTGTGCTCCAAACCAGTATTCTGCAAAGGACGCTCTGTGCAGAGCACCCATTACACAATATTAGTTTAGTGCGGATCTCGCACCAAACTTTGGATGTTCCCTCCCTGCTGCTCCCTCTGCGCGGAACAGGTTACTTCCTGTTCCGGGGCAGAGGGAGCAGCAGGGAACGAGCGGACTCGGAGCCGATAGGCGCACGGCACCTCCCCCCCCCCAGCAGGTAAAAATGCACCCGGGGGGGGGGGGAGTGTAATTTCGCTGGGGGGGTCGCGCTGCACCCGGGGGGGTGGTGTAATTTCGTCGGGGGAGGGGGGCTGCGCTGCACCCAGGGGAGTGGCGCATTGGCGATCCACACCGGGTGTCAGTCAGCCTAGGAACGCCACTGGAAGGGGGGCACCTACATGTGGGTACAGTGGGTTTCTGGTGGGTTTTGAAGGGCTCACATTTACCACCACAAGTGTAACAGGTACGGGGGGGGGGGGGGGGATGGGCCTGGGTCAGCCTGCCTGAAGTGCACTGCACCCACTAAAACTGCTCCAGGGACCTGCTTACTGCTGTCATGGAGCAGGGTACGACATTTCAGGCTGGCAAAAAATATTTAAGAAGTTTTTTTTTTAAGGGTGGGAGGGGATTGGTGACGACTGGGGGAGTAAGGGGAGGTCATCCCCAATTCCCTCCGGTGGTCATCTGGTCAGTTTGGGCACCTTTTCCTGGCTTGGTCGTAAGAAAAAATGGACCAAATAAAGTCACCCAAGTGCTCGTCAGGGACGCCCTTCTTTTTTCCATTATCGGTCGAGTACGCCCGTGTTAGACACGCCCCAGTCCCGCCTTCGCTACGCTTCCGACATGCCCCCGGGAACTTTTGGTCGTCCCCGCGACGGAAAGCAGTTGGGGACGCCCAAAATCGGCTTTCGATTATGCCGATTTTGACAACCCTGTGAGAAGGACGCCTGTCTCCCGATTTGTGACGAAAGATGGGCGCCCTTCTCTTTCGAAAATAAGCCTGAATATGGTTCAACCCTTTCTCAATCCTAGTGTCCAGGCATGCTTCTTTTATCTGCCCTCACACAGAGCTTCCTCACTGGTAGGCAGAATACAACGGGCCAAAAAGAATGGGCTCAACCAGTCGAGAGAGGCTCCTGGCCTATTAATCCCCACTGAGCAGGCCATTCGGCAATTTTCAGCAGCACTTCAGTGGGTAATGCCATTGAATACTGCCTGTGACCAGGGGTGCAGCCATCACTTATTTAGTTATTTAATACATTATAACTCGCTTATCCAGCCATCTAGGTGGGGTACAACACAGCACTCATTAAAAAAAAAAACAACAGATAAAACATGTCAAAAAAACTCCAACAAACGCTTTAGAAAACAACTTATCAGGGGAGTTATCAAGGTGCAATAAAAGGTGAGCTTTTACCACACCTAGATTTGCCATAGGAGTCAACAACCTGTGGTATAACAGTCCCACAGGTTGCTGACTACCATGGTAAATGAATAATATTGCTTGTGAGCCTCCTTGCAAGCAGCGTTATTCCAACAGCCTGGGAGCACTGGGTCTCAAAGCCATGGCCCAATGCTCCCGGGTTGGAGCCTAAGTGGCCAGTGCTTTTTCCCTCCATCCCAATCACAACTCCCCACCCTCTCTCCCCAATCACATCCTCTCAACCCCCCAATCACATCCTTCCAAACCCCAGAAACAATAACGAGACTATTACTAGGGGCTCCATTTTGGAGATGGCATCGGCAGGGCAGGAGAGACTGGGGACTGCTTCTGCCTAAAGACCACTAGACAAACAGGGAAAATGCTGGTGGGACCCACAGGGATGGTAAGGGGTCCTTTGAGGGGTGTTGGGGATGTGCTTGAGGGGTGTGAGAGATGTGTTTGGGGGGGTGGAGGATGTGTTTGAGGTTGTGGAGGAGAACGGCACCAGCCCTTTATGATCGGGCCTGAGAGCATCAGGCCATAGCCTTGAGGCCTGATGCTCCCAAAATGGCAAAACAACCCGTTTTTGGCTGGGTTTATTCTGCTGTCATTTTTTGTCCATAACATGACTTTCAGAGTGTACCCAGTGCACGCCACAAGTCACGTTCTGGTTTTTAAAAAGTAATGAGCTGTTTTACATGCATTTACATGTTTGGATCTCATTACTGTGAAACCTGTGGTGACTTACAATACTGCTGTCCTATCTTATCTGCCGAGCTAACTGGGCAACGGTCTGAATATCGGCTGGTGTCCGGTTAACTTCCGGGTGAACTATTCAGTGCATGAGCCCAGACATGAATATCTGGACTCAGTTCAGTCCACGGCAGTAAGCAGATTATAAACCAAAGACCGCAGTGGGCTATTATTCCCAATATGTTAATTAAAAAACAAATATCACACTGTCAAGCTTTCACCCTCCCTTAAGTAGAGGAGTGTGGTAACCGTGTTAGTCCACTCTTAAGGTTATCAATAGAAATCAAACAAAATAAAACATGGAAAAGAAAATAAGATGATACCTTTTTTATTGGACATAACTTAATACATTTCTTGATTAGCTTTCGAAGGTTGCCCTTCTTCGTCAGATCGGAAATAAGCAAATGTGCTAGCTGACAGTGTATATAAGTGAAAACATTCAAGCATTACTATGACAGTCTGACAGGGTGAGAGGACGGGGGTGGGTAGGAGGTATGCATGGGGACATCAAAGCATATCACTGATATTCTAACAGGATGGGTGTGGATAGGTGAAGGGTGGGGTGATCAACAGAGACATACAGCTTTATGGTTTATAATGGGTTAGGAACCCCAGATCCTTGTTAAGTCCTTTCTGTTGGGTGTTAAAATATTCAATCATTCTGACTTCAAAGGTCTTACGTTCTTGTATGGTTTTAAAGTTACCTTTCAGTATTCTCACTGTGAAATCACTGGTACAGTGTCCTGGTTCTGTGAAGTGCTGTCCTTCGTTACATTTTTTACACTAAATCCTTAACAAGGATCTGGGGTTCCTAACCCATTATAAACCATAAAGCTGTCTGTCTCTGTTGATCACCCCACCCCTCACCTATCCACACCCATCCTGTTAGAATATCAATGATATGCTTTGATGTCCCCATGCATACCTCCGACCCACCCCCATCCTCCCACCCTGTCAGACTGTCATAGTAATGCTTGAATGTTTTCACTTATATACACTGTCAGCTAGCACATTTGCTTATTTCCGATCTGACGAAGAAGGGCAACCTTCGAAAGCTAATCAAGAAATGTATTAAGTTATGTCCAATAAAAAAGGTATCATCTTATTTTCTTTTCCATGTTTTATTTTGTTTGATTTCTATTGATAACCCTCCCTTAAAAAAATTCACACAATGTGTGATTCACAACTGCATCCCAAACCTAGCAACAATGCCAGTATATCCAGATCAGAAAGGCTGGCTTTTACAGTGTACAGACACAGCTGTCTCTTCCTATGGGGAGGCCTCTGATACGACACTATTTTATGGCAAATTGATGGCAGGCGCTCGGAGGGCTGCACACGTTTGCACGCTTCCCTCACCTGTGTGCGCGTAGATGTGGTTACGCAGAAGAGTGACGGTACGGAAGCCCTTGCTGCACATGTGACACTTGTGAGGTCTCTCATTCGTATGAGTCTTCATGTGACGGCTGAAGTTCGAAAGCTTCGCGGTGGTGAATTCACAGAGCTGACACTGGTGGGGGGCGTTTGCACCTGGAAGAGGTAAACATTACATTTGGGCTCTTTAGGTTTGACCATGCAACAGGGAACAGACACTAAAGCACAGGTAATAAAGGCTAAGCACAGCCTGTCTGCCTGGTCTTCCTTCTCAAGACACTAGTGCACACCCTGCTTGTTGTTCCACACAGCTAAGAACCTTCCACACCCTCTCGTGTTCTGAAACTATTCTTATGACCTTAACACCCAGGGTCAGCTTAACCTATGCGCTGGTGGTTGCCAGGGTGGCAGCTTCTGGGGGGGGGGCCTTAGAAGGCAAAGAGCAGCTGTAGTCAAAACAAAACATTAGTACCAGACAGCCACACAAAGAACCATCAGCACATCTTTTTATGAAAATACAATAAAACAAATAGGAGGAAATATTTTTTCACTCAAAGAATAATTAAGCTCTGGAACTCATTGCTGGAGGATGTGGTAATAGTGGTTAGCCTATCTGGGTTTAAAAAAGGTTTGGACAAGTTCCTGGGGGAGAAGTCCACAGTCTGTTATTGAGATGGACATGGGGGAAGCCACTGCTTGCCCTGTGATTGGTAGCATGGAATTTTGCTACTAATTGGGTTTCTGCCAGGTACTTGTGACCCGGATTGGGCACTGTTGGAAGCAGGACACTGGGCTAGATGGACCATTGGTCTGACCCAGCATGGCTATTCTTATGTTCTTATGATAGGAAGGGTGGGAGATTATCAAATAGGCATTTAGCCAGGTAAATGGGTTTTGGAAATTTCCCGCAGTATGTGCACATGTAGATAATTGGCTGTTTGAAAACTTGTCACCCTCCCTGTCAGTAAAAAAAAATGCAGAGATGATCCATTAAGTTTGTGTAGCTGTTCTTATCATCCTGCTAATCCAGTACAGACGTGTTGGAGGTACCCAAGTAGCTTCTAACATGGGTATGAAGAAACCAACCCCCCTCCCTGGAAGTACTCCTTCTCCTAATGCCATATTTCCCTGGCTGCCAAATCCAATCTATAATGCTTATCAAAGAAGTGCAAAGAAGGCCCTTTGACCACCCTGCGAATGTTCTCTGTGGAAACTGTTTTAAATTCTGCCCAGGGGGAAGCCTGAGCTATTGTGGAATGCACTTGAACACCATTCGGAACCTGTAAGCCTTTCAGTACGTATGCCATGGTAATCACGTCTTTGATCCACCTGGCTAAGAAAGACTTGGATATTGCCTCTTCCTTGTAAAGACCACTGAAGAGACCAAATAACCTATCCAAATTCCTAACCACGAACCTTGAGCTACCTGAGAACTTGCCAAACATCTAAGAAGCAGAGAGATCTATCCTTCCCAAGCATTTCTCCCTCAGAAGAGAGATTATTTAGCTCAGTTGAAATGTAGACACCACTTCTGAGAGGATGAATATTGTCAACTGCCTTATCTTCACAGCTCCCGTTTTACAGTGATGATACAACTTGAAACCTGTGACTCTGTCTCCATCTGCTGGCTGGGTGGCATAAAGGTCTGGTCTAGTAGGATGATAAGGAATGATTTTATTTCAAAATATAACCTAAAAGATCAAGGAAGTCAGCACTTCTGTCACATGCAGCTATCCCCAGGGTCCCTTCAGCACTCCTAGGAGAGGAAGGTCACTAGCAGTGCCCAGCTCATTCATTCACCTTCCTGCCTCTCAGTATCATGCCAAACCTCTTTATGGAAGCACAGAGGTGCAGCTAAATACTTCTTCACCTCTCTGCACCAGATGCATATAAAGACCTCATGTTACCTTCTGCCTTCATCTTGTCTCTTCTCATTCCAGGAGCTTTTATCTTCCTTCTCCGTCCCTCTGAAGATGCCTCATCATACCCATAGACAGACAGGCTACTTTTTGCCACAGTGTCTGCTCGCTGGTTGGTTTTGCTGGCTGTTGGCGAGTGTTCATTTCCTGGTGCATCAGGAACAAGCGGTGCCTTATCACTCCCCCAGGCAGAAGGTGCATTTCTGATCTGTAACAGCCATAAAACAAGTGATCACAGGCTCACCCTAAGCAAATGAATGCATAACACAAGCATAACTGTTTTAAGTTATATAAAAATTTTGTGCTGCTTTTGAGGACCAGAGTTTGAGATACCCTCCAACTAGATCTACAAGATATTTATTGACTCAGTGAAATATATGTACTTGCAACATATTCAAGCTTTATTTTTAAAAGGATAATTATCAAAAGCAGTTCCATGAATAAAACACTGCTTTACCTGTTGACACAGAATTGTATAAAACTTCACACATTTATATCTTGCATGCATAATGTACTTCAGTGATTTTCAGAATTTTTAAAGAAACATTGATATCAAGTTAAATGATATGGAAAGCTGTTGTCACGATTGTGGCTGTGACCCCTCTTTGACTTACCTTGTTTCCAGATGGTCAGCTTCTGAGCTGGCTCCTTGTCTGTTCTTTCCCACTTCCTGTGTGTTCCAAGTCTCACTTTGGTGTTCAGTGTGTATTTCCTGCTTCTGTCCTGTAGGGTTTCCACTTCCTCTGTGTTTCAAGCCTCACTTTGGGTTCTGTGTATTTCCTATCTCTGTCCTGTTTATAAGGAAGTGGTTCACTTTCATTCGGGGCCTTTGCAATGCCAAAGGTCCCAAAATTAGTCTGTGTGTGAGCACTTCTTCCTTGTTCTTAATCTGTGTGCTTGTGGGCACTTCTGCCTAGATCCTTGTTGCTTTGTTCATAGCCTCTGTGCCCGTGGGCACTTCTGTTTAGGGTGCCTGTGTGCATTTCTGTTTCTGTTCTTCTCTGTTTGTTTGCTTTGTGTCCTGCCTAGTCTGCCTTGCTTGCTCTAGTCCCTTCTACCTTAGCTTCAGCCTTAGTTCTTTTGTCTGTGTGGGTCAGCTTTGTATCCTGCTTGTCTCTGCCCTGTTTGTCTTCATCTCCAGTTAGCTTCTGTTCCCCTCCTGTTTTTATCTGCCCTGTCTGCCTTCAGCTCCAGTTAGCTTCTGTTCCCCTCCTGTTTGTATCTGCCTTGTCTGCCTTCAGCTCCAGTTAGCTTCTGTTCCCCTCCTGTTTGTAGCTGCCCTGTCTGTCTTTAACTCCAGTCCCCTTCCTGCTTGTCTCTGCCTTGCAAGCCTTCAGCATTGGTTCTGTCCCTGCTTGTCTGTCTTTACCCTGGTAGTCTTTAGCTCCAGTCCCCTTCCTACTTGTCTCTGCCCTGTTTGCTGCCAAGCTTGTTTGTAAATCCTGAATCTTGCTTGAGTTCCTGAATCCAGTTCCAGTCCAGTCAAGCCAAGCTTGTTCATGAATCCGGTTCCAGTCCAGTCTAGCCCAGCTTGTTCCAGAATCCGGTTCCGGTCCAGCCAAGCCAAGTCCATTCCAGTCTCCTGTTGTTCCAGTCTGTCTGTTCCAGCCCTGCCTGTCTACAGCTCCAGTCCTGTTAGTCCAGTCTTGGTTGCGGGATTTTGCCTCCTGCTGCCGCTCATTGACAATAGTCCAACGGCTCACGTTGTTCCAGAGTCCGTGACTGTTTGTTCAAAGCCTGGGATCGTGACAGCTGTCTCCAGAATGACAGGCAGATTGTGGAGTACCTCAGGGTCCTTCACTATCGCCCATATTGTTTTGTTTTCTAGCTCTTTAGGTGTACTCCTCACTTTAATATTCCCTTATCTCTTGTTTGTCTGTCCTAATTAGATTGTAAGCTCTGTCGAGCAGGGACTATCTCTTCATGTTCAAGTGTACAGCGCTGCGTACGTCTAGTAGCGCTATAGAAATGATAAGTAGTAGTAGTAGTAGTAGTACTTCTTCATTCCTGAAATCTTTCTTATTATATATAAGCAGACAATGTGCAGATGGTTTTCCCTATGTTTTCTTCTTTTACTGATTTGTTCCTTTTGGTTAACGACTGTTTCTTGACGATCTCACAATAGATGACTATGACTAAACTTAAAGGGGTCCTTTTACTAAGCCGTGTAAGCATCGCGAGCCCAACGCGTGCCAAAACGGAGTTAACGCATGGCTATCACATGGCTCTTGTAATTTCATTTTTGCGCTGCGTCCAATACGCGCGGCTGAAAAATAAATTTTATTTTCTGCCGTGCGTACTATATGCGCGTCAAGTGGCATTTGCCACACGTAGGTCATTACCGCCCAGTTACCGCATAAGACTTTACCACTAGGTCAATGGCTGGCGGTAAGGTCTCAGACCCAAAACGGACGCGCGACAATTTTCATTTTGCCATTTTCGGTAAAAAAAATTTTAAATGCCTTTTCTATAGGTGCACTGAAAAATGATTCTGCACGCACCCAAAACCCGTGCCTACACTACTGCTGGCCATTTTACAGCGCACCTTATTATATATATAAATATATTGTGATAAACACAGGACTGCCCTAACCCGAGGACGCTGCCAGAGGGCACTGTCTCAGGGAACAGTCTGGAAAATGCCCTGATCTGGTCACTAGAGGGAGCCAAAAGGGGTATGTCCATGTAATGACCTGAAGGGACAGCTAGGGAGTGCTCATAGTATAGGACCTGCCCTTCCCTGAAGAGGCCACCAGAGGGGAGCTCTCAGAGTAGGTTAGGGAAAGGTGGAGAGAGTTCTGGGCCTGGACCTTTCTGGAACCAGTGGGAGGGGCCTAAAGAGGTGGGGAGGATTATTAGCCACCCTATAAAGAGCACCCTCCAAGAAGAGGAGATGGGGACCTGGGAAGCCTGCTGGAGGAGATCCCCAAGAAGTGGAGAGAAGGATCCCGCTAAAAACCAAGAAAGTACTTACCTGGTATGGACATGGTAGTAATGGAACTGTGTATTATTGGACGTTGAATGATATGCGGTAAAGAAATTGTTCCCCACAAGACTGGAGCAGAGTGCTAATAAAATGGATTTGCACCTGGTGTATCCAATTTGCATATTTGTGGAAGCTGAGAAAGCGAATGCTACATACCTGTAGAAGGTATTCTCCGAGGACAGCAGGCTGATTGTTCTCACTGATGGGTGACGTCCACGGCAGCCCCTCCAATCGGAATCTTCACTAGCAAAGTCCTTTGCTAGCCCTCGCGCGCACCGCGCATGCGCGGCCGTCTTCCCGCCCGAAACCGGCTCGAGCCGGCCAGTCTCATAAGTAGCAAAAGAGATACAAGGGAAGACACAACTCCAAAGGGGAGGCGGGCGGGTTTGTGAGAACAATCAGCCTGCTGTCCTCGGAGAATACCTTCTACAGGTATGTAGCATTCGCTTTCTCCGAGGACAAGCAGGCTGCTTGTTCTCACTGATGGGGTATCCCTAGCCCCCAGGCTCACTCAAAACAACAACAATGGTCAATTGGGCCTCGCAACGGCAAGGACATAACTGAGATTGACCTAAAAAATTTACCAACTAACTGAGAGTGCAGCCTGGAACAGAACAAACAGGGCCCTCGGGGAGTGGAGTTGGATCCTAAAGCCCAAACAGGTTCTGAAGAACTGACTGCCCGAACCGACTGTCGCGTCGGGTATCCTGCTGCAGGCAGTAATGAGATGTGAATGTGTGGACCGAAGACGTCGCAGCTTTGCAAATTTCTTCAATGGAGGCTGACTTCAAGTGGGCTACCGACGCAGCCATGGCTCTAACATTATGAGCCGTGACATGACCCTCAAGAGCCAGCCCCGCCTGGGCGTAAGTGAAGGAAATGCAATCTGCTAGCCAATTGGATATGGTGCGTTTCCCCACAGCCACTCCCCTCCTATTGGGATCAAAAGAAACAAACAATTGGGCGGACTGTCTGTTGGGCTGTGTCCGCTCCAGATAGAAGGCCAATGCTCTCTTGCAGTCCAATGTGTGCAGCTGACGTTCAGCAGGGCAGGAATGAGGACGGGGAAAGAATGTTGGCAAGACAATTGACTGGTTCAGATGGAACTCCGACACAACCTTTGGCAAGAACTTAGGGTGAGTGCGGAGGACTACTCTGTTATGATGAAATTTGGTGTAAGGGGCCTGGGCTACCAGGGCCTGAAGCTCACTGACTCTACGAGCTGAAGTAACTGCCACCAAGAAAATGACTTTCCAGGTCAAGTACTTCAGATGGCAGGAGTTCAGTGGCTCAAAAGGAGGTTTCATCAGCTGGGTGAGAACGACATTGAGATCCCATGACACTGTAGGAGGCTTGACAGGGGGCTTTGACAAAAGCAAACCTCTCATGAAGCGAACAACTAAAGGCTGTCCTGAGATCAGCTTACCTTCCACACGGTAATGGTATGCACTGATTGCGCTAAGGTGAACCCTTTCAGAGTTGGTCTTGAGACCAGACTCAGACAGGTGCAGAAGGTATTCAAGCAGGGTCTGTGTAGGACAAGAGCGAGGATCTAGGGCCTTGCTGTCACACCAGACGGCAAACCTCCTCCATTGAAAGAAGTAACTCCTCTTAGTGGAATCTTTCCTGGAAGCAAGCAAGATGCGGGAGACACCCTCTGACAGACCCAAAGAGGCAAAGTCTACGCTCTCAACATCCAGGCCGTGAGAGCCAGGGACCGGAGGCTGGGATGCAGAAGAGCCCCTTCGTCCTGCGTAATGAGGGTCGGAAAACACTCCAATCTCCACGGTTCTTCGGAGGACAACTCCAGAAGAAGAGGGAACCAGATCTGACGCGGCCAAAAAGGAGCAATCAGAATCATGGTGCCTCGGTCTTGCTTGAGTTTCAACAAAGTCTTCCCCACCAGAGGAATGGGAGGATAAGCATACAGCAGGCCCTCCCCCCAATCCAGGAGGAAGGCATCCGATGCCAGTCTGCCGTGGGCCTGAAGCCTGGAACAGAACTGAGGGACTTTGTGGTTTGCTCGAGATGCGAAGAGATCCACCAAGGGGGTGCCCCACGCTTGGAAGATCTGGCGCACCACTCGGGAGTTGAGCGACCACTCGTGAGGTTGCATAATCCTGCTCAGTCTGTCGGCCAGACTGTTGTTTACGCCTGCCAGATATGTGGCTTGGAGCACCATGCCGTGACGGCAAGCCCAGAGCCACATGCTGACGGCTTCCTGACACAGGGGGCGAGAACCGGTGCCCCCCTGCTTGTTGACGTAGTACATGGCAACCTGGTTGTCTGTCTGAATTTGGATAATTTGGTGGGACAGCCGATCTCTGAAAGCCTTCAGAGCGTTCCAGATCGCTCGCAACTCCAGAAGATTGATCTGTAGATCGCGTTCCTGGAGGGACCAGCTTCCTTGGGTGTGAAGCCCATCGACATGAGCTCCCCAGCCCAGGAGAGACGCATCCGTGGTCAGCACTTTTTGTGGCTGAGGAATTTGGAAAGGACGTCCCAGAGTCAAATTGGACCAAATCGTCCACCAATACAGGGATTCGAGAAAACTCGTGGACAGGTGGATCACGTCTTCTAGATCCCCAGCAGCCTGAAACCACTGAGAAGCTAGGGTCCATTGAGCAGATCTCATGTGAAGGCGGGCCATGGGAGTCACATGAACTGTGGAGGCCATGTGGCCCAGCAATCTCAACATCTGCCGAGCTGTGATCTGCTGGGACGCTCGCACCCGCGAGACGAGGGACAACAAGTTGTTGGCTCTCGCCTCTGGGAGGTAGGCGCGAGCCGTCCGAGAATCCAGCAGAGCTCCTATGAATTCTAGTCTCTGCACTGGGAGAAGATGGGACTTTGGATAATTTATCACAAACCCCAGTAGCTCCAGGAGGCGAATAGTCATCTGCATGGACTGCAGGGCTCCTGCCTCGGACGTGCTCTTCACCAGCCAATCGTCGAGATATGGGAACACGTGCACCCCCAGCCTGCGAAGTGCCGCTGCTACTACAGCCAAGCACTTTGTGAACATCCTGGGCGCAGAGGCGAGCCCAAAGGGTAGCACACAGTACTGGAAGTGACGTGTGCCCAGCTGAAATCGCAGATACTGTCTGTGAGCTGGCAGTATCGGGATGTGTGTGTAGGCATCCTTCAAGTCCACAGAGCATAGCCAATCGTTTTCCTGAATCATGGGAAGTAGGGTGCCCAGGGAAAGCATCCTGAACTTTTCTTTGACCAGATATTTGTTCAGGGCCCTTAGGTCTAGGATGGAACGCATCCCCCCTGTTTTCTTTTCCACAAGGAAGTACCTGGAATAGAATCCCAGCCCTTCTTGCCCGGATGGCACGGGCTCGACCGCATTGGCGCTGAGAAGGGCGGAGAGTTCCTCTGCAAGTACCTGCTTGTGCTGGAAGCTGTAAGACTGAGCTCCTGGTGGACAATTTGGAGGTTTGGAGGCCAAATTGAGGGTGTATCCTTGCCGGACTATTTGGAGAACCCACTGATCGGAGGTTATGAGAGGCCACCTTTGGTGAAAAGCTTTCAACCTCCCTCCGACTGGCAGGTCGCCCGGCACTGACACTTGGATGTCGGCTATGCTCTGCTGGAGCCAGTCAAAAGCTCGCCCCTTGCTTTTGCTGGGGAGCCGAGGGGCCTTGCTGAGTCGCACGCTGCTGACGAGAGCGAGCGCGCTGGGGCTTAGCCTGGGCCACAGGCTGTCGAGAAGGAGGATTGTACCTACGCTTGCCAGAAGAGTAGGGACCAGTCTTCCTTCCCCCGAAAAATCTTCTACCTGTAGAGGTAGATGCTGAAGGCTGCCGGCGGGAGAACTTGTCGAATGCGGTATCCCGCTGGTGGAGATGCTCTACCACCTGCTCGACCTTCTCTCCAAAAATATTGTCCGCACGGCAAGGCGAGTCCGCAATCCGCTGCTGGAGTCTATTCTCCAGGTCGGAGGCACGCAGCCATGAGAGCCTGCGCATCACCACACCTTGAGCAGCGGCCCTGGACGCAACATCAAAGGTGTCATACACCCCTCTGGCCAGGAATTTTCTGCACGCCTTCAGCTGCCTGACCACCTCCTGAAAAGGCTTGGCTTGCTCAGGGGGGAGCGCATCAACCAAGCCCGCCAACTGCCGCACATTGTTCCGCATGTGTATGCTCGTGTAGAGCTGGTAAGACTGGATTTTGGCCACGAGCATAGAAGAATGGTAGGCCTTCCTCCCAAAGGAGTCTAAGGTTCTAGAGTCTTTGCCCGGGGGCGCCGAAGCATGCTCCCTAGAACTCTTAGCCTTCTTTAGGGCCAAATCCACAACTCCAGAGTCATGAGGCAACTGGGTGCGCATCAGCTCTGGGTCCCCATGGATCCGGTACTGGGACTCGATCTTCTTGGGAATGTGGGGATTACTTAGTGGCTTGGTCCAGTTCGCAAGCAATGTCTTTTTTAGGACATGGTGCAAGGGAACAGTGGACGCTTCCTTAGGTGGAGAAGGATAGTCCAGGAGCTCAAACATTTCAGCCCTGGGCTCGTCCTCCACAACCACCGGGAAGGGGATGGCCGTAGACATCTCCTGGACAAAGGAAGCGAAAGACAGACTCTCAGGAAGAGAAAGCTGTCTTTCAGGGGAGGGAGTGGGATCAGAAGGAAGACCCTCAGACTCCTCGTCAGAGAAATATCTGGGATCTTCCTCTTCCTCCCACGAGGCCTCACCTTCGGTGTCAGACACAAGTTCACGAACCTGTGTCTGCAACCTCGCCCGGCTCGACTCCGTGGAGCCACGTCCACGATGGGGGCGTCGAGAGGTAGACTCCCTCGCCCGCATCGGCGAAGCTCCCTCCGCCGACGTAGTCGGGGAGCCCTCCTGGGAGGTGGCCGCAGTCGGCACCGCACGCGGTACCGACGTCGGGGACCTCACCCCGGGCGATGGGCCAGCCGGCGCCACGCTCGACGGTACCGGAGGCGCAAGCACCGCCGGTACCGGAGGGGTAGGGCGCAACAGCTCTCCCAGAATCTCTGGGAGAACGGCCTGGAGGCTCTCGTTCAGAGCGGCTGCAGAGAAAGGCAGAGAGGTCGATGCAGGCGTCGACGTCAGAACCTGTTCCGGGCGTGGAGGCTGTTCCGGGCTGTCCAGAGTGGAGCGCATCGACACCTCCTGAACAGAGGGTGAGCGGTCCTCTCGGTGCCGATGCCTGCTGGGTGCCGACTCCCTCGGCGACCCAGAGCTCTCGGTGCCGACGCAGGGAGGAGACCGGTGTCGATGCTTCTTCGACTTCTTCCGAAGCATGTCACCGGAGCTCCCCGGCACCGACGAGGAGGACGTAGAATCCAGCCGTCGCTTCCTCGGGGCCGAGGCCGAAGGAGGTCGATCTCAGGGGGGCTGTACCACAGGAGCCCTCAGGGTAGGGGGAGACCCACCCGAAGGCTCACCGCCACCAGCAGGGGAATGGACAGCCCTCACCTGCACTCCAGACGATGCACCACCGTCCGACGACATCAGCAGACGAGGTCCTGGTACCATCGACGTCGATGCAGTCGCCCGATGCCTCAGCGCCGATGCAGAGACTCGATGCCTCGATGCACCCGATACACTAGCAGCCGAGGAAGAAGGTCTGGACGCTGACGACGTCGATGCACTCGATGCCCCCGGTGCCGATGCCGACGAAGAGCCCGAGAACAAAACGTTCCACTGGGCCAATCTCGCTACCTGAGTCCGCCTTTGTAACAGGGAACACAGACTACAGTTCTGAGGACGGTGCTCGGCCCCCAGACACTGAAGACACGACGAGTGCCTATCAGTGAGCAAGATTACCCGGGCGCACTGGGTGCACTTCTTGAAGCCGCTGGAAGGCTTCGATGTCATGGGCGGAAAAACCACGCCGGCAAAATCAAAATCCGAAATGACGAAAGTGAGCACCAAAACTTTGAGGGAGAAAAATCTCGACCGAGGCCGAAAAGAGGCCTACCCCGACGACGAAAGAAAACTTACCGGGGCAAAATCTGAAAAAATACGGGAAGGGGCAAACGAAACCCGAGAGGGCTTCCGGAGCACTTCCCAAACAGTTTTTGAGGATTTTCCGAAGAAAAAAACACGTCGAAAAAGGACGCGCGAGGTCGACTTTCCGGGGCTCGACACGGCGAAAACACGACCGTACCGAGTGCGGACGAAAGAAGACTGGCCGGCTCGAGCCGGTTTCGGGCGGGAAGACGGCCGCGCAGGCGCGCGAGGGCTAGCAAAGGACTTTGCTAGTGAAGATTCCGATTTGAGGGGCAGCCGTGGACGTCACCCAAGCAGCCTGCTTGTCCTCGGAGAAACCAGGGTTATATTCCCAAGAAAGGAGACAGGAGGCCCATCAGAGGTACCAGAAATGTGACCGATTACCAGAGGATACAGCAGGGAAGGATTCCCAGAATTGGTGATAAATGGGGAACAGCCACCCTGCGTTAAAAGGGGAGTCCAAACATTGAGTATGGGATTATAGGCTGCTGTCAAAGTTGCCAGATGGGCGGTTTTCCCACCCAATTGGGCAGTTTCCCGTGACTGGCTGTGGGAAATTTTCGAGGGCTGCGGGAAATTGGGCGGCATTTTCACGGCCGCGGTGCGGGTTTGGGCACTTTTCCCGTGGGGTTTTTTATTGGTCCGATTTGGAAGCCCAGAGCATTCCCTCCCCTCTTCAGCCTGGTCCAATAGAAGCCCCGTGGAGGCGGGGTTAATGACACCGGAGGCGGGTTTTGACTTTATGCGGTTTTGGGCGGGGAAAATTTTTTCAATCTGGCAACACTGGCTGCTGTAGAGAAGAACTGTTTTGGAGCCTTTCTCAGAAGCGAAGTGCTAGTGAGTCCTGGCTGAGGGCTTGTAATGCTGGATAGGAGTCACCAGAGGGCCCTCAGCACATGAGAATACCCCTGGGGAATTACAATATATGGAAGTATGAGAGGATTACTCCTTTGAAGCAGATTCTGAATTGGTTACTGATCAAAGAATATATAGAATTTAAGGTCTTATGTTTTATCTTTAAACTGTGGTTTAAGTCCAATTTATTAGTGTATTAGGAACCCTTTTACTAAGACGCATGGGTGCCTACGTGAATGCAATGTGCGTCAAATTAGAACTACCACCCGGCTACCGTGTGCCCCGGGTGGTAATTCTAATTTTTACGCATGTCCAAAATGTGCAGCAGAAAATAATTTCTATTTTCTACCACGTGGCGCTAACTGGGCAGTAATCAGCAGTGTACGCGCGCTGACGATTACCACCTGGTTAACGCGTGAGACCTTACTGCTAAGTCAATGGGTGGCGGTAAGGTCTCAGGCCCAAAACGGACGCACACCAATTTTTATTTTGCTGCACGTCCATTTTCGCCCCTCTCCCCCAAAAGGCCTTTTTTGCAGGCGTGCTGAAAAATGGACCTGCGCGCCTGCAATTCACGTGCCTACACCAGCACAAGCCATTTTTCGGCGTGCCTTAATAAAAGGGCCCCTTAGTTTACAATCTACTGCTTCATATAAGTACCTGTATACAATGTATAAGCCGCATTGAGCCTACCATGAGTGGGAAAGTGCGGGGTACAAATATAACAAAAATAAAATCAAATACAAACAAACTTGGGGACCCTTTAATCAAGCAGCACTTAAAAGTGGAATGCGGTAGTCCCAACGCGAGTCTTTCCTGAGCGTTGAGGACACTTTTAATGCTACCGGTAAAAGGCAGATTTTTCTATTTTTCGATAATGGCCACACGCTAATTTCCCCAGAAATGTGTAGCCCTTACAAGCTATTTTATAGGCAGTAAGGGCTCATACGCTAATCCTGCACTAATCAGTTAGAGCGAGGCACTGTAGATGCCCTAAATGATTAGCGCAGAAATGCCCCCTCTCCACCCCCAAACACACCCCAGTGATAATAAACTTTGGTCCGTTTACTAAGGTGCTATAGCATTTTTTAGCGTGCGCTAATGCTACAAACACCCATAGGAATATACAGGTGTCTCTAGAATTAGCGCATGCTAAATACAGTAGTGCGCCTACAGCGCAGCTTAGTAAACAGGGCCTTTTATTTTTAAGTGCATGGGTCGTGCGCACTGATTCCAAAACTACCAAGGGGTGTATGAGCGCTTCCCACGGTAGTGCATTTTAACGTGCGGTAAGTGTATTTTAACGTGCGCAGGTTAGTAAAAGGGCTCCTTGATTTACCTTTGTGCTTCACAATTCATTTATTATCAAACTACAGATTTTTTTTTTTTTGCAGTTGCTCCCCAATAATGGAATTCTTTTCATTAAAAATCAGATTACAATCTCCTTATATTTGTTTTCATATGCGATTGAAAATCTGGTTATTTAAAAAATATATATTATCTTTATAACATACTTTTGATATTCTAAATTTTTTTTATTACTAGTTTTTGAGATTGTGAACTGTCTTGAGCTTTTTGGTGATGACAGTATATAAGAATCATGTATTAGGATCAAAATTAGTATACATATAAGTTTACTGGGGACAAGAATGTGGAGGGGTTTGCACTTTTCATTAACATTTTAAAAATTCAAGCGTACCTGCACAAATTATCCCTAAACAATTTGTGCATACCAAATACTAGATATAAATACCAGCAGATTCACTGAAGCAAATGTTCAGCGTGAAAGTACGTTTATACTTTTACTTTATTTATAAAATTTTGTATACCTTTTCCTTTCTATTCTCAGATGGCATACAAGCAAATGAAAAATAAACAATAGTCCACAAAAGACATATAAACCTACAATAATATGACATTTTAAAGAAGTAAAATAGTTACTGCATATAGGGCTCCTTTTACAAAGCCTCTGTACTAATTCCCACTCGGCAAATGTGATGAAGCCCATAGGAATTGGGCTTCGTGTCACATTTACCACACCGGAAATCACAGCTGTGGCTTTGTAAAAGGAGCCCATAAATAGACAACACTCCCTCCCCAGCTCATCCTATTCTACAGGCTCACACTGGAACAAATCAAACATTAGACCTTTATGAAACTCCTGTGATGAAGTGCCTGCCTAACCGCCCAGGCCTTAAAGAAATTCAGCCTCCTTGTGTGTGAGGCTTTCAACTCTTTTTTTTTTTTTCAATTAACTTTATTCCCCTGCACTAAGGGAAAAAAAGCTAAACCAGGCAATGCAGCCAATTATTATTATTATTTTATGGCTGCCTAGAGCTGCAGGGAGCCCCCACTAGGGTGTGGGAGGACAGAAGCAGAGGAAAGAGGACCTACTCCCCCTGCAGCAAAGGCCCTGTGGGGATCAAGCTGGGAGCCCTGCAAAGTTATCACCCATGGGCAATGACTTGGGGCTGCAGAATCACGCTCTATGCTCTACCAGGTCCAGCCTTTGAAACGGGAACCTGGGGGCAAGACTGTTAGGTACAGCCTTAGCCTGCACAGCTGGGAACTAACCTAGGCCAGGGACCAAGTGCACCAGCCTGCACAACCTACCATCTGCTGGAGGTAGAGAAAATGCTGGAGTTTTCCACAGAGCACCAGCACTTTGAAAAGTCAGTTTCTCTACCTCTATAAGGGGATAGAACCCAGTAGTTAGGATGGTGCAGCCTGAACACTACAGAAACATGGATTAAGAAACACCACAGCCACTGTTGAAATTATTCTAGTCACAGAACCAGCTGAAAACTGGGTCCTTTGTTTTTAACTCGTATACAGTCACACAACTTATGGAACATAAATTATTTATTCCCACCCAGTCTGATTTTAAACAGAGCAAACAACAAACATGCATGAACTATATATTTGCACACTGTGTGTAAATATATCTTATGCATATTCGTTCCAGAATTCCTCCCAAACAGAATGGTTAAATAGGAATTATTGGTTTGTATAATGGCGCTTTCGTAACCATTAATGCATACCAGCTCCATTTCCACCTCAAGCAGCTTGTACGTCTCTTCTCCCAGGTGCATCTCTGCACTTCCTGAAAGTCCTGTGGAAGAAGGTTTGCCAGCTCTAGCTGGTCCTCTTCGCCCTGCTGTACCTCAACAGTCTGGGGTACCAGGTCCAGCATCCTCAAATGGCTGTGGTGAAGGTCAGGTTCCTGGTTCATGCCGAAATGCTGCAGCTCCATCCCCATCAGCTGGATGTCCATCCTGTCCTGCCGCACAGACAGACAGCAATGTCTACTCTGGTGGTCTTCCTCCTCATCCTCAAAACTGACAACTGGTAGGGTTAGAAGCGCTTGTGTGCAGAGTTCTCTTCTTCTGAAGGGGGCAGAAAGGGTTCCTGCCTTTTAAACAGTGGGGCGGGCACAGCTGTGTTTACTTCATATGAGAACGTCTTACTTCTTTCCACAGTAGAAACCATGCCCACGACATCTGTGTCATCATGTCTCCAAAACAAGCTCTCTCCTTTATCCTTGTTGACCATTTTCAGGTCTTTTATCTAGTGACGCTTCCAGCTGCTGGTGCTTGCTCTGCATTTTTCCACTCTATCAGAAAATAAGATTTTTAACAAATGTTAGTGATCATGGCAATACACCAGCCTAATCACCCAAGGTTGGGTAGAAAAGTTTTCATGTCATGACCTATGAGGATGTGTTGTGTTTTGCCAGTCACCAATCCCCAAATCAGATAGCCATCTGTGTTTCCACATTTTCCAGGCAAGGCATCTTCTTGTAGCAGAAGAGAGGCCTTCTTCACTCTTGACAAAAAAAAAACAAAAAAGCTGGTGTCCGCTTTCAGTTTCCAGACCACAAACTCCATTAGAGGCATTGCTACTCAAAAAATAAACTGCTCCCCCCCCCACAAACCACATCTTAGTGTCGCTAGAACAGTGGCATCCAATTTTTTTCAGTAGTCGGCACATCAGAAATGTATGTGTGCAGGTAACATATTTTTGGCTATTACAGCATGTCAGACTCTTCAAAATCTGTAATTTTAAAGTACACAAATAGATCTACAATGCTTGCTAATGAATAAAAAAAAGGGGGGGTTGCTAAAAAATTTTGTGGGCTATACCCTGAGGTCATGCAGAACACCCTTGGACTAAATGATACCTCTGCCCAGTTCTGCTCATCCTTCATGCAGCCCAGTTAAAGGGTGAGAGTGAAGCACTATTTTGCAAGGGTAAAAATGGCAATGTCCTAAGATTCAGCAATATAGGCACATGCCTAGGATACTAAATTCTGAAGGTGCCCAAAAATCAGGAACTTGCTGCTGATAGTCCTGGAACAAACCCTTCTCAGTCTACAGGGCCATAATCTTGAACCCTATTCAACGACTAATTTCAAAGTAGCTAAGATGACAGGCACAAAAGGGCTTCCAAAACTGAAACAACGGTACAAACTTTAATGAAATGGACCAGACATGGGCCATGTTTTGGAGCAGAATAGCACCTGCCTCAGGGGTCTGACAAAACACAATGAAACAATACAAAATCAACATATATATTAAACTATAAAGATAAATCATGTATCCATGCATATGGTAATCATAGTCTGTCTATATATATATATATATATATATATATATATATATATATGCTGCATTTGTATCCCACATTTTCCCACCTATTTGCAAGCTCGATGTGGCTTACACTATGTTGCAAAAGGTATAATTATAAACACAGTAAGAGGTATGGTCTAATTTAACATATTACTGTGTAAAAAATTAGGTAGATAGGTCAGTAGAATTATTTACATAACACAAAATAAAACAGGTAAGATATAATGACCAATAGTGATAATGTGATTAACATAATCAAATTAGAAGGGATCAGTATTAGTTGGTTTAGATATAGAATGGAATCAAGTCATTAAGGAGGATTTTTATTGTAAGTCTCTTCAAACAGGTGCGTCTTCAATAACTTTGTAAGAAAAGTAATATCAAACAAAGGTTCCCGCTAAACACATCCAAATATCCCCGTGGACCACCAGAACAGCGGCAAATCCAACCTCTTCAAGTGCGAGGCAAAACACCTGCACCCCCCACTCCAAATCCCCATCAGTCATTTTTTGCATACAGTGGGGGAAATAAGTATTTGATCCCTTGCTGATTTTGTAAGTTTGCCCACTGACAAAGACATGAGCAGCCCATAATTGAAGGGTAGGTTATTGGTAACAGTGAGAGATAGCACATCACAAATTAAATCCGGAAAATCACATTGTGGAAAGTATATGAATTTATTTGCATTCTGCAGAGGGAATAAGTATTTAATCCCTCTGGCAAACAGACCTAATACTTGGTGGCAAAACCCTTGTTGGCAAGCACAGCGGTCAGACGTCTTCTGTAGTTGATGATGAGGTTTGCACACGTCAGGAGGAATTTTGGTCCACTCCTCTTTGCAGATCATCTCTAAATCAATTAGAGTTCTGGGCTGTCGCTTGGCAACTCGCAGCTTCAGCTCCCTCCATAAGTTTTCAATGGGATTAAGGTCTGGTGACTGGCTAGGCCACTCCATGACCCTAATGTGCTTCTTCTGAGCCACTCCTTTGTTGCCTTGGCTGTATGTTTTGGGTCATTGTCGTGCCTGGAAGACCCAGCCACGACCCATTTTTAAGGCCCTGGCGGAGGAAGGAGGTTGTCACTCAGAATTGTACGGTACATGGCCCCATCCATTCTCCATTGATTGCGGTGAAGTAGTCCTGTGCCCTTAGCAGAGAAACACCCCCAAAACATAACATTTCCACCTCCATGCTTGACAGTGGGGACGGTGTTCTTGGGTCATAGGCAGCATTTCTCTTCCTCCAAACACGGCGAGTTGAGTTCATGCCAAAGAGCTCAATTTTTGTCTCATCTGACCACAGCACCTTCTCCCAATCACTCTCGGCATCATCCAGGTGTTCACTGGCAAACTTCAGACGGGCCGTTACATGTGCCTTTGCGGTGCAGGGGGACCTTGCGGGCACTGCAGGATTGCAATCCGTTATGTCGTAATGTGTTACCAATGGTTTTCGTGGTGACAGTGGTCCCAGCTGCCTTGAGATCATTGACAAGTTCCCCCCTTGTAGTTGTAGGCTGATTTCTAACCTTCCTCATGATCAAGGATACCCCACGAGGTGAGATTTTGCGTGGAGCCCCAGATCTTTGTCGATTGACAGTCATTTTGTACTTCTTCCATTTTCTTACTATGGCACCAACAGTTGTCTCCTTCTCGCCCAGCGTCTTACTGATGGTTTTGTAGCCCATTCCAGCCTTGTGCAGGTGTATGATCTTGTCCCTGACATCCTTAGACAGCTCCTTGCTCTTGGCCATTTTGTAGAGGTTAGAGTCTGACTGATTCACTGAGTCTGTGGACAGGTGTCTTTCATACAGGTGACCATTGCCGACAGCTGTCTGTCATGCAGGTAACGAGTTGATTTGGAGCATCTACTGGTCTGTAGGGGCCAGATCTCTTACTGGTTGGTGGGGGATCAAATACTTATTTCCCTCTGCAGAATGCAAATAAATTCATATACTTTCCACAATGTGATTTTCCGGATTTAATTTGTGATGTGCTATCTCTCACTGTTACCAATAACCTACCCTTCAATTATGGGCTGCTCATGTCTTTGTCAGTGGGCAAACTTACAAAATCAGCAAGGGATCAAATACTTATTTCCCCCACTGTATATAAAATTCAATATGCAACAACTTTCATTCAGTGCAAATCTTCATATATAATACCAAAACTGGATCAAGTGTACTGGTGTCCATGTATATAGGAATATACATGTTTCTTATTAAAAAATATCACACAAAATTGGCATATGTGACAATAATAAACATGAACATACAAGTTACCAGAGAAGGCAATAAAAGTGCATACATATTAGTGTGAAAAAATGATAGACTAAATAATAAATGGATCATTATATGAAAATTAATGTGAAATAATTAACATGTACTTGTGCATCCTTATATGTAAATTAATATGAAATGCTTAACATGCACACGTGCATAAGTATTTTACACTAGTAAAAAATGGCCGTTTCTGGCGGCGATGGAAACGGGCGCTAGCGGGCAGGGGACTTCCCTTCCCCTCCCCTTACGCGTGTCTCCCTGGTGGTCTAGAGGTACCTGTTCAGTGGGGGCAGGAAAGAAAGAGCTCCCTCTTTCCTGCCCGTAGTGGTGGTGGTAGCATCCTTGCTACATCGTGTGGAGTCCGGCTCTCGGCGTTTCAAAATGGCCGCCGAGAGTTGAAGTCTCGCGATGCAGCTTGAACTCTCGGCGGCCATTTTGAAACGCCGAGAGCCGGACTCCCACACGATGTAGCAAGGATGCTACCACCACCGCTACGGGCAGGAAAGAGGGGGCTCTTTCTTTCCTGCCCCCACCGAACAGGTACCTCTAGACCACCAGGGAGACAGGCAGAAGGGAGGGGAGGGGAGGTGACAGAGGGGGAGGGACGTTGCTGAGGGTGAGTGTGGTACCGTGGGCGGGGCGGTAACTTCAAAGGGGCGGGGCTATGTGGGGAAAGGGGCCGGGTTGATGTGGACATCCTGGGCGGCTGGAATTTTTTTGGAAGGGGAGGAGTAGGGAAACACTGCTCCCCGTGCGTTAATTAGCCTTGTTTTCGTGTTGTGCCCTCGACGTCATCACGCGTGACGCTGAGGGCGGGGCATGAAGATGTTGTGGCTTCACCACCATGAAACCACAAACCGGTGTGTGAGTGACTTCAGTGACGTCAGTGTCCTCAGAACGTTGAGGCTGCGTTTTATTATAGTAGATATATGATCCATTTATCATTTTTCACACTAAAATGTATGTATGCCACTTTTATTGCCTTCTCTGATATTGTAGGTGTATATTCACGTTTATTATTTTCATATATGCCACTTTTGTGTTATTAATAACATTATGTATATTCCTATATGCATGGCCACTAGTACACTTGACCTATTTATTTATATATATACCTTGCTCATACCTCTCCTACTCCCTTCACCCTTGCCCATCTCTACTTACCTATCTCTTTTATTAGTCTGCTATAATTAACTTATATTTTCTCTATCAATACTCTGTAATCCATATTATTATGTAAACCACATATTTAGCCAAAAAAAAACAAAAAGGCACACAACTGCTTACAAAACAGTAGATAAAAACAACAAAGCAGTGGAATCAAATGCGTTTATTTGGAATAATACCCGACGTGGCCACGTTTCGCCCTCAGGCTGCGTCAGGGGTACAAACTATCAAAAGTGTGTATAAGTATAGTCATATACACTAGTAGTGAGATGAGAACAGTTATTCCAAAAAATCTAGTTCCACTTTTCTGCTACTTCCAACTGAACTGATATGCATTTGATTCCACTGCTTTGTTGTTTTTAACCACATATTTAGGGCACAACACGCGTCAATTCAAAGTTACCAACCTGGCTACCACGTGCCCGTTCAGTAATTTTATTTTTTACATGCGTCCAATACACGCGTCGTAAAATATATTTTATTTTCCGGTGCGTGGCGAAAACCGAGCGGTAATTGGATTATACGCGCATTGACAATTACCACCCGGTTAATGTGTGAGACCTTACCGCTAAGTGAAATACTGATTTTGTATTGTTTCATCGTATTTTGTCAGACCCCTGAGGCGGGTGCTATTCTGTTCGTGTCGGATCCATTTCATTAAAGACTGTACCATGTTCCAGTCTGGAGCCCCTTTTGTGCTTTTTTTTTTGCTATTTCACTTTGTGTACATTTGAACTCTCTCTTTTGTTACAAGTTGAGATTGAGAAACATGCATCATGCTATGCTGTGTTAAGGCATTCACCATCACATCATGGTGCAAGCCACTCTGGGCCTTCCAGGCACTTGTGTGCCGGATAGAGATGGCCTGTGAAAGGTACAGAAAGCTGCAAAGCCATGTGCACAGACTAACTGTGGGCTTCGCTTGCAAAGACCAATATGCACTGAAAAGCAGAGGGCGGTGCAAGAGACCCTCAAATTGAGTGGGTATACTATAGATGAGGTGAAGCGGACTGCCGATATTCTAACGGTCAACATCAAGTACGTATCAGTGGAATAAAGCCTTCTCGTATCCTTCAGGCCCGGAGCAGCCACATGCGGAGGAAGCTGCCACATTTCTGCCAGGAGCCAACGCGTGCGGCACATGTAGAGTCGCCCCTGCAGCGCGCGTGCCCCTTTGGCCCGGACCACCCCCCGAGGCGCGGGTTCCCTTTGTCCCCGCAGCCTCACGCCAACCCCACAGCTGGGAGCCCCTGGCGCCTCGCGCTCATCCCACCCGACGAACCTTTAGGGGTTTTTTTTTTCCTTAAACTTGAACTTTCTTTAATAAATGGAAGTCCGACCGCCAGGCGCACACACAGCCTCCACGTGCTTTCAAGCAGACAAGTCCGGGGCAGGAACGAACTAGTCTGCGCATGCTCCTCCTCAGACCACCCCCCGAGGCGCGGGTTCCCTTTGTCCCCGCAGCCTCACGCCAACCCCACAGCTGGGAGCCCCTGGCGCCTCGCGCTCATCCCACCCGACGAACCTTTAGGGTTTTTTTTTTCCTTAAACTTGAACTTTCTTTAATAAATGGAAGTCCGACCGCAGGCGCACACACAGCCTCCACGTGCTTTCAAGCAGACAAGTCCCGGGGCAGGAACGAACTAGTCTGCGCATGCTCCTCCTCAAGCTCTGTATCCTGAGTGTGGTGTGTGCGCCTGCGCCGCGCGGACTCTCTCCCTGGCCCTACCACGTGGCTTCCCGGAGCTGAAGAACTTGGCCAGTAATTAAAGTAACAGTGGAGGGCTGGAGGCAGAGGGCGTGCAGCAGCACAGTTATTGTGGTAGGGGCTAAAGCAACCCGGCGCAGTAGATAAGTAAATTGTACTGATGGTGGGAACTGGAGATAAGAGGGTGGTGGCGTTCAGCTTATGATTGAGAAAAAGCTCATTCCATTTCATCATGCTGATCAATCCATAGACTGGGTTGTGTCCATCTACCAGCAGGTGGAGATAGAGAGCAATCCTTTTGCCTCCCTATATGTGGTCATGTGCTGCCGGAAACTCCTCAGTATGTTCTCTATCTCAGCAGGTGGTGGTCACACACAGCAGCAGCTCTGGCTAGGTCTCCAAGCCTAATTTTTAGGTTTTGTTGAAGTGCCTGGGGTTGAGGGCTCTTCTTGAGCAAGTGCAAACCTGGTGGCACCAGGTCCCTCCTTTTCTCCCCCTCCCGCTGGCTCCGTTAAAAAAAAAAAAAAAAATTTTTTTGAACGTCCTTAAGGGCATTTATTTCGACGTTTATTTAAACGTTTATTGCAGCTACTCACTGGGACATCAGTTCGTTACAGCTCGGAGAGGAAAGCAGGTAATTTTTACCTTTTTGTAGCGGGCAGGGGGTTCCCCGATTGATCTCCACGTGGCCTATGGCGTCGGAGGGCGAGGGCGCAAAGAATCGCTCCCCGGATCGCGTGTGCGCTTCTAGAGGGGATGCGGGAGTCTTAAAGCCTGATTCGCCCTTGTTGGGTGGCAGTTTGGAGACCGATGAGTGTCCCGGTTCTTCCTCCGGTGTGGCGGTTTTTCCCGCCATAAACGCCCATCCCCCGCTGCTCGCCTCCGCCATCTTGGCCGGCCACGCTGCTCGGACGGCTTCTTCTTGGGCCGCCCTTGAGGTGGGAGACGCTATTGCCATGAACGCCTTGATTTGGGCGACGTCAAAAAAGCGGCTAAGTTAAGCGCCGTTCTTCCCGCGTGGCTCCTTCGCGGAGTGTCGCGCCGGACGCCATCTTGGATGCACAGCATGTCTCTCCCCCGCTCTTGCGAGCGCCGGTTGAGGGTGCGTCTAGGGCTGTGGCCCAGGCTGCGGAAGTGCATAGTCTGGGGGTTTCTCCCCCGAGTTTATTTTGCTGCTGCATCAGGCCTTCCTTATGCAAAACGCTGCCCCTGCTCCCTCGTCTGATAAAGAGGTTGAGGCCCCCGGAAGTAAACGCCCTCGGGTGGATTCCCAGGCCTTGGAGGACTTTGTCCTCCTCCGATGTAGATGAGGGCAGCGTATCTGAGTTCTCCCAACGGTCCTTTGGGGATTCCTTGGAGGAGACGGATCCCGCTCGGATGGAGCGGATGACCCCTCTGCAGCGCGGATCTTTCGCTCAGAGGATTTGCCCAACCTGTTATTGCAGGCCATGAGCATTTTGAAGATTTCCTGTCCGGAGGACGTCTCTCCCTCAGCCCCTGTTGGCTCCGCCATTATGCTGGGGACGAAGCGCCCGCCTAGAACCTTCCACGTGCATGATGCCATGCACACCTTGATTTCGGCTCAATGGGATGTCCCGGAAGCGAGCC
Source organism: Microcaecilia unicolor (assembly GCF_901765095.1). Taxonomy (NCBI): domain Eukaryota; kingdom Metazoa; phylum Chordata; class Amphibia; order Gymnophiona; family Siphonopidae; genus Microcaecilia; species Microcaecilia unicolor. The sequence goes on along the minus strand of NC_044038.1, from coordinate 209,246,713 downwards.
TCAAAGTGGCTAGGGCTATGTCCCGCCTCTATCCTTTGCCTGAAGGTGAACGTGAGGCCTTTCTGTGGCCTACCGTGGATTCTTTAATCACTGCAGTGACTAAGAAAAAGGCGTTGCCGGTGGAAGGTGGCACGGCCCTAAAGGACGCCCAAGACAGAAGATTGGAGGCGGCCTTAAGGTCGTCCTTTGAGGCGGCTGCTTTAAGTTTGCAGGCCTCAGTGTGTGGCTCCTATGTGGCTAGGGCGTGCCTGACTATGGTGCAGCGGGCTTCCCCCTCGGATCCTTCCTTGAGGGCTGATTGGCCGGCCCTGGAATCGGGCTTGGCCTATTTGGCAGACTTGCTGTATGATGTCTTGAGAGCCTCGGCTAAAGGTATGGCTCAGACAATCTCTGCGCGGCGGTGGCTTTGGCTGAAGTATTGGTCTGCTGACCACGCCTCTAAGTCCCGCCTGGCTAAATTGCCTTTTAAAGGCAAGCTGCTCTTTGGGGTCGAGCTGGACAAAATTGTAACCGATCTCGGCACGTCTAAGAGCAAGAGGTTACCAGAGGTCAGGGCTCGGGCCAGTACTCGCCCCGGTACCTCCAGAGGACGGTTTCAGGAAGCCCGTCGGTACCGCCCGGGCAGGTCGGGCTCTTCTGCCCCCTCTTCCTTCAAGAGGAACTTCTCCCCCAAGCAGCATTCCTTTCGCAGAGACCGCCGTCCCGGAGGTGCGCCCTCCGGTCCTCCCCCAGGGTCTCGTACCCAATGACGGGGCCTTGGTCCACGCCCCAGTGCAGATTGGAGGACGGCTGTCCTCGTTTCTGGGCGAGTGGACCAGAGTAACTTCAGACGCTTGGGTGCTGGAAGTCATCAGAGACGGCTACAAGCTAGAGTTCTGCCGACCCTTAAGAGACGGGTTTGTACTCTCTCCCTGCAAGTCTCTGGTCAAAGCTGTGGCAGTGCAGCAGACTTTGGACAATCTGATCCGCCTGGGCGCGGTCGTTCCGGTGCCAGTAAATCAGCTTGGCAAGGGACGTTACTCCATTTACTTTGTGGTACCAAAGAAAGGAGGTTCTGTCCGGTCTATCCTCGACCTCAAAGGGGTCAATCGGGCCTTGAAAGTTCGGCACTTTCGCATGGAGACTCTCCGCTCTGTTATAGCGGCAGTGAAGACAGGGGAGTTCCTGGCATCCTTGGACATCAAGGAAGCGTACTTGCATATTCCCATCTGGCCTCCTCATCAACGCTTTCTGCGTTTTGCAGTCCTGGGCCGACACTTCCAGTTCAGAGCCCTCCCGTTCGGGTTGGCTACTGCTCCGCGGACCTTCTCCAAAGTAATGGTGGTCATCGCGGCCTTCCTGAGAAAGGAAGGAGTCCAAGTCCATCCTTATCTGGACGACTGGTTGATCCGAGCCCCCTCTTATGCAGAGTGCGGCAAAGCTGTGGACCGGGTGATTGCTCTTTTGAGCTCCCTGGGGTGGATCATCAACTGGGAGAAAAGCCAGCTGCGCCCGACTCAGTCCCTGGAGTATCTGGGAGTTCGATTCGACACCCAAGTGGGCAGAGTGTTCCTGCCGGACAATCGGATTGTCAAACTTCAGGCTCAGGTGGACCAGTTCCTAGTAGCCTCTCCTCTTCGGGCTTGGGACTATGTGCAGCTGTTGGGCTCTATGATGGCCATGATGGAAGTAGTGCCCTGGGCCAGGGCTCATATGAGACCACTCCAACACTCTCTGCTGCAGCGCTGGACTCCAGTGTCGGAGGATTATGCTGTGCGCCTTCCCTTGGACCCAGCAGTGCGCAAGGCGCTGAGCTGGTGGCTGAAGACAGACAAGTTGTCTGCAGGAATGCCTCTTGTGACCCCGGAGTGGATTGTGGTCACGATGGACGCCTCTTTGTTGGACTGGGGAGCCCACTGCTTGGGAAGGACAGCGCAGGGGCTCTGGTTTCCTGCAGAGGCAAAGTGGTCTATCAACCTCCTGGAACTCAGAGCCATTCGGTTGGCGCTTTTGGAGTTCCTCCCGGTACTGGCGCTGAAGCCAGTACGGGTCCTGTCGGACAATGCCACGGCTGTGGCCTATGTCAACCGCCAGGGAGGTACCAAGAGCGCCCCTCTAGCCAAGGAGGCTATGAATCTTTGCCAGTGGGCGGAAGCGAACCTGGAACAGCTGTCAGCGGCCCACATTGCCGGAGTCATGAATGTCAAGGCGGACTTTCTCAGTCGCCATACCTAGGATCCCGGAGAGTGGCAGCTATCGGCTCAGGCGTTCTTGGACATCACGAAGCGCTGGGGCCAGCCGAGCCTAGATCTGATGGCGTCATCGGCCAATTGCCAAGTGCCGCGCTTTTTCAGCAGAGGACGGGACCCTCGATCTCTGGGAGTAGATGCTCTCCTCCAACAGTGACCGACACAGGAGCTTCTCTATGTGTTCCCGCCCTGGCCCATGTTGGGCAGGGTGCTAGACCGGGTGGCAAAGCATCCGGGCCGGGTAATCCTGGTGGGTCCGGACTGGCCCAGACGTCCCTGGTATGCGGACTTGATCAGGCTCTCAGTGGACGAACCTCTGCGACTGCCAGCGGAGCAGGGCCTGTTGCATCAGGGTCCCGTGGTGATGGAGGATCCCTCCCCCTTTGGTCTTACGGCCTGGCTATTGAGCGGCAGCGTCTGAGGAAGAAGGGCTTCTCAGACAAGGTCATCGCCACTATGCTGAGAGCGAGGAAGCGCTCTACTTCTACTGCTTACGCCAGGGTTTGGCGTACCTTTGCAGCGTGGTGTGAAGCAGGCTCACTTTCTCCCTTCACTGCTCCAATTTCTTCAGTGTTGGCGTTCCTGCAAGAAGGTCTGGAGAAAGGCCTGTCGCTCAGTTCCCTTAAAGTCCAGGTTGCGGCTCTGGCTTGTTTCAGGGGTCGCCTGAATGGTGCTTCCCTGGCTTCGCAGCCAGATGTGGTGCGTTTTCTCAAGGGAGTTAATCACCTGCGCCCTCCTCTGCACTCAGTGGTGCCTGCGTGGAATCTCAATCTGGTACTAAGAGCCTTGCAGAAGCCGCCTTTTGAACCCTTGTCAAGGGCATCTCTGAAAGACCTGACGTTGAAAGCAGTCTTTTTGGTGGCTATCACTTCAGCCAGAAGAGTTTCCGAGCTCCAGGCGCTCTCATGTCGAGAGCCTTTTCTGCAGTTCACTGAGGCAGGAGTGACTATTCGCACAGTGCCTTCCTTCCTGCCCAAGATTGTTTCTCGCTTCCATGTGAATCAGCAGCTCTGTCTCCCTTCCTTTCGTAGGGAGGACTACCCAGAGGAATACTCTGCTCTCAAATATCTGGATGTGAGACGAGTCATCATCAGATACTTGGAAGTGACCAATGATTTCCGGAAATCGGATCATCTGTTTGTCCTGTTTGCAGGAAGCCATTGCAGCGGCTTATGTGGCCGCAGGGAAGGTGCCGCCTATCCAGCTGAAGGCTCACTCCGCTAGAGCTCAGGCGGCCTCGATGGCAGAGGCCGGGTCCGTCTCCTTGGAAGAGATTTGCAAGGCGGCAACTTGGGCATCGGCCCATACCTTCTCCAGACATTACCGCTTGACTGTGGCTGCTCGGACGGAGGCCCAGTTTGGAGCTTCAGTGTTGCGGTCAGGGATTGCTATGTCCCGCCCTGGGTGAGTACTACTTCGGTACATCCCACCAGTCTATGGATTGATCAGCATGATGAAATGGAAGGTAAAATTATGTATCATACCTGATAATTTTCTTTCCATTAATCATAGCTGATTAACCCATAGCCCCTCCCAGATATCTGTACTGTTTATATTCTGGTTGCATTTCAGGTGCAAGTTTAGTCTTCAGTTCAGGAGGACTTCATGTTCAAGTTTTTTCAATTGGATTCTTCAAGAGTTGAGACGAGTTTGTGTTACAGTGAGCTGCTGCATTCCTCTCCCCTCCGTTTTACGGGGCTGGATTGAGACCTAAATTCTGCCGGCGCTCCCTCCCGCTTCGGGCGGTTGTAGGGCAGCTTTGTACCCCTCCCGCTTCGGCGGTGTTAGGGTCAGTCAGCTCCTCCCGCGGTTGCGGTTGCAGGATAAGCCAGATCCCCCCGCATCGGCGGGTGTGGTGTCCCTCCCCCGCTCCGCGGGGATGAGCTGGACGGATTCCCCTCCCCCATGAGCTGGGTTAATTCCCCTCCCCCGTTTCGGCGGTGGTGAGCTGGGCAGAGTGTCCCTTTGTGGGTGTAATTCTCTAAGTGCTGAGTCCTGCGGATGGAGTTTGGATATCGACATACTGAGGAGTTTCCGGCAGCACATGACCACATATAGGGAGGCAAAAGGATTGCTCTCTATCTCCAACTGCTGGTAGATGGACACAACCCACCAGTCTATGGATTGATCAGCTATGATTAATGGAAAGAAAATTATCAGGTATGATACATAATTTTACCATAGTGTTTGGGACGTGAGAGAATCAGAGTGGCGTGGCTGGGATGGGATGGGAAATGATAGAGTGCTGGATGGCTGAGGAGGGGAACCGGAACGTTGGGTCAGGCAGGAGGGGAGCAAGATGAGTGGGACAAGTTTGAGGGAGAGAGAGATTGATCTGTGGGAATAGCCAAGACCTGTCGCTTCTTTCTCTTTAACATCAGCAAAATTCGCCCTTTCCTCTCTGAGCACACCACCCATAATCTCGTCCACGCTCTCATTACCTCTTGCCTTGACTAGTACTGCAACCTACTCCTTACTGGCCTCCCACTTAGCCATCTTTCCCCCCTTCAATCTGTTCAGAACTCTGCTGCACGTCTTATATTCCGCCTGAACCGATATTCTCATATCACCCCTCTTCTCAGGTCACTTCACTGGCTTCCAATCAGATACCGCATACAGTTCAAGCTTCTCCTTCTTACCTACAAATGCACTCAGTCTGCAGCCCCTCATTACCTCTCTACCCTCATTTCCCCTTACGTTCCCGCCCGTAACCTCCGCTCACAGGACAAATCCCTCCTCTCAGTACCCTTCTCCACCACCGCCAACTCCAGGCTCCGCTCATTCTTTCTCGCCCCACCCTATGCTTGGAATAAACTTCCTGAGCCCTTACGCCAAGCCCCCTCCCTACCCATCTTCAAATCCTTGCTCAAAGCCCACCTCTTCAATGTTGCTTTCGGCACCTAACCTTTATACCTTTCAGGAAATCTAGACTGCCCCTATTTGACTGACTGTACATTTGTCCTTTAGATTGTAAGCTCCTTTGAGCAGGGACTGGCCTTCTATGTTAAATTGTACAGCGCTGCGTAACCCTAGTAGCGCTTTAGAAATGTCAAGTAGTAGTAGTAGAATAGGGTGAGGAGAGCTAGTGGGAGAGTGACAGAGACTGCTGGAGTTTGGCAGGGGAAGAGGGCCTTAAAAAGGAATGAACCTGGGACAGCAAGAGAAACTAGAGAGAACAGGCTGGTGGAAAAGAAGGGAGATCATGGGATTGGGTAAAAGCTAGATAGGATTGCATGCTTGCCACCCTTAAAATGACGGAGGATCTGGCTTTTACCTTCTGGCTGCTCAGGAATACAGCAGAGGGGAGGGGGGGATTGGCCACATCAGTGACATTCCTAGGTCGGCTGCCACCTGAGGTGGATTGCCGCTGCGCACCCCCTCTCTGGGTGCAGCAGCACCCCCCCCCCCCCCCCCCCCCCAGCACATTTCTCTTACATCCAGGGGGTGCTGGGAGCAGCTGCTCGGCTGTCAGCTCCGCCGGTTCCCTACCCTGGAACAGGAAGTAACCGAGGGATCAGGGAACCGGCGGAGCCGGCCAGCTGCTCCGTGCACTTGGGGTGAACCACCCCGCCCTCGGTACGCCACTGGGCCACAGCTTCTCGGAGTGGTGGGCTGCCCTTAAACTTAAACACACATTCAGAGGATGAGATCATTGGAACAGCATTATTGCTAAGAAGATGATCTGGAGATATCATCCCAATGTGCTGCTGACCGGCATATTCAGAGGCAGTATCCGGATACTAGCACCTTTTTATATGGACAAGTGCTGCTCACCACAATCTCAGAGGCAGTATCTGGTACAAGCACTGGCTATCTGAATAAGTGCTGCTGACCGGGATATTCAGAAGCATTATCCGGATAAGAGCACCTGCTATCCGGATAAGTGCTTCTAACCAGGATATTCAGGGGCAGTATCCAGATAACAGCACCTGTGATCCTGATAAATATCTGGATGATGCCTCTGAATATCCTTACAGATTGCCTCTGCATTATCCCCTGGATTCTGTGTTGCGTGACCGAACTTGCCTAAATCCAGGCGTGTTCTGTATTTGCATGTGCAATTTAATTAGTTAACCAGTCAGTCAGCGCCGATAATTGCCACTTAATAGGCAATTATTGACACAAATTAGCTTTATTTACAATTTTCGTGCACAACTTGCTAGGCTCATTCTGTAAATGCATGCAGCCAAAAGGGGCATGGCCATGATGTAGAATGGACGGATCGTGGGCTTTGCGAAAAGTTATGCACATGGTTATAGAATACTCCTGCACCATGCCTAACTTAAGGCGCTGATATTTACACCAAGTTTTACTTGGCATAATTTCCCGTGACTAGGTGCGCATAAGGGCCCTAGTCACATTTTATAAACCGCGCCAAAAGTTAGGCGCAGTTTATAGAATACACCTAGGTGGACATTTTTTTGAGGTGCCATATATATATTTTTTTATATACATTTTATTTTATTTTTAATTATTATTTTTTTTATAATGACGTTTGTATCCCACATTTTCCCAAACAGAGTTCAGGTTCAATGTGGTTTACAATCCAATTATAAGCAGGTACTATAATCTAGCCCTATGTAGATAGTCCTGGGGTGGAGCCAGAGCGGTCCAGAACTTATCCAGATCGTTGGACTATTCAGTCTGCTGTCAGGATAACATCTGGATAATGTAGTACAGATAGTGGTCCTAAGTTATCCACGTAAAAGCATGTTAGTTCTCTGTATTGCAGACTGAATATTGCCACTATCCAGATAAGTTGCAACACTGACTGCCTTATCCCGATGCTCAATGCAGGCCACTCTGGATAGTGGCCACTGAATATCTGGCTGTTTTTTTGACTATTGCAACAGGCATTTCCAAAAACGCCACCATGGTTGAATATGAATTAACCCCCTCCCCACCAAATCAAAAACAAAATTATGAAAGCAAAATTTCAGAAATGCTCATGAGCTGGCCAGCTAGCTGTCACCTGGGTCACAAGGAACTACACATCCAGTCAGTGGGTTTGGTTAGGTGATGTACTCTAGTCTCTTTATAATGCTGTCCCTGCTGCCAGTTGTCAGGTTACTCAGTTCTAGGCTGGCGATTTTAGGACAGTGTTGGATTTCTGACCATGCTTTGTGGGACTTGCAGCACTGATTTCAATGGGCAGGATCAGGCACTACAAATCTCATACTGCTTTGGGATGTAAGCTCAAAACCTGGACTGACTAAGAAGTTTTCGGCCTGGAACTGGGTAACTTAGCAGCTCTGCAGAGGGCAGAAGGATATGAAAATCAGCTGTGTAATTTTCTAGCAGCTTGGTAACAGCCAATGTTGTTCCTGGTGTCATGAGAAAGGAGGGCAACGTTCATGTCTGTAGCTGCCACATACGTTGGCTTATTTGAATCTCAGAGGAATTAGTTGAGTACGAGTGAATTGTTTATTCTTCTCTGAGGTCAGAAGTTATGCAGTGATGCCTGACCTAAGAGTGGGTTATGCTATAATTTGCTTTAATCATTAATCAAAATAGAAATCTTATATTGCTAATTACTGGAATTAGATGTCCATTTCTTTCTCTTTTCCCTGTTTGTACATCTCTTGGCCCAGTGGTGATTTTTTTCTTTCTTTTATATTTTAAGTTCAAATCTGTTTATTAACAGTTTTTCCTAACATATAATCAAACTTCAGCAAGAAGTTTCAGTGACTGTAAAGTATGAAATCATATGCTGAGTACAAAATTAAGTAGTTTGATTCAATTGTTCTTGCATCTATGAGAACTTCTCTGCTTTTCCATGAACCCTCTTCATATTTATGGTATGTGGAGGGGCATAATCGAATGGGGCCCCCGCCCAAGTTTTCCTGAGGGCGTCCTCACAGGACATCCCCATGAAGGGGTGGGGAAACCCGTATTATCGAAACAAGATGGGCATCCATCTTTCGTTTCGATAATACGGTCGGGGATGCCCAAATCTCAACATTTAGGTCGACCTTAGAGATGGTCGTCGTTAGAGATGGTCATCCCCGGTTTTCGGCGATAATGGAAACCGAGGATGCCCATCTCAAAAACAACCAAATCCAACTCATTTGGTCATGGGAGGAGCCAGCATTCGTAGTGCACTGGTCCCCCTGACATGCCAGGACACCAACCGGGCACCCTAGGGGACACTGCAGTGGGCTAACTGATGCACTAACTGAATGGAAAAAGCCCTTCCCGTACTGATCCCTTAGAGATTTAGAAAGGAACGGGCATGCATGAAGGAAATCGCGTACAAATGAGCTGCTCACTGTTAGCTCATTTGCACACGATTTCCTTCCTAAGGAGGGGAAGCCAGTGCAGAGCAGCCAAGCATTATGTGTGGCTGCTCTGCGCATGCCAAAGACGGCTTCATACATGCAGACAAGCTGCGTGTATAATAGCCATGTACAACCTTAAATAAATTGCCATCTACAACCTTAGAAAAATAGAAGTCCAGGTGAAAATGTCCGAGTGCTCGTCAGAGACGTCTTTTTTTTTTTTTTTTAGAGTAAGAGTGAAGGACGTTCTTTGCTATGCCTGTCCAAAATGTGGGTGTTTCTGTGAGAAAGACATCCACGCCTGCTATGTCTCTGGCACCCCCTTTATCTATTTGGATTTTGGGTCACAAGTGGCAGCAATGGAATTTGAACCTGCCACCTCTGGATTGCAAGACCAGTGCGCTAACCACTAGGCCACTCCTCTATGCTTCCACTGACATACACATACCTCCCCTCCCAGGGACCTGCATACTGCTGCGATGGACCTGAGTATGACATTTCAGGCTGGCAAAAAAAGTTTTTAAAGTGGTTTTTTTTCAGGGTGGGAGGGGGTTAGTCACCACTGGGGGAGTCAGGGGAGGTCATCCCCGATTCCCTCCGGTGGTCATCTAGTCAGTTCACGCACCTTTTTGAGGCTTGGTCGTAAGAAAATGGACCAAGTAAAGTCGCCCAAGTGCTCGTCAGGGACGCCCTTCTTTTTTCCATTATCACTCGAGGACTCCCATCTGTTAGGCACGCCCCAGTCCCGTCTTCGCTACGCCTCCCACACGCCCCTAGGAACTTTGGTCATCCCCGCGACGGGAAGCAGTTGGGGATGCCCAAAATCGGCTTTCGATTATGCCGATTTGGGCGACCCTGAGAGAAGGACACCCATCTCCCAATTTGTGTTGAAATATGGGCACCCTTCTCTTTCGAAAATAAGCCTGATAGTAACATAGTAGATGACAACAGATAAAGACCTGTACGGTTCATCCAGTCTGCCCAACTACATAAGAGACAGTATTTCACCACTGAAGTGTCCTTCTAGTCTGTGACAATAAGTTTTACAGCAATCACTATTAAAAAAATCAAACAATCTGCTTTCATCTTTAGACAAGGGATGATTTCAACCCCAACCAGTGTGATATGTCCTTCCTAATCCTTCTCCTTACAGCAGGTGAGTTGAAAGGTAGAACTCTACGCTAGCCCTATCTGATACTTTTTGTGTTTGTTTGTTTTTTTAATTTTTAAATTTTAAAAATGTTAAAACAATTTTTAACAAAATTGTCACCTAATCCTCTGCAGCATTTTGCTACAAGGAACTATGAGGTTGATATTCAAAGTGATTTAACTGGCCAGAAACAGCTCCTGGCTAGTTAAATTGCTTGTTCAGGGCTAACCGGTCATATTCAGTGGCACTTAACTGGTTAGTGCTGCTGAAAATTTATTTATTTATTTGTTACATTTGTACCCCGCGCTTTCCCACTCGAGGCAGGTTCAGTGCGGCTTACATAGTAATAGGGGTTACAAGGTATAGCAGAGAGAAATCAAGCTGTGGTATGACAGAATAATGATGGCGATATGCAGATAGGTGGGATGGGCAAGTAAGAAGGGGGTAGGAAAGGCAAGGGATAAGTGCTGAATATCGCACTTAGGGGCCCTTTTACAATCCGGCACTACCGCCGGCCCACCATGTGAGGCTCACAGGGAAATAGCCCTACAGAGCCGGCAGTACTGCCACCCCTACCGCTCGCCATTTCCGGCGTGACCAGAAATATTTTTTTATTTTTACCGCTGGGTTAGCGTGGGAGCCCTTACCGCCTCCTAAATATGAGGCGGTAAGGGCTCCCCCAGTAAATGGCCACGCAGCAAGTTTGTACTTACCACACAGCCATTTCCTTTTTTTTTTTGTTAAAAACCCAGTGCAGTAAAAGGGGCTTGGCAAATTCATGAGCCGACACCACCGCAGGGCCTCTTTTACTGCAGCTTGGTAAAAGGGCCCCTTAACCAGCTGTGGTGTAGCTGTCTGTTTAAACCTGGAAATTTTACCTCAGAACCCCAATGTGGCTTGCAGTGAATTTCCAGGCATAACGCCAGCGCCAGTCAGCAAAACGCTGAGCACCCCTTTATGAACCAGGAGGAGTGGCCTAGTGGTTACAGCACCGGTCTTGCAATCCAGAGGTAGCCGGTTTAAATCCCACTGCTGCGCCTTGTGATCTTGGCCAAGTCACTTAACCCTCCATTGCCTCGGGTACAAACTTAGATCATTGTGAGCCCTCCTGGGACAGAAAAATATCCAATGTACCTGAATGTAACTCACCTTGAGGTGCTATTGAAAAAGGTGTGAGCAAAATCTAAATAAATAAATAAAAATACCAGTGACATACTGGCAGAGTTTTATCCAACAGCAATCATGTCCGCCTGATGAGAACCTCTTTTCACCCCCCCCCCCCCCCAAAGATGACAAGGGATTTTCAAGAGCCCACCTAGTACATCACTGCCACGTAGGGAATCATCTCACTAATCTGCTGTTCTGGTTTGTGTGATGCTCAGTCCCTGACAAATAAAATGTCATTTCTGCATTCTGTTAATTGAGTTGCGTTACTGGCTGTTGCTTCCCTGAGAAGTGAACTGGTTCTTTTCTTGTATTATGAGACTGAGTTTGAGTAATTCAGCCAGGATTTCATTATTGGGTTAAAAAATTATTATGTTTGTGTTCCTCAAATTTCCAGTGTACAGTTTTCTCTTTTCCAAGAGCTGTTGACCTTTCTGGTTTTTGGACTCTGTGCTTCAACTTGTCTGCGTCCCAATAGATATGAGCAGTTGTGAGTGAAGTGAGTAGCGGAACCAAGCACAGTGACCATCGGGTTAGAGAATAATCAAAGGTCTGCATTCCGCATCCACTTGTTTTTGCTAAAAGTGAGAAAACATCCTTCTGCCCTGCAAATTGTATTAGCAGGGGCAGGTAGTGAAGTTTAATTTGTAACTGACAAAGGTGCCAGATTTCAAAGATCTTAATGTTTCTTTGACTCCATCACAATGTTAATCTTTAAACCTGGTACCAAGTTGAGAAAAGAAAGTTTTTAGCCTTTTATTTTTTAAATTTGAAAGCAATTCAGGAACCGATAGGTGATAGATTCTATTAGGAATTATTTTTATTATTTAGGACTGTGTGTACCAATATTTGGTACAAAACTAGAACCATTATTTCTCCTACACATTATTCTGACAGAAGTAATTGATACATTTCTAATTAAGAATCTATACTGGAATTGCCCCATGCAGTTTAGGCCCCAATGCTCAGATTTTGCAGAAAGATTCATGAGAGAATCATGGGAAATCCTCTCTTCCAACAGCCTAATGCCCTTGTTTTGGGCACTGTTTTTCTGAGCATTGGGGAGGAATACAAAATGACCTTAACATGAGCTTAACAACTTTAGCATGCTGCTTGCGATGTTCCTCTGCGCACTCGTTCCCGCGCTCTGGGCCTCTGAACATTCTGCGCAAATAAATGCGAGTGCTAGTATAGCACCTTTGCGCATCGGTGTCCTACCTGTCAATATTCGGCAGTATCTGGTGAATATGGCAAAGCTTCAAGGTGTCTGGCTCACACAGATGAGCTTCACTCAAGTCCTTCAGGTGTGAAAGATAGAGGGGAAAGGAAACAGCCCACACCACTAAAGGAAAGATTTTTAAGAAAGTGAGTTTTGAGAGAATGTGAAATTTACCATGATTCAAACTCAGGAGTCTGTGTTTTAAAATAAGCAGATTTTCAGCTGAGCCACAAAGGCCACTTGGAGTCAGTCTATCTTCAAGGAACAAGAGCATACGCCTTGTAGCGCTATAGAAATGCTAAATAGTAGTAGTAGTAGCTCTACAGGTAGAAAGTTTTCAATATTTGCTATACCGCACATTAAGCAGGGTTATCTGGGTGGTTTACAATATTATAAAAAAGAAGGGTGGGGGAGAAAGAGAAAAAAATGTTCACTCCCCAGAGGAGCCCATTGGACCAGCAAGAATTGTGCCTAATCAGTAATCATATGTAAGGAGAGCCCACAGGGGGCCAAGATGGAATTGGGAGTGGACATGTGAGAGACATTGTGCCTGGGTTGACATCTGTTCAACATTTCTACTCCTTCAGGTTATGGGGAAACGAAAAGGGAAGACCTGTCCCTCCAAGCACCAGTCCTTGCATATGGAACAGACAACTCTATCTGGTTCTAGTGATTTTCTCCGCAGAGCTATGACTGCAGATTCAAGGATACTGTGGTGGAAGTGTTGACCTGGTCTTGTGGAGTCCAGACCAGAGGCTGACTCCCCTTACCCCAGAAGTGATGTGATCTCAACAGAGGGTTCAGGAGCAGCTGTGGCACTGATTGCTGTGAGACTGTTTCCTGACTCTGGAGGAACAGCAGCACTTGACTTTGCCTTGGCTGGGGACATACATACTGTAAAAGGAAATCTGGTTCAAACTATTGCAAAGGTGGGTGACAGCACTCCTGAGCAAGTAGTTTCAGCATTTGGGGAATTGCATAAACCTGCAATAACTGATTGGGACACCATTAAGACTCAATACATCTCTGAAGGCATCTTTTCAAACCTTACAAGTAAATCATGGACTGGTTGTGCCTACCATGGAGCAACATGGAGAATTCTTGGTTTGCCATGATAGCAGGCTGAGGAAGCTTGAGGAACAGCTGGGAGAGGTCTGGTGGTGTCGCTGATGAAGGAAAGGGAGATGATGAATTACAGGTTAGAGCACATGGAAAATCAGTTGTGGAGAAATAACCTGAGACTTGAATTTCCCGAAATCTATATTGATTTCTTTAGTGGAGGTGATACAGAAATGCCTTCGAGAGGTTTTGATAATCAGTGCCTCCTATAATACGAGCTCAATATTTGGTAGTTGGGGTTACTTTGGGAAGTTCAACTCTAGTAAACTGGTCCTCTGGTTCCATGGAAGTGACAGCTTTCCTCAAGCGTTCACGATGCAATCATGGATAGAATTCTTATGACTTTTCTTGGAGCAGGACTAGAATTTAGTTTTGTGTTGTTATTTCCATCATATTCATGAGTGGTTCTTGGCTCTATGATCCATGTATTCCCCGATGTTGCTGAAGTGACACAGAGGCACAGCAAGGAGTTCTGGTCCTTCAAAATTTCTTTCTAAGAGGCAGATGCAGCAACCAAACGTAAAAAAATCTAAATCGTTAAAGTCCCTAACGATTTTAAAATAACGAAAAATGCACCAAAAAAAAAAGTCACACATGCTGAGATCGGTATTGAAACGTACAATGTATCAAAAAATCACAATACACATCGTTAATCGGCCCCCAAATCATGCGCAGAGCAGCCAAGCGTTATGTTAGCTGCTCTGCGCATGCCACAAACAGTCAAAACACAGTCAAATCACAAGCACATGGCTCCCAAATCAAAACAAAAATAAAAAAAAGGGTCGGGAGGGGGCAAGGGCGCTCATCAGGAGCGTCCTGTACGGACGGCCTTGCCCCCCCCCCGCTGCTCCCCACTTTCCGCCGCTCCCCCACCCCGAAAAAGCAAAATTCTAGCAGCCCCTGCCCCCCTCCCTTCCTCACTACTCTCTCACCTCAGCTCCGCCTCCCGACATCCTCCGTCCTGTGCCCCGCCCCCTTTTGGGGTCGTCGCCGCCATTCCCCTCCTCCATCGGGCCCCCCTCCCTCTTACCGGGCCCGTGCAGCGCCTCTCTCCTCTGTCCGAAGGCGCTGCACGGGCAAGAAGAAAGCTGATGCCTGCCTTCGCCCAGCTTCGATGGCGCGTCTTTCTCCTGCTGCGCCCGCCCCTGTCTGACGTCAGTAACCTCGTAGGTTACCGACGTCAGACAGGGGCGGGCGCAGCAGGAGAAAGACGCGCCATTGAAGCTGGGCGAAGGCAGGCATCAGCTTTCTTCTTGCCCGTGCAGCGCCTTCGGACAGAGGAGAGAGGCGCTGCACGGGCCCGGTAAGAGGGAGGGGGGCCCGATGGAGGAGGGGAATGGCGGCGACGACCCCAAAAGGGGGCGGGGCACAGGACGGAGGATGTCGGGAGGCGGAGCTGAGGTGAGAGAGTAGTGAGGAAGGGAGGGGGGCAGGGGCTGCTAGAATTTTGCTTTTTCGGGGTGGGGGGGAGCGGCGGAAAGTGGGGAGCAGCGGGGGGGGGGGGCAAGGCCGTCCGTACAGGACGCTCCTGATGAGCGCCCTTGCCCCCTCCCGATCCTTTTTTATTTTATTTTTTTATGTGTTTTCTGACGTCCTTTGGACCAATCACAGCGCTTTTAGCTCTGCTAATGCGCTGGGATTGGCTCAAAGTTTGTTTATTTTTTCACTTAATGATTTTTCCTGGCACAGAGCTGTCCTAACGAGAGGTCCAGACCTCTCGTTAGATTTCCTGCCTTTTTCCTGCGTAAAGGCAATCGGAAAAGGTTAGTGCATGTCGTTTCAATGGGGTTTTCACACTAATTGCTCATCTCCATTCCGTTTTCGTTAGCTGCTGGCTTCCTCGGTAAAAGCCCTTTGATGCATGCAACGGATCAAATTTTCCTCGTTGGAGAGTCATTAAAGGCTCATTTAGCTTTAGTGCATCTGCCTCTAAATGTTTTGTTCTTTATGGTGGTAGAAGTTATATTTTCTTTGAGCCTACTTTTTAATGACTAGGGAGGGCACTGGAGTTCTGATAAGCAGTAATCCTCCAGGGATATGACATGTATCTGACTTCATTTGCATGCAGCTTCATTCTACTCCTTGTAGCTTTTCTTTTTCTAGATAATTTTAGTCTTGGCCCCTTTATATTGTGGGCTTATGGTTATTCTTATTTCCTTGATGAATTGTGCCTCTATTTTTGTTCTGTTTTTTCAAGTAATGTTATTTGATTATTGTAAATATGCTTTAAATAAAACACACACATATATAGGTGAGCCTGTCCAGCTCCTCTTTACTGCCTAGTATTTAATGTATTTATTTCTTGCATTTGATATACTGCGCAAATAAATCCAGTATAGATGACTAAGCAGTTTACAAATAAAGTAATTCAGTGCTGGTGGCAGGGGGAGACAGACAGGAGGGGGAGAAGGCAGAAGAGACTGGGAATGAAAAGACTAATTGGGAGAGGAGTCAAAAGAGGCAGAGAAGAGGAAGGTTTTGAGAAGGACCTTTAGCCTGTAGAGAAGTGAGAGATGTAAGGGAAGAGGGAAGGGAGTTCCAGAGCCTAAGACTGAGACAGCTAAAAGCAGTGTCACGAGTGACAGAAAGACGAAGGACAGAGGGCGAGGGGACACAGAGAAGGTTGTCGGAGGAAGAGGGGGAGCAAAGAATTAGGAACTTATTTAAGTAGGAAGGGGCAGAGGGGGAATGGCATTTATAAACCAACATCAACAGCTTGAAACGGATACCAGAGGAGACAGGGAGCCAGTGATTGAGATGAAGGAAGGGGGTGACATGATCAAAACGATGTGCATGATGAATAAGTTTAACAGAAGTGGACTGGATCAATTGAAGACATTTCAGAGAGCAGAGATGGAGGCCGGCATAAAGAGAGTTACAGTAGAAGAGATGGGAGATTACCAGAGCGAGAATGAGAGAGTGAATAGAGTGAGGAAAGAGAAAGGAATGTACAGAGTGGACGTGGTGGAGAATGAAGAAAGAAGTTCTAACCACAGTCGATCTGAGCCCTAAAGGTTAGCTTAGAGTCAAAGATTACCCCCAGGATCTTGACAGAGTCCCTAAAACTGAGTGGTGTATCATGGAGCAGGGGAGCTGGAGGCAGGGGGCAGAGTGGGTTTACGAAAGCAGTGGACTTGGAGGAATTGAGAAAAAGCCCATTCTCTGAACCACGAAGAAACAGAGCTGAGGCATGAATTCAGGGCAGTGAGGGGGGGGAAGAGGGGTCAGAGATGCGACAGAGATGTTGTATATCTGCGTAGCAGAACGGTAAACACAGTTTGCCAGAAAGATATTGAAAAGAGCAGGAGAAAGGATAGAGCTGTGAGGATGTTGGAGTGGGTATGTTGAAAGGATCAATCAGAGAGATAACTGGAGAACCAAGAGAGGACAGAGTTGTACTACTGTGCTTGCTCCTAGTCCTTTCTCTACCCCTAATTCCTGCTTCCCATCTGGTTTCTGTGCCACATCTACTCTGCCCTCTGCCTAGCCACTCTGTCTACACTCCTGCCTAGCTGCAGTCATAAGCCTGAAATGCAGCCACCAGGTGTTACCTCTAAGCAATAAAAACACACAAAAAACCATACAGTGTCAGTCCAAGACCATGGAGCCCAGGATTCTGTCTCTAATGGTGGCCAGTCTGGGTTGCACATATCGAGCAGAGCACAAAAAGTAGAACTATTTCCAGGGATGAACAATGACTCTCCAAGTCTATCTGGCTAATTATTTTTTATGGACTTTTCCTCCAGGATCTTGTCTAACCCTCTTTTGATATTTGAATCCTAGTACGAGTCCCTCCCACTCCCAGTGGAGTAGATTATGAATGTTTACTGTCCTGTATTCCTAGTTGACCTCAGTGGTCACAGTCCAGGCACAGTATTTAGCACCTGGGTCATCAGGCTGGCCCTTATGGGGGTTGATACAGTGGTTTTCAAACTTTCATGGTTCATAGCTACCCCTAGACCACACATTTCCTCTCTGTTCATCTTTCTGCCCCATCTCCTTTGGCGTCGACATCAATGTCGTGAAGGTTTACCTTTGCTGGTGGGGATGCCCAAGCCCTAGCAGCTGAAGCAGTCCACTTTATTTATTTGTTTATTGCATTTGTATCCCACATTTTCCCACCTCTTTGCAGGCTCAATGTGGCTTACAATACATCATGAATAGTGGAAATAAGAAGAGAATAGACGTTTGGTATTACAGAAGGATTTTGGGTTACATGATAATGAAAAGCATGAGAGTAATATAACAAGAGAACATTTAAAGACAGTTTTAGATACATGTGGGGGAGTTCACATGTGTTAATCTTTGTGGTATGTCCTGTTAAAGAGTTGGGTCTTCAGTAGTTTGCGAAAGTTGGTTGCTGCCTGAGCAGCGAAGAAGTTGGCGGCATGCTTCCATCCAGCATGTGCCCTCTTTCTCTCCCACTCCCTCCTTCCAGTATCTTCTCTTCCCCCTTCCAGTGTCTGCCACCGCTTTCCTTCTCATTTCCTTCCAGTGTCTGTTCCCTTTTTTCCTCCCATCCAACATCTGTAACCTACTTTCAGCTTTGCAGGTTTTCTGCCCCCTTCCCCCACCCCCAAGTGACATTAATTTTTATGCTGGTACAGTCTGCACCTCTGAAACTGCCAAATGTTTCTGCCAATTTGGATGGGTTCAGCTGGGACAAGCCTGGAAAGCAGTACCAAGAGAGGTGGTAGAAAGGAACATGAAACCAGAGGATAGAAAGACACAGAGAAGAAAAAAAAAAAGGAGGGAGAAGAAATCACAAATAATGAGGACAGGGATCCACTGGAGTATACCATGGCACAGTCCATTATTAATTCACTAGTAACGAAGGCCCGTTTCAAATCGCAATGAAACGGGCGCTAGCAAGGCTCCCCTCCGTCCCTTTGTGTCTCCGGCCTCCCTGCAGCCTCCGTGCGAATGTGCTGTGACCCTGGCCCTTTTGGCACGCCCCCCAGCGTCCGTGACCGTTCCATTCCCCCCGATGTGTGTGTTGGCAGTGCACCCCCTTCCACCCCCACCGATGTCGTCGCTGCCGGCGCTCCCCCCTCTCCGAAGGCCCCCCCACCCCACTGACCTGCCGAAACAGAAGATTTCAGCGTCATGTGAATGCCCCTGCAGAAGGAACCGATAAAGTAACGTGTGCTCCGCCCTCGACGTCATCGCGTTTTGACGCGAGGGCGGAGCAGAGCTACAGTGCAGTACAACGTTGGAGCTGAGAACGTGCTCCGCCCTCAACGTCATAACGTTTGACTCGAGGGCGGGGCCCACAGACTGTGATTTTGTGTGGCTTCAGAGCTTCGAACTTACGAACCTGGCTTCAGTGACGTCAGTGCAAATAGAACGTTGAGGGTGAGTTTTATATATATAGATATGAAACAAAAACATTTTAACCAATTTCTGTTTTTAAATATTATAGGATTTTAGATATGGCACTCTGTACTTGTTTCTGTTTAGTAGATTCTTGTTATACCACCTTTCTGTGGTACAACCAAAGCAGTTTTTATATTATATTCGTACAGTTTTAAGTTTTGTACCTGAATACTTGACTATAAC
Source organism: Microcaecilia unicolor (assembly GCF_901765095.1). Classification (NCBI taxonomy): domain Eukaryota; kingdom Metazoa; phylum Chordata; class Amphibia; order Gymnophiona; family Siphonopidae; genus Microcaecilia; species Microcaecilia unicolor. The sequence continues at coordinate 209,227,996 of NC_044038.1, read as the reverse complement.
TCACTTTGAGCTACAACTGAAAAAGACTTGAGCTAAATCCAACATCCCTGCCCTTCTTCCCCTTAATGGTTATTCCTTGGAAATATTTTACATTTCACCTTTATTTACTACTAGTAAAAAAGGCCCGTTTCTTAAAGAAATGAAACGGGCGCTAGCAAGGCTATAGAGAGAGTGAGAGTGTGTATATGTATGTGTGTCTGTGTGTGTGTGACACAGAGAAAGTGTGTGTGTGTCTCTGTGTGAAACAGAGTGTGCACAGGTAGGGTGAAAATGAAGAGACAGCAGTGAAATTTTACATAGGACAGCTGAACCATTTGAGCCGTGTTTGTGTGTCTGTGTGAGAGAGTGTGCATATGTGTGTGGGTGAGATAGAGACAGTGTGAGTGTGTGTGTGCGTCTGTGTGAAAGAGAGTGTGAAAGGGTAGGATCAAAATGAAGAGACAGCATTATAATTGTACATAGCACAGCACAAACATTTGAGGCAGTTCTTGCCTTATCTCCCCTGCCGCCCCCTCCATACCCAACGATTCGTTCCTTGTCTTCCATCCCCTCTGTGTCCCAGTTAAGAGTGAGAGTGTGTGTGTATGTGTTGGTTTTTTTTCCTACCCTCCTATGCCCTCCATGTCCGTTGTTTGTGTGGAGAGCAGAGATCTATGATCTACATGGTCCTTTTAGCGTTGCTGTTGACATCGCGTAGCAACTGTGTGCTGCTGGTTTTCATTGTTCCGCGATGTGTCTTATGTCACGTTCCGTCGCTTAGTAAAGGGTTCGCGATGCAATTGGTTGAGTGTCATTGGTCCGCCCTCAACGTCATGACGTTTGACTACGGGGGGCGGGGCCAGCATTCATGGGTGAATTCCGGGTTTCACCACCATGCATTTAGAACGTTGGGACTTGTGGAGGCTTCAGAACATTGGCGGTGCGTTTTATATAGAGAGATACTGCAAATAATAAGAATATCTAAGGGCATGAGATCAAAAGGAGGGATCTTGAGGAAAAGCTGAATTTTTACTGAGAGGCTGTAGGAGTATTTGCTGTGATCTCACCCACCCTGTGTGCACATGAGAGCACCTTTACAGCCAAAATGGACGCTGCAACCTTTCACCTATATGTCTGACTACCAACTGTGCAGAAGTCAGCATTCCAGCTTGTAATAGATTTACTGAAGCCTGCACCACCTCCAAGGTCACTCTGTATCGGGAGAGAATGCATGTCCTTGGGAGAGAGGGAGAGAGAGTACGAGATAAGACGGACAAAGGAGGCTTCATACAGATGTTGGGAGTACATGATGGGATTATTTCTGATTGGCTCCCTGAAACATGAGTGGTCTGAGAAGCGGGAACAGAAACAGACAAGAGTTAGTTGCTGAAGAACTAAGAAGAAGAACAGAAGCAAAGAAGAAGATAACACTTGCATTTCTGCAAGCACCTGATTTTCCTAAGAGACTTACTGATAATACCTGGCAAAGCTTCTCCCCAGGTTACAGCTGTCTACAGGATCTATACTGAGTCTGTATCATATGTGGCTGATCAAGACAAGTGCATCACCTGAGCTTGTGGGACCTCGCTGAGACCTTCGGCTGAGGCATTGGAAGGAATCTGATCTGGAAACCGGGACGGTGAGATCATAGTTTACTTCCTTCAGGCTGGGTTAGATAATTAGTCTGTGCTCGGACCCATCAGATGTGTGACGTCAGGATTTATGATCTCTAGTTGCTGTTAGCCTAGTATAAGATTTGTGTGGTAATCATTAGGATCTTGGTATTGTGTTTATCTGTCATTACAGATTTTAGCCATAGGATAATCATAGTTATTCTCTATATTTTTGGGTATCATTGTGTGTGCAATCAGGAATTGCTGATGCTATAAGCTGATAAGAGTTTTCTATATTTTTGTATATAACGCTGTATAAATAAACTAATATATTCCATTGGTCTGTCCGTTATTTTCCATGCAGCTAATGTTGGGCAGAGGCCACGCCCCCTAGACATAAGCGAGTACATAGGTAGGAAATTGGCCTCTTACAAAAACATATATATAATCCCCTACAAGGCCCATGAGCAGAAGAAGGAGAGGTGGAGCTGTATTCACACTGTTCAGTGTCTGTGCTGTAGAAAGCAGGACCTGACTGTGCTCTATTATTATTTATTTGGATTTTGTTCTCACCTTTTTCAGTAGTAGCTCAAGGTGAGTTACAATCAGATACACTGGATATTTCTGTTTCCTAGGAGGGCTCACAATCTAAGTTTGTACTTGAGGCAATGGAGGGTTAAGTGACTTGCCCAAGATCACAAGGAGCAGCAGTGGGATTTGTACTGGCCACCTCTGGATTGCAAGTTTGTTGCTCTAACCACTAGGTCACTCCTCCACTCTATGTACTGCCCAGTAATTCCCACCATCGCTGTCACTAGGATAGAGAAGCAGACTCGCAGCAAAGAACTTTTGCATGTCTAAGAGCAGATGCTGGGGTCGCTGTGAGGGGCTGAGAGCAAAGCCCAGGTACCAGGCAGTGGTGGCTTTCTATGGCACACCTGATCAGGTCTAGTTTATTTATTTATTTATAGCAGCATTTATATCCCACATCTTCTAAATATGTTTGGTTCAATGTGGCTTACAAAGTTAGTTTGTGAAGGTAAATAAGGTAGGTGTTATATCTTAGGATAGTATGTGGGGGAGTAGGGTACACTGGTGTGCCATCGGACTCTGACTGAGGAATTCAGGCTCAGAGTTTCCTCACCTCCACCAATACTATGAATATATTTAATCACTGACCACCATGGGCAGAGTTAGCCCTTGATATCCAGTGACGGGCCGTGTCCAGGCATCAGCACTGAATATCCAGGGCTAATTCAAAATCAACTTGCCCCCAGCCAATATTCAGCAGGGACCCTCATAAGACACTTATATGGGCCGCAACTGAATAACAGCCAGGACCCGCATAAGAGGAAATAGGTGCCTCAGCCCCTCCAATCTCCCCTCCCTCCCCTCTCAAAGACAAGGGTGGCCCCAGCCTGAGCCCTTCCATCCCTGGAGCCTATCTGGAATCTCCCTGGTAGTGTAGAGGGTTGTATGGGCAGGAGCAAGGCTCACTCACTCCTGCCTGTCATAGATCCGGCCTCAAAATGGCCACCACAGACCCTAATGGCCTGAATATCACCGCTAACCAGTTAATTACCAGCTCCTCCCAAGATCTGTCAAGATCCGCCCAAGGACCGCCCGAACACTAAAGAGACAGTGCAGGGGTGGTTAGTGGTAACATCACTGGTTAACTGCCACTGAATATCACTGGCTAGGCAGCTACAGGTGACTTAACAGTGTTCAATTACTTTGAATATTGGGCAGTATGTTCCATTTCCAGGGGTTGCCAAAAGACCAAAGCCAGGCCTGGGACAAAAATGTTACGGGGCCCACTGCCACCGCCCCCACCACCACTGCCATTCCTCCCCCCTACTTGCCTGGAGTCATTGAATGCAGGCAGCAGTGATCAAAAGACACTACGCTGCTGACCATAGGTCCTTCCTCCTGCCGCATCCTGCCTATGCGAACACAGGAAGTTACTTCACAGAAGGTGGGATGTGGCAGGAAGAAGGACCTGTGGCCAGCAAAGCAGTGTCTGTCAATCACTGCTGCCTGCCATTCAATGACTCCAGGCAAGTATTGGACCGGGGGTAGGGGGGTGGGGGGGTAGAAGGTAGAGAAAGACACTGGATCTCACCTGGGCTGCCAGCACCAGGTCCCGCTTGGAGGTCAGGCACCACAGCAGGCTGGAACTGTTCGCTGTGTGCATTGCATTTGCTTTCCATGTTCCTGCCCTTTCACCCACTTTCAGTGCCCAGCAATATCAACAACCGTCCAATCTCCCGTAGCATACACAAATACTGAACATGGTTTCAGTCCTGAAAAACACAGCCTGCACGCAGAGTCCCTACAGCAAATTTAGGTGGTCTGGAATTTTAGGTCCCCTTTGCTCTCACCTCTGATGTTATTTTTAATTATTTCAAAGTTGATCACAGTGTTTTTGCCTCTGATCTAAAGCTGTTTTCTTGCAAGAACATCCATAATTTCCCTGTTTTTTTTTGTCCTGCCAAGGACTTCTGCCACTAATTAACCTGACCATAAACTGCTTCGGGCTGTTTAATCTGCCTTTCATTCTAACCAAACATGATTTTAAATGTATTTCAATGCATTGTGGATAAAAGAACCATCAACAGATTTCATATGACCCATCCTAAACACCAGACAACGAAACGTATACCAGAACTGGCCAAAACTGAACTCTTTATACTTGACTGCTTAATTTACTCTGTCACCTATGAACTCTAACACAATACCACTCCGTACTTCTGAATCCGGAAATGGTGATCGCCATTACGGTACTATGTAAGCCACATCGAGCCTGCAAATAGGTGGGAAAATGTGGGATACAAATGCAACAAATCAAACATATAAACGGCAAGTGACCGACTCACCTGCAAATGCGCAGTAGAGATGGAACGCTGAGAGGTAGAAGTCCAAGCCCCGCCTCCACCAGCAGTACAGCCCAATAGGGAGGAGGGCTTGGACATGGGCGTGGAAATCGGAGTAGGAGGGAGCAGGGAGGGAAGGAGGGGGCGGAACTGAGGGAAACAGACGCAGGGGAGAGAGCAGGGTTGAGGGGGGGCATAGGAAAACAAAAAACTAGCCCGTTTTTACGGGCTTAACGGCTAGTAAATAAATAAAAACTTAAATGCCTTAACCCAGCAACACAACAAAACCAAAGCTCATCCTGAACATACTGGACACAACTTAACTCTTCGTCTTACGATTCCCCAATGTGTCTGTCACACATGAACTTTACTTTACCACTACCACAGTTTGTATTTGTTATAACCGGTATTGGCGATCGCCTCTACGGTACCATGTAAGCCACATTGAGCCTGCAAATAGGTGGAAAATGTAGGGTACAAATGTAACAAATAAATATCACTACCTGTAAAATAATTGGAATAATGTCCTATTATATTTGAAAAGCTTTAAAACACGAGAAGGGCAATTAAGTGTGTGCATCTGTTATAGAATAAAGCACTAAAACACACATCAGGGGGCACCAATATTTGGCAGTTATTTGCATAAGTGCTAGGTGCTATTCTGTGAAATATACACCGGTTACCAAAGCACTTAGGTTTCTATGGAACTTTGGAAGGCTAAGTGCTTTGAAAATATGCCTCTTGGTGCCCCTTTTACAAAGCGGCAGTAAGCCGAACGTGGGCTTACCGTTTGCTAAATAGGAAGTACTGCCAGACTACCGCAGCAGCCCGGTGGTACTTCCCACCCCCAGTGCATCGTCATATCCGGCGTTACAAAAATATATTTATTTTTGTAGCACTGGTGTGTACCCGGCAGTAATCAGGCAGTGCTGCGTGCCCATTGAAGTGGTGGTAAGGGTTAGCAGGAGCTAACCCGGCGGTAATGGCCGCATGGCAAGTGCTTTACTTGTCACACAGCCATTTCCTGCAGAAAAGCAAGACCTACCTTTTACATGCTGCGGTAAAAGGGGGCCTCGGCGTGTGTCAAAATCATGCGTCGATGCCAGCGCAGGCCCCCTTTTGCCATGACCCTCCCATTTCCATGCTCCTTTTTTTTTTACTCAGGTGTAAATTCCAATTAAATCTAATTAGTGCCAATAATTGCTTGTTAAAAAAGCTAATTATTGGCGCTAATTAGCTCATTATTTAAATTGTGCTTGCAAATTGGATGCCTGCCCGAATTTGTGCATGCAAATTTTGGCAACTTTGATAGAATTAGGGGGGTTAGCACATACCCGCAAAGGGCCATACTGATGGGTTGAGCATGGGCTAACGCAGATACAGAAGAAGAAAACCCTCGCAGTCAAAACAACAAACACCTGCTCATCACTGACCTCTGAAGGGTTGAGATGCCATTTTCATACAGTGGAAAGATGTGGTATCTGTGTTAGTCCACTTTTAAAGGAAATCAATAAAAATAAAATAAAACATAGAAAAGAAAATAAGCTGATACCTTTTTTATTGGACTAACTTAATACATTTCTTGACTAGCTTTTGAAGGTAGCTACCTTTGAAAGAAGAAGGGCTACCTTCGAAAGCTAATCAAAAAATGTATAAAATGTATAAATCCTATTTGGTTCATGCACTCTCATGTATTGCTTTTGCAATTTGATAGAAAGGTTTTAGGTATATTATAACACCAGAAAAATGGTAAAGTAAGTAATCAAAAAAAAAAATCAATTCCATGTCTAAATATCAAAACTCAAAAATAAAAAATCATGTCATACATAAACCAAGACTTGAACATGGTTAGATGATATCACGTAGAAAAATTAATGCTGGGATCAGATAAATGTCCTTAAGCATTCCCCCTCCCTCCAAAAAAGTAGTAACTGGGCTGAAGGTACAATCATTCACCAGATATTTTTAAAAACCTTTTCATCAAACAGTTAAGTTCCATTATCTATGTAATTCAACACGTACCTATGTAGACTGCAACAGTCTGAGCCTGGCCAAATATCCACTGTACTTCTGCAACCATAAATGAAAACAAGTCTTGCTCTTGTTCTTCAGGGCGAGCCGGCTCTCCTTCTTCCCTCCCCCGAGCTACAGGGTCCCAGGCTCCGCTGCCGGTGCTGACTCTACCGCTGAGGCATCGCTCTTCAAAATGGCCACCGAGACTTACAAGGGTGGCCTCCAAGACTTCAGCAGAAGTCTCGGCGGCCATTTTTAAAGAGCAAACCAGCAGCGGGGGAGGTTCAGCTCAGCGCCGGCAGCGGGCAGGAAAGACTGGTGATCTTTCCTGTCTGCCCCGAAGAATCCACTGGACCACCAGGGTGGTTGCCTTCTTCAGGTATGTACACTGGACTCGGAGCCTGGGACCCTGTAGCTCGGGGGAGGAAGAGAGGAGAGCCGGCTTGCCCTGAAGAACAACCGGCTCGCAAGATTCTAAAAAATTTAACAACCGGCTCTTGCAAGCCAGTGCGAGCCGGCTCCAGCACACCACTGGAACCGGCCAAAGATAGGCCTGATATTCACGTGGCCAAATATGGCCACCAAACTCACACTTAAAATCAGCGGATAACCAATTATATCACACGATATAACCAGCTAGCCACTAACTGTGAATTTTCAGCCAGTCACGGCTGGCCATGTCTCGCTGAAAATTCGCAGATATCCATTTGTGGTGTATTTAATTGGCTTTTGAATATCGGGGGGGGCAGGGAGCAGGACAACATTTTATAAGCTAAGCGTATAAGTGAGAGCCCCGCCCATTTCCATGCCCCCTTGCATTTACATTCTATGCCATTTACGCGCGGTCTTACAGACTAGCGCATAGGTGCCCTGCTTGTATTTATGCGTGTGAGAGCCAGTCTTATGTACATTCTCACGTGAAAGGGGTGTGTAAATTTGAGGGCCTAGTTATAGGACTGTCCTTCATGGCAACTGTTCTCTGTGCTTGAGAATAAAAGGCGTATTTATTTATAAAAATTTGCTCGACTGTGCTTTGAGATCAGGCTCATCAAGGCGGTTTACAATAATAACAGATAAAATAATGATGACCATCTCTTCTGGGCTAAGAATCAGGCCTGTAGCAGAGCCCAGTGAAAAATAAAATGGTTAAGGTGCTTGGAAAATAACTCTACAATTGCAAACGTATCTCGAAGGAATAAACAGAATGAAGCTATGAACACCATAAACTGGAGGTGCATCAGACAGATAAAGCCCTGCCTCCTCTGAAGGTAAATATCTCTTAGGCATGTTTATCATGGATATTATCTGATCACTGAGTTGGAGGGATAGGGACAGGGTTGAGTCCAGAGCCATAAAGAGCCATTAGCTTTCAAACTTTGAGCAATGAAATTTTTCTGTGTAGATTATAATCTTAACTTTTTGGCATTGCAGATGTAATGAAGAGCAGAACCACAGCAGAAGGGAGACTGTGTATCCTCAGGCTGCCTTAGCCACTTGCTTCAGGTTTTCATAGATTGCCTTTGATCTAGTTTAGTCTCGGGCTGCCATGTACATTTATACCCAACTGTGAATCCGTAAAAGAAGTTTGCAAGTGAACACATGATGGCAGCTTTGTCTGTTTCTGATGTTAATCCATTGTAGTGGAAGGAGAATTGATGAGAACAGCCTTAGCTCACACACACAGACACTCTGTCTCTCACACACTCTCTCATACAAACACACATACACTCTGTCTCTCTCTCATTCTCTTTCTGACACACACACACTCCATCTCTCACACACACTCTCAAACATACACACTCCGAGGAAAACCTTGCTAGCGCCCGTTTCATTTGTGTCAGAAATGGGCCTTTTTTACTAGTATATAATAAATACTTGATCAACAAATACCGTGACATTGATATACAGTTAGAACCTATGCCTATGGCAGGTTGGCAGGTCACACACCATCCCTTACTTTCCCTCCTCAAAAGAAATGGTCCAGTGCAGCAATGAAAAGACAAATCTCTTGGAAAGATCTTGCCTTGTTGTTGCAAACTGTACTTTATCCCATAGCAATGGAATCATTCCAAGGTAAGTAAACACACCTCGGACGAGCCCCCGACATACAACCAACTGATAGCAGCATGCATATTAAATTCAGGCACTGTGCAGTCCCTTCTTGTACTATTACCCTTGTCTGAAAACAAGCCTGTCTGCCAACTGTTTCAGTGAGCTCAGTGTGTGTACCCTGTATAAAGAAATAACCCTGCCCACTTGCATCAGAACTGAAGTAGGCCAAAGTTTACTTGACCAAAGTGTTATGCAAGCGCTTAATTCAGCATATTCAACAGGCTGGAAACCTTCTCTTTAGGTATTTAGCAATCAATAACTTGTTAAATGATTAGCCTTTTAAGGGCTTTATTTTCGCAAATCATTTGTGATAAAAGTTGTTGATGGCTTTACTCCAAGGAGGCAAGTCTGGCTCGATGACGAACAGGACAAGCCTCTGTCACCCGTGCCGGCTTGGGTGGACCATGCCTTCTGAAGAGTATTTAAGAAAGCTGCATCCTCCTTAGAAATGGAAGAAGAAGGGAAATACTTCAGAGAACCAAAGAAGCATAAGAAGAAAACTTGAAGGAACCAGCATAAAATTCTTTATCCTAAGACTTGGAAGGAATATTTGTAAGTAGCCCCTATGAGTGTCTTTCCTGTCCTACCTCTCTACTACTACTACTACTATTTAGCATTTTTATAGCGCTACAAGGCGTACGCAGCGCTGCACAAACATAGAAGAAAGACAATCCCTGCTCAAAGAGCTTAAATCTAATGGCAAAAAATAAAGTAAGCAAATCAAATCTCTCCATCATATTTATGCTATAGTTAACTCTAGTAATGTACCTTTCTGACAACCGTGTCAGTTCAGGGGACAAAGGGATGCTTTGCAAAGCTGAGGTACTTTTCATTGAACTAGCATAAAATGATCCAATTACAATGTTCTGAAAGATTTTGAGACGGCATACGTCTCTTCTACAGATGTCATTAAATTTTCTCTAGAACCTCCCTTGGCAATATGATGTGCTTTTTTAAATAAAAAAATATTCTAACTGAAAATATCTGTTAAAAGAGTGAACTGTTTGCTTGCAGATTGCTGTATTGTTGCTGAGACTCTTCATAGACAGGAAAAATGCCACCCCAGATTCAAGCAGGGCTCAAAGTTACTGGCAAAGTGGTTCAGGGAGATCTGAATAGCCTGACTCCAGAAGTGAGAGGTTTCATCCAAAGCAATGCCGCACTCTGTCAACCCGAGAGCATCCACATTTGTGATGGCTCAAATGAGGAGAACAAGAAGATATTGAACCTGATGGAGGACCTGGGCATGATCAAAAAGCTGACAAAGTATGAGAACTGGTAAGTGATCAGTAGCCTTCAACGGAAAAGGAAAATGCCAGTGATTGCTTAATTATAATAGGTTGTCTTTAATGTCCATTACTAAATAGTAGCAGACTCAACCCCTCAAAAACTTTAATAACATTTTTCAAAAAACCTCCAAGAACTTCACTGTGAAAAGATGACAGGCAACCAGGTCCATCCTAGTCATTGGGCAAGACTAGGTAGCTGTCTAGAGCAGAAGCTGCTGGGGTGCAGCAAAGAGCAGCTGCAGACAAACAAATGTAAATCTAGACAGACACACAACTCAAAGAACCATCAATGCTTACTTGTGCTTGCAGGAAGGGAAAAAGATATTGAGGGGCATTTTCGAACGGGGACGACCATCTCTAAGGGCGCCCAACTCTAAGGACGGTGCTGCGAAGGGGCGGGGCAACGCGTATTATCGAAATAAAATGGACGTCCATCTTTCGTTTCGATAATACGGTCGGGGACGCCCAAATCTTGACATTTAGGTCGACCTTAGAGATGGTCGTCCTCGGTTTTTGGCGATAATGGAAACCAAAGACGTCTATCTCAAAAACGTCCAAATCCAAGCCCTTTGGTTGTGGGAGAAGCCAGCATTTGTAGTGTACTGGTCCCCCTGACATGCCAGGACACCAACCGGGCACTCTAGGGGGCACTGCAGTGGACTTCAGAAATTGCTCCCAGGTGCATAGCTCCCTTATCTTGGGTGCTGAGCCCCCCAACCCCCCCCCCCCAGGTCCGCCTACCTGAAGTACACTGCACCCACTACAACTACTCCAGGGACCTCTATACTGCTGCGATGGACCTGAGTATGGCATTTGAGGCTGGCAAAAAAGTATTTTAAACTTATTTTTTATGGTGGGAGGGGGTTGGTGACTACTGGGAGAGTAAGGGGAGGTCATCCCCGATTCCCTCTGGTGGTCATCTGGTCAGTTGGGGCATCTTTTTGAGGCTTGGTCATGAAACAAAATGGACCAAGTAAAGTCAGCCAAGTGCTCGTCAGGGACGCCCTTCTTTTTTCTATTATCGGCCGAGGACGACCATATCCTAATCACGCCCTAGTCCCACCTTTGCTACCCTGCCGACACGCCCCCGTGAACTTTGGTCGTCCCTGCAATGGAAAGCAGTAGAGGGTGTCCAAAAATCGACTTTCGATTATGCCAATTTGGACGACCTTGCGAGAAGGACGCCTATCTCCCGGTTTGTGTCGAAAGATGGGAGTCCTTCTCTTTCGAAAATAAGCATGATTATGTCCTTGTGGAGGGGAACAGATTAGGGGCCTGAAAGTTCATTGGAAAGGGGGCATGTAAGTCTGAAGATTCCTTAGAGCACTCAATGTCCTTGCACTGGCGCTGCAAGCAATCTTTCAAAAATATGTTATTTTCCAAGCTAGGGTGTCTTCTGGATGCTGATTTGTTTCTCCACATCCTACTAATAATCATTGCTATAGTGCTACTAGATGTATGCATTATGTGCAGGTACTTTCTCTGTCCCAAAGGGGTTTTGTACCTGGGGTAATAGGGAGTTAAGTGACTTGCCCATGGTCACAAAGAGCTATAGTGGGAACTGAACCCAGGTTGCCAGGATCAAAGCCTGCTGCACTAACCATGAGGCCACTCTTCCTCTCCAGCTGTATGGAACTCTAATGTCCATAGAAGTTCTAGAGGAAAGTGGTCTCTTTGTAGGGATGTGACACCCTTCACTGGGCCAAGATAGGAATTATCCAAATCTGCTGTCGTGCATGACCTCAAATGCTCATGCACACCAACAATCTTGGATAATTTTTATTTATTCCACTTCATATATAGTCCACTAAATTGTAACATTTCAATGTAAACAACAAGAAATTTGAACAGCGTATCAACAGATGATGGTTCAGTGGAAGATGCTCATCTCATGCGATTTAACAGGTGACGCCAGCTTTTATGTCCAGTAAAGCGAGGCAGGGATGTATCTGATACTACTATTACCAGAAAACATGATCTAATGCTTGATGTTCTTGGTTGAGCATTAAATTGTTATTTCTTTATTTTTTAACAGCTGGCTGACTTTGACTGACCCTCGAGATGTGGCAAGGATTGAAAGCAAAACTGTCATCATTACTCAAGAGCAGAGGGACACCGTGCCAACAGCTAAAACTGGAGTGAGTCAACTGGGGCGCTGGATGTGCGAGGATGACTTTGAGAAAGCTTTCAAGGCGAGATTTCCAGGCTGCATGAAAGGTAAGGAAGAATGAAGAGCTTTACTCAAAATATGGCACAATGGCATCAATCAATGTCAATCTTCAGAGCTTGGTCACTGCTATTTAGATTGCTGCATTTTGCTATTGTTGGGTATGAGAGCACTGGGCACAAAGATATAACGGGAAAGAGAAGCAGAGACGGAGACATTAAAAAGTAACCAATGATTAGATTGGTTTTCTAGAATGCATTTCCTTGCCTTTCATAATTGCACCCTTATAATTGTAAATATGTTATGTCTTATTTACTGTGAATGATGAGACTGATATTGATGATAATTTATAACATTGCTAATGATCGTAATGATTTATTATGACTCCTACATGATGATCTGTGCCTCATGCTAGAGAGTTGACTAGCTATGTAACTTTTGAACATGGGTAGAGCAGAATATCTATATCCTCATGCTAAATCTGTCACTATATTCTTTCCTGTATTACACATCTCATTTATATGTCTGATTGCTTCTATGTTATAGGGCGTACTATGTATGTTATTCCCTTCAGCATGGGGCCTATTGGATCTCCGCTGTCCAAGATTGGGATTCAGTTGACAGATTCACCCTATGTGGTAGCCAGTATGAGGATCATGACTCGAATGGGAACAGCTGTCCTAGAATCACTGGGGGATGGGGAGTTTGTAAAGTGCCTGCATTCTGTTGGGTGCCCCCTACCACTGAAAAGTAAGTCCTCATGTCCTTTCCCCTCTGCTTGCATTCAACCCTGGATGAAGCAAAGGAGCTGCCATTCCTGATTGCGGTACTTTGTTTTTTTTAGATCCTTTAGTGAACAACTGGCCCTGTAATCCAGATTTGACTCTCATTGCTCATATCCCTGATCGCAGAGAAATAATTTCATTTGGCAGTGGCTACGGTGGAAACTCTTTGCTGGGGAAGAAGTGTTTTGCTCTCAGAATTGCCAGCAGAATTGCGAAGGAGGAGGGCTGGCTTGCTGAACACATGCTGGTAAGAACATAGAATGGTCATCATGCAATTAAAATGAATTAGAAAAATCCAAAAGGCTGAAGGAGTCTTAAAGGATCTGGTCTTCTGCTATATAGTTACTGTGTTTATTGCCTGTAATTTACTTCGTCATTGCCACACTTGTTATTGTAATTCATAACAAAAATGATCCCTATAGCTTTAACAAGAAAACCATACCTTATAAAGTAGATACTACTTTGCCAAAGATGGCAGTATCTGAAAAATTCAAGGCAGTGGATGATTCCTTTTTTAATCTGTTTTAGTGTTATTAAAGCTTAAGGGTGTAAATATAATGCATATATTCAGTGGCGTACCAAGGGGGGGCGGTGGGGGTGGTCTGCCCTGGGTGTGAACGGGTGGGGGGGTGCTCCATCCACCCCTCCCCCGGCGTGGCACAGTACCCCCCTGGCGTGGACCCCCCCAGCGCAGCGCCTCTCACTCCCCCCATCCGACAGTCCCCCCCACCTGGCTATCAGCTGAGCTCTGTGCACGGCACCTCGAATCTGCAGCGCTGCTGACTGTAAAAGAAGAAAACCGTCTCGTCGTTGACCCTTCACTCACTGAGTCCCGCCCTCTGATGTAACTTCCTATTTCCTCGAGGGCAGGACACAGTGAGTGAAGGGCCAACGACAAGACAGTTTTCTTCTTTTACAGTCAGCAGCGCTGCAGATTCGAGGTGCCGTGCACGGAGCTCAGTTGGTAGGCAGGTGGGGACTGTCGGGGGGGGGGGAGTGAGAGACACTGCGCCGGGGGGGGGGGGGGTCGCCAAGCACGGAACGCCACTGCATATATTTTTATTTATTTATTTATTTTGATATTTAGTTCATCCTCCAGATAATGCCCAGAACAGGTTATAAAATCATATACATAATAAAATGAACAAACAAATATCATTACAAGCAAATTAAAATGAAACATAATCAAAACACTTAAAACAAATATCTTTACGAACGTAATGAAATAATGTAACTTTGCTGTAACAGTCATGCTGTTTGCAATGGGCCTCATTATTTTGAGAAGTGAAAATGATTTCCTGTTCAATAGATATTGGGGATCACAAACCCTGAAGGAGAGAAGAAGTACTTTGTGGCTGCCTTCCCAAGTGCCTGTGGGAAAACAAATTTGGCTATGATGAACCCAACATTGCCTGGATGGAAAATTGAATGTGTGGGAGATGATATTGCCTGGATGAAGTTTGATGAGCAAGGTAACCTGTCTTGCCTGTTTTAAGAATGCAACACCAGGGGTGTAGCCAGACCTCGTGGTGGGAGGGGGCCAGAGCCCAAGGTGGGGGGCACATTTCAGTCTGCTGCCTCCCACCTCACCCGTCTCACCGCCTCATGCCCCCCTCCCCACTTCCTTGCCGCTTCCCCTCACCTCCTCGTCGCTCCCCTGTAAAAGCAAATACCTTTGCTGGCAGGGGTCCCCAACCCCCACCAGCCGAAGCCTTCTTCAGTGAACTCACGTAAAGGAGCATGCACAGGACATCAGCAAGAAGAAAGAGCGGGGCAGCGAACATGGCTGCGCCGTAGACCGGCGCTGAAGAAGGCTTCAGCTGCTGGTGGTTGGGGACACCCGCCAGCAAAACCAGGGGCCCGGATGAAATTTGTGGGGGCCCAGGCTCCCATGGCCCCACCTAGCTACACCCCTGCAGTGCGAGATGTTAAAATAGTCTAGTCACAGTGTATATTGCACAGCATGAACTTGGATCTCACTTCTTTACCTTTTGCATGCTTTAAATTGCAGGGAACCTAAGGGCTATCAATCCTGAAAATGGCTTTTTTGGGGTTGCACCAGGGACCTCAGTCAAAACAAACCCCAATGCCATGAAAACCATCCAGAAGAACACCATCTTCACCAATGTAGCGGAAACAAGCGATGGTGGGGTCTACTGGGAGGGTATTGATGAGCCACTTGGTTCAAGGGTTACTCTGACATCATGGAGAAACAAAGAGTGGATGCCTGACAATGGTAAGAGGAGAAAACATGAAAATATCATATGCACTCTGCTATTGCATTTTGATAGTTTCAGCTATTTGTCTGAGAGATTCAGTCACTAATAAGGCATCTTGATCTTTTCAGAGGAACCCAGTGCCCACCCCAATTCTCGATTCTGTACTCCAGCCAGTCAGTGTCCAATCATTGACCCTGCGTGGGAATCTCTGGAAGGAGTGCCCATTGAGGGCATCATCTTCGGGGGACGTAGACCTGTTGGTAAGAAATCTAGTTAAATGTGTTATATGCTAGAGAATTGTTTGAAGTAATTCGGTAATATATGCACCCTGTACTAATTGCCTTTCAGGGTAAAACATTGCAATGATAAAAAGAAAACTCTCCATAAAGCATGATTATCTCAAAATTAACACACACCCTAGAGGGTTTTATAGTATTTACAGAATGACTGTTCTCCCTCTGAGCTCCTATGTAAAAGTAATTATTTCCTAACCTAGTATGTTTACTCATTTGTATGTGTAATTTTTTATGTATGTAAATTTGCTATCTGCATAGGACTGTTGTGATATGTGGGCTACAAGAGTTGTACAATAAATAATAATATTCCTTTACATGGCAGCTGGAAATTTTTTTTTTTTTTTTTGGGGGGGGGGGGTGAATTTTTAAAAGCTTTGTCAGGATTTATGCATGGAAAACTATGATATGTGATCTGTGTGCTCTTAAGAGGATTTTCAGCATGTAAAACCATGCATGTAAGTCCATAATATGAATACATTTCATAAATTTGGCCATGTCAAAGATAGGTATTCTGGAGGTGTTTTATGAGATTTTGCCAGGTCATGGCAGCCGACCTGGACTGTGGAAGGTGGAGGCTGTAGCTGGCCTCAGGTTCTTACCATTTTTTAAGTTTTTAACAACGTTACCCATTCTCTACTAGTTTAGATGTAACTAACCTACCAATTTTAAGACATTATTTTCAAATAGGTAAATTTAATTATAAACATTCAGCCACATATACACTTGATATTCAAACCAAGTTATGGGGCATCTGGTATATGAAAATCAAGTGGTTTGGTGTGGGCTTAAAATTGCATGTACAACTTTATCCTCCATCCCCACCTCCCATTTATGTAACAAATCACCTCAATCATGCTATCTGTAGAGGTCTTCTCCCATTGTCTCCCCTGCCCCTCAAAGCTTCAAATGTCAGGTCAATATTCAAGTGCCACTGCCAGAAATTTTTTTAAGTCAGTTGTTTCAGTGAAAAAATGTGTAGATATTCAAAGCCGCTCTCTAGATAGTGACTGGTACTGAGTGTCCAGATAAGGCGGTCAACGGTGGAGCTTATCTGGATAATGACACTAGTCAGTCTACTATCCAGATAACTTATCCAGTTATCTTAGGATGTCTTTCTACCTGCCCTAAATTAGCAAACTGACCTATTCCCACTTATTTCACACTAGCACTAGCCACATACTGCCAGATTCTATATATTGCGTCTAGTGTTCTGCGCCTAAATCTAAGCATATTCTAGATTTACGTTTAACTTAATTGGCTTAACAAGCCAATCAGTGTTGTTAAGAGCACTTAACAAGCAATAATAAGCACTAATTGGCAATAATTAGAATTTACACATATAACCCGCTAAGAGTATCCTGTAACTCACTGCGCCTAAATTCTAAGGCGCACATCCAAAAAGGGGCATGGTTATGGGCAGGGAAATGGGCATTTCATGGGTGTTCCCAAATTTACACGTGTTGTTATAGAATATGGCCCAGTCTGAATAACTGTACGCTCAGGGATTTACACCACATTTTCGTTGGTGTAAATGGATGCGCGTAGTTTTAGGTGCTGGGATATCTATTCTATTTACCGTGCCTAAATCTTATAGAATACACTTAGGCAAAAATGATTTCCACACCATATATAGAATCGCTCCCATAGTGTAGATGTGGTCTGTAAGGATAAGTGCTTTTCAGTAGTGACCTGATATATTATACAATGTTAGTTATTTTGAATAACTGTATAATTATTTTGGAGACTGGTAGCAGGCCACGTTTGAATATGGCACTCATTTCCTTGTCCTCTAAAAGTGCCTAGACTTCAAGCTTGTGAAAGTTTTGTATATTTAAGGATCCCTGCATTTTTTTTTATTGGTAGGTGTGCCCTTGGTATATGAAGCACTCAACTGGCAACATGGAGTTTTTGTGGGGGCAGCAATGAGGTCCGAAGCGACAGCAGCAGCTGAGCACAAAGGTATGTCAGCTTTGATGGCTTAATGGAAATATTTGGTGATTAATGTTGCTTGGTGACTAAGGAAGCCAGTAGCAAACCACTCTGCTAATAGTATACTAAAAACCATCATGCAAGTGAAGGCCCCCATAAATTGTTCGTGGCTTGGCACTTGCATACAAGGGACTACTTTTACTTATCTAAGGCAAAACAAACCCCAGTTCTGAGGCAAAAAATGATCCTGTAAACTCCATAACATTCCATGAGCATTGTTGAATCTAGTGCTATTATAATCACGACATAGTAGTATCTGTAACATTCCATGAGATTCTATAAAGACTCCATAACATTCCATGAGCATTGCTGAATCTAGTGCTATCATAATCACGACATAGTAGTATATGTAACATTACATGAGATTCTATAAAGACTCCATAACATTCCATTAGCATTCTTGAATCTAGAGCTAGTATAATCAGCTCAGAGAGAATCGCAATATAATAATATCCAAATGGATGTGCTCAAATTAGGAAGATGGAACAAAATGTATCAATCTCTGGAGCACATATTTATACATTGTTTTTATTTGACAGGCAAAATCATTATGCACGACCCCTTTGCCATGCGGCCTTTCTTTGGCTACAACTTTGGAAGATATCTGGCCCACTGGCTTAGCATGGAGCATCACCCATCTGCCAAGCTGCCCAGGATCTTCCATGTCAACTGGTTTCGCAAGGACTTGCAAGGCAGGTTCCTCTGGCCTGGCTATGGAGAGAATTCACGTGTGCTGGAATGGATCTTCAATCGAATCAACGGTCAGGACTGTGCTAGACAGACCCCCATTGGCTATGTCCCTACTGACACAGCCTTAAATCTGAAGGGCTTAGGGGATATCAACATGAAAGAGCTGTTTGACATTTCAAAAGAATTTTGGCAAGAGGAGGTGGAAGACATTAAAAAATATTTTGATGAACAAGTCAATGCAGACCTTCCTTATGAAATTGAAAGAGAGCTGCTTGCTTTAGAACAGAGGATAAAACAGTTATAAGGATTAGAAGAGAGGTTTATTAATGAGTTCCGGAACTTTTTTTTGTGCTGAAAACTGGGGGGTGGGAAACGTATCTCTTTGAATTGCCAAAAGGTAGCATTAAAACTAGGCAATGACAAATAAGGAGCAGTCATCCAAAAGAAATTAATTCATACTTCCATTTAAGAGAATTAAGAAGTGATTTAAATGGAGCATGAAGTACCTGTAGATGCAACATTTCAGGTTTTTTAGCTATAATTTGAGTGCATGTAAAATATACAATTATTCTTATATTGTGTAGTTATTTTTTATCAGAGGGAGTGAGACAGTGTGTGTGTGAGAGAGAGAGAGAGACTGTAACACTTTTATTTAAATATATTATTTCATGAAGCATTTTCTTTAGAAAGATAGCTAATCTGAAATTAAAGGGAATGTTATTGTTTGTCAATAATATGTATTTTATATTATTTTTCTATTCTATTCTATTAATTTATTGTAACTTCCTATTATTGTATGTCTCATTAAAGTAGTAAATGTTTTTACTGAACTGTAGGCATCTTTGGTCTTTGCACCTTTTCTTTCACTGACCTTTCACAATCTCCTGATTTACTACTAAAACACTTGGCCTATATCCATGGAGGGAGAGATCTCCTGAAATTGAACACATGCCCACCTGCAAGTGAATGTGTGCAATAAACAACACTTCACTTGTGCAAGGGTTTAGGGCCAGATCTGCCTTGAACCCTTGCAAGAGTGAAATGTTTGTTTCAGAAAGGTCTCTAATAATGCAAATATATATATTGCTTTATTTTGGATTTAGTTCCCACCTTTTTCAGTAGTCACTCAAGATGAGCTATATTCAGGTACACCACGTATTTCCCTGTCCCCAGAAGGTTTATAATCTATGCTTGTACCTGAGGCAATGGAGGGTTAAGGGTCCCTTTTACCAAGCAGTGGCAAAAGGGAGCCAGTTATTTTACACATGTGCCGAGGCCCCCTTTTACCGCAGTTGGTAAAAGGGAAGTCGCACTTTCCTACAGGAATTGGCTGGGCAGCAAGTAAAGCACTTGCTGTGCGGCCATTTCAGGGGGGGGGGGAGCCCTTACCACCACCCATTGAGGTGGTGGTAAGGGCTTTTGCGTTAACCCGGCGGTAACCAGGCAGCGTGCGGCACTGCCCGATTACTGCTAGGTACACTCCGGCACTACGAAAATACATTTTTGTAGAGCCGGAAATGACGGCACGCTAGGGTTGGGAAGTACCACTGGGCTGCTGCGGTAGCCCGGCGGTACTTCCTGTATAGCGAGCGATAAGACCGCGTTGGGCTTACCGCCGCTTATTAAAAGGAGCCCTGAGTGACTTGTCCAAGATCAGAAGGAGCAGCAGTGGAAGTTGAACCAAGCTTCTCTGATTGTCTCCCCAGTACTGTAACCACTAGGCCACTCCTCTGCTCCAATAGGTCTCTAATATATGCAAACGGATCTTATGCATATTCATTGAGGCAAAACTTGTCAGATTAGATCTGCTTCCAGGAGAAGGTAGAGAAGCACTGCTGTATATAATTTGATGCCTGAAGCACCTTGTTCCAACTCCTATACAGTGATACCTCGGTTTTCGTCGATAATCCGTCCGAAAACAATCGGCGCAATCCGAAACCGACGAAAACCGAGGCAATTATTTCTGAGCAGGAGAACGCGTGGGTCGCCCTTTGTTTTTGCAAAATTAGCAGCGAGGTCAGGTGGGCACGCCGACGAAATCCGAGATAAATTTTTCGTGGAAAAAATCGACAAAAACTGAAACCGATGATAACCGAAGTCAATGAAAACCGAGGTATTACTGTATATCACCCTACTGAAGCATACCATCTACTGGCAGAGTTATATTTTAATAACATTTTACCTTCTTTCCTACTGGAAAGTCATTTAAACTGGCAAATCCTAATTTCATATAGCTTGCTTTAACAGTTTCAAAGCTCCATAAGTCTCACAAATGGGCCATTTTACTAAACTGAGGGGCCCTTTTACGAAGCCGCATAAGTGTCTACACACGCCCAACGCACGCCCAACGCACGCCAAAATGGAGTTACCGCACGGCTACTGCATGACCCGTGTGGTAATTTCATTTTTGGCACGCATCCACTACGTGTGCCCGATAAATACTTTTTATTTTCTGGTGCGTGTCAGCTACGTGCGCCAAGTGGCATTTGGCGCGTATAGGTCATTACCACCCTGTTACCACGTGAGACTGTACTGCTAGGCCAATGGCTGGTGATAAGGACGTGCGGCAATTTTCATTTTGCTGTGCGTCCAGTTTCGGCAAAAATTTTAAAAAGGCATTTTTTTTGCAGGTGCGCTGAAAAATGATTCTGCGCGTGCCCAAAACATGTGTCTACACTACCGCAGACTATTTTCAGCGTATCTTAGTAAAAGGACCCCTGAAATAAGCACTTAACATGTAGATAGTGCCTAGAAACAGGCTACTGCAGCACTGCATTAAGGGCTTCTGTGGTAGTTTTAATTTTAATTATTTATTTTATGTGGATTTTGCTCACACCTTTTTCAGTAGTAGCTCAAGGTGAGTTACATTCAGGTACTCTGGATATTTCTCTGTCCCAGGAGGGCTCACAATCTAAGGTTTAACTAAGGCAATGGAGGGTTAAGTGATTTGCCCAAGATCACAAGGAGCAGTAGTGAGATTTGAACTGGCCACCTCTGGATTTCAAGACTGTTGCTCTAACCACTAGGCCACTCCTCCACTCCACAGTTTGTCTGTTACCATGATTACTAAAATGTTCTGTTAGGGGGCATTGCATGGGTGAAGAATGAGCATGGACGCATTAGCCAGCTAGCGCATTACACTTTTCGCACACTAATTAGCTAATGCACAGTTAACGCAGGATCACTTAGGGCTAGATTCTATATATCATAGTTTCCCAACACGTGGTACACATAGCCCAAGGGATACATGAGACCTTCTCAGGGGGCACACAGTCTCAAGTGTGATGGCATCCATCCCTCCATCTCCCTCCCCACCTCCCATACCTTTTCAAAGCTGTCTTACAGAGGTTGCCGTAAGCGGGGCAGCGACAATGCACTGCTCATGCCAACATTGGCGCCTTCTGTATGACGCAACTTCCTGTTTCTGCATAGGTGGGCGGGAAGGTCAGACTGAAGGCTCCGATGTTGGCATGGGCAGCATGTTGTGAATCGCTGCCAGCTGCCAGCAACCTCTCTAAGACAGCTTAAAAAAGGTGTGGGGATGTGGGATCGGGAAGGGGAGGATGGGGTATTCGGTTGATACTTGTTAGGGGCTTGAAAATGTTGGGATACCCTGCTATGTATGGCGCCTAAAAGATTGGTGCAGAAAAAAAGTTACATAAGTGGTATTCTATAAGCCATGCCTAAAATTTGGGGCAGTTTATAGAATTAATGCTTAAGTGGAGAGTTTGTGCATAAATTTAGATATCGCCAACGAAAACATGGTGCAAAAGCCCACACCTAAATTTATGCATAGGGTACTACCGTATTATTCTACAATTACACGCATAACTCAAAACCACACCCCTAATCCACTCCAAAATGCCCATGACCCTCCCATGTCTGCACCCCTTCTTTGAACAGCATGTAAATTTGAGGCATGGATCCTACACCTAACTTTACACAGGTAAGTCCCAATTAAATCTAATTAGTGTCAATAATTGCTTGTTAAAAGGCAATTATCAGCACTAATTGGCTCATTATTCTATTAAATTGCACATGCAAATCGAGAAGGCGCCTAAATTTGCATGCACAATTTTTGGCAACTTATATAGAATCGGGGGGGTTAGCGCTTCCTAAATAGAAGGCAGTACATGGTCTCACACTAACTGTCAGCAAGTAGTGTGCGCTAATGGAAAAATTAATGCATGACTGACAATAAAAAATACAGAAATGTCCCTTCTTGATGCAACGTTAGTTAAAATCTTCCGTTAAAATGCGTCAAGCCAAAAACGTAATGCACTTTAAAAACGGTCCTGAAGTATGCATGGAATATTATTGGGTACATTGTTAGAAACCACTTACCCTGGACTACTTAAAATACACGTTAGAAAACTATCATAATTTATGTGCTGCAGAAGACCATATTGCAATAGGAAGTTACTACAGTAATGCATAGGAATAAAAAAGCATGACTGCATAATACACCGTAACATATCAAGGCATATCCAGGCAGCTAGTTTACAACAAACCTACAGTACAGTGTGTAGAGATGTGTGTCAGGGCAGCCATTTTAACTCCTGCTTTGAGTCAACTGCTTAGGGAAGAGCATCATGGAAATCTAAAATGGAGACTACCTGCAGATCTCATTCAAACATGTGTACCCTGCTTACCAGGGTATTTACACATCAGAAAGCAAAGATAAACCACTGAAAACACCACTAAACACCTCTCTAGTCCTACGAAATGTGTACAGTACAGTACCTATAGATATTTGCACCCGTGTGAATGAAATGAAGAAAGAATTCCTGCTCCAAGGAGCTTACAATCTCATTTACAAACAGACACTGATGGACACTGAGGAGCAAACTTGGCTCCTGAAATGTAGTCAGGATACTAGACGTCTCTCTCTTTCTGTCTCTGTCTTCCTTTTCACTCATTAACAGATGTCTGGATCACATTGCAATCAGTACTAGAATAGATAGCAGAATCAGTAATAGGAACTTTCATGAGAAGGGAAGTAGACAAAAAGAGCCAGATGGCAGTTCTTTGGTCTTGGATTCTGGGAAGCCCCAGAGCTCATAGCTCCCCGGAGCTCAGTGCTGTGGGTTCTTGAACACCCCAATATTGAGCAAACTTGTAGATTGTGTTCAGGGAGGAATAACTTCCACTGGGTTTAGCACCTCCAATCATTTTGAACAGTTGGTTCCTATGCCTGAGCATCATCTGACTCTCTTTCT
Organism: Microcaecilia unicolor; assembly: GCF_901765095.1. Classification (NCBI taxonomy): domain Eukaryota; kingdom Metazoa; phylum Chordata; class Amphibia; order Gymnophiona; family Siphonopidae; genus Microcaecilia; species Microcaecilia unicolor. Next base: position 209,204,752 of record NC_044038.1, on the reverse strand, counting down.
CTCTTGATTTTTCTGTCTGTCTCCTTTTCCTTGGTGTAGAAGAGAAAAACACTGAAAAGGAACTAAAAGCAGAAGAAAGACAAGAATAGGAGCAGAAAGATTAGGAGGCCAATGCAGTAAGCTGCTCTGACTCTTTGCAAAAGCATCACTATGTGATAAAAATGACAAAGAACAGGCACAGTTTTGCTTGTGAAAAGTTTGCATATGCTATTTGCTGGATTTTTCATGCATAATTTAGCTTCTGTAATGCAGAAATCTAGGTCATGAGCTACATAATTTGGCAAAACCTAATGGGTCAATATTCAGCGGGCTTTAACCAGGTAGAAGCCAATTGTACCTGGTTAACCGCCACTGACTAGCTTCTAGCCAGATATTCAGCAGCTCTTAACCATATACCCTGGGATTCTATATATGGCACCTTAATTTCTGCAAGGAAATCAAAGCGTATTCTATAATAATGTGCGTAACTTAATTGGTTAACTAGCTAATCAGCGTTGTTAATTGGATCTTAACAAACAATTATCAGCACTAATTGGCATTAATTAAGATTTAAATGCACAGTGGAGGAGTAGCCTAGTGGTTAGGGTGGTGGACTTTGGTCCTGGGGAACTGAGGAACTGAGTTCAATTCCCGGCACAGGCAGCTCCTTGTGACTCTGGGCAAGTCACTTAACCCTCCATTGCCCCATGTAAGCCACATTGAGCCTGCCATGAGTGGGAAAGCGCGGGGTACAAATGTAACAAAAAAAAAACAAAAAACTCGCTAAAAGTATTCTGTAATGTGGTATGCCTAAATTCTAAGTTGCGTAGTTGAAAAGGGGGTGTTGCCATGGGTGGCGCATGGGCATTTCTAAAATCTATGTGTGTTGTTATAGACTAGACCTGCTCTGCACTTAATTTAGGTGTTGGGATTTACGCCAAGTAAAACATGGCGTAAATTGCTGCGACTACATTTGGTCATGTGAAGAGGTGCACGGTGTTATTCTATATACCATGTGGAAATTTAAGCCTATTCTATAAAATTTAGGTGTATTTTACAGAATACGCCTAGGCATATTTTTTTTCACGTGGAATTTTCAGGTGCCATATTTAGAATCTAGCCCATAGGGGGTAATTCTCTATGGGTCATATAGGTGCTGGGATGATGTGCATTAAGGGCTAGATTCTATTATATGGCACCAAAAAAAATCAGCGTTGAAAAATGTGCTCTTCTATAAGCCACGCTTAAAGATAGGCTCTTACGTCTGGAAATCTTTAGGCAATGTGGTGCAAATTATCCCCGTTATTCTATAACAACGTACCTTCATTTTAGGAATACCCCCATTATGCCCATGACCCTCCCATTTCTGCACCCCCTTTTTCAGATCGCATGTAAATAATAGGTGTGGATCCTGCACCTAAATTTCTGTGTGTAATTGCCAATTAAGTCTAATTAATGCCAATAATTAATTGTTAAAAGGCCAATTATTGGCACTAATTTGCTCATTATTCAATTAAATTGTTTGTGCAATTAGGACACATGCCCAAGTTTGTGCATTTAGTGACTTTTATAGAATTAGGGGGTAAGTGTGAATTCTATATCGAATACCAGTGTAAGTCAGGGGCGTAGCCAGACTGGCGAGTGGGAGGTCCAGAGCCCAAGGTGAGGGAGCACATTTTAGCCCCCCACTGGTGCTGCCGCCCCTCCCTGTCCCTTTTGACCCCCCTCCCCAACCCTCACCTGCCACCGCCTAGTACCTTTGCTGGTGGGGGTCCCCAACCCCCACCAGCCGAAGTCACCTTCAGCGCCGGTCTCCAAGTCTGGCGCGCTCGCTGATCTGGATTCTGTTTCTGTGTGCAGGATGTCAGGACTCACAGAAACAGAATCCAGGTCAGCAACGCGCTGGAGACCAGCGCTGAAGAGGACTTCGGCTGGCGGGGGTTGGGGACCCCCGCCAGCAAAGATACCTGACAGCGGCGGTGGGGGAGGGTTGGCGGCAGGGGGAGGGGGTTGAATGTGGCAGGTGAGGGTCGGTGGCGGAGGGGGTGAAAGCAGGGGGGCCAGGGCTAAATCTGCAGGGGCCCATGCCCCCGTGGCCCCACCTAGCTACGCCCCTGGTGTAAGTCCTCAGTTATGCACCTAATTTTAGGCATGAGCGCCTATGCTACCTCAATGCCTGGTGTAAATGCTTGTGCCTAACTGATAGTATTCTATAACTCATGTGTGTGAGTGTAAGTCACCTTTAGTACTTTAATCTTTATTAAAATGGACTCGATACGGCACCGTGTTTCGGCAAAAGTGCCTGCCTCAGGAGTCTGTATATTGTTGTAGTGCAAAAACAAACTGAGAGTTTTGCAGAAGAAAGTATGGCGTCGTACGTTCTAATTTTACGATCTACCACTGCATTCTAAGCTTTTAGTTTGCTTTTGTGTACTGTTGGTTCTCACGCATCACTTGGGCATCATCAGTCTTCTTAAAGACTTGAGCCTGATTTTACTACTTTCGTCTTCAAAACTCTGTTTGTTTTTGCACTAACTTTCCATCTCGTCTCCTTGGTTTTTGGAAAAGTCCTGTTGATCACGCTACTCTCTTGCTTCAGTATTCTCCTCACTGTAGTGGATCCTGTTTCTCCACCTTGGTGGTTGATCCTTGTCTTGCTAAGTGTTAGGCACGCTTTTGACCTGCCCATGCCCCTCGCAGGTCCACATCAACTATAGCCAATAATTGCTTGTTAATGCCACTTAGAAGCTAATTTACCAATTAAGCTACCATGCAGCTGACAGTATTCTATAACTTGCGTGTTTAACTTTGCCTTCTAAGCATTAAATTGTGCACACAAGTTTATAGAATTAGGACGACAGTGTCGCTGAATATCCGGTCAAATCATCTTGGCACTATCCAGGTTGAGCTGGGGCAGTCTGGAAGTGGGGGGTGGAGTGAGCAAAGGTGGAGCTGAAAGTTATCTGGCCACTACCAGTATTCAATGCCCAGTTATCCAGGCAAGTGAGGCCAATAAAGTGATGTCCTAACTTGCCCAGATGGCTTTCCAGGTATTGGTACATAAGCACATAAGCACCGCCATGCTGGGAAAAGACCAAAGGTCCATCAAGCCCAGCACTCTGTCTCCGACAGCGGCCAATCCAGGTCCCAAGAACCTGGCAAAACCCCAAAATTTAATAATGATCAATGGACTTTTCCTTCAGGAATCTGTCCAGACCCCCTTTAAACTCAGCAAGGCCAGCTGCCGTCACTACCTTCTCCGGCAATGAGTTCCAGAGTCTAACTACACGCTGAGTAAAGAAAAACTTTCTCCGATTTGTTTTAAACCTACCACATTCTGATTTCATCTTGTGTCCCCTGGTTCTATTATTGTTAGAAAGTGTAAACAAACACTTCACATCTGTCCGCTCTACCCCACTCATTATTTTGTAGACCTCTATCATATCACCCCTCAGCCGCCTTTTCTCCAGGCTAAAGAGTCCTAGCCTTCTTAACCTCTCCTCATAAGGTAGTCGTCCCATCCCTTTTATCATTTTTGTCGCCCTTCTCTGCACCTTCTCCAATTCCTTTATATTTTTTTTGAGATGAGGCGACCAGAACTGAACACAATACTCCAGGTGCGGTCGCACCATGGAGCGATATAACAGCTTTATAACATCCCCATGCTTGTTTTCCATCCCTTTTCTAATAATACTCAACATACCCAGATACGTTCTGAAGAACTGGATGTTCAGTGCCGGAATCCAGGGGCACTTTTTTAAAAACAAAACTTAAATACACCTCTCGGAGGAATAGTTACATTTTTCTGTGATAACTTCAATTTTATGCAGGCTTCATTGCAGAAAAAAAATCCTCATGAAGCCATTTTAATATTTGTGGGGCCCTTTTACTAAGCAGCGGTAGGGCTAATGTGTGGGTAGCATGTGCCAAATCAGCACCACCGCAGGGGTACCGTGGGTGCCCTGCAGTAGTTTCAAAGTTGGCACACACTATTTTCTATTTTCTACCATGGGGGGGGGGGGGGGGGGGGCGTTCCCAGCGGTAATTGGCAGCATGGCCACATTGGCCCGTGCTGCCTGATTACCGCACGAGTAGTGCGTGAGCCCTTACCATTAGGTCAATGGGTGGTGGCAAGGGCTCAGGCAGTAAATAGCCACACGCTACTTTTGATTTTACTGCACGGCCATTTACTGTCCCCGTTAAAAAGAGTGGACAAAGGGGAGCCGGTTGATATTGTGTATCTGGATTTTCAAAAGGCGTTTGATAAAGTACCTCATGAAAGACTACAGAGGAAATTGGAGGGTAATGGGATTGGAGGAAATGTCCTATTGTGGATTAAAAACTGGTTGAAGGATAGGAAACAGAGAGTGGGGTTAAATGGGCAGTATTCACAATGGAGAAAGGTAGTTAGTGGGGTTCCTCAGGGGTCTGTGCTAGGACCGCTGCTTTTTAATATATTTATAAATGATTTAAAGATGGGAGTAACTAGCGAGGTAATTAAATTTGCTGATGACACAAAGTTATTCAAAGTCGTTAACTCGCGACAGGATTGTGAAAAATTACAGAAGGACCTTACGAGACTGGGAGACTGGGCGGCTAAATGGCAGATGACGTTTAATGTGAGCAAGTGCAAGGTGATGCATGTGGGAAAAAAGAGCCCGAATTATAGCTACGTCATGCAAGGTTCCACGATAGGAGTTACGGACCAAGAAAGGGATCTGGGTGTCGTCGTCGATAATACACTGAAACCTTCTGCTCAGTGTGCTGCTGCGGCTAGGAAAGCTAATACAATGTTGGGTATTATTAGGAAAGGTATGGAAAACAGGTGTGTGGATGTTATAATGCCGTTGTATCGCTCCATGGTGCGACCGCACCTTGAGTATTGTGTTCAATTCTGGTCGCCGCATCTCAAGAAAGATATAGTAGAATTGGAAAAGGTACAGAGAAGGGCGACTAAAATGATAGCAGGGATGGGATGACTTCCCTATGAAGAAAGATTAAGGAGGCTAGGGCTATTCAGCTTGGAGAAGAGATGGCTGAGGGGAGACATGATAGAGGTATATAAAATAATGAGTGGAGTGGAACAGGTGGATGTGAATCGTCTGTTCACGCTTTCCAAAAATACTAGGACTAGGGGGGCATGCGATGAAACTACAGTGTAGTAAATTTAAAACAAATAAGAGAAAATATTTCTTCACCCAACGCATAATTAAACTCTGGAATTCGTTGCCGGAGAACGTGGTGAAGGCGGTTAGCTTAGCAGAGTTTAAAAAGAGGTTAGACAGTTTCCTAAAGGACAAGTCCATAAACCACTACTAAATGGACGGGAAAAATCCACAATTCCAGGAATAACATGTATCGAATGTTTGTACGTTTGGGAAGCTTGCCAGGTGCCCTTGGCCTGGATTGGCCGCTGTCGTGGACAGGATGCTGGGCTCGATGGACCCTTGGTCTTTTCCCAGTGTGGCATTACTTATGTACTTTTTCCCAGCCGTGGTGAAAAAATGACCCAATGCTTGCCGATTTAATGCATCCACGCTACTGCCAGCCACTTTTTAGCACAGCTTAGTTAAAGGACCCCTAAATGAGCCAGCATGGTACTGATTCATGCCCACAATCTCACAGGTGATAGTATATCTGTTCGAAAAGGACAAAAAAGCTACTATATTTAAAGACTAGTAGAAAATAGCAAAACAGAAGAAAAAAGAATTAGGATGAAAGAGTTAATAGAAAAATAAAAGCAAAATAAGAAACCAGGAGATGTTCCTAGAGGAGCAATATGTATGCAGCCAGATTCCCGCAGACTGTATTAGTTTGTCCTTTTACAGACTTCTGCTTAGAGAAACGAGAAGACAAAATTGTTTTATGATGATGGTTCGCCTTACACGTTAAATATTCTGTTGAACAAATATTTAGTACTCTGCAAATCTAATCATCTGCATTTCAATTATCCCTGCAGTCCCAAAGATCAACTTTAATCCTATCTCACTTACATATATTAAAAAATGTAAATGTTCCTGTGCATTTCCACAATGTAATGCTTGGTGTATGGTTGGCCAGATTAATGACTTGTCTAACTACCCTTTGGTCCCCATTAATTTGATAATTTAGTTACTTCTGTAGATCCCCCCTAAAAATGAAACACGCTGCTCGTTCAAATTCAGGTCTCTGCTCCATGGAAATGAGATATTTAAGCTCGTGGAAGGACAGCACTCGTAGATCAGAAATATTTAAGGATGCAGTGGGAAACTGATGGAGAAGAAAATCCTATTTCCGAAACTCTGTAGTCAAAAGTTCACAGGGTTGCTGAAGACTGGATTAACAGTAGGCCCTAGGAAACTGTACATTATGGGCACCCTTTCCATTTTTATACCCCACCCCCCAACTCCATGTGGTCTTTTCTATCTGGCCCATCCATTCTGCCCAACAAGATAACTCATTGCATAACGTATGATGTAAACTATTTATGTATACTTGACCATGATTTGTCCTTGTCATTTTCAGGGCATAGACCGTAGAAGTCTGCCCAGCACTGGCTTTGCTTCCCAATTACTGGTGTTGCCATTTAATCACTGCTAAGCTTGTTTGGTTTCATGCCTTCTATACAGGATTCCTTTGTGTTTATCCCACACGTTTTTGAATTCCATTACCGTTTTCATTTCTACCACCTCCTGCGGGAGGGCATTCCAGGTATCTACCACCCCCTCTGTGAAAAAGTACTTCCCGACATTATTCCTGATTCATCCCCCCCTGCATCCTTAATTCATGTCCTCTAGTTCTACCACCTTCCTGTCTCTGGAAAAGGTTTTTTTATAGATTTATACCAAATATTTGAATTTCTGTATCATATCACCCCATCTCTCCTTTCCTCCAAGGTATACATGTTCAGTTCCTTAAGTCTCTCCTCATACGTCTTATGACGCAAACCCCGCATCATTTTTGCTGCTTTTCTCCGAACCACTTCAAATCTTTTTATGTCCTTAGCAGGATACGGCCTCCGAAATTGAACACAATACTCCAAGTGGGGCCTCACCAACAACTTGTACAGGGCATCAACACCTCCTTCCTTCTGCTGGTTATACCCCTGTCTATGCATGCCTATCATCCTTTTGGCCCTGGCCACCACCTTGTCGCATTGTTTTGTCACCCTGAGATCTTCAGATTCCATCACCCTAAGGTCCCTCTCCTGAGCTGTGCTTATCAATCTCTCTCCTGCTGGTACATCTCCTGCTATTAAGGTAGATATGAGGGAAAGCCATTGAATAGCCCTGAGGTTGGTAGCATGGAATCTTGCTACTCATTCGGATTGTGCCAGGTACTTGTGACCTGGATTAGACACTGTTGGAAACAGGATACTGGGCTTCACTAACCATTGGTCTGACCCTGTAGGGCAATTTTTATTTTCCTGTGTTCTGAAGTTGTATCAATAATGGTTTATGCGACTACACTGCTCTGTTTGAAAATTGTTCCCAAAATGATGTCCTTGTTTGTTCACAAGGGGAGGGAGGACGTCAAGAGCACGAGGGGATGTCAATTTGCAATCCCTGTGTATACTTTATGCAGCTTCACAGAATGCACCTTAAAATAGTCCCTAGACATTTTTGTACCTGGAGCCCCCACCAGCCCCAGATTTCCAAAGAAAAACTTTGCAAGGTGTTTTCTTTTTTGGGGTCTGCAGATGCAAAGTAAATCTACAGACTGCAGCCGGGGCTTTTTCAACATTGCCTTCTGTAAAGTCAATCTGATGGATTCATTCCTATTTTGTTCATATGGTAGCCTATGTGCAGTAGTATTGGATGCCTGATACTGAGCTAAAGGATATCATTACTCCTTTTTTTTTGCAGAATTATTCTGTGCCTCTTGTAAATTTCCTTCTCTGGCAGGAATGCTGCAAGCTGTGCTCTATTTTGCAATCCAAGATTCATGCCAGACTAGTCCTGCATGGTGCATTTTAAGTCCCAGAGATCTGCTGAGAACAGAATGTTTTCTTAGAGATAGATGTATATATAAAAAACCACAGTTAGGGTAGGGGTCAGTCCCAATGTAGCTTGAAAAGAGTGTGGAAATTTTAGTTCCTCTCCTAGAGAAAACAAAATCAACAAAAAGTAGCTTATTTTGGTGTGGAACTTTTTGAGTGATGCTTACAAACTGAGAAGGGAACAGGGGCCGAAAGAGTTTACTTTGGAAGATGTTTTGTCCTGGCTATGTCAGCCTGTCAACCAAGCTGCGTGCAGTGCAAGTTTTAAAGATCAGTTGTGGGGGTAGGGGAGGGGTGTTACCCAGTGGTGTGCTGGAGCAGGCTCTCACAGGCTCTCGAGAGCCGTTTGTTAAGTTTTTAAGAATTTTGGGAGCCGGTTCTCCATGGCTACTTTAACAAATGGATCCCAAAATGTGGGCTTGGGCCCCTCCTGAATTCTCTTTTACTTTGCTGGCGAGAGAGAGCCCCCTGTTAACAATTTACCAGCACACCCCTGGACTGTTGAAGACACATCTTTTTGATAAAATTTATGGAAAGAACCAAAACACATAAAGTCCACACTCACTGTTCAGTAATACATCAATACATCCACTTATGAATTCTCAACCCCCTAATCTCACCACACTCATAGCTCTACTCACAGAAAAATGTATACCATATGTCTTTTTTGTTATCATATAGTGCCCTTTATTTTCCCGTTGTTTCCTTCCAATGTTTCAATGTTCTTTTCCATTGATATATTCCTTAACGATACTTTGATTTTGTCTCGTTTAGCTTTTCACAATGTAATCCATAACCTGATTTGTAACAAATTGTATTTCCATCATTCATAATATATTGTAAGCCACACTGAACCCGCAAAAAGGTGGGAAAATGTGGGATACAAATGCAATAAATAAATAAATTCAGAACCACAGACAGAGGCTAAAATCCATGCCAGGCCTGCTGGAAAGCAGAAGGTCTGCCTGCAGCACACTTGTTCCAGTCAGGAAAGCCGCTTCATTATGTATAATGAAAAGCTTCTCTGGGTTAACTCTGTGGTCCTTAACATTATTTATTTATTACATTTGTACCCCGCGCTTTCCCGCACATGGCAGGCTCAATGCGGCTTACATAGTAACAATATGAAGAATTACAAAGTCATAAAAAAGAATATACTATTTATAGTAAGCGCTATATTAATGGGGTTATTATGATGGATCTCTGTTAGAACTGGATAGAACTGACCTGTGCAATGCAACTAATTCCTAGAGAAAATACCTTGTAGTGCTGTGGAGCAAATTTAGAGAAGCAAAACAGCGACTGTAAAAAGAGAGTAATTATAGATCACCTAAGTATAAAGAGAGTAATTATAGATCACCTAAGGTTAAGTGCCAGGATGCTGCTCAGTAAGCACAAATTCTGTATTGACAATCACACACATAATTGCCATTATAGAATACCAGTGCAAGTCCACACTTATGCACCTAACTTAACACAAAATCCTTTACAAAATCCTAAGAGACCTTTGACCAACTACCTTTTTCCCTCGACCCCTGCCCATCAAAGATAGTGCAGCAGGCAAGTATGGGCCTCATAGAAGGCGCCACAAAAATTGTGAACGCCTCTCTTTCTAATGGGCAACTACCAACAACATTAAAAAGGGTAGTGGTTCACCCTTTGCTAAAGAAAAACAACCTTGACCAGGACATACTTGAAAGTTACCGGCCAAGATCCAGCATCCCATTTCTAGGGAAACTTATAGAACAAACAGTCTGTGTTCAACTTAATGATTGGCTAGAAGAGAGAAACTGGCTAGATCCATGTCAATCTGGATTCAGACCCGGCTATGGATGATCTTCACAGAAACTGAGACAGGGGATTCGCCTCAGTGTTAGTACTGCTAGATTTCTCAGCAGCTTTTGACACTGTGGATCATGATATTATGCTAGTACGACTGACAGAATCAATGGAACAGTACTTGCCTGGTTCAGATCCTATCCGTCAGGCAACAATCCATAATGTTTGGCAGCAACTGATCACCACCATGGCCACTGACCTGCAGGTTACCACAAGGATTGAGCTGATTCGGTCAATGGACACTCAGTTCTACATCTACGCTGATGATGTGCAGTTACTCATACCCATTGAACCTGACTTACCTACAACCTTGAATAAACTGATTACCTGTATAACATCAATTCAAGAATGGGCTAAGTACAACAAACTTTGCCTGAACCCAAGTAAAACCGAGCTTCTCTGGGTCCCTAACACAAGTGGATACATACCTTACATCAAAATCTCTTTTGGGATGTACGAACTCCCCCTTAAATCACAAGTCAGGAACCTTGGAATACAGTTAGATTCAACACTTACTCTGATCCCCAAAATCCAAGCAACCTTCAAGAGCTGCTTCTACTATTTGCGACAGCTAAGCTGCCTCTCTAAATAAATCCTAATAAATAAATAAGAATAGCCATACTGGGTCAGACCAATAGTCCATGTAGCCCAGTATCCTGTTTCCAACAGTGGCCAAGCCAGGTCACAAGTACCTGACAGAAACCCAAATAGTAGCAACATTCCATGCTACCAATCCCAGGGCAAGCAGTGGTTTCCCCATGTCTGTCTCCATAGCAGACTATGGACTTTTCCTCCAGGAACTTGTCCAAACCTTTTTTTAAACCCAGATAGGCTAACCACTGTGACCACATCCTCTGGCAAAGAGTTCCACAGCCTAACTATTTGATGAGTGAAAAAAATATTTCCTCCTATTTGTTTTAAAAATATTTCTAATCTTTGCACTTTTTGAAAGAGTAAAAAATCGATTCAATTCTACTCATTCTACAGTAGAGAGGAGAGTTACATGGGGACAGAAAGCTAACCCATCCCCGCCAAAGTAATCTCCTTCATTCCTGCCCCATACCACCTCATTGATGCAGCCTAGATCAGTAATATCTGCTGCTTTTTGTGGCCGTGCTGGCTGGGCCTTCCTCCCTGTGTTCAAACTGAGTATTCTTAGTATTGATACAGAGAACTGCATGAGTGGAGAAATCGCTAGCACATACTACAGCAAGAAGATACATGAGCAAGGACCACATCCGCAGAGTAAGGCTTTGTTCAAAGAACACTCCCATCAGGATAGCCCTGGAGGGAAGCTTTGGTGTAGGGGAGCAAAAATGACTGAGGGCAAGATGCATCAACCAAACGTAAAAGAATCTAAAACGTTAAAGTCCTTAACGAGTTTGAAAAAACGAAGAATGCACCAAAAAAACAAGTCGCACATGTTCGGTACAGTATTGAAAAGTACAATGTATCAAAGATTCATAATCCCCTTCGGTAATCGGCCCCTAAAGCATGCGCAGAGCAGCCAAGCGTTTTGCTGGCTGCTCTGCGCATGCCACAAACGTCAAAACAACAACAAAAACACAAACACGTGGCTCCCCGCTTCCCCCTGCATTAATAGAAAATCAAAAAAGGATCGGGAGGGGGCAAAGGCACTTGTCAGGAGCGTCCTGTATGGACGGCCTTGCCCCCCCTACCCGAGGTCACCGCTGCTCCCCGCTTCCCCCTGTATTAAATAAAAAAATCAAAACAAAAATGAAAAGTTTAGCAGCCCTGGCCCCCTCCCTTCCTGTCTCTCTCATTCTCCTCCCACAGCTCCACCTCCCACCATCATCCGCCCCCATGCCCCGCCCCCTTGAGGTCATCGCCGCCGTTCCCCCCTTCCACCGGACCCCCCCACTCTGCCTTACCGGCCCGCACAGCGCCTCTCACCTCTGTGTGAAGGTGCTGCATGGGCAAGAACAGCTTATTGACAATCTGTGATGCCTCCTCCGAAGTCCCTCCGTTCTTCCTGGGCCCGCCCTCCTCTAACTTAAGTTACCTATGTAATACAGGGGGAAGCGGGGAGCAGCGGCGACCTCGGGCAGCGGGGGGAGGGCAAGGCCGTCCATACAGGACGCTCCTAATGAGCGCCTTTGCCCCATCCCGATCCTTTTTTGCTTTTTGGTTTGATTTTCTTTTTTATTGCAGGGGGAAGCGGGGAGCCACGTGTTTGTGTGGGTTATTTATATTTTCTAACGTGCCAGCTTGGATTTTTATGCTGCAGGGAGAAGCGGGGAGCAGTGTCTGTATGACAGCTCAGGCCTTAACGACAGCTGTGACCTGACGTTAAATATTTCACGGTAAATGATTTGGTGCAATTGTTGGTATGGTTAGTGCATTCCGAATCGTCCACATTTCAATGGTAGTTACTCGTTTGCATTCCGTTTTCGTTAACTGCTAGCGTCGTTGGAAAATGGTCTTTAATGCATGCCACGGTTGAAAATTTCTTCCTTAAAGGGTCGTTAAAGGGTCGTTAAAGTTTAGTGCATCTTGCCCTGAGTGAGGCACAGACAGTAGTCACAAGAATTTCAGACTGGTTTCAGTATGATGATGACATCTGATTTCCCCAGAATTGCTGACAGGAAATGTCTGGGATTTGGTGAAGTTCCGTCTAGAAATCCAGTTTAGTTCTGTCCACTAATGATGGGTATGAACTGGGAAATCTATTTGAAAGAACTGGATTCACAAAGTCTGTCTGGGAGTTTTACAAAAAGAGACGTTCAACAAACTGATTTTATGAACTTGTTTTTAAAGTTGCACTGCTAGGCTCTCTGTAGCAAATTCTGATATGTGTTTATTATAAATTCTTAATCAATATCTTCCCTCATCTTCTCCCCCAGTGAATAAGATCGATCCAGTCGCTCACACTGTGTACATTCTCTGTCATCTTGTTTAGCTGAAAATATTTTCACCATCTAAAGACTCCTCTGAAAAATATTTTTGGGGTAATGAAGTCTGACTGTATTTAAGGATCAAACATATAAACGGCAAGTGACCGACTCACCTGCAAATGCGCAGTAGAGACTTCCCTCTCTGTCCCACCCTTGTGTCAAAACGTGATGACGTTAGAGGGCGGAACAGAGAGGGAAACGGAGTCGGAATCACTGTCGGACGCTGCCGCCTGGAAACGAACATCGAGCGCACCAACCTCCACCCTCCCCCTATCCCCACCGCCGCTCCCGCCCTCCTCCACATCAGGCCCCCTTCACTGACCTGACAGTGCCTCTCATCCCCGTGTGGAAGCGCTGCAGGCAGCAGCAGAGCGATCTGCTGCTGCCTGCAGCGCTTTCACACGGAGGTGAGAGGCGCTGTCAGGTCAGTGCAGGGGGCCCGGCACGGAGGGGGGAGGGAGCAGCGGCGAGGAGGGTAGCTGGAAATCTCGCCCGTTTTTACAGGCTTAACGGCTAGTATATTCAGATAGCGCCCTTTTACAACTCACTGTTGTCAGCCCCCCTCTCTCCCTTTTTACAGCCCCCACCTACAAATGACTCCATCTACCTTCCCTCCCCTCCCCTCCTGCACTGAGTGAGGGTGCCTTTCCTGAAATTACCTCAATGTACCCTTGTGGTCTAGTGGCCTCGTTGGGGCAGGAAAGATTCCCACTCTTTCCTGCCCACTGTTGCTGATCTGCCGCCACTTTTAAAAAATGGATTCCGAGACTTCAAGTGGTGACCTCTCAAGACTTCCACGTACATCTCGCAAGGCCACTGCTTGCAGTCTCTGCAGCCATTTGGATGAAGCAGCAGTGGTGAGTGAATTAACAACAGCGGACAGGACAGAATAGGGATTTTTCCTGCCCCGAAGAGGCCACTAGACCACCAGAGTGCATTGAGGTAGGTTCAGGGAGGGGGCTCACTCACCTCACCACGGGATCCCTGCGGACCTGGGTCAATCCCCACGGGAACCCCATGGACCTGGAGGGGAACCCCTGGGACCTGCAGGATTCCTGCTAATCATGTTCCCCTGCAGCTCTCTATTCTACACCACTCAGGATTTTGTAGACCTCAATCATATTTTCCCTCTTTAGCCTTTCGTTCCATCCCCTTTATCATTTTGGTCACTTGTGGGATCTATGTGGGAAAGAGGATCCCAAACTATACGATGCAAGGTTCCACATTGGGAGTCACTGCCCAGGAAAAGTATCTGGGTATCATCATTGATGATACGTTGAAACCCTCTGCTCAGTGTGCAGGAGCATCTAACAGAGCAAATAGAATGTTAGGAATTATTAGGAAAGGAATGGAAATAAAATATGAGAATGTTATAATGCCTTTGTATCGCTCTATGGTGCAACCACACCATAGGCGTAGTTTGACTGTTTCATTTGGGAGGGCAAAGGATGGGCGGAGCATACTAGCATATTCATTTGCATATATACATATGCAAATGAATATGCTAATATGGAGGAAGGAATTGAAATTTACAGGCAAAATATCACAGATGCACATTTCAAAAAGCTGACATATTTCAATTAATAAATTCTGAATAAAATACTTTTATCTACCTTTGTTGTCTGATCATTTAGTTTTTCTATTCGCTTTGGTCCCAGTGTCTTCTGTTTTATGCAGTGTCTTCTTTCCAGTAGGCTTCCCTCTGCTCCCCACCCTCCCAGTCCCATCCATCTCTTGCTCCTTCCCTCTGCTCCCCACCCCTCCCAGTCCCATCCATCTTCTGTTCCTTCCCTCTGCTCACCATCCCTCCGTCCCATCCATCTTCTGCTCCTTCCCTCTGCTGTGCCTGACCTCTCCCAATCCCATCCATCTCCTGGTCCATTCCTCTGCTCCCCACCCCTCCCAGTCCCATCCATCTTCCCTCTGCTCCACACCCCTCCCAGTCCCATCCATCTCTTGCTCCTTCCCTCTGCTCCCCACCCCTCCCAGTCCAATCCATCTCCTGGTCCTTCCCTCTGCTCCCAACGCTCCCAGTCCCATCCATCTCTTGCTCCTTCCCTCTGCTCCCCACCCCTCCCAGTCCCAACCATCTCTTGCTCCTTCCCTCTGCTCCCCACCCCTCCCAGTCCAATCCATCTCCTGGTCCTTCTCTCTGCTCCCAACGCTCCCAGTCCCATTCATCTTTTGCTCCTTCCCTCTGCTCCCCACCCCTCCCAGTCCCAACCATCTCTTGCTCCTTCCCTCTGCTCCCCACCCCTCCCAGTCCCATCCATCTTCTGTTCCTTCCCATCCATCTTCTGCTCCTTCCCTCTGCTGTGCCTGACCTCTCCCAATCCCATCCATCTCCTGGTCCATTCCTCTGCTCCCCACCCCTCCCAGTCCCATCCATCTTCCCTCTGCTCCACACCCCTCCCAGTCCCATCCATCTCTTGCTCCTTCCCTCTACTCCCCACCCCTCCCAGTCCAATCCATCTCCTGGTCCTTCCCTCTGCTCCCCACCCCTCCCAGTCCCAACCATCTCTTGCTCCTTCCCTCTGCTCCCCACCCCTCCCAGTCCAATCCATCTCCTGGTCCTTCTCTCTGCTCCCAACGCTCCCAGTCCCATTCATCTTTTGCTCCTTCCCTCTGCTCCCCACCCCTCCCAGTCCCAACCATCTCTTGCTCCTTCCCTCTGCTCCCCACCCCTCCCAGTCCCATCCCTCTTCCATCTGCTCCCCACCCCTCCCAGTTCCATCCATCTTCCTTCTGCTGCCCCCCCCCCCCCGCGAGGTCCAAGATCGTGACTCCGTCTACCCCCCTCTCTTCCTCCCTCCCTCTGGCGCAGGCAGCAGTCTTTTTCAGCATTCCTGGCAGCGGTAGCGATGTACACGCTGCCTTCAGTCTGCCCCGGAAGCCTTCTCTTCAAGTTCCTGTTCCCACCTATGCGGGAACAGGAACTTGAAGAGAAGGCTTCGGGGCAGAGCCGAAGGCAGCATGTACATCGCTACCGCTGCCAGGAACACAGAAAAACTGAAGAAGCATGCTTGCTACCTGCGCCGGAGGTAGGGAGGAAGAGAGGGGGTAGACGGACACGCTCCTCTTCGTCCGCTTGGCTTCCCTGCCCTCTCTGTCTGCGTCCCGCCTGAAAGGAAATGATGTCAGAGGAAGGCGGGACGTAGACAGAGAGGGCAGGGAAGCCAAGCGGACGGAGAGGAGCGCGTGCCTGCTTGTTTTTTTTTTTAAACTACTGGCGCGGCGGCGCCTCGTCGTCGTTTGGGGGGGCATTGCCCCCCCTCGCTCCCCCCAGATTACGCCCAACCACACCTCAAATACTGTGTGTAATTCTGGTCACCGCATCTGAAAAAAGATCTAGTGGAATTAGAAAAGGTACAGAGAAGGGTAACAAAAATGATAAAGAGGATGGAACGAGTTCCCTATGAGGAAAGGATAAAGCGGCTAGGGCGCTTCAGCTTGGAGAAGAGATGTCAGAGATGAAATATGATAGAGGTCTATAAAATATTGAGTGGAGTGGAACAGGTAGACATGAATTTCTTGTTTGCTCGTTCCAAAAATACTAGGACACCACAAAGTTGGGTGTGCAGTTTTGGGCATAAATCACAGATCCACACACAAACTGATTAGCTAATTAATAGCATTAACAAGCAGTAATCAGGAGTTATGGACGGATTTGCCCTATGGCCTATTCTGTAACTTAAATTTCAGGCTCTGGCTGTCCCGAAGCTTTCCCTCTCTGCCACAATCCACCCAGGCGGAAACAGGAAATTGTATCAGAGGGGAGCGGATTGCGGCTGACAGGGAAAGCTTTTGGACAGCCAAAGGCAGCTTGAGAGAATGGCTGCTGCTCTGGGGCCCCTCTGAGAAGGGAAATACATTTTAAAAGAAGATCAGAAAGGGAGGAGGAGACAGACTGTGGTGGGGAGAAGGGAAGAGATACCTGGACCATGGGACCCCCTGGAGCTGTGGGGAGGAGTAGCCTAGTGGTCAGTGCAATGGGACTCTGGTCCTGGGGAACTGGGTTCGATTCCCACTGCAGGCACAAGCAGCTCTTTGTGACTCTGGGCAAGTCACTTAACCCTCCATTGCCCCAGGTATAAAAAAGTACCTGTATATACTATGTAAACCACTTTAAATGTAGTTACAAAAAAACACAGAAAGGCAGTATATCAAGCCCCATTCCCCCCCCCCCCCCCCCCCACACTACTAATGCCAGCATTGGTTAAAGCTGTGAAGAGTTTGTTCCTGTCCTGTGGGTCTGAACAAGTACAGTGTTAATGTGCAGCTTGGCTATGTGTGATGGCCTTTTTGTACGTGAAGGATGTTGTATGTTTTCATTTAAAGATTTCAGAAAACAGAAACAAAAACAAAAACATATCAGTTTTTTTGCCCCTAAGTTTATGGTTACAGAAAACATTGATCCTGTAGCAATCATTGATTTATTTTTTTCAAATAGAAAGCAATGTTAAAGACTAGATTCTGCAAATGGCACCCAAATTTGAACACTGAAAAGAATGAGCATTGAGCACTATTCTATAAATGGCATTCTGAGTTGGTTGCCGTTTATAGAATACAGCATAATGCCGGGATTCGCACCCAACCTTGGGTGCAAGGATTTATACCAACTGAAACCTGGTGTAAATCCTTGTGTGTAAATTAGGCTTGGATCCACGGAATTCTATAATAGTGTGCACGTTTTTAGTGAATGCCCCTGACCGGCCCAGGTTGCTCCCATGGCCACGCCCCCTGTTCAGTTACGCGCTAAAAGACTGATCTTTATAGAATAGCACCTAGCAAGATGCGCACATAAATCCAAATTGTCGTCAATTAAAGCCAATAATTGATCATTAGTGCCCAATAGTTGGTGCTAATTGGCTCATTACTCAGTTAAATTGTGTGCACAAATTGGATGTGTGCCGAAATTTGCCACACAATTTTGAGCACCCTATATAGAATCCGTGGGTAAAGGTACTTTGTTAGGTTGGAAATGACCAGTGCACTGTCGAGCCCTAATCCTAAATTTCTTTTTTTTTTTTAAACTTTTGGAGGTGTGTGAGGGGTGGAACTTTCCGGTTACCTTAAACTCTTTCCACTAAGAGACTTTGCCCTTTGGACTGTACACGACACTTTCTCATTGAAGCGTAATCCACTGACCACGGTGTGTTTACTGAGTAGCTATTGACGTCTGGCATCAAAGTATTAATTCTGCCAAAGGATGGGACTGTGGCTGTTATTATCTGTGATAGGGAGATTGGAGGACACTGAATCCCAGGCAGCTCTCAATCAGTCCTGGGTTTTCATCTCAAGCGACCTGACATAATAAAGGTTTATTGCATGCCTGCATTGTATAACAGATACAACCCCAAAATCAAAAGCATGGGGAAAGTAACCTGCACTGCATAGCTTGAGCAGCGTGACTAGGCCATGCTGGTCTGTATCTTCCAACATTTACTGTGGGATCCTTTTACCAAGCTGCAGGAAAAAGGGCCCTGCACTAACATCAGGGACCATTTTTCCTGCTTGCCAGGGCCCTTTTTAGCGCAGCAGGTAAAAAAGCCCCCAGACACACATAGCCACGCGATAAGAGAACTCTTACTGCACGGCCATGTGGCGGGGAGCTCTTACCACCACCCACTGAGGTAGTGATAAGGACTCCCGTGCTAACCCAGCGGTAACCGGGCAGAGCGGCCTGATTACTGCTGGGTTATCACCGCGCAAGTCATTTCTGGGGGTTTTCTTTTTTCCCCAGAAATGACGCACGCTCGGGGGTGGGACTACCACTGGTGGCTGCATTGGGCTGGCGGTAGTCCCGGAAGATCGAGTGGTAAGCCCGCGTTGGACTAACCGCTGCTCTGTGAAAGGGCCCCGGCCTATGTTACCTCTCCTTCTCTGCTGCATCTGGTTGACACTGATTCCTGTTATCCCTGAATTCTTCTTGAAAAGGTCTTGCTATTTATGTCCATATTTTAACATCGTTTAAAACAGTTAGGCTGGAATAGTGAAAAAGTGGCAGAGGTCCAGATTAAGGCCTTCAAGCAAAATATCAGAAAGGGCTCACAGGAGTGGGGGGGGGGGGGGGGGGGGGGCAAGCTCGGGCTGCCATAGGTGCACCATTACGGAAAGATCTTTTATGATGTGGGGCTATGCATATTTCACATTTTTCAATTTGATGGGAGAGTTTGCACATTAGTTCACTCTTTTAGAATAGAGGATGTTTGATGATTTATTGGTTATACCATATGGTGCTTGTTCATTTCTAACAAACATGTGTATTATTATTTTTGTATTATTCTAAAAACTTATAAATAAAGATTAAAAAAAAAAGAATAGAGGATTCTATTTTCTGTTTTATGCTGACAATAAATCACCAGTGATCGGTCCTTTAAAATTTGAGCTGGAAATGGCAATATGCCTTTAACCTTTCTAAGTCAATATTGTATTTATTTGACCCTCTGGGCAATGTCCATTATCTAGTTACTTGAAATCAGAATTTTAATCACACCTGCTTGTGCTCTCTGAAGTATTCCTCCAATGTCTCATTTAGGGGTCTGCAACTTTTCTTCTGTCAGACCTGATGCATTGTTCATTGATTATAATATGAAAGGTAGGTTATAAAGCAGAGATGCATTCAGACAGTGCAGTTGAACACAGATAAAAGAGATTTCTTTTTTTTTATTTGAAATTTCACCCTTCTTATATACAGAATATATAAATCAGTAAAGGAACCGGCAAATATAAACATGAACTCAAAAGGAAAACACAAACAATGCATATACACATGAATCTTAAAGTCTAAGAGAGAAGTTAGGAGAAATATCCTATATAATAATTCTCACCACCAACGTTCTAATGTGGGACTGTTGCAGGAATTGAGATAGGAATTTGTGATACTTCAGGAGTCAGACAGCACACACCAGAATGAGGGAGAAATCTTCTTTATTTGCCAGCAAACAAAGCAGGACATCAGTTCTAGCTCTCTTCTCTCTCTCTCAGCTCTCTGGATGTTATGGCTTTTGTCTGTCCTCTTCAGCTCTCTTCTCTTCTGTCTGTTCCTTCTGCTCTCTTTCTCTCCTGTTGTCTTCCAGCTTTCTTTCAGCTCTCCTTCCTTTCTTCCTTTCTTCCTTTCTTCTGACGTAAACTGCTTCTGCTCCTACTTAAATACTGTTCTATCCCCCTCCTAGCCTTGCCCCCCCTTACTCTCCAATTGGTTAAGGAATAGATTGGTTACCTGGCCTCAACCAATCATTACTTTTGAAATATCAGTTACATAGGTTTGGTATTCCTCAAACTGACCTGTGACCTGGGGCCCCTTACACCAGACATTTGGGCTCCAGTCTCTTACATGTTCATTATGATTGATTTCTCATATTCCTAGTACTAACTGCTAACTAAACTCTGGTATTCATTAAAGAGGTCAAAAGCCAATCTTACTTAATGGCATTCAGGACCATTTCTACATTTACCTACAATTAATCAAGGAGAAGAGAGCTGACTAGTCCTGACCTCTTTCACCTATCAGCTTATACATTGAACCAGCCAGAACTGCAGATAAGTCAAAACACATGTTTGACCTCTTCACTGCAGTCCTTGCTTAGAAAATACAGCAGAGAGTAACATTAGATTTAAAAAGGTATTCTACATATTAACTACACAAAATACACAGAATCAGTATTTCTTATAAGACATATTCTAAATATCAGGAATATCTACATATTAAGCACTTCTAAATAGTATTTCAGCCTATTCTTAAACTACAATATGTCATATGTCTGGCTCATGCCTGCTTACAAAACTATTCAGTATGCCTAATAATATACAGATGTTCCAGCTAGCATTGGCAATTCACAAAGGACAGAGTCTCATTTCTCACTGACCTTTCCTAACCTTTGGCTCAACAGAGTTCTAGTAATTAATTCCAGCCTGCATTCCTTCACTGTACTTGCAAAACTGAGAATTTAAAATAGTATTTTGAGCACCTTTAAACAAAATTAACCCTTAATATGATTTCTCAGAATTATTCTTTGCCCACTGCCTCATTCCCCCCTTTGAGACTAAAATCAGCTTATGCAGAGATAAGTCTCACAACTCAAACTCTGGAGATTATAGTGATCCTAATTAGGAATAGACTTGTGAATCACCATTACCCTACTTGTTAAGGTCCGACGGCATACTGCCGAAGCACATGAGGCCAGGAAACAAAACAACAACCCTGCTAAAACTAAGACTATTAGGGAAATGAACAAGGGACGTATCCAGGAGGTCAATGACCACCACCAGGAGGTAAGGTCTAATCCTCCTCGGTAATCTTCCACATTAAGGCTAGCCAACTGTAGGACTTTATCCATGGCATGCCTAACTACATGCGTCCTATTTATGACAATAGTACAGCACTCTGAAGAATTTAACACTGTGCAGAGACCACCCTGAGCTGCAAAGAGGTAGTCAAGACCCATACGGTTATACCGAGAAACTATACTTAATTCATTAATTTGATCCTGCAATGCATTGACTACCACGTTCAGCTCATGAACTAGAACATGAAGTAGGGATTGAAGTCTCCGAGTAGCCATACCTAGTTCAGTAATACCCGCTACCGGGCCTCCAATTGGAATCCAGGCTGTGGCAGAAAGGGCTACAAGTCTCTTTTTAGTCAGAGGATAAGTAGAATTAATATACTGGAGGGCTAATTCAATCGCCTCATCCTCTGTAGCAACGGAGGAGGGTAAGGACAAAGCCTCTCGCTTAGAGCGGTGCGGGGATGGTGGCTTGAGAACTTTAGGAAAATAATTCAAGGTTACCAATACACAAAAATCATATGTGGGGGGAAGAATCATGTGGAGGACATTATCACAGAGCCAGTAATGACCAAGGAGAGCGTGAGGAAAGTTCCCAATAAATGTTGGCTCAGGCTGGACAGGGTACTTAGGGTGCCCATAATGCGAGCCCCTATCCCAGGGGGAACGAAGACGAAATGGAGACTTTGCACACCATAGGCGCCAATCCCCAATTGTGACAGGCCGCTCATTTGTTAGTAACTCTTCATACCCCGGGGACTTATGAAAGTAGAAAATAAGCTTGGACACTATAGTCTTCTCAGTGGTACGCTTAGGAGCCAGATAATCACCTGGGTCATAATCTACAGGTATGGTAGTAGGGCACATAGGAGTACCTGGAGAAACTACCCACACAGATTCTCCTTTTTCTGGGAGAACATTAGTATAGTTACAGGGAATGGGAAGAACAGTTGAGATGCTTCTTGTTAAACAAAACACTCCAGAGGCTGGATAGGGAGACGTAAAGACTGGCCTTAGAGAAGAGTCAGAGGAGGAAGTAGCATTATAAAAGGACCACCAAGTATAATCCTGGCTCCAAGGACCTGAACTCGAAAAATAGGGAGGTATAAGAGCTGGGAGTTGCACAGGGACAGGAACAGCTGGGACATCTGTGGTATAAGGAGAAAATCGGGAACACACAATACAAGGGGAAGTAATCTTTGCCTGGCTAATTAGTTCCTGGACTGAGTGTAACCAAAGGTTGGAGCGAGTTGGGGTATTAGGAACAAGGAGGCAAGGAGTAGAAAACAACAAAAGCATCCAAACTACTAACATTTTCTTTCTTCCTAATCTAAAACAAATACAGCAAACTAATTAGGCAATAATATTTCAACAGTCTGTGCTAATCACAGATTACTCTCATATAGTGTTCTCAGTCTTTGAGTTCTTATACCAGTTGGGATAGACCCTCAACTGACAAGGATCAAGCTTTCAAATTCCAAGAAAGCCAGAATCTGGGCAAGAAAG
Organism: Microcaecilia unicolor; assembly: GCF_901765095.1. NCBI lineage: Eukaryota > Metazoa > Chordata > Amphibia > Gymnophiona > Siphonopidae > Microcaecilia > Microcaecilia unicolor. The sequence goes on along the minus strand of NC_044038.1, from coordinate 209,182,247 downwards.
AGTCTCAGTGTGAAGCCGAAGTTCAGCCGCTCCTGCAGTATGCAGTTGACCCTTCTTTTCAGCTAGTAGATTCTTTGGTTCGGGTCAAGCGCAACTTCAATGGCTCCGCTGGATCACTTTCTGCTCTCCACTGTCTAGGCTCCGTCTGATCCGTGCTGGGCTCAGTCTGGTCAGCAGACTTAATTCGAGACCAATGGACCCATGGAGTAATCCCTGCGACCTTCACAGCTGCAGGGGTAGAAAGCAAAACAGTAAAAGGTCCTTTCCATCGGGGCCCCAAAGGCTGAAGCCTCCAATCTTTCACCCAAACTCTATCCCCTGGCAGGAAGGAATGTACCTGAGCCTGGAAGGGGACAGGGTTTATTTCTCTCACATAAGACTGAAGCTCAGAAATTATCTTGCCCAAGTGGGCTACCTGCTCCTGCACCTGGGCAGACCCTAAAATCCCTATGTCTCCCTTAATTCCCTGTAAAATGGCTGGGGGCTTCCCATACACAATTTCAAAGGGAGAGAGGGCTGTTCCTTTAGTTGGGGTGCATCGGAGGCGGAAGAGGGCTAGTGGCAATGCCTGTGGCCATTTCAATTGGGTTTCCTGACAAATCTTTGCTAGGCTATTTTTCAAGGTTCTGTTTGCTCGCTCAACCTGCCCTGAACTCTGGGGACGATAGGCACAATGCAATTTCCAGGTGATGCGCAATGCGCGGGACAGGGCCTGAAGTGTAGCTTCAACAAAGGCGGGACCATTATCTGAACCTATGGCAAGGGGCAGTCCATACCTGGGGATGACATCCCTAAGGAGAGCTCGAGCTACTTCTGTGGCTTTCTCAGTGACTGTAGGATATGCTTCCACCCACCCAGAAAAGGTACAAACCATGACCAAGAGATATCGGAGCCTACCGCTCCTGGGCATTTCTGTGAAGTCTATAACTAGGGACTCAAAGGGTGTTAGTCCTCTAGACTGAACTCCTGGTGGAATACGGGGTCCCTGACGAGCATTATCTGGGCACAGAGAGTACATCGGGCAGAGGCAGTGGCAACCAGACTATCCAATCCTTCCAGCACCACTACTCGATTGAGTAGGCGGGCTAGTGCTGTTTTCCCTAAGTGCGATAGGTCATGAGCTTGAGACACTACAGGCCAAGCTAGGTGGCGTGGCACCAGAACTCTGGTATCAGGGAGATGTAACCAGCCATCAGGTCTCCTTACTGCACCTTCCTCTTGAGCCCATTTCTCTTCCACTTGGGTATACATAGGCGTCCATTCTTGCAATCGAATTTGGAACAGGGGGGTCACAGTACTTGCTGGGGGTCCTCGAGCAGCTTCCTTGGCCACCCGATCAGCATGGCGGTTCCCTCGGGCCACTGGAGTATCTATTCTTTGGTGTCCCCTGCAATGAATGACAGCTACCTTCTTGGGGGCCCACACAGCCTCTAGCAGCTGAAGTATTTCAGGTCCATACTTAACAGGTTGGCCTGCAGCATTTATGAGTCCCTTTTCCTTATACAAAGCTCCATGAGCATGTAGAGTTGTGAAGGCATACTTGGAATCAGTATAAATGTTGGTTACCAGTCCTGCTGCTAACTCCAGAGCTCGTATGAGGGCCACAAGTTCTGCTTTCTGGGCTGAAGTTCCTTGGGGCAGGGCTCTTGCTTCTATCACCTTGTCCTCTGTCACCACAGCATAGCCTGCCAATCGCTTAGAGTTCTCCACATAACTGCTTCCATCTGTAAAATAAATTACATCTGGGTCCCTCCAAGGAACATCTTTAAGATCTGGTCGACTGGAATACACTTCATCCATAGTTTGGATACAGTCATGATCTGGTGGTCCCTCAGATGCTGGCAAAAGAGTGGCAGGATTAAATGTAGCCACTGTTTCCAGGTGTATCCGTGGATTCTCACACAAGCTGGCTTGGTACTTAACCATGCGGTTATTTGTAAACCAGTGGTTGCCCTTATACTCCATGAGGGTGAGAACTGCATGGGGGACTTTAACAACCAGTTCTTGCCCCAAGGTCAACTTATCAGCTTCCTGGACCAGTAAGGCTGTTGCTGCAATGGCCCTCATGCAGGCTGGCCATCCTTTAGCCACTCCATCCAGCTGTTTAGACAGGTATGCAACAGGCCTCTGCCAGGATCCCATCATCTGGGTCAGTACACCCAGAGCAACCCCCTGTCGCTCATGGACATACAATGAGAAAGGTTTCTCCACATCAGGAAGGCCTAACGCAGGGGCTTGGAGTAGGGCTTTCTTTATGGCAATGAAGGATTGTTGAGCAGTAGGTCCCCATTCAAATGGTTCCTTTTCACCCCCCTTTGTGGCTTGGTAAAGGGGTTTCGCCATCAATGCAAAATTTGGAATCCAAATTCTGCAGAATCCGGCTGCTCCCAGAAATTCCCTAACTTCTCTTCTGGACTTGGGTTGGGGAATTGCAGCAACTGCTTGCTTCCTACTAGCATCCAGTCTCCGACTTCCCTGAGAAATGCAAAAGCCCAGATACTTCACTTCTGACTGACAAAGTTGGGCCTTTGAGCGTGAGACCTTATAGCCTGCATCCAAGAGTAGCTCCAGCAATTCTCTAGTAGCCTCAAAACACTCTTCCTGAGTCACTGCTGCAATCAGGAGGTCATCTACATACTGGAGTAAAACTCGCCTGGAAGGCTCAGATTTAAAAGTCTTAAGGTCTTGCCCTAGGGCTGTCCCAAAAATAGTGGGGGAATTCTTGAACCCCTGTGGCAGGTGAGTCCATGTATACTGAAGCTTCCTTCCTGTTACTGGGTTTTCCCATTGAAAGGCAAAAAGCAATTGACTGGCGGGGGCCACCCGAATACAAAAGAAGGCATCTTTTAGATCTAGTGTCGTGAAATGGGTAGCTCCAGAAGGTATCAATCCTAGCAGGACATATGGATTAGGCACTACAGGGTGTAATGAAATAGTGGATTTGTTGACCACCCGTAAGTCTTGGACTGGCCGGTAATCCTCAGTCCCTGGCTTCTGAACTGGCAATAGTGGCGTATTCCATGGAGACTGGCAAGGACGAATAATTCCATGGGATAACAGACGATTCAGGTGTGCTTGGATCCCTTCCAGAGCCTTTCTGGGAATTGGGTATTGGCGAAGATGGATTGGCCGGGCATTTGGAAGTAAGTCTACATGGACAGGAGGAATATTTCGGGCCAACCCTGGGGGATTATCTTCTGCCCATACCCCACTGACCTGAAAGCTGTCTGCCAGGGGTAGGTCAACTTGGCCCTGCGACTGATGCAGCCGCCATTCTTCTTCAAGAGGGCAGCAGAAACTCAATATACCCTTAGGGCTGGATATCGGGGGCCGAAAGGAGACTGAAGTCTGGCCATCAGAGTCAAAGGAAATTTGGGCCCTAAGCTTGGACAGCAGGTCTCGGCCTAACAAAGGGATTGAACAGTCTGGCATATACAGGAATTCATGAGTGACTGTGTGTGAGCCTAACTGGCATCTACGGGTCGTCAGGAAGGGCCTCCGGTTCTGCACCCCCGTGGCTCCCACCACTCGGACAGTTTTTCCAGACACAGGCGCTAATCGCTCCGTCACAACAGAATGTTCAGCTCCTGTATCAATCATGAATGGAATTGAGCGGCTCCCTATAGTTAACTTGACCATAGGTTCCTGGGAGCCCAGTTTGTAGGAACCCGGTCTGTCCTATTCGTCCCATTCTGCCATCTCGGCTATCCCGATGATGTCAGATTCAGGAGGCTCATATCTTCCCTCTCGAACTCGGCCTCGGCTTCCTCGATCTCCTGGTCCCCTTCTCAGTCCCTGGCGCCTCTGGGGGCATTCATCTTTCCAGTGCCCTCTTTCCTTACAGTAGGCACACTGGTCCCTCTCCAATCTTGGTCTGGGATTCTCCCCCCTTGGCCGGGATTGATTGAAGGAATCTCGGGGCCTGGCTGGTGGTCCGGGGTCCCACTTTGGCTTCCCATTAGCTAGAGGTCGACCTCGGTTAAGGGTGGAATTAGTAATGGCTGCCGCTAAAAGGTCGGCCTTCTTCTGCATCTTCCGGTCAGCCTCTCGGCGCACCTCCTGATCTCTATTAATGAAAACCTTGGTTGCGATCTCAATTAGCTGGGTGGTATTCATCCCTGCGAATTCCTCCTGACGCTGCAACTTCTTCCGGATATCTGGCATACTCTGGGCCACCAATGCACTATTCACCATTCTCTGGTTTTCTTGGGCTTCAGGGTCAAATGGGGTGTATGTTCTGTAGGCTTCAATTAGTCGCTCTAGAAAGGCCCCAGGGGATTCAGTTGCCCCTTGGAGAATTTCAGAGACCTTTGCTAGATTAATGGGCCTCTTTATGCCTTTCCTCATACCTTCCAGCAAGTCCCGGCAATAGCCAGACAACAGTTCATAGTGCTGCCCATCATTTGGATCCCAATCTGGAGCTGCGCGAGGAAACCGAGCTCTAACCCATCCCTCTGGGTCCTGTGTCCCCCCGGGGACACGCTCTCGCGTGATGGCCTCAGCATTTTGCAAAATCTTCCGCCTCTCCTCAGTTGTGAAGAGGGTCAGGAGAAGTTGTTGACAATCAGTCCAGGTTGGGTTATGGGTGGCCATAATGCTAGTCACTAGGTCCACCACTGCCTGAGGCTTTTCAGTATAAGAGGGGTAATGCGTCTTCCAATTCAGGAGATCGGTGGTTGTGAAGGGTACATACTGATAGGCCTGTGCCTGTATAACCTGACCCTCATTATTAGGATCCGGTCGAGTGATGGTTACCTGTCGGAGTGGCAGAACTCTCGAGGAGGTGGGAATGGAACCTGAGGTAGAGCTAGGAGCTACCCTCCTATCATGCTCAAAAGTGATTTCAGCGGGTCTAACCCATTCAGGGGAGGTAGGTTGAAACCCTGAGGGATGGGGAGGGGTACTCATAGACTGAGAGGTGGTCACAGGTGATTCAGTCCATTGAAAGGGATGCCGGGCCCCTAATGAGTGGGTAGGGGTATTAGAAGGAGAGGCTGGGCTGTCGGGAGTTGAGGAGTCAGGGAGTGGAACCCAAAGCGGGTCTTCAGAGGTTAACAGGAGAGGATGTGGCACAGAAGGGTAGAGGCCGGGTGAAAAGTCCAACCTAGGGTGTGGCAGGTTTGGCACAGGAGGGGAAGAACTATCCGGAGAAGCCTGTGCTGGAGAAGCTTGGGCTGGGCGGCGTGGATCTCTGGGGGTGGCACGGAACCCCAACAATGGGCCATAAGGTGGTGGCTCAAGGTCTGAGGGGTCATCAGAGAGTATGGGTTTCTCAGACAGGGTAGGGGCGGAAGCCACCGATTGGGTGGTAGGCTTCCTAGGGCTCTTTCCCTCTTCTAGTTTAGATTTCCTAATCTTTCTTTGAACTTGGCCTAACATGAATTTTACTGGGGATCCCATATAAGTTTTCAACCACGAGGGAGGGTCAGTCACAAGGCTGTCCCAGGAATCTATATAAGGGAGTTGTTCAGAATATTCTGGTTCTCCTACAACTATGCTGTAGACCTTCCGGATTACTTCAATATCTAAGCTGCCACTAGGGGGCCACCCCACTCCCATAGATGGCCACTCAACTTCACACAAGGTTCTTAGAGTACTTGAGCTTAAAGTCTGTCCATAGTCATTAATTAAAAATCCTTTTTTAAAGTTCTTAAGCATACAATCTAGGGGGGTAGCAATTTGTCTAGATGATGTCCCACCCATAATGCTTACAGTTACAACACACAAAAAGGGAGGGAATTTTTGAGAGTGCAGTAAGGGGTCCGCACTCTCGAGACACTAGGTAGACAGACAGCAATCGCTTCCTTCCGTTGCTGACCAATTGAACTCGCGTTAATTGGAAATGCAGCTATAAGAAGTCCGCACTCAATAATCATTCACGCATCACACATTCCATACAGAAAATTGTTGGAATGTATTGTATTTTACATGCATTGCCTGTCAGCTATTATTTCTCTGTGATTACTCTGTGACCTCTGATGTGAATTACTTAGAGAGGTCACACAGCTATGCAACTTCCTGTGGGGGTTAGACACAGCAGATGCAGCACATGAAGCACATGGAGCACATGGAGCTCATGATCTCTCCTAACCTGAGAGGATCTATGGTGGTGTGAGCATCCATTACCATCTAAGCACATGGAAGGAGCTGATAATACAAATGTATAGTAATATGTATATATAAGCCTGTCTGATTATAATCTAACTACAAACTGTGAGTAAACAGATGTTTTGTTACTTCAACTTTAAAGTGACTCAGCAGTGAATTATTCAGGGGTGAATGAGAGAGAGATGAAGAAAGAAATTAACATTTCTAAAGCTGAAGCTGTGTGTACTAAAATCTGCTAATTATTTACTACAAATAATCCAACAAAAGGGTTATGGGCCCCAGGGTCCAGGAATTGAAAAAGAAGAGAAATATTACCAGGCAGAAAAAAAGAGCCACATTTTTCTCTTAAGTTTTAAAGGAAAGATTCAGTCTGTCTCTCTCTCCCCCCACACAGCAGACAGAAGGCTAAGAAATGGCTGAGGGAAGAAATTCACTATTGTTCTATTCTCTCAAGGTGCCTAAATTAACTGAGTTTAATTATCAGAAGTGGGAACTAAGATTCATATGTCTCTTCGAGCAAAAAGATTAAATATATGCTTAGACCAAGACAGAACAGCTGAAAATATGGCTGAATGGGACAATGCAACTATTATGTGAAGTGCATGCTTTGGAAGCTCTCTCAGAGAAACAAGCCATATTAGTGGAGGGAAAAGATACACCCAAAGGACCATTTTATATAAACTGAGAACTATGTATGCAACTACATATGCAAAGCAGCAACCAATTTGGTTGGCAGAGTTGAATGAAACCAAATTAAGGGATAAAAGTAAATGTAATGATCACATCATGCATCTTATGTCTTCATTTCAAAAGTTAGAACTTTCTGGAATTCCCATGTGTGATGCATTGAAAAGAGCATTTCTTTTTACCTCACTATCAAAGAAGTTTGATGTTTTTAGGTCTGTAAATGAGGCCATTGAAGGGCAATCTTTGAACAGGCAACATCAAAACTAAGGCAGGAATGCATAATAAATGATTCTGAGGAGATGTGTTCTCAAAGCAAGTCAGAGAGAAATGAAACAAATTTCTTGGCAAAGAACAGAGGAAGGCGGAGCTATGGGAAAACTCCACCCAAGGGCAAGCTGATTTGCTACTCATGTGGAAAGGAGGGACATGTATCTAAATGGTGTAAGGAAACAACAAAACACTCCCTCTAGCTCACCTAAGCCAATGGAACTAAAGAATTTTCAAACCAGGAAATGTATGAAGGACAAAGATAAACACAAGGGCTTTCTAATGGCAGAAAAATCTTTGACTATGGTAATAATAATTCAAATGAAAGTACTTGGATTTTGGATTCAGGGAGGCACATGCCATTTAACCAATTGTAAGGATTTCTTTCAGGAAATGTGTCCAGAAGAAGGTATTCTTAAACTGCAAACGCAGGGACTGCTAAGATCCAAGCAAAAGGTATTGGATTCTTAAAATGCAAAGTGTCTAATGAAGTTAAGAAATTCCTGTAAGTGATGTCTGTATATTCCCCAAGCAGTTTGCAATATGCTTAGTGTATCTACATTAGATAAGAAGGATTTGTGATTCATTTTGAAAACAGTAAGTGCACAATCTCTAAAAATGATGAAGTGTATGCTGAAGCTTTTATGCATAATGATGTTTATAAACTGAGCATTTCAGGTGAAGCCTCACATATGGTGCAAGTAAGGAAGAATGATGGTAAATGTAGTCTGGAAATCGGCACCGCCGCCTGGGACATCGTGATTTAAGGTGATCCAGGATCTTTACAGTAAGCAACTGGCCACCGGCATTCAGATAAGTGCAGATGCTGGTAATATGGAGAAATGCATAGACTGTGTTACTCAAAAAGGTGTGAGACCCTCATTTCCTGCATACACAGGAAATAGGAGTAATAAAGTGCTGGACTTAATACACAGTAACTTATGTGGACCGTTAATACCCATCATTGGGAACATAACCGATTGTGCTAATATTCTTGGATGATTTCTCTAGATATTGTGTGGCCTATTTGCTGAAAGAAAAAAGTCAAGTCACAGACATGCTGAAGAAATACGTAGCCATGGTGAGCAATAAATTTGAAAGAAAACCAAAGGTTCTTCAGACCGACAATGGTGGTGAGTTCACTTCACAAAGCATGCGCACATTTCTAGAACAAGAAGGCATCAGCATATCACAACAGTAGCTTATACACCAGAGCAAAATTCTGTTGCAGAGAGAAAATTTAGGTCACTTGTGGAAATGACCAGATGTATGCTGTCAGATAGCAATCTCCCTAAAAGACTATGGGGGGAAGCCATTCTCACAGCAGTGTACCTACAAAACAGAATGCCAACTAAAGGCGCTGAGCGCACACCACATGAGACATGGCATGGTAGGAAGCCAAACCTGTCACACATAAGAACATTTGGGAGTACAGCATATGCTCATGAACCAAAGCAAAGAAGGCATAAGCTGGATTCCACAACAGAAAGGGGCATTTTAGTTGGCTATGCTCCAGGACACAAAGGATATAGAATTTTGAATCTGAAAACTGGCATTGTTGGCATAAGACATGTTACATATTTTGATGAAAACAAAAGGGTTGATAAAGGCTGGATTATCCCAGATGAGCCTTATCATCCAGAACATGAAACTAGAACCATAATAGACATGCCAGTGTATATAAATGCCATACCAAGGCAGATGTCTGAAAGCAACTCATCTGTATCTAACGAGGAACAGGCAGAGGAAACAGACACAGAAAGAATCATTGAAGAAGACAGTACAGTTGGAGAAGGGGAATCAATTGGAGAAGGACTCTCAGATTTAGAGGATGCGGAAAGGTCAGACCAACCTGTTGTCAGACGCTCATCCAGGGAAAACAAAGGTGTTCCACCCCCAAGACTGTCTTACCTAACAAAGTCAGCAGAAGCTCAAGAGCCCTTAACATGGGATGAGATTGAGAAAATGCCAGCAGAAGAGGCTGCTGAATGGCGTAAAGCTGCACAAGAAGAAATTGATGCATTGGATAAAAATAATACTTGGATTCTTACAAAATTACCTCCTGGCAAGAAAGCTATAGGATGCAAATGGGTATTCAAGTTAAAAAGGAATGCACAAGGAAAAGTGGAAAGGTATAAAGCCAGATTAGTCGCAAAGGGATATCTTCAAAAATATGGAGAAGATTTTGATGAAGTGTTTGCACCTGTAGTGAAACACACGACAATAAGAACACTTCTGAGCATTGCAGTCTCAAAAGGCATGCAAGTCAACCACATTGATGTGAAAACAGCGTTTCTTCATGGAGATATAACTGAAGACTTGTACATGGAACAACCAACAGGTTTCATAAATACAAAACAAAGACAGCTAGTGTGTAAATTAAACAAAGGTCTTTATGGATTAAAGCAAAGTGCAAAATGTTGGAATGACAAATTGCATGAAATATTGACAAATTTAGGATTTAAGCAAGGTGAAGCAGATAAATGTTTGTACACTAGGTGCACAAATGGACAATATGCATACATTTTAGCTTTTGTTGATGATCTGCTCATTGCAAGCAAAAGTGAGCAAGAGTACAAGGACATTGTAAAATGTTTAAACCACAATGTTGAGATAAAAGAACTGGGTAATGTGTCATACTATCTTGGTATAGAAATTGAGAAACAAAATGATGGTTCTTATCTTCTAAGCCAGAAGCAGAAAATAAATGAGCTTATTGAAAGTTTAGGTATGCAAGATGCCCAAGTTGTAAGCACTCCCATGATCACTGATTTTCTGAAGGATGAAACAGTAAGAGAACCTTTACCAGATAACATCCAATATAGATCAGCCATAGGTAAGCTTTTATATCTAGCTACCACATACAGGGCTGATATAGCAAATGCAGTAGGAATTTTGAGCAGAAGGGTCAGCTCACCTACCAAATCAGATTGGACTGCAGTTAAAAGGATGGTAAGGTATTTAAAGGGTACCATTGATTGTAAATTAAAGATTTCAGCCAATAGTAATCCAAAACTAATATGTTACTGTGATTCAGATTGGGCAGGGGATCATTCTGATTATAAATCCACAAGTGGATATGTGTTTATGTATGGAAATGTACAAATTTCATGGGCCAGTCATAAACAAAGTATTGTGAGTCTGTCTTCTACAGAAGCTGAATATGTGGCTGTATCGGAAGCGTGCAGAGAACTGATGTGGATTGAAAAACTTTTGCTGGATTTCGGAATAGCTGAAAAGAGACCAATCCAGATAATGGAAGATAATCAGAGCTGCATCCGACTGTCACAGAATGACAAGGTTCAGTCACGCACCAAGCACATCGCAACGAAATACCACAACGTGCGAGAGTTGGCGAAAGAAGGGGTCATCAGTCTACACTATTGTCACACCAGTGAGATGACAGCTGACATCATGACCAAACCGTTACCCAGAGAACATTTTGTGAATCTGCGTATAAAGCTTGGACTTTGTATGAATAAATAATTGCATGACAGTTATGCATGAGAAGGGGTTTGTTGGAATGTATTGTATTTTACATGCATTGCCTGTCAGCTATTATTTCTCTGTGATTACTCTGTGACCTCTGATGTGAATTACTTAGAGAGGTCACACAGCTATGCAACTTCCTGTGGGGGTTAGACACAGCAGATGCAGCACATGAAGCACATGGAGCACATGGAGCTCATGATCTCTCCTAACCTGAGAGGATCTATGGTGGTGTGAGCATCCATTACCATCTAAGCACATGGAAGGAGCTGATAATACAAATGTATAGTAATATGTATATATAAGCCTGTCTGATTATAATCTAACTACAAACTGTGAGTAAACAGATGTTTTGTTACTTCAACTTTAAAGTGACTCAGCAGTGAATTATTCAGGGGTGAATGAGAGAGAGATGAAGAAAGAAATTAACATTTCTAAAGCTGAAGCTGTGTGTACTAAAATCTGCTAATTATTTACTACAAATAATCCAACAAAAATCCCACCCAACAATTTCAGATTTCTCAAATATAGATAAGCTCAAGCGTTTTCGCTTCTAGTCCCCGCGACTAGAAGGTACTAGGGCCTTCGCTGAGAGTTGATCAGGCTCTCCTTCCTCAATTTTCTTTGAGGGGCTGGTTTACAATTTTCTAGCTAGAATTACAATACAAAATACAGAATACATACCCGGCGAATGTTCTCCAGTCAGTTGGGTGCTGGGATTAATGCAGGATTCATCCCACCGCTGCCACCAAGAATTGTTGCAGGAATTGAGATAGGAATTTGTGATACTTCAGGAGTCAGACAGCACACACCAGAATGAGGGAGAAATCTTCTTTATTTGCCAGCAAACAAAGCAGGACATCAGTTCTAGCTCTCTTCTCTCTCTCTCAGCTCTCTGGATGTTATGGCTTTTGTCTGTCCTCTTCAGCTCTCTTCTCTTCTGTCTGTTCCTTCTGCTCTCTTTCTCTCCTGTTGTCTTCCAGCTTTCTTTCAGCTCTCCTTCCTTTCTTCCTTTCTTCCTTTCTTCTGACGTAAACTGCTTCTGCTCCTACTTAAATACTGTTCTATCCCCCTCCTAGCCTTGCCCCCCCTTACTCTCCAATTGGTTAAGGAATAGATTGGTTACCTGGCCTCAACCAATCATTACTTTTGAAATATCAGTTACATAGGTTTGGTATTCCTCAAACTGACCTGTGACCTGGGGCCCCTTACACCAGACATTTGGGCTCCAGTCTCTTACATGTTCATTATGATTGATTTCTCATATTCCTAGTACTAACTGCTAACTAAACTCTGGTATTCATTAAAGAGGTCAAAAGCCAATCTTACTTAATGGCATTCAGGACCATTTCTACATTTACCTACAATTAATCAAGGAGAAGAGAGCTGACTAGTCCTGACCTCTTTCACCTATCAGCTTATACATTGAACCAGCCAGAACTGCAGATAAGTCAACCTCTTCACTGCAGTCCTTGCTTAGAAAATACAGCAGAGAGTAACATTAGATTTAAAAAGGTATTCTACATATTAACTACACAAAATACACAGAATCAGTATTTCTTATAAGACATATTCTAAATATCAGGAATATCTACATATTAAGCACTTCTAAATAGTATTTCAGCCTATTCTTAAACTACAATATGTCATATGTCTGGCTCATGCCTGCTTACAAAACTATTCAGTATGCCTAATAATATACAGATGTTCCAGCTAGCATTGGCAATTCACAAAGGACAGAGTCTCATTTCTCACTGACCTTTCCTAACCTTTGGCTCAACAGAGTTCTAGTAATTAATTCCAGCTTGCATTCCTTCACTGTACTTGCAAAACTGAGAATTTAAAATAGTATTTTGAGCACCTTTAAACAAAATTAACCCTTAATATGATTTCTCAGAATTATTCTTTGCCCACTGCCTCAGGACTGCCTGTGTCCGTGGCTCCTGGAGTTGCTGAGCAAAGCTCCGTAGCCAGGATGACATCACTCACAGCTGATTCCTAGGCAAGGGGAGGAGTAGGAAAACACGCAGAGCGTGTTTCCCTACTCCTTCCCTGCCTGGGAATCAGCTGTCAGTGCGCCGCTCCCTGCCACTTCGGAGCATGTGGCAGGGAGCAGCACATCAAAAAACTACAAGCATGGAAACAAAGAACCCCCCCCCTCGGCGCATCACCCAAGCCCCCCCCAGCACATCAAACACCCCCCCAAGCACATCAAATACCCCCTCCCCCACCTGAAGCACATCTCCCCCTGCCCCCCGCAGCCACCCATGTCCACCGAACCTCCCCTCCCCCTGCCCCCCCTGCAGCCACCCATGTCCAGCAACCCTCCTCTCCCCTGCCCCCCTCCAGCCACCCATGTCCTAAGACCCTCCTCTCCCCCTGCCCCCTTGCAGACACCCATGTCCAGCGACCCTGCTCTCTCACCTGCCGATACTTACAAGGGCGGCCTCCAAGACTTCAACAGAAGTCTCGTGAGACCACCATTGCAAGTCTCGGTGGCCATTTTCAACAGCGATCCGGCAGCGGGGGAGCGTCAGCAGCGCCAGCGCCAGCAGCGGGCAGGCAGGAACGTGGATCTTTCCTGCCTGCCCTGAAGATTTTGTTAAACACAACCTGGGTGGATGAAGGAGGGGCAGGTGAGAGAGCAGGGTCACTGGACACGGGTGGCTGGAGGGGGGGCAGGGGGAGAACAGGGTCGCTGGGCATGGGTGGCTGCAGGGGAGGCAGGGGGAGAGGAGGGTCGCAGGACATGGGTAGCTGCAGGGGGCAGCGGCAGGGGGAGGGGAGGGTCACTGGACATGGGTGGCTGCAGGGGGGGGTGAGGGGGCCCTAAGACCAGAAAGGTGGGGTGTCCTAAGACCAGAAAGGTGGGGGTGGAAGGGAGGCCTCAGACCATAAAGGGAGGGGGAAGGGGGTGCACACTCACTCTCACTCACTCTCTATCACATACACTGTCTCTGACACACTCTCTGTCTATCACACTATACATCTCTCACACACACTCTCTCTCAAACATACACTCCAAGGAAAACCTTGCTAGCGCCCGTTTCATTTCTGACAGAAACGGGCCTTTTTTACTAGTTTATAAATAATTATGTTCTTAAAGCAAATACAAAAATAATATCCCTAAATGATATATGTCCTTTCTGTCCTTCTAAATCACCTAAATTTTAACAGTTTTCTCCTGCTCCAAAAAAAAAAAAAAAAAAAAGAGAGATTTCAGAGGGGGATGTTCTGAGCTAAGCAAAGCAAAGGTTAGAGGTGAAAAAATGCTAAAGAGGACAGAGAAGATTGAAACCTGAGAGAGATTCAGAATGAAGGTTGGGACGGTGGCACAGGAGGGTTTGATGGATTAGGCTGGGTATAAGGGTAATGAGCATGGTATGCTGCATTTATAAGGGAAGTAAAAGGAGCTGAGATTTAAGCTGGAATCAGATTAGAAGCTCTTGGAAAGGTTTCAGAGGAAACAGGGGTCAGCATACAAGAATCTGTGCTAGAAGATGATATACTTGTTGTACTTACATAGGTTACTGGGTAACCAAGGGGCTCTTTTACTAAGCTGCATTTGACACTAATGCATTCCTAGTAGTAAGTATATCAGCAAAATTCGCCCTTTCCTTTCTGAGCACACTACCAGAACCCTCATCCACACTCTTATTGCCTCTCGCTTAGACTATTGCAACTTGCTTCTCACAGGTCTCCCACTTAGCCATCTCTCTCCTCTTCAATCTGTTCAAAATTCTGCTGCACCACTAATATTCCGCCAGTGTCGTTATGCTCATATCAGCCCTCTCCTCAAGTCACTTCACTGGCTTCCTATCCGTTTCTGCATACAGTTCAAACTCCTCTTATTGACCTATAAGTGCATTCACTCTGCAGCTCCTCAGTACCTCTCCATTCTCATCTCTCCCTACATTTCTCCCCGGGAACTCCGTTCACTGGGTCAATCTCTCTTATCTGCACCCTTCTCCTACACTGCTAACTCCAGACTCTGTTCCTTTTATCTTGCTGCACCATATGCCTGGAATAGACTTCCTGAGCCGGTACGTCAAGTTCCATCTCTGGCCGTCTTCAAATCTAGGCTAAAAGCCCACCTTTTTGATGCTGCTTTTAACTCCTAACCCTTGTTCACTTGTTCAGAACCTTTATTTTTATCATCCTCACTTTAATTTTCCCTTATCACTTGTTTGTCCTGTTTGTCTGTCCTAATTAGATTGTAAGCTCTGTCGAGCAGGGACTGTCTCTTCGTGTTCAAGTGTACAGTGCTGCATATGTCTAGTAGCGCTTTAGAAATGATAAGTAGTAGTAGTAGTAGTAATGTAGCAAAAATGGCCAAAGGGAAAGGGACTTAATATACCGCTTTTCTGTGGTTACAATCAAAGCGGTTTACCTATTAAATACAGGTGCTTAATTTGTACCTGGGGCAATGGAGGATTAAGGGGTCCCTTTATGAAGCTGGTATTGGCGCGTTTTTGATGCGTGGCAAGACCCCCTTTTACCACAGTGGTTAAAAGGCAGGTCTTTGTTTTTTTTTTTAAAGAACTAGCCTTGCAGCAAGTGAAGCACTTGCCACATGGCCATTTTGGGGGGAGCATTTACCTCCACCCATTGAAGTGGCAGTAAGGGCTCACATGGTAACCTGGCAGTAACCGGGCAGCACGTGGCACTGCCCTATTACTGCCGGGTACACACCAGCACTACAAAAATTGAAATATTTTTACAGCACCGGAAATAGCATGCACTGGAGGAGGGAAGTACCGCTTGTACAGAGCAGTAAGCCCGAGTTGGGCTTACTGCTGCTTCGTTAAAGGGCCCTAAGTGACTTGCCCAGAGTTACAAGGAGCTGCAGTGGGAATTGAACCCAGTTCACCAAGATCAAAGCCTGGTGCACTAACTGCTGGCCTACTTCTCCAAGTTCTCCACAACACAGTATGTGTTAAAGTGTCTGTTAGTTTTGCCATCTGTATGTGCTAACCCCCGGATTCTATATAAGGCATAGTGCATTGCGTGCGTTAAATTGGGTGCGTGACCAATTTACGTTTGCACCTTAATTGAGTAATGAGCTAATCAGTGATAATACTTGGCTGATAATAACAAGTTATCAGCACTAATTGGAAATAATTGGAATTAACGTAATGCAAATCCCATACCATTCTTGTAGCTTTTCTAAGCAGTGCAAAGAAAAGCTACAAGAATGGTATGAGATTTGCGTTACAAGACGTATGAGGAGAGACTTGCTGATCTGAACATGTATACCCTGGAGGAAAGGAGAAACAGGGGTGATATGATACAGACGTTCAAATATTTGAAAGGTATTAATCCACAAACAAACCTTTTCCGTAGATGGGAAGGCGGTAGAACTAGAGAACATGAAATGAGATTGAAGGGGGGCAGACTCATGAAAAATGTCAGGAAGTATTTTTTTCACAGAGTGCGTACTGGATTCTTGGAATGCCCTCCTGCAGGAGGTGGTGGAGATGAAAACGGTAACGGAATTCAAAAATGCATGGGAAAAACATAAAGGAGTCCTGTTCAGAAGAAAAGGATCCTCAGAAGCTTAGCGGAGATTGGGTGGCAGAGCCAGTGGTGGGAGGCGGGGCTAGTGGTTGGGAGGCGGGACTAGTGCTGGGCAGACTTCTACGGTCTGTGCCCTGAAAATGGCAGATACAAATCAAGGTCAGGTGTACACATACAGTAGCACATATGAGTTTATCTTATTGGGCAGACCGGATGGACCGTGCAGGTCTTTTTCTGCCGTCATCTACTATGTTACTATGTAACGTGTACCTCTTTTTAGGAATCTTCTAAAAAGAGGCATGCATAAATTCTAAGTGCATAGCTGAAAATGGAGTGCAGCCAGGGCATTCCTCAAATTTACGCATCTTGTTATAGAATGTGGGGTGACACGCCTACATTTAGGCACGGGTATTTATGCCAGGTTTTCAGTGGTGTAAATGGTCACGGTTTTTAGACGTCACTTACAGAATCAGGCCCTAAGTGTGCGATATTTATTTGTTTGTATTTTGGGGGGGAAGGGTCAGAGAAAGGGCATGAAGCACTATTCAACTGGCATACTGAGGCTACTGCTCTGGTAACTGTGAGACTCCATATTTAGTGTCAACAAAAGTGCTGAACGGTATTTTACCATGGGCGTTTGGGGATTGGCGTCCTTTATAGAATAGCATGTAGTGCCGGGATCTGCACCTAACCTTTGCACACGGAGACTTGCACCAACTGAAACCTGGTGTAAATCCCCGGTATTCAGTAATACTGTGCGCATCTTTAGGTAATGTCCCTAAACTGCCCATTTCCCCTCCCATGGCCACGCCCACTTTGAGTTGCACACTCAGAGGTCCTTTTATGAAGCTGTGGCAAAAGGAGGCCTGCGCTGGAGTCAGCACATGTTTTTGACGCGCGCCGAGGCCCCCTTTTACCGCAGTGAGTAAAAGGCAGGTCTTTCTTTTTTTAAAGAAATGACCGTGCGGCAAATGAAGCACTTGCCGCATGACCATTTTGGGGGGAGAGCACTTACCGCCACCCATTGAGGTGGTGGTAAGGACTCCTGCACTAACCCGGCGGTAACCGGGCAGCGTGTGGCACTGCTTGATTACCGCTGAGTACACACTGGCATGCACTGGGGGTGGGAACTTCTGCTGCTGCGGTAGCCTGGCGGTACTTCTGTTTTAGCGAGCGGTAAGCCCACGTTGGGTTAAAAGAAGTTGAATTTCCGGGACATAAAGTTCAAATATTTCCTGACCTATGTAGAGTCACTCAGCTCAGAAGAAAGGCTTTTTTTAGTTTTGAAATCTGAACTATTGGCTTTAAGAGAGATGTTTTTTCTTCAGTTTCCATGTAAATGTATTATTAAGTTGGATTCTAAGGGTCTCTTTTACTAAACCATGCTAGCAATTCCCAGTGTTGCAAATGCACTGCAGCCCATTCAATTTAAATGGGCTGCGTTGCATTTGCCATGCAGGAAGCGCTAGTGCAGTTTAGTTAAAGAAGCCCTAAGTCATATGTTTTTTCAGACCCAGAACATCTTAAGAACTTCCTGGATGCAAAGAAGTCCCCTAAACCCATCTCGATGTCCATTGCATCTTCTAACCCAGTTTGATTCTCGCATGCAGTATTGTGACCTGTTTAATGCTGAGAAATGTCCTTAAATGTTCTTGATTATACTAGTTTAATTCAGGGCCACCGAGAGACTAAGCGGGGCCCGGGGCAAGGACGCCCCCCCGCCACCGCCGCTCCCCTCCTCCACCGCTGCAGTCCCCGGTCTCACCTGCCTGCCCTTGGCTCCCTCTGCCACCGGGCCCCCTGCATTAAAATCGGCAGCGCCTCAGCTCCATTTGGAAAGGCAGATCGCCTCCCTTCGGGCCTTCCCTCACTGTGTCCCGCCCTCGTCTGATGTAACTTCCGGTTTCCGCGAGGGCGAGACACAGGGAGGGCCCGAAGGGAAGGGAGGCGATCTGCCTTTCCAAATGGAGCTCAGCTGAGGCACTGTCGATTTTAATGTAGGGGGCCCGGTGGAGGATGGAGCAGAGGGCAGGCAGGTGAGTCCAGGGACTTCAGCACCAGCGGCCTGACCCCGGCACCGGGCCCCCCCTTGGAGGCCTGGGCCCGGGGAACCTTGTCCCCCCTGCCTCCCCTCTCGGTGGCCCTGGTTTAATTTTTCCTGCTAACTAACATTTTCTTTGCGTCCTTTCTTTTGGATTCCGTTATTTTCTTTAGCATTGTTGATTGTTTGGTTCCACATTTTTGATACTTTTTCCTATATTTGTTTGGATTTGCTGTAATTCTGAGTAAAGAACCTTTTTTTTGTCTTGATTGTATTTGAAAACTTTATAAATAATACATTTAAAAAATGTTTTTTTCAGTGATATCAACAACTCTGTATGTGCTGGGCTGAGCAACTTTCGATCATTGTTTTTCAGTTAACCTCTTTTACCTGCTGGCTTCTCTTTTACGAGATCGCAGATAACACTGTAGGTCTAATAAAGCGAAGACAAATTGAATTTTAGGCGGTAACTTTATGATGCTTCCAGGAATTCTTGCATAATTCCGAAGTGTAGTTATGACACAGTAAATGAGACAGAATGTTAACCTGGTACAAAGGGCCATTGGGCTCCAGGAATTTGAGCTGTGTTCAGAAGTGGCATGAGATGACGGGCTGAATAACGTTCCCTGCATCAGGCTGTAAAGGCATTTACAGCTGCTTTTTACGCTCTAAAATGGTATGTAATGTAAGGGAGGCAGAAAAAGGGGACTTTCTGTGGAGGATCCCCAATGAAAAACAAAATAAACAGATTTATAGGTATCCACCATGGTGCAGGCAGGCGCTGGAACATTACAAAATCATGAGTAATCCAACCTGGGGACTCTGGGCTGTGCAACCTAATACAAGGTTCTTCAGTAAACCTCCCCTTTCTCCCCATCCCCCCTTTTTTTCTGTATCAACTGCTTTTTCTATTCTTGATTGGTGCAGCTGTTATAAAGAAGAATTACTGTGTAAGGTTGGCAGCATAAATCATATAATAAAAATTACCATATTTTCTATTTGCAAGATTTTATATGTCTAAAATACAGTCCTGCTGCTGAAGCTAATCTGAAGAACGTTTTTGCTTACCACTGGTTAGCAGCATCTGTTAAAGTGTCACCTAAAGCTTTGGGAGATGCTGGATTGTGGGGGTGACGTTCCTGTTGGTTCTCTTTGAGCGCCATGATTACAGTCTGAGCTGAGAGTGAATCTTTATTAAGCCCAGTGCATCTTTTCTAGCAAAAAAGGTGCCGGTACTCAAATGCTAGGCCACCCTTCAAGGGTGGGGTGATCACTGAGGTAGGGTTACCATATGTCCGGATTTACCCGGACATGTCCTCTTTTTGAGGACATATCCAGGCAACCGGGCGGGTTTTGCCAATCTGCCCGTTTGTCCGGATTTCTGGACAAACGGGCAGATTGCTAGCCTCCCCTCCCCTTACTTACTACTGCCCTGGTGGTCTAGTGACCTCTTCCGCCTTCGGGGCAGGAAAGAGCCCCCTCTTTCCTGCCCGGAGCGCTGCCTTGCATGCATCCTTCCTGTTCCTGATCTTGGCGCCGATTCAAAATGGCCGCCGAGAGTTGAAGTGACCTCACGAGACTTCAACTCTCGGCGGCCATGTTGAATCGGCGCCGAGATCATGAACAGGAAGGATGCATGCAGGGCAGCGTTCCGGGCAGGAAAGAGGGAGCTCTTTCCTGCCCCGAAGAGGTCACTAGACCACCAGGGCAGTAGTAAGGTAAGGGGAGGGGGGTGACGGGGAGGGGGAGTGACGGGGTGTGTGGCGGGGGGAGGGGAAAATGTGACGGGGCGGAGTGAGGGCGTGAAAGGGGGTGGGATGTGAAAGGGGGTGGACATGAAAGGGGTGGGGCATGTGTCCTCCTTTTGGGGGGACAAAATATGGTAACCCTACACTGAGGGATCCACCCCCCAATAGCCAGGCCCCCTGCAACCAATCACAGAACCTATGACAATGCAGAATTGGTGAGTGGAGCCTGAGCTCTTTCATTAAAACTTGGGGTCCTCGGGTCAATATTAGCAGACAATGGAAAAGGTGCCGGTACTCAGTACCCCCAAGTACCCCACAAAAAAAAAACCCTGATTAAGCCACTGTAGGCCATCATGGGGGCTACGGAAACAGATACTCTTTGCCAAGAGTCCCTGAATTTTCCATGTGAAATCACACATTTCAAAATCATGGAGATGAGAAAGTTCAGTGAATGGGAGATACGAAGGAGGAGTCTGAGGGAAGAAGACTTTGGTGATTTCAATTATGTTGGGGAATGAGGGAGGCAGAGAGTGTGTTTCCCAGGGGTGAGGCGAAGAACCCCACCTCATATTTGTTTCCCATTCTATAGCACCTGCTCCCTGAGGGAGTGGGAGGTAGGAGACGGGGGCAATGTCACAATCTCTTCCATTCAGCCTGTCCCCAGTATTATTTATTATAATATTTGCATATTGTCTTGCTGAAAACAATCCAGCCTAATGTACCAAATAACATGGATAATTTTACACACAGAACACAAAAATTTCACACTGTTATTCTGGGTTCTTGTGCTTCAATGAAACAAGGAAAGCTTTCAGCTTTTTCCAGAAGAGGGGCAGATGTAACCCCCAGTACGTATTAATTGGAAAGCTATTCTCGAAGAGCACAGCTGCTGTAAAATAGTCTTATTTTCTTCAGTGAGTTTGTTTGGCATAAACTCTCTGGTCTCTTCCCCCAGTTCCCCTGTTCTATCTCCTCCTCTCTCATTCCACTCTTGCCTTCCGTTTCCTCCCTTCTGTACCCCCCAACACAAATTTACTGCTGTCTCACCTCAATCCTTCTCTTCCCCCTTCTCACCTTCGTTCTCCTCCCTGTCCTGCGGTCTCAGAGCAGGGGACAGCACACCCACTACAGTGTCAGTGCTGCATCATTAGTGCAAGATGACCCGCCAAAGCGGGAGTCTCCCGCTGAACGCAGGAGACTTGGCAGGTCTAAAAACCTCATGTAGACACCAGCCCACAACATATATAAATCCAGCGCAGATGCAGAGAACTGCACGGAACACCAAAAAGCTGAGCACAACATCAAGACTTTAACTCCATGTCTGAGGAGGCATAAAAGGTTATTTATTTTATTTTTTATTTATTAGGAGGTTTTTTTACCGCCTTTTCGAAGGAATTCACTCAAGGCAGTGTACAGCAAGAATAAGTCAAGCACAAACAATAGTTACAGCAGTAAAAATACTCAAACAAAAATACAAAGTATGGGCCACAGTATGCCGCATTACAATGTCAACACAATAAACAATAAAATATTTTAATAGACAGCATAGAGTGTAAGCAACGATAGAACATATAAATAGATACGATAGAGTAGCAGGAGTAAGAAAAGAAAGTTGCCTGAACATTATTTTAGCTAGGGTAGGAGTGGATAAACATGTCCTATTCTAGTATGTGCAGCCGGTGTCATTTATTTTTTCTGTTAAATGCCTGGTTGAAGAGCCAAGCTTTCACCTGCTTCCTGAGGTACAGACAGACTTGTGCTAAGCAAAGCCTTTCAGGGAGTGCATTCCAGAGCGTGGGGGCTACTCCAGAGAAGGGTCGCTTGCGCAGATATCACATCGTAGGATTTCCTTTGGAGAGGGTGTGGTTAGGGAAAGGGAAACTCCTTGGGAGGACCTTAGTGACCTTGAAGGTGTGTAGAGGGAAATCCTGTTCTTCAAGTACTCCAGGCCATTTCCTTTAAGGGCCTTGCAGTTGGAGGAGCTGATGCTCAAAGCCCGAGCGCTAAAGCCCACAACGCAAACCCCGTAGCACAACAACGGTGCAGAAACCTACCTATCCAATGAGTGAAGCAAACGTCATTCAAATTTTATGCACAGATAATTTGTGAAAGCAAGGGCAAGGAATGTGACTGGTACATGCGCACAAAGGTTTCTCAGTAAGTGCGGCTTTTCTGCGTATGCACAGCAAAACCGGAAATGCAAGTACACGTTGGCACTGTTCTTCTGCACCTTTAAATATGCACTTTTCAAAAATTTGTTTGCTCTTATGTTTTTGAAAATCTCATACTTAAGCACAGAGAATTCCCTTACCCTCAATTGTTCTGTCTGTTTTACTGTCTTATCTAGATTGTAAGCTCTTTGAGCAGGGACTGCCTTTTTTGTGTATGGTGTACAGTGCTGAGTAAGCCTTGTAGCGCTATAGAAACGATAAATAGTACTAGTAGAAACTAGCGCCGATGTGTGCTTTCACTTTCAGTTTTGCTTGGACTTGCATATATATTGTTTCTCAGTTTCAGCCAGGGCCGCAGAGAGGGGGGTGGGGTGGGGGCAAACTTCCCCAGGGCCCAGCCTTCAAAGGGCCCGGCCCCCACCCAGCGCTAGCATGGTTCTCCTGCTCTTGTGTGCCACAGAGCAGAGTTATCGCGTTAACTTAACTCTGCTCTGCCAGCCACAGGTCCTTCTTCCTGCTGCATCCCGCCTCCTGTGTAAAGTGCTTCCTGTTTGGATGTGGCAGGAAGAATGACCTGTGGAGCAGAGCGGAGCTAGCAGGAGAGAAGACAAGCAAGTAGCAAGCCCGCCCAGAGGGGGGGTGGCAGCACAGGTGCCTGGCTTTGTCTCTGGGCGGCCCTGGTATCTGTGATTAGAAAGGCTGCATGGGCTTCCTTCTGCTTCCAAAAGGAGACAAAACCAGCAGTTTAATGTGAGAACGTGACAAGAAGTCCTCTCCCCAAACCTCTCTGCATTGCCCCTGAGCTGGCAGTACGTTTTTGGTGTTATAGACCATTATTTTCTTTGGGAATTGCAGCCTTGCTGTCTGAGCATTGTGAGGGAATACTAACTGACCTCATTTGCATCCAGTTAAATGCATTTCAATACAATTTGTAGCAATGTTTAGCGCACACATTAAACACCCGTGCTCCAGCCCTTTGAGCATTCTATGCATAATAATCTGCTTGCAAATCAAGCGCTAACCGCTTCTTAGCACTGAAAATGGTTTTGAGCATCAGCTCCGGGGTTACTGAGGATTTCATGCATGTTTCTTCCCTTTACTGCGAACATACAGACCCTCAGCTTTCTTTTGTGTTGCAGAAAGAGCATGAGAGAAATAAAAGGACAGAACTGAGAGGAGATGTGCTGGAATAAAGGGTTAAACTATTGGGAGGTGCATATACACACAGGTCTGAGTACAAAAACTTGTATCTCCTCCTAGAGTTGCATGTGGGTACATCTGTGCACGTGCTGGAATGGTATTCTGCCCATAAATATTGGTATTGCAAACATTTTGCGCTAGATCCTATATATGGCGCCTAAAGAATCAGCGCCAACCACCTCCCACACACACACTTAAACGGTATTCTCTAAGCCACGCCTAAAGTTTGGCACAATTTATAGAATTAACGCTTAAGTGGAGAGGTCGTGCATACATTTAGGTGCCATTTGCACCAATAAAAACGTGGCGAAAATAACCATGCCTAGATTTACGCACAGAGCACTGCTATTCTACAATTATGCATGCAACTCAAAACCACGCCCCCAATCTGCCCGATAAAGGTCTATAAAATAATGAGTGGAATGGAACGGGTAGGCGTGAATCGCTTGTTTACGCTTTCCAAAAATACTAGGACTAGGGGGCATGCAATGACGCTACAAAGTAGTAATTTTAAAACAAATTGGAAAAAATATTTCTTCACTCAACTTGTAATTAAACTCTGGAATTCGTTGTCAGAGAATTTTTTTAAAAGCAGTTAGCGGGGTTTAAAAAAGGTTTGGATAACTTCCTAAAAGAAAAGTCCATATGCCTTTATTAACATGGCCTTGGGGAAAATCCACTGCTTATTTCTAGGATAAGCACCATACAATGTATACTACAGTTTTGGGATCTTGCCAGGTACTTGTGACCTGGGTTGGCCACTGTTGGAAACAGGATACTGGGCTTGATGAACCTTTGGTCTGTCCTAGTATGGCAAACGCTTATGCTCTTAAGTTTTTTGTTTTCAGGATGCCGCTACTGCAGACCCATTTGTGCATGTGTCCAGTAGATATTTTTGTGCTCAGCCTATTTGCAGACTAGTTGGTTACTGCTTTGGGGAGGAAAATATTTACATTATGCTTGTTTGGGAAGCCATGTTCTAAGAATTATCTCACAGCTCTAGTGCGAGTTTACCTCTTCAGCCCCTCTGCTCGTTGAAATTCTAAATCTGCAGGAAAGAGGAGAGAGAAGCAGGATGCAGCACAAAGGAAAAAAATTGCTTTGGAGAGCAACAAAAGCTTGGGGAAGCCATGTTACATATGTTTGAATATTAGAAAGTTATCAATATACAAAAGAAATCTTTTCCAGAGAAGGGGGACTTGGTAGAGCTACAGAACATGAATTGAGGTTGCAGGAGTTTGACTTAGGAGTAAAGTCAGGAAGCACTTTTTCACGGAAAGGGTAGTGGATGCCTGGAAAGTTCTCCCATGGGAGGTGGTAGAGACGAAAACAGTAACATAATTCAAAAATGTGTGGGATAAACACAAAGGATTACTATATGGAAAGAGAATGGAAGGAAAACAAAACTTAATGGTGCTTAGTTTGTTCCGCCCCTGGCAGCCTTATGCTAGTTTTTATAGTACTTTTATAGTAGTTTTTATATACTTCTAAGGATTTTTACTGCTGCAGTCACTTCCTGCAATGATAAATGAGCAAGGCATTGTGTGTAATGTAGTCTCACATGTACTGCAGCCACTCCTGCTTGTTTGTATAAAGTTCATTATTAGTGGTCTATTCTCCAACAAAGGCCTCCTCCCTTTCTCAACCAAGCTTGATTTCTTTGTCCACCTGTTGCTATTTCCTGATTATTTATTTTATCTTTGTCTTGATGGGTCTGCAAAGATATGACCTGTCTCTCCAATCAAGAACTGCCCTCTATGACCATCTCTCAGTGGCGTAGCCACAGGTGGGCCTGGGTGGGCCAGGGCCCACCCAATAGTAGCATACGTTTAGTGGTAGCTGGTGGGTATCCCAAGCTCCACCAGTTGAAGCTGAAGGTAACGAAAACACTACTCTTCATGATACCTGCACCTGCGCATGCTCAGTTTTCAGCACATGCCTGCTGCAGATTGCCAAGGTGGAAAGAAGTGTTTTCCTGCCAGCTGAGATATTTTTCTTTTGGTGGTGGTGGGGGAACACTTGGTGCCCACCCACTTCTTGCCTAGGCCCACCCAAAATCTGTTGTCTGGCTACGCCCCTGCCATCTCTGCTACCTGGTCTCAAGTTCTGTCCCTGTTGGTCCTTCTATCTCACCTCCCTGGGCTTGTGGTTGTTTTTCTTGACCTCTCTGCCCCCCATGAGTGCAGACATTCTCCATCTTGTGTCTGGATGCACATATCCCTGCTCCTCTGCAGTGAACTTGTCTTTTTAACTCTCTGTCACGATATTGCACAAACCTAGCACCCCATCTCTGAACTGCTTTCATCTGCCTGACAACTCTGCCATAAAGCTTCTTTCTCATCAAATTTCCACCTCTACCCACAGCTTTTAGAACTACAAAGTCCTTTGCCTTGGGGCAGTAACTTCTGAGAATCTACTAACTATGAGTAAATTAGCTATATTTATTCAATAAAGTAAATTTCAGAACTGTTGTGTTTCTGGTTGGTAGGTCTATGAGGTCTGTCATGTATCCCTGGGCTTCGTCTGTCGTGTATCCCGGGGCTTAACAAGCCAATCAGCGTATTTAACAGCACTTAACAATCAATAATGAGCACTAATTGGCAACAATTAGAATTTACGCACATAACTGGCTAAGTGGATTCTGTAATGAACTGCTTCTAAATTCTAAAGCGCACACAGTTCAAAGGGGCGTGGCTATGGGAGGGGAAATGGGCGTTTCATGTGCGTTTCCAAATTTACACGCGTTGTTATAGAATATGACCCAGTGTGCATAAATCTATGTGCAGGTATTTATGCCATGTTTTTGATGGTGTAAATGGGCATGCATAGTTTTAAGCACTGAAATATCAACTTAACGTATTCTATATACCGTGCATAAATCTAGGCATCACTTATAGAAGAATCTGCATGAATATGTTTACCATGCAGATTTTTTAGCCCATTATGCTTTAAGAGGCCTTGACACCAGGGGTGTAGCCAGACTTCGGTGGGAGAGGGGTCCAGAGCCCGAGGTCAGAGGTCACATTTTAGCCCCCCCCCCCCCCCAGCGACGCCGACCCCCTGCCCAGTGGTGTGCTGGAGCAGGCTCTCACAGGCTCGCAAGAGCCGGTTGTTAAGTTTTTAAGAATTTTGGGAGCCGGTTGTTAAAGTAGGGCCCTCCATGGCTACTTTAACAACTGGCTCCCAAAATGTGGGCTTGGGCCCCCTGCTGAATTCTCTTTTACTTTGCTGGTGGGGATGCTGAGCCCTGCCAGCCAAGTAAATAGACTGCTGCTGCTCCCAGCTCCTTGTTTCCAGCTCTGAGCAGCAGGCTAGGACTTCTCCAGCATGTGTGAGAAGTTTCAGCATGCTGCTCAGAGCAAGACGTTGGGAGTGGTGGCAGTCCATTTATTGGTTGCCAGCAAAGGTATGCCTAGCGTGCCCGTACGAAGGGAGGGAGGAGAGAGAGGCAAGTGTTGCTCCCCCCCCCCACCCGGAAACCCCTGGCCCTTCCAACTGCAGAGCTGGCTACGTCCGGAGAAAGAGCTTGTTGTTAAAAATTTACCAGCACACCCCTGCCACTTTTGACCCACCTGGCGCCACTGCCCCTCCCCCATCCTTTTCGACCCCCCTCCCGCCGCCAACTTTCCCCCGCCACCACCAGGTACCTTTGCTGGCAGGGGTCCCCAACCACTGCCAGCTGAAGTCCCCTTCAGCGCCAGTCTCCGAGTCTGGCGCGTTGCTGATCTGGATTCTGTTTCTGACGTGAGTCCTGACATCCTGCACATACGTGTAGGACGTCAGAACTCATATCAGAAACAGAATCCAGATCAGCAATGCGCCAGAGACCGGCGCTGAAGATGACTTTGGCTGGCGGGGGTTGGGGACCCCTACCAGCAAAGGTACCTGACGGCGGGGGCGGGAGGGGGGTCCAAATGTGGCGGGGGAGGGTCGGCGGCAGGGGGGTGAAAGCAGGGGGCAAGGGCTAAATCTGCTGGGGCCCATGCCCCCGTGGTCCCACCTAGCTACGCCCCTGCTTGACACAGACAGTAACTCCAGTAACTGGGAAATAAAGTCAGTGCCGGTCAGACTTCTATGGACTGTGCCCTGATTATGGCTTGACACATCTAGAGAGGCCTTCGACGGCAACTCCAGTAGTTGGGGGGATATTTCTAGTGTCAGGCAGACTACTATGAACTGTGCTCTGATCATGGCTAGACACATCTGAATAAGCTGGAGAGGCCTTCGACGGCAGCTCCAGTAGTTGGGAAGTATGTCCAGTGCTGGGCAGATTTCTACGGTCTCTGCCCTGAAAATGGCAAGGACAGATCAAGATTTTAAAAATATATGTTATATTGCGTTATATGCTATGTTTTTATCCTCTTAGGCAGACTGGATGGGCCGTGCAGATCTTTGACTTCATCTACTATGCTACACTATGCAATGCTAAGCTAAACATCTTGCTCCAAAGGCCACATCCAGCCCACAAACCTTAGTTTGGGACCCCTGCTTTTGACAATAGTATCGATACAGCTTGTCCTTCCTTTCTGTAGGGACATGCACCTGTTCAGAGGAAACGGCATGCCAGCTGGAGTACAATTTAGTCTGCAAAATACTACTACTACTTCTATAGCACTACTAGATGTACGCAGCGCTGCACATTGGGCATGAAGAGACAGTCCCTGCTCTCGACAGAGCTTACAATCTAATTAGGACAGGCAAACAGGACAAATAAGGAATAAGAGACAAAGAGTAGCAAGATTCCGTGCACAATCCCAAAGAGTAGCCAGATTCTGGAATCCCAAAGACTACTACTACTACTACTACTTATCATTTCTATAGCACTACTAGACGTACGCAGCGCTGCACACTGGACATGAAGAGACAGTCCCTGCTCTCGACAGAGCTTACAATCTAATTAGGACAGACAAACAGGATAAATAAGGAATAAGAGGCAAAGAGTAGCAAGATTCCGGAATCCCAAAGTGTAGCAAGTTTCCATGTACAATCCCAAAGAGTAGCCAGATTCCGGAATCCCAAAGACTACTACTACTACTACTACTACTACTATTACTTATCATTTCTATAGCACTACTAGATGTACGTAGCACTGTACACTGGACATGAAGAGACAGTCCCTGCTCACAGAGCTTACAATCTAATAAGGACAGACAAACAGGACAAATAAGGGAATTACTAAGGTGGGAATGATAAAACATGGGTACAGAACGAGTAAGGGTTAGGAGTTAAAAACAGCACCTAAAAGGTGGGCTTTTAGCCTAGATTTGAAGACGTCAGGCTCCATCTCTGGCCATCTTCTTCAAATCTACCATACAGGCAAAAATCAACAACGAGACTGGTGCCATCTTATAGATTAACCAATTTATTGAGACAGGAACCTTGTAGGATAGAAACCACTTTTTCATTATGTATCTTGTCCCCTTGTTCTCAAAAGTTCCTGCTTCAATAAATTAGTTAGTCAAAATGCAGCACACTTTGGAAAACTATCTGCTCGGTCTGCTCAGCACAGTTTAATATTCTAAGAGCATTAGGGTGAAATCTGAATTTAATGCTGAAAAAAATGCAATGCTCTTCTGTCAAAAGAAATTATGCTTTGCCAATGATACACTCCGTACGACAGACACAGTGTTTTTTTTTCCACTCAGCTCACGATTAAGCTCTGAAAATTTCGCCAGAGCATCCGGTCAAGGTTAATAGTACACTTTGCTAAAAAAAAAAAAAAAGGATTGAAAAACCCACACCATAAGTACCCACTGAAACAGTGGGGACACTCAGAATATACACTACTGATATTTTCAACAATCTACGATACCCAGCCAATTATTCATCAGTGTAGCTTTCCAATATTTAAAATATTTAAATTTTTTTTAAATTATGAAAGGGAGAAAAAGACCTCAAGAGGTCCAGTGCACAATAGCTGGAGTGCAACTTACATAACCCCCAATTAAAATCATCGGTCAAAAATACTCCCATAATTATTCTTTCAATGTGAACAAAAATTCCTAATAAATGTGCTTGTTTCATTTAATACAAGTCCATGTAAATTGTTGCTTGCTGAAATGACCCTCTTAAATAATAAAAAAATAGGAGGCAGCAGTCATTTTTTGGTAAGAAATGCCCTACAAAGTGCCACGTTAAATCTGAGCTTAGCACATAAACTATAATGCACTAAGCTCTGATTTTACCGCCCAGTAATTTGTACCTGAAGCGATGGAGGGTTAAGTGACTTGCCCAAGATCAAAGGGAGCAGCATCAGGATTTGAACCAGGCTTTCCTGGTTGTCAGCCTGGCGGTGGCGTCCCAAGGGCAGAGCGGTGGGAGTGGTCTGCTCCGGATGCAGGCAGCAAGGGGGTGCGCTGAGCAGTTTTGTGACAGTTGGCTTTGTCGGTTCCCTGCCCCTTCTGATGTCAACTTCCTGCTCTGGGGCAGGGGACCAGCAGAGCCAACAGCCGTGCCACTGCTCTGCACATCCCCTTGCTTTGAGGAGGGAGGGAGGGCGGGATGTGCCTGTAGGATGTGCTTCTCACAGGTCTTCCACTCAGCCACCTCTCTCCTCTTCAATCTGTTCAAAATTCTGCTGCACAACTAATATTTCGCCAAAGTCATTATGCCCATATCAGCCCTCTCCTGAAGTCACTTCACTGGCTCCCTATCCGTTTCCGTATAAAATTCAAGCTCCTCTTATTGACCTATAAGTGCATTCACTCTGCAGCCCCTCACTACCTCTCCACCCTCATCTCTCCCTATACTCCTTCCCAGGAACTCTGTTCACTAGGCAAATCTCTCCTAATTGCACCCTTCTCCTCCATCGCTAACTCCAGACTCCGTTCCTTTTATCTCGCCGCACCTTATGCCTGGAATAGGCTTCCTGAGCCGTTACGTCTAGCTCCATCCCTGGCCGCCTTCAAATCCGAGCTAAAGGCCTACCTGTTTGATGCTGCTTTTGACTCTACTACTACTACTATTTAGCATTTCTATAGCGCTACAAGGCATACGCAGCGCTGCACAAAAATAGAAGAAAGACAGTCCCTGCTCAAAGAGCTTACAATCTAATAGACTCCTAACGTCACTTGCTCGTAACCTTGTCTTCCTCTCTTCAATAGTCTCTTTCCCTATGTGTCCTTCTGTCTGTCCTACCCTTATCCCTTATTGGTCCTGTCTGTCTTTCCTGATGTAGATTGTAAGCTCTTTTGAGCAGGGACTGTCTTTTCTTCATGTTCAATTGTGAAGCGCTGCGTATGACTGGTAGCGCTATAGAAATGATTTATAGTAGTAGTAGTAGGAGAGGGGTGGTCTGCCCTGGGTGACAATCAAGCTGGATACACCACTGCAGCCTGGTACTCTAGGTTACTCCTCTACTCTAATTTGAATTCATTGATTTGTGTGGCTAAAATGTAGGCAGTGACTGGGATGGAAAATTGAAAAGTACTACTACTACTACTTATCATTTCTAAAGCGCTACTAGACGTACGCAGCGCTGTACACTTGAACATGAAGAGACAGTCCCTGCTCGACAGAGCTTACAATCTAATTAGGACAGACAAACAGGACAAACAAGAGATAAGGGAATATTAAAGTGAGGATGATAAAATAAGGATTCTGAACAAAGTGAATAAGGGTTAGGAGTTAAAAGCAGCATCAAAAAGGTGGGCTTTTAGCTTAGATTTGAAGACGTCCAGAGATGGAGCTTGACGTACTGGCTCAGGAAGTCTATTCCAGGCATATGGTGCAGCAAGATAAAAGGAACGGAGTCTGGAGTTAGCAGTGGAGGAGAAGGGTGCAGATAAGATTTACCCAGTGAACGGAGTTCCCGGGGAAAAGTGATGGCTTGTCTGGTTACCTCTTGAAATTAACCAGTCAGGTCACTTGAGTGTAAACTCCCTTCTTTCCAAGTGGATCCTGAGATCCAGAAAGGTTTTGTGTTTCACCCGTATCACAGGGACGTTTAAGGACATTACCCTGTTACCCTCCAGCGTTCCAACCCCTTCTCCACCTTCTGCTTCTAAATTATGACATGAAAATAACTGGTAGGAAACTTTTTAACATCTATTTAATTCACATTATTAATGAATAGCCATTATGTTTATTGCTCTTTTATTTGTTATTTTTTCCCCTCTCCAGATTCTCAACAGTGATCAAACAAAAAAATTAATGATGAATCCTAATTATTTGTAAAATACGCAGGAATGAAAAGGAGTGCAGTGTTGCACTGAGCCTAATAAATCTGAATTTTGCCACTAAGAATATATGTATGAGTTTTAATGCCCAGCCTCCCTTTTGTCCTGCTAATAAAGCCATAAATTTCTCAATGGTGATTTAATGAATGGTGTAAATTTGCTGACAAGTTTTCCTATAAATAATACAAATAGATTATACTGCAGTTTAACTAGGTAGCAAGTGCTGGACAATAGAAAAATATGAGTTCTGCATGATAGGAGGTAGTTACTAGTCTGATTAAATAACCCAGAGTCAAAGTACAGCTGTAGGTCTAAAGCAGCAATCTGTGAAAGCAAGTCTAGCAGACTGGTGTGCAAACAAGTTAGAACTGTATTCCAGGATGTTTTCTGCTTAACTTCTGTTGTTCATAGAGAGCTGACAGGACATTTATTTATATTTTGTTTACACCTTTTCCAGTAGTAGTTCAAGGTGAGTTACATTCAGGTACACTGGGTATTGCCCTGTCCCCAGAAGGCTTACAATATAAGTACATAAGTAATGCCACACTGGGAAAAGACCAAGGGTCCATCGAGCCCAGCATCCTGTCCACGACAGCGGCCAATCCAGGCCAAGGGCACCTGGCAAGCTTCCCAAACGTACAAACATTCTATACATGTTATTCCTGGAATTGTGGATTTTTCCCAAGTCCATTTAATAGTGGTTTATGGACTTGTCCTTTAGGAAACCGTCTTACCCCCTTTTAAATTCTGCTAAGCTAACCACCTTCACCACGTTCTCCGGCAACGAATTCCAGAGTTTAATTATGCGTTGGGTGAAGAAAGATTTTCTCCAATTTGTTTTAAATTTACTACACTGTAGTTTCATCGCATGCCCCCTAGTCCTAGTATTTTTGGAAAGCGTGAACAGACGCTTCACATCCACCTGTTCCACTGCACTCATTATTTTATATACCTCTATCATGTCTCCCCTCAGCCGTCTCTTCTCCAAGCTGAAAAGCCCTAGCCTCCTTAGTCTTTCTTCATAGGGAAGTCGTCCCATCCCCGCTATCATTTTAGTCACCCTTCGCTGCACCTTTTCCAATTCTACTATATCTTTCTTGAGAATTCTACTATATCTTTCAATCTAAGGGCCCCTTTTACTAAGCGGCGGTAAGCCTAACGCGGGCTTACCGCTCGCTAAACAGGAAGTACTGCCGGGCTACCACAGCAGCCCGGTGGTACTTCCCACTCCTAGCAAGCAGTCATATCCGGCACTAAAAAAATATATCTAATTTTGTAGCACCGGGGTGTACCCGGCAGTAATCGGGCAGTGCCACGCGCTTCCAGATTACTGCTGGGTTAGCGCAGGAGCCCTTACCACCACCTCAATGGGTGGCGGTAAGGGTTCCCCTTGAAATGGCCGCACGGCAAGTGCTTTACTTGTCGCATGGCCATTTCCTGCAGGAAAGAAAGACTTCCCTTTTACCCGCTGTGGAAAAAAGGGGGGCTTGGCGCACGTGAAAAACATGCGCTGATGCCAGCGCAGGCTCCCTTTTGCTGCAGCTTGGTAAAAGGAGCCCTAAGCTTGTACCTGAGGCAATGGAGGATTAAGTGATTTGCCCAAGATCACAAGGAGCAGCAGTGGGATTTGAACTGGGCACTGCTGGATGGCAAGACCAATGTTCTAACCACTAGGCTACTCCTCCACTGCAAGAGGTGCTCAGGATAGACAAATCATGAGCAGAAACACCCAAAAGAAAGCACACATCCACAGCACATTTTAACCCTATTCATGCTTTCCTCAGAGCACCTCCTCCCTCCCTATAAGAATGTTAACAGGCGCCATGCTGCTCTGACCATCAAGCCCAGCCTGGCATCCTGACAGTGGGCAATGTGGGTCACTTACAGAATGCAGCAGTCCTCCAGTTTGCTCACTTCCAGAAATGGTGACATTCGTTTCTATCTCTTCCAGAAACTTTTCTCAACTTTTTAAAAAAATATATAGTGGAGGAGTAGCCTAGTGGTTAATGTAGTGAACTTTGATCCTGGGGAACTGAATTCAATTCCCACTGCAGCTCCTTTTGACTCTGGGTAAGTCACTTAACTCTCCATTGCCCCTGGTACAAAATAAGTTCCTGAATATATGTAAACCACTTTGAATGTAGTTGCAAAAACCACAGAAAGGCAGTATATCCAGTCCCATTTTCCTTTCTAACCTGGAATAGTTTGGAAAAGGATTTGGATATAGCTCACAACTTTTATTTAGTATCTCAGGGCAAGTTATATTCAGATAGGGGAGGTATTTCTTTGCCCTCTAGGACTTAACAATCTAAGACGCCCTTTCACTAATGTGAATTAAGCACTTACCCAAAAAAATCTATAAAATTAAGCACCCAACTTTATGCTTAGTGCTCTTGTAAGTGCAATTTATAGAATAAGGTCAGTTGTATGCACAACTTAATGTAATAATTGTCTCTTAATTGAAGTTAAAAGGTGTCAATTGACACTAATTGGCAGTTCCATGTGCAAGTCCCCTTAGTCACTATCAGGGGTGGTTCAAGACAATCTACTGCCTGAGGCAAGGAAAGAGCTGCCACTGCTGCTCCCCCCCCCCCCCCCCCCCCGAGTCGAGGAATGAGTCCCTACCACCATCACCCCAAGATGAGGAATGAGCTTCCACCGTCACCCACCCTGAGGTGAGGAATGAACTGCCATCGCCACCCACATTGAGGTGAGGAATGAGCCCTTACCACTGGGGTGAGGAATGAGCTGCCGCCGCTGCCCACCCTGAGGTGAGGAATGAGCCCCTGCCACCATCCCCCCCAAGACGAGGAATGAGCTGCTGCCGCCAACCACCTTAATGTAAGGAATGAGCCCCCACCACCTCCCCCCTGAAATGAGGAATGAGCTGCCACCGCCACCCACATTGAGGTGAGGAATGAACCCCCACTACCGAGGTGAGGAATGAGCCGTCGCCGCCCCCCCCCCCGAGGCGAAGAATGAGCTCCTGCCACCATCCCCCCGAGTTGAGGAATGAGCTGCTGCCGCCAACCACCTTAATGTAAGGAATGAGCCCCCACCACCTCCCCCCTGAAATGAGGAATGAGCTGCCACCGCCACCCACCTTGAGGTGAGGAATGAACCCCCACTACCGAGGTGAGGAATGAGCCGTCGCCGCCCCCCCCCCCCGAGGCGAAGAATGAGCTCCTGCCACCATCCCCCCGAGTTGAGGAATGAGCTGCTGCCCACCCTGAAGTGAGGAATGAGCCCCTGCCACCGCCCCCCTCTCCCGTGAGGAATGAGCTGCCACTGCCACCCACCCTGAGGCAAGGAATAAGCCCCCACCACTGCTCCCTCCCCCAGGTGAGGAATGAGTCCCCACCACTGCCCCTCCCCCCGAGGTGAGGAATGAGCTGCCACCACCGCCCACCCTGAGGCCAGGAATGAGCCCCTATTGCCGAGGTGAGGAATGAGCCTCTGCCGCTCCCCCTCCCTGAGGCAAGGAATTAGCTCCTGCCACCATTCCCTCAAGACATGGAATGAGCTGCCACTGCTGCCCACCCTGAGGCGAGGAATGAGCCCCCATCACCGCTCCCCTGAGGTAAGGGATGTGCTGCCACCACCGCCCACCCCTGAGGAGAAGAATGAGCCCCTACCGCTGCCCCCCAAGGTGAGGAATGAGCTGCTGGCGCTACCACCCCCCCACCACCACGGTCTGCCATCTCCCCTTTCCTTCCCCAGCCCCCAGCCCCCTTCCACCAATTTACCTTTACTTTCTTGTTTTTCCGAAGGCGGCGGCAGCGATTCCCAGAGGCTGCCCTGCCGCCAGTCCTGGCCCCTTCTCTCTACTGCAGCCCACCTCTCTGATGTAACTTCCTGAACCATTTGCCATGTGACCATTTTGGGGGGGGGGGGGGAACACTTACCACCACGCATTGAGGTAGCAGTAAGGGCTCCTATGCTAACCAGGCAGTAACCAGACAGTGACTTCTGCCAGGTAAGCACCAGTGCTACAAAAATAGAAAATACTTTTGTATCGCTGGAACTGGCGCGCACTGGGGGTGGGAAATACCTCCGGGTTCCTGCGGTAGCCCAGCGGTAGTTGCAGATTGTGAGCCCACTAGGAACAGAGAAAGCACTTCCAAATATAGGACCCAATTTACTAAGATGAGCTAACGTTTTTAGTACCCAGTTGAAATTAGCACGCGCTAATGATAGAGACACCCAAAATGGTGTCTCTAGGGTTCGCGCGCACTAATTTTTAGTGTGCGCTAAAAATGCTAGAGCGCCTACAGCACAGCTTAGTAAATAGGGCCCTTAATGTGTAAACTGCTTTGGTTGTATCACAGAAATGTAAATAGTGCGCACATTCATGAGCCATCAGGCACGTGCAGTAACGGGAAGGAGTGCGCACACTTCTGAAAGAGCACACATTCTTTCGTGATAATGCACGCTCTTTCCAAACAGTATGCACCCTTTCCAGAACAGCACACATTTTTAACAACATTGCTCCCGTGATGACATCATGAACCCCTCCCCCCCCCAAAAAAAACCCGAACATTCCCGGAAATGACATGAAACAAAAAATGCTCTGGTTGCCCACCCCTGGTTTGCACCTGAAGCAATGGAGGCTGAAGTGTTTTGCCCAAGATCACAAGGAGCAGCAGTGGAATTTGAATCCTGGCTTCCCTGATTCTCAGCCCTCTGCTCTAACCATTAGGCGGCTCCTTCACTTTGTTGACTGCGTAGATGGAGCTTTGCAAACTCAGGTAGGACATTGCTAAAGGCATTAAGATGTCAGAATCATTCTGAAGCCTCCCCAGGGAGGGACTGTGACTGTGTCTGAGCTGGGGAACATGATGCAAACATTCAGTCATAAAATGGAGCTTGTAAATTCAGCTTTCTTTTAAAGCAAATCCCATAAAAAGCGTTAAGGTGTGGTATTTAATGTGCACATGGTTTATGGTTTAATAAAACTTGCTATACCGCCTGAGCTAACTTGTAGATCTAAAAACAATCAATTTAAAGTTTCTCCCTTTTATAGTAGGGAAGCCCCGCCCAGTGCATCCTATTTTGGAGGTGTCACTCAAAGGATGAGGGAGGAGGGGAAGTTGGGGTCCACTAGACCACCAGGGTGGGGGTAGGGTTGGTCACTGGGCCACCAGGGATTTGTTTTTGCTGTTGTGGGAGGGGGGTGTTAGGGGGCTGGAGATCCACTGGACCTCCAGCCCCGTGCCCTCCTGTCGGAGGGGGGTGTTGGGTGGCTGGAGCATCCCCCCTGTATCCAGGGGTTGGGGGGGATGAAGAAGGCCACTGAGCCACCAGGGAAAACTATCTGGGGGGGGGAAGGTTAGGGGGGGGGGGGCTGAAGGTGCAGTGGAGGTGCAGTGGAGGTGCCTTTTCCTATGGATCTAGCCCTCTGACCATGATCGTCCATAATGCTTTTAAACTAATTCAAGTTGCTTTAGGCTGCAAAAAAAAAAAAAAAAAAATGATCGAACTCACAACCACTGCTTACCCTGCGCTCTGACTGCACAGCCCAACAAGGTTGTCCCAGGAGAGAAAAGCAAACTCCTGCCATCTGCTGTCCTTAGAACTCTCTCGACATTCCCCACAGGAGATTATTTTTACCCATGTCACCAGTGGCGTTCCGAGGGGCACTGACACCCGGGGCGGATCGCTGATGCGCCCTGCCCCCCGGGTGCAGCGACCCCCCCCACCCCGGCGAAAGAAACCCCCCCTGGGTGCACGCTGCTGGGGGGGTGCCACGCGCCGGTCAGCGTCGTTGGTTTCCATGCTCCCTCTGCCGTTCCGGGGCAGAGGGAGCATGGAAACCAACGACGCTGACCGGCGCGCGGCACCCCCCCAGTGGCGTGCACCCGGGGTGAACCGCCTCCACCCCCCCCCTTGGTACGCCACTGCATGTCACAAAAGACAAGCCCGGCAGGCTGGAAAGTGAAGCCATGCAGGGGTAATATCACAGCAGGCTGCTCCCATGAGAGGCCACCGTCATGCAATGACTGCTCCTGACCTCCCGTAAAAAGTTCCTCATATCAGGCAGAGGCTGCTTCTGTGTATCGCTCGGAAAACTGCTGTGCATCGCTCGGAATGCACATTTGAATACTTAATAGCTCATTTAAATAGATTAGCGTAGGATTCCCATTATCTGCTGTCCCACACGGTAAAAAGCCCACAGAGCCCCTTTGTGCATCTCCCGCCAAATAACGTGTTCGCGAAACTGGCTGGAACTGGTCTAAAAAGCACATTGCTGGCCTGGTAGGCTTTGCGCATCGGGCCTTGAATGAGCTTTACAGATAAACTGTAACAGTTTTTACGCATTTATTCTCCACTGTATCTCTTATGGATGTTAATTGTGGGTATCCTGAAAACCTGGCTGGCTGGGTGTCCCAAGGATTGGGTTGAGACCTCCTGCTGTAGCAGTTCTTACTTAGAAAGGTAATAAAAAAAAAAAAGTCACCAAAGCAGATGGTGATATTAGAAGTCTACTGAATGTTTCAAGATGCAACTCTTGGAGGTATTGAGGTTTCTTTCTCAGCCAATGTCTTTCTCGTCCACCACGACATCTTGTTCTAACAATTCACTAGCCTTTGAAGGCACAATTTCTTCTTCTTCAGGTCAGAATTTGGGCAAAGCTTTCTTTGATTTTACCATCAGCCTCTTTTTTATGCATCCATTGCCTTTCTCTTTTTCTTCACCGAGTGGAAAGTGTGCTAGTATTAATAACAGCGGTAATGAAGCAAGAGATTAACTCTTATCTCTGTGGCCCCGGTTCTCTAGTCAATGTAACAAGATGTGAATGTCAGAGCTGCAGTTCTGTGTCACAAATCATATGCAACAGTGGGAATGTATTTAATTCCGGGTCCCTTCTGTTGCGCTGTGCTCCTTCAAGAGCATAATTCAGTTTGGTCAGATGGACTATAAGAATTTTTTTCTTGGATGCTCTTTTTCTGTAACTTCTGCTTTTTTAAAGCCCCCCCCCCCCCTTAATTTCTTTTATGCCAGATGAAAAGTCAGATGCCGTGTGCTGCCTGATTACCGCAGAAGTAGCGCATGAGCCCTTACCGCCTTCTAAACAGGTGGCGGTAAGGACTCAGGCAGTAAATAGCAACCAGGGGCGTAGCTGCTATGGGGCCACGGGGGCCTGGGCCCCCGTAGATTTGGCCCTGGACCCCCCCTGCCGGCGACCCTCTCAACCCCCCCTCCCGCCGCCAAACCGCCGCCTGCTACTTTTGCTGGCGGGGAACCCCAACCCCCGCCAGCCGAAGTCTTCTTCCTTCACTTGGTTTCTCAGTCTGACGTCCTGCAGGTCAGACTCACAGAAACAGAACGAAGCCTGTTGTACGTGCAGGACGTCAGACTGAGAAACCAAATGAAGGAAGAAGACTTCGGCTGGCGGGGGTTGAGGTCCCCCGCCAGCAAAGGTAGCAGACGGCGATGGCGGGCGGGGGTCGAGAGGGTCGTCGGCAGGGGGGGATCAAAGTTGTTGGAGGTGTCGGCAATGGCAATGGCGGGGGCGGGGTGTTGGCAATGGTGGCAGCGGCAGGCTAAAATGTGCCCCCTCACCTTGGCTGTGGACCCCCCTACGCCCCTGATAGCAACACGCTAATTTTAATATTAACGCACGGCCATTTACTGCCCCATTTATTGGTAAGGAGGTCATTTGAAAGAAAAAAGTGATTTGGGTCTTGTAGGCTTGAGCCATGAAGCACAAACATAACTTGTGATCCTATGCCCAGGGCCGCCGAGAGACAAAACTGGGCTCGGGGCAAACACCCTTCCGGGCCTGCCCCCTTCTGGGCCCGCCCCCCCCCCCCCCCCTCCGGGCTCGCCCCACTTGTTTGTCCTGCTCCGCATCCTGTCACTGTGCACAGCAAACTTCCTCAGGGCCCAGCACTAGCATTGCTCTCCTGTTCCTGTGCGCAGTCCTTCCTTCCTTCTTGCTGCGTCCAAAGAGGCTGTTTGGACGCGGCAGGAAAGAAGTACTCTGCTCTGCTGCGCTGCCGCGCACAGGATCAAAAGAGCAATGCTAGCGCCGGCCTCTCCTGCCCCCTCCCCCCCTCTCGGCAGCCCTGCCTATGCCACAATATAGCAACAGTTGATTTTTCTAAAAATATTGTGTGTATAAATTACTTTGTAAGACGGCAATATATGCTTGAACAGTTTCCCTGACTGCCTTCCCCGGCCTTTAAATTACAGGTGACAGGAAATCTTGAGTTTTGTTCATCAGAAAATAGACAATTCTTTCTTGATTGTTTCTCTTTCAAAGAGCTTCTTCAGTGGTTAGACTTTGAAGAAAGGGGACTGATTAAAATCTCTCTTGGCTTTGTCCACCTTCCCTGGGAGTGGTTTTCATACCAGAGTCACAGCAGTGGGGGTGAGACAAGCAGGAATAATCATAATGGAAGGATGCTTTTAGTATACACTATTCCAAACTGGTACAAATGACAGCAATCAAGGGCACAGACATTTATGAGCTAATAGACTGTTCGGTTGCCAACAATCTTCAGTCCAATGCACTTATGTGTACTATGGCTCATACTGTGAAACAATATTGCCCAAGGTGGAAAGTTTTAGTAGATTACAAGGGCTGATTGCATTTCTCAGATAAGGACACTGGAAGTTTTAGAACTCTACAGTATGAATCCCCGCCATACACCCTGCCAAATCCTCCCCTGGGCATAGGCTCATGGTGCCATGTTCAGGGCCATCAAGAGAGGGGGGGGGCAAAATTTCCCCGGGCCCAGCCTCCAAGGAGGGCCCAGTTCCAGACCTTCGGAGGGCACTGACAATCACCGTGGATACAGGAACAAAACTTTTTACCACCCCGCGGGAACGGTAGAAAGTTTTGTTCCCGCAGTAAAAAAATCTCGTCCTTCCCGCAGGGCTCACCTACTGGATCCTGCAGCCGGCAGTGCTTCACGGTCAGAGGCCGTCTCCATGGCCTTCCTTCTGCTGCATCCCGCCCTCTCTACTGCAACCTCCTGTTTAGCGGCAAAACAGGAAGTTGCAGTAGAGAGGGCAGAACGTGGCATAAGGAAGACCATGGAGATGGCCTCTGACTGTAAATCGCTGCCAGCTGCAGGGAGCTGTAGGTAAGACCAGCAGGGAGGAGGAAGGGTGGGGAGAAAAGCAGCAGTGGCTGGGGGGAGACCAGCGGTGGTGATGGGGCAGTGAAGGGGGGGTCCCTGAAGATTTTTTGCCCCAGACCCAGCTTTGTCTCTCGGCAGCCTTGGCCATGTTAATGTTGGCTTCATCCACCCGGGGTACTGTTACATTTTTGCAAATGACCTTTACAATAGTGGGAAGGATGGAGATCGAGCTGTTCAAATATAAAGGGTAAATCTATAATGGGAAATCCACTATAGGTGCTGGTTATGATGCCTATTTTAAGCCTATTCTATAAAGAAAAGTAGACGTCTACTTTCTTTTATCGAATACTAGTGCAAATGGCTGAAAATGTGCTTACACTTCCACTAGCCATGCCTAGATGTTAGCACACACATATATACAAGATTTATGTGCAAACCTGTGTACTCTGCCCATTCTCCACAAAACTCTGCCCATGCACTTGTCCCGCAGCAAAGTCCATGCTATCAATCATGGGGGGAGGGGGGTACTTTTGCACTAGTTGGTATTCTAGAAGACATTATTTACACACATATCACCTAGTTCCATAAATTTGCATACGCAATGTTACATCAAGTGTACAAAGTTGCAAGTGCAAGTTATAGCATACCGTCTATTATGCTCATAATGTAATGTAATAATTAACCGCTATTGACATTAATGACCTATTATTGGCTATAATGGAGAAGGGTAGTCAGTGGGGTTCCCCAGGGGTCTGTACTGGGACCGCTGCTTTTTAACATATTTATAAATGACCTAGAGATGGGAGTAACTAGTGAGGTAATTAAAGTTGCTGATGATACAAAGTTATTCAAAGTCGTTAAATCGCAGGAGGATTGTGAAAAAGTACAAGAGGATCTTACGAGACTTGGGAGACTGGGAGTCTAAATGGCAGATGACGTTTAATGTGAGTAAGTGCAAAGTGATGCATCTGGAAAAGAGGAACCTGAAGTATAGCTACATCATGTAAGGTTCCACGTTAGGAGTCACAGACCAAGAAAGGCATCTAGGTGTTGTCATTGATGATACGTTGAAACCTTGTGCTCAGTGTGCTGCAGCAGCTAAGAAAGCAAATAGAATGTTAGGTATTATTAGGAAAGGAATGGAAAACAAAAACGAGGATGTTATAATGCCTTTGTATCGCTCTATGGTGCGACTGCACCTCGAATATTGTGTTCAATTCTGGTCGCCGCATCTCAAAAAAGATATAGAGGAATTAGATAAGGTGCAGAGAAAGGCAACGAAAATGACAAAGGGGATGGGATGACTTCCCTATGAGGAAAGGGTAAAGTGGCTAGGGCTCTTCAGCTTGGAGAAAAGACAGCTGAAGGGAGATATGATAGAGGTCTATAAAATAATGAGTGGAATAGAATGGGTAGACGTGAATCGTCTGTTTACTCTTTCCAAAAATACTAGGATGAAGCTACAAAGTAGTAAATTTAAAACGAATTGGAGAAACCT
This sequence comes from Microcaecilia unicolor, assembly GCF_901765095.1. Lineage (NCBI taxonomy): Eukaryota > Metazoa > Chordata > Amphibia > Gymnophiona > Siphonopidae > Microcaecilia > Microcaecilia unicolor. Next base: position 209,140,255 of record NC_044038.1, on the reverse strand, counting down.
TTTCTTCACTCAGCATATAATTACACTCTGGAATTCGTTGCCAGAGAATGTGGTAAAGGCAGTTAGCTTAGCAAAGTTTTAAAAAGGTCTGGACGGCTTCCTAAAGGAAAAGTCCATAGACCATTATTAAATTGGACTTGGGGAAAATTCACTATTTCTAGAATAAGCAGCATAAAATGCTTTGTACTTTTTTGGGATCTTGCCAGGTATTTGTGATTTGGATTGGTCATTGTTGTAAACAGGATACTGGGCTTGATGGACTTTTGGTCTGTCCCAGTATGGCAATACTTATGCACTTATGTAATTGCAGTCAATTGGCACTAATTATCAGTTATATGCATAACTGTGCTTAGTCAGGATTGTGCAAATTTTGCACACAAAATCCATAGTGTGCAACTGCAAGCGGGTGTGGCCTGGGAGGGGGCATGGGTAGGTCAGGGGCATGGCATAGCACTTAAGCACGCAGGTTATAGAATACTATCAGTTAGGCAGAAGCAATTACACCAGCCATTGAGCTAGTGCTCACACCCAAAGTTAGGTGTAACAGTAGATTATGCTAGCATTGTATAACTGCAATTGTATGCACAATTGCTTTTCTAGAATTTGTGCATAGCATGCATCATTCCGATGGCTATGTCTAAGCGATCTGTAGAGAATTACCTCCATAAAGTGTTGTATAATTTTCTTGGTCTTGGCGGATTTGTTCTGTTTTTTTTTCAGATTTACGACTCATTCAGACGTGTGACTGAGGCTTGGTGCCATGAGACATCATTTGCAACTAGCCATAACTTTCCCACTAACACACTTTAGTCCCAAACCCTGCAATCACAAACCCCCCTAAACCTCCACTTCTATGTGCCATTTACACAGCTCCTAATACAATTACCTCCATAATAGATGGTGCTCCAAGTTGGGCATCGTTCATAGCAGGGGCGTAGCTACGTGGGGCTACGGGGGCATGGGCCATCATAGATTTGGCCCTGGACCCCCGCCTCCAACCCCTTCGACCCCCTCCCCCGCCACCGCCGCCATCGGGTACCTTTGCTGGTGGGGGTCCCGAACCCCCCGCCAGCCGAAGTACTCTTCTCCGGCGCATCTGCATTGCTGATCTGCAAGGGCAGGCTTCTGTTTCTGTGAGTCTGACGTCCTGCACGACTGATGTAACGTGCAGGACGTCAGACTCAGAAACTGAATGAAGCCTTGTGCCGGAAGAAGAGGACCTTGGCTGGCGGGGGTTGGGGTCCCCCGCTAGGAAAGGTAGACAATGGTGATGGCAGGTTGGTGGTGGGAGGGGGGTCGAGAGGGTAGTCAGCAGGGGGGCCCAGGCCCCCATAGCCCCACATAGCTACACCACTGGTGTGGGGGCGAGGGATTGGGCTATTAGTGGAATGTCTAACTCTTACGTACATCTACTAACTAGGTGTCACTTTTAAACATTTTTCCCTGCAGATTTCTCTTGCTCTTTTGGACTTCAGCCCATTTGGAATGTGCCTGTACTGGGGTTAGGACACCATGAGCATTATTCACAACTACCTGGGGGATTATCCTCACATTTTTATTCCCTCTTTCCCCTTCCTCATGTAGCCCAGTCATCTGCCCAAGAAGCACAAACTGTGCCCCCTATCCACTCTCAAATCCAGCCTTGAGAGCCTGCAGGTGTTGTTCCCAAGAGATGGTTGAGCCGCTCTCTCCTTAGCAGTGTCCCCCAACCTTTTCAAGCTCAAATAATAGGGAACTAAGTGCCCCAACGCTGCAACATACCATCCAGTGTGAGAGAGCAAACGTCTTCATGATGCATTTGCTCCAATATTAGTAGTTAAGTTGAAAAACCACTTGTGTGGGTGCAGTTGGTGGAACCACCTCAATTTTTTGAATAAAGCTTATGATAATTCTGCTTGAAGGATAGATGCAGATTTCTTGGGCTCCTTACTGAAACGGTATTTTGCTGTATGCTCTTTTCTGCGATTGTATATTACTATGTTTTTGTATTTTTGGTCAATTTGTTTTTACGTATGTATTTTTGTACATTGCCCTGGATAAGGGCAGATTAGAACTAATAAATTCAAATTCAAAATGTTCTTCACTATTCACAACAAAGTTTATTGCAACTTCCATCACTTAAGAGATCAAGTTGACCTCTATCGGAAAGACAGCTTTCGGTTAATTGGGACCTTCATTATGAAGCTCTCTTCCTGCTATATTAGCAGTATGACTAGTTATCTAGGGTTTCGTAAAGTTTGATTTAGTTATTTTAGGTTATTGCTGATTCATTGATAAATCTGATATTGTTATTTATTGATTGTTAATTGTTTATTGTTTTATAATTGTTGTTTTCTTTTTTGTAAACTGCTCTAAAACTTATGTATTGAGCGGTATATCAAGTGAATAAATCCAATGCAATCCAATTAGTTGAACACCAAATCATACCCTGGCTTTGTAAGGGAAGCAGGAAACCATCCATATTCTCTGCTTCTGATTACAGCAGAATTTTGTTCAGCCTTCAGGGATGGATCAACTACCTAGAAAGCTAGGTGGTCACCTCGGGAGTCTTTTACAAAGACGTGGTAGGGTTCTTTGCGTACACTAAATGCTAGAGACACCCATAGGAATACATGGGTGTCTCTAGCATTTAGCACACTTATTTTTAGCGTGTGATTAAAACGCTAGCGTGCCTTTGTAAAAGGCCAACCTAGGGCAGCATTTGTTTGGGAGCGGAATAGAGAACAGTTGCATTAAGGGCAAAACAATAGATCCAGACAGCCACACAAAGGTAAAAAAACCTTCAGCACATACTTTCACCCACAGGAAAGGTGGGCAGTTTTCAAAGTGCCTGTTTATCTGGATAATGGCTTTTGGAAATTGTCCCCATGAGGTAAATATATACAAAATAAGGAGTGAAGGTATATGGCTGACCCACATGATGAAAGCGCAAGGTTGCTGAGTATAGGAGTCCAAACCTGATATTTGTGTTCGCCAGCTGTGTGCACACCTGATGAAATGCACTGCAGCTCTCTCCCACTGCTGCTGAGTAATCTGGAAGATTTGGATCCATTTTCTGTCATAGGACACCTACCGTATTTTTCGGACTATAAGACGCACTTTTTCCCCCCAAATTTGGGAGGAAAATGGGGGGTGCGTCTTATAGTCCGAAGGTAGAGATTTCTCTCCCTCCCTCCGAGTTCGGGATCGCCCGCCCTGTCACCACTTCTCCCTACTCACGTCACGCGATCTTCCTTGGTGGTCTAGTGACGTCGGGGCAGGAAAGAGCCCCCTCTTTCCTGCCCAGCGCGCTGCTCTCCGTCCTCCTGTATGCAGCCTGATGGTCTTGGCGAGATTCAAAATGGCCGCTGAGACTTCAATTCTCGGCGGCCATTTTGAATCTCGCCGAGACCGTCAGGCAGCATACAGGAGGACGGAGAGCAGCGCGCTGGGCAGGAAAGAGGGGGCTCTTTCCTGCCCCGACGTCACTAGACCACCAGGGAAGATCGCGTGACGTGAGTAGGGAGAAGTGGTGACAGGGCCGGGGGAAGGGCGATCCCGAACTCGGAGGGAGGGATTCGGACAAGACGCACCGGAGCACCTAGGTTTTAGAGGAGGAAAAAGGAAAAAAAATTTTTCCTATTTCCCTCCTCTAAAACCTAGGTTGCATCTTATGGTCCAGTGCGTCTTATAGTCCGAAAAATACGGTACTCTGCTTTTTTTTTTTTTCTGCAGGCTGAAAGCACTGCACTTTTAAAAGCTTTAAAAGGTTGCCAATATTTTATTTGTTACATTTGTATCCCACATTTTCCCACATATTTGCAGGCTCAATGTGGCTTACATAATACCGTGAAGGCATTCGCCAATTCCGGTACGGGATTGGTACAAAATGTAGTATTGGGATAGGGAAAATAAGATTCAATCAAGTTAGGTTGAGGGTAAAAGAGTTTCTCAATGCCCAATACGATCTTGATAGCGAAGTGTTGCAGGGTTGAGTCACTTAAGTTGGGTCATTCGGATATGCTTTTCAGAATAGGTGAGTCTTTAATAATTTTCTGAATTTTAGGTGATCATAAGTTGTTTTCACCACTTGTGGCAATGCGTTCCACATGCGCGCACCCGTGGTTTCTTTTACCTAAGTGATATGTGCATTCTACATGTGCAGCTTACTCAGTTTCAGTGGGGAGAGAATTCCTGTGCAAGCCATGTCTCCAAACCCCCAAACAGAATCAGAGACTGCTTTTAACTCCTAACCCTTACTCACTTGTTCAGTACCCTTATTTTATCATCCGTACCTTAGTAATTCCCTTATCTCTTATTTGTCCTGTTTGTCTGTCCTAATTAGATTGTAAGAGCAGGGACTGTCTCTTCATGTTCAAGTGTACAGCGCTGCGTACATCTAGTAGTGCTATAGAAATGATAAGTATGATTATGGGACTCATTTTCAAAGCACTTTTTTTGCGCAGGATTGTTCTTGGAAGGGGCAAGTTGGAGTAATCATGATTGTTGAATTTAATGGTCAAAATCTCATAAGGAGAGGGACGATTACGGGAGGGGGGGGGGGCTGCCGCAGGAAAACAAAGCTGAAGGTCAGTTCTGTATTCGGTGAGACCATTTTTTTTTATACCAAGCTGAACCTGAAGAAAGTTGCTTTCTCAAATTTTAATAAGCTCTTGCAGCTTATTTCTCACTCTGGAGCCTGCTTAGTATTCTAAGAGTGTGAGGCTCTGTCTGACAATTGAAGTTCCTGGTTACCCTTTATCTGTATCAATCATAGCTTAATACTTCTTATGAGAGCTGTAAAGAAAGCAATGTGCCAAAGTCAGTCTGAACCTGCAGACACCCAAAGCCCAGAATTAAATTACCCTCCCTCTTCTTGAGGGGGAAAGTAGGGGCAGGTTTTATGCAACAGTGTTTAGCACAGACAGGGTATATTTCCTCCACTGTGTCAGCGCAGAAGCTCGCTGCTCACCAGTCGTAAAACTTTGCTGCAAAATAAAATATGAATATTGGGAGCACAAAATACACCAAGGGAGTTTTCTTTCAGATTAATATTTCACTGAGAAAACTAGTATGTGTGATTTAAGGTTTCTGCTAACAGCACATTTTTTGAAAAATCTATTGCAGTATTAGGTTGTATTCAGACAGTGTGTGCACCGCACTGATATCGCATACTAAATCTTCCTTCTGGAGTTTTTATTTTACTGCAGAAAATAAAATCCTAGCAAGGAACCTTATGGGAGTGGAAAGGACACTCCATGAAACTAATGACCAGCAGATTGAAAACAAATTATAGAAAGTTTTTTTTTTGTCACATAGCAGAAAATTAAGCTATGGAAAGTCCATAAAAATTATTAGCCAGGAAGACTTGGATAAAATAGTGTGGATGCCATATTAGTCCGCTTTAAAGATAATATGTAGAAACAGAACAAAACAAAAATAGAAGACAAGATAAAACCTTTTTTCTTGAACTAACATAATAAAATGTTTACTAGCTTTGGAAGGCAGAATCTTCTTCAGGTCAGAATTGGGCAAAAGATGACAATATCAGAATATATAAGTGAAACAAAAGCATTCCAATGACAGCGTCATAGGAAAGGTGGAGGTGGGGGAGGGGGGAAAAGGAAAAGGGTGCAGTATAATGTGATAGGAAACCCATACAGTGACAAAAGAGCCATCTCGCCATGTTTTCCACCCTCACCCCTACCTTTCCTCTATGAGACTGTCGTTGGAATACTTTCACGTTTCACTTATTATATGCTGATATTGTTATCTTTTGCTCATTTCTGACCTGAAGAAGGTATTGCCTTTGAAAGCTAGTCAAAAACTGTATTTAGTTGAATAAAAATGGTATCTTTTTTTTATATATTTCTATTTATTACCAATAGAAATAAAACAAAATAACATAGTAACATAGTAGATGACAGCAGAAAAAGACCTGCACGGTCCATCCAGTCTGCCCAACAAGATAACTCATATTTGCTGCTTTTTGTATATACCCTACTTTGATTTGTACCTGTGCTCTTCAGGGCACAGACCGTATAAGTCTGCCCTGCACTATCCCCGCCTCCCAATCACCAGCCTCTCCTCCCAACCACCGGCTCTGGCACAGACTGTATAAGTCTGCCCAGCACTATCCCCGCCTCCCAACCACCAGCCCCTCCTCCCAACCACCGGCTCTGGCACAGACCGTATAAGTCTGCCCAGAACTATCCCCGCCTCCCAACCACCAGCCCCTCCTCCCCACCACCGGCTCTGGCACAGACTGTATAAGTCTGCCCAGCACTATCAGTGCCTCCCAATCACCAGCCCCACCTCCCAACCACTGGCTCTGGCACAGGCACAGACCGTATAAGTCTGCCCAGCACTATCCTCACCTCCCCACCACCAGCCCTGCCTCCCAACCACCGGCTCTGGCACAGACCGTATAAGTCTGCCCAGAACTATCCCCGCCTCCCAACCACCAGCCCCTCCTCCCAACCACCGGCTCTGGCACAGACCGTATAAGTCTGCCCAGCACTATCAGTGCCTCCCAATCACCAGCCCCACCTCCCAACCACTGGCTCTGGTACAGGCACAGACCGTATAAGTCTGCCCAGCACTATCCTCACCTCCCCACCACCAGCCTTGCCTCCCAACCACCGGCTCTGGCACAGGACCGTACAAGTGTGTCCAGCACTATCCCCGCCTCCCAACCACCAGCCCTTTTTAGTGGACATAACTTAATACATTTCTTGATTAGCTTTCGAAGGTTGCCTTCTTCATCAGATCGGAAATAAGCAAATGTTGGTAGATGACAGTATATATAAGTGAAACATCAAAGCATTTCAGTGACAGTCTAACAGGATGGGGGTGGACAGGTGAGAGACAGGGAGATATGCATGGAGACAGGAGGTTGACAAACAAAGCAGTACATTTTTATGGTTTCTAATGGGCTAGAAAACCCAGATCTTTGTTAAGTCCTGTCTGGTGGGTGTCAAAATATTTAATCATTCTGACTTCAAAGGTCTTACGCTCCTATATTGTTTTAAAGTTACCTTTCAGGATTCTTAAAATCAACTCAGAATCACTTAATCTTCCGGAAATTATTGAAGACCACCCTGTTCAAGAAGGCGTACCATCCAGACGTTACTTAGTTTATTTCTTATTTGTTCAGCAAAATGTTTTTCCATTATCTTTTATTATCTTTGTTGTTTTAGACGTTACCTCTACGATTAATTCTTTTTTACTATGACATTGTTTAATGATATTATATTGAACTATAGCCTACCCATGTTATTGTGTAAGCTACATTGAGCCTGCAACTAGTGGGAAAAATGTGGGGTATAAATGTGTTACATAAATAAATCACTGGTACAGTGTTCTGGTTTTGTAAAGTGCCGCCCCAAAGGCGTGACATCCTGGCCGGCACTGGCATTTTTCATATGATGTCTATGTAAATTAAATATTGTCTTTAGCATCTGGCTTGTTTCTCCAGTATAGCCATTGTTCACTGTCCAGTACTTGTGACACCAACTGCCCACACTGCCAGAGACAGGAGCTGAGCTTGACAAGCAAGACGCAGTGCTCCCCCTTGGGTACAGGGAGCCGCCTATAATATGGCGCCGTGCCCCAAAGGGCATGCGCACCGGGCCAGCGGGGTGCCAGCGAGGCTTGACGGGCACGTTCCCGCCGGCCAAAGGGCACCCTGCTGAAAAGGGGGAAGAGCTACAAAGGGTTTAAAAGCCCTTGGGTGGAGCCCGGACGGCCTCTTCAGGCGTCCGGGGCACCAGCATACACCCAGCCCCCCCCCCCCCCTCCCCAGTTTACTGTGAATTGTACTTGTATATATCTTGTCGCAGCTTTGGTGGGGTACCCAAGCCTGATGGTATAAGGTAGGCAGCTAGGATAGCTGCGCTTATGGTTGAGCTCCCCTGCTGTGCGGCGGGGAGCAATGTTTACGATTGGTCAGCCTTGCTAATACGGCGGACTCGGTTGGTTAATGAGCCAAAGGCTGAATGCTGGATAATGAGCCGAAGGCTGAATTTGGCTTGGGTATACCTAAGGTTTTAAGATGTGTTATATCTAAATAAAGCTGCGGCCAAGTTGTGCCATATTTAAGAAAATACCATGTGTCGGGTGATTATTATTGTGTCATTATTGTAAATATCAGATAACCTATATGCCCGAGGGGTCTCGGGTGCCTATATTATGAGCTTGGTCTCACTCTGCCTGGCTTTCCTGTTATGTTGCCTGTGTACTCAGCATCCCTCTGGCCCTAGCCACACACATAGTTCTACCGTTCCATCTGGTGGAATTTAGAATCTGACACCCATGGGAAAGCCTTGGGTTTTTGTTTTGTTTCTTTAATTTTCTTTCTGTGTTGTCTTTTATTTATTTATTTATTTATTGCATTTGTATCCCACATTTTCCCACCTTTTTGCGGGTTCAGTGTGGCTTACAATAAGAAATGAATGATGGAAGTACAATTTGTTACAGATTGGTTATGGATTACATTGTGTAGAATTATGCGAGACAATCGAAGTGTCGTTAAGGAGTGCAACAATGGAACACAAACATTGAACATTGGAAGGAGACAATGGGAGGTTGAAGGGCAATATTAAGGCGTAAAGACATATGGTATACATATTTCTGTGAGTAAAGGTATGAGTGATGTGGGATTACGGGGGATGAGAGTTCAGAAGTGGATTTATAGTGCATTACTAAACAGTAAGTGTGGATTTTATGTGTTTTGGCTCTTTCCGTAAATTTTTTCAAAAAGATGGGTCTTCAATGATCTGCGGAAGGAAGCTTGCTCGTGGATTGTTCTTAAGTTGCGCGGCAGTGTATTCCAAAACTGCGTACTCATGTGAGAAAAGGTTGACGCGTGTAGCGTCTTGTATTTCAAGCCCTTGCAATTGGGGAAGTGGAGGTTGAGGAAGGTTCGGGATGATCTTTTGGCGTTTCTGGGTGGTAAGTCTATTAGCTCAGACATGTAGGCTGGGGGCTTCGCCGTGGATGATTTTGTGAACTAATGTGCATACTTTAAAAGTGACGCGTTCCTTGAGTGGAAGCCCAGTGCAGTTTCTCTCGTAATGGTTTTGCGCTTTCATATTTTGGCTTTCAAAGATGAGTCTGGCTGCCGTATTTTGGGCTGTTTGAAGTTTCCTCAGTTTCCCAGGTAACTTTGGTAAAACAATGGGAGAATGAACACAGAGCAGCATTAGTCTGGCAGATGTATAAAGAAAGACAAGAGAAAGGTGATAGGAAGAGCCACAGTGGAGACCACGGACACGTATTTAAATGACCAGACAGACCTGCCAAGATCTGTCAGATGAAGGAGTCAGCCATGATTTTTAATCATAAGCATACAACTTTGGGGATTTGAAGATTATAAATTCTCAAATAAATAAATAAATACAAAAACTGTATGTCAAACCCACTTGCAACCTGTTCAGAATTTGAGAGAATGTATGGTCCCCTGTGTGCAAAATACATGCGTGCTATGGTTGAAAGTGCCCCCTTGTGCTTAAATCAGGAAAAGCGCAGACAGAGGAATACCACGTGGTTTAATGAGTGGGCTATCATCTCGGGACCCTACTGATTAAACTCTAGCCGGTAGGTTTTGCAGATCCCTTTTGGAGTGATACCAGTTGCTACCTGACAATTTTGGTGCATGATGAATATCTGCAGGATTCCAGAGGACGAGTTTTACTATTCACTGCAAAGCAAACCACGGCAGCAACGAAGCAGAGGATTGTCTGAATGTCAAGACGCTTTCCTGCTGCAGTATGCTGGTACCTCTACCGACATCTAGTGGCTGTCTGATTAATGACACCCGCCGGAATATTTGTATAGCAAGCACCTGGGTATTTACAGATATTTACAAAGATCAATGTGTCCTCTACATTTGCATTCGATAACTGGTAGAAGAAACTGGGAAAATGTCTATTTCTTTAAAATAAACTGCATTTAAGGATGCAAAGCTAGTGGTAGTGCCAAAAAGCACAAAGCCTCACCCTATGCCTGGAACAATCTTCCTTTACCCATACGCCATGCCCCCTCCCTACCCATCTTCAAATCGCTGCTTAAAACTCACCTCTTCAATGCTGCCTTCGGCGCCTAACCGCTCGAGAAATATAGAATGCCCCAATCTATCCACCCTATCAGATTAACTGTTCACTCGTCCTCTAGATTGTTCACTTGTCTTTAGATGTTTCTCTGTCTTTTAGATTGTAAGCTCTTTGAGCAGGGACTGTCCTTCTATGTTTAAATTGTACAGCGCTGCGTAACCCTAGTAGCGCTTTAGAAATGTTAGTTAGTAGATGTTATTTCTGACTATCTTCTGTCTTGGAGTTGATTGTGTATTGAGACTGGATGGGCTTCTCAGCTTTAAGGATCTAGAATGAGAACAGGTTTGAAATGCCAGTATCTTGTCTGCTTACAGCCTTAGTGTTCCCTCTCAGTCCTCCAGAGTTGCCATCGGTCAGGTTTTCAGGATTTCCTTAATGAATATTATGAGGTAAATATACATACAATGGAGGTAGTAGTCATGCAAAGCTCTGTTATGCATATTCATTAGGGATATCCTGAAAAACTGACCCATTGGTGGCCCTTGAGGACTAGGAGTGAAGACCAAGGTTTTAAAGAAATCAAAAGCACCATTTCATATATGGACCTGGATAAAACAGGACAAGATCAGTATCAAATCCATGACCCTTTACCCCTTGTGTTAGAGCCACACTCTCTGACATCTGGAGATGTATTTTCAAAGCACCTAGTAACTCTAAGTGCTTTGAAAATGAGCCCCTTACTCCACAGCTTCCCTAATGCAAGCAAGTCTAATGAGTGTGAGCAGTAATATTACAGCTATTTGCTACATCAGAGTGAGATGTTTCTCTTCCTGTCAGTGCCTGAGCAGAGATTGGCTCATGTAGTGACAGAAAAGGAGACATTAAAAAAAAAAAACAAAGCCCACCAAACTTTACATCCCATTTTCCCCACCCTAAAACTCCATATAATCCCTTGTGGTCCAGTGGATGCCCTCTCATCCCAGACCCAACCCTGCGCCCCCAACACCCAAAAATAACACTGGTCTTAAAATGTTTTTAAAGTCATCTGCACTCTCTGTGCTTCTTAGCTTGTCTCTTGCATTCATAAAATGGAGCATCTCTCGTCAATGTCCAGCAATAGTCTGCAAGCATTGATGTGCTCCATTTGCCCTGATAGCATTGCTCCATTCCCCCAATGTCCTGGTGAAATTGCTCATTGTGCTTGTCGCTCACTGCTCCACAATTGGGTGGGGGAAAAAAAATCTAGATGACAGTACAAAAAAATGTATCTGTGGTGACATGCTGCAGCCAAGGGCTTTTGTATGCCTTCAGGAGGTTTTCTATCAACTGCTTGTAATTGTCTGCTATGTTATTTCCGAGAAAATTTGTTACTACTAACTGGAAGGCTTCCATGCTGTCTTTGCCTTATGACACAGTGCATGACCGAATGCATCATCTGAAGAAGCTGGTAAACCTGAGGACCTACAAACCACATTCCTTTATCTTAGCTTTACTCAACTTTGGATATTTTTCATGGAGGTACTTGAAAGCTACTTTAGTCTCGTCCATGGCCTTGACAAAGTTCTTCATTAGACCCAACTTGATATGTAAGGTTGGTAACAAACTCTTCATTGTTTCAATAAGCAGTAGATGCTGAACACTTTCCTCCCAGGCTCTAATGATTGTCTGGGTAGCCAGTCTCTCTTCAGTGGGAATCTCTTGCACCACTATTCTGTTTACAGAGAAACAGCATTTATCCAGTCTGCAAACCAAGCAAGAGAGCAACAGCCTTCAAGTCATCACAAAGCTGCCACTGATGCTGGTCATAGTTTATGACCATCAAAATTTGTTTCATGTTGTCATAGGTTCTCTTCCTATGAAATGCATGACCAACTGGAATTGATAGCAAAACACTGCCATTATGTAGCAAAACAGTTTTAAGATTTGTCTTCATTGAATCAGTGAACGGCCTCTGCTCATTTGGATCATGAATAATGTTGTGTGCCGTCATTAGACCATCAATGTTGCAGGCTACAGGATCACCTTTTATGAAGAAGAATGGGACAAGATCCTTTTGTCGGTCATGGAACATAAAAAACCCTAACATCGCCTGCCAGGAGATTCCACTGCTGTAGTCTGGAGCCTGCAGAAGCAATGCAACCACAGAAGTGGAAAGAACAGCAATGTCCCACGGATAATCTCAGGAGCAGGAGAGGAGTGGGAACAGAATCAGGCTCTTCAAAAAACAGACTGAGGACATCTAATGTTGAGCTAAAGTTTATTGAAGAAAGACTCATCAAGGTACCCTGTTTGAGCACTGGAAGTGCCTTCTTTGGGAGTCTTAATACTTTGTCTGTGAGGACTTGTGGGCAAAGTAATCAGGAGTGAGTCTCTTGGTTGAGAAAACGTGGTGGTCTTTAGAAAGACCTTTTTGAAGTGTACTTTAAGTATGGCTGCTGAACGCCACTGGTGAACAGTAAAAAAGAGTCTGGAGCCTAACAGTTCTACCTTACTCTTAGGTAGTTCCAAACCCCTGACAAGGTCATTGAGTCACCTTGTGTAATGAGGTGTGGGTCAAATGAGGAGGATGGGAGTAGACGCTTCATCCTCTTCCTCATCAGACTCAAGTGAGAATTGATTATGTTGCACCAAGAACTGGCAGTCCTCCTCTGTGAAGTACTGAGTTGATGTAATATTTGGATACTGCACAATCCTCGTTTTCTTCTTTAACAAACTTTTTTCAAATGGAGGGCACCATACTGAAGTAACAGTTGCTAATATGATTTGCTAGCTCTCTCCAAATCATTGACTTCGCAAAAGGCATAGATTTCCTCTTCCTGTTCAACCACTGGTGAAGCATTGTTTCACAAGTCTTGCAGCCTACCTGCAGGTGCCAAGCCCTTGCCCTGATCTCCAAATTTGCAGCCAAAATAAAGGTGGTAGGCTTTCTTAGCTACAGGAATTATACTCCATTTTTTTAATGCAAAAGTCAGTTGACCATGGACATAGCAGAAGTTATCTGAATTGTAAAACAAGTATACATCTCTTTGGCTAAAGAGAAATGTGCCCTTTGCAAAATTGAACACCGACAAGTAAGAGAGCTCGACACTATATGATCTCTGGAGCTGATTTAAGGTAATTTGTTTAGCTGAGTTATGGTTGCATCATCCATGACTTCTACGAATAACACAATGCAATGCAATTCATTGCACATATGACACAATATCACATTCAGATTGTACCATTCATTGTTTTCCTTAAAAAGCAAGTACTGTCCAAACCAAGTCATATATGTATTCATAGATGCAGTCAAAAATGTATTTTAGTCATTTCCAATTTAAAATGTGAGATCCCTTCCCTTTCTAACCCACTTCTGACCCAGCAGCTATCTTGAAAAATAGAGCCAATCAACAGTTTTAAGCCTCATTTTTGTTCTCGGTTACTCATTATTAGCAAAATTTCACTACATTTATTTCAGAAGCATTTTGGCTGTAGAACAGTTATAATTCCTGGTGGTCTAATGGAACCCCTCTACTCCTCTAATTAGATTGTAAGCTCTGTTGAGCAGGGACTGTCTCTTCATGTTCAAGTGTACAGCGCTGTATACGTCTAGTAGCGCTATAGAAATGATAAGTAGTAGTAGTACTTCTGCAGATACCTCTGACCTCACAATGGAGGTGGAACCCTTCCTGATCCCCACAAATGAGACCCTGGTAGTCTAGTGGATCCCCCTCCTGGACCACCTGGACCCCAACCCCTTCCTATGCACATTTAAGATGGAAGGCAGGAACAATTCCCACTCAGACTTGCCTCTGTACCACCATCTTGAAAAATGGTAGTACCTGACCCTGCCCAATGCACCCTGGGATGCACCATGTGGATTCAATCTGCTGCCAGGGTTATTTGAGTGGGTTGGAGAGGGTCAAGTGTTGCAACCACTATTTTGGAGTTGGGGTAGGAAATAGAGTGTCAGGGTTGCCACCAACAACATCTGTGGGGTCAGGAGTAGGGGATGCCACTCAGGCAACTTCAGTGATCTAAGGTGAAGTGCCGCAATTCACCTCAGATCAATCTCTATTCCCATGCTGCATCTTGACTCCAGCTTGATCTACCATAATCATTCAGTACTCATGAGCCACCAGACCAGACAAGAGTCCACCTTTCTTATGCCCACAAAATTCCCTCTTAAACTGTCCTTCCTGTAATGTTACTTTTTTTTTAAATGCCAGCCTGCACAGTTTGCTGTGCAGAATGTATCTGTTCCAGTTCCTGATTACATCTTTATTTCACAGTTGTAGAGCAGATGGAATATAAAAAACAGAAGATTTTTTTCCTGAAGCAATATGATTAGACAATAAGAATTTGTGGAATGGTGGATAGCTGTAATCCATTTGAGTGGAAAAACAGTCCTGAACATGGAGGTTTAGTTTGACTGTGCAGTAATGAAATGTTTAACCAATAAACTGGATTTTCTGCAGGCTGCAATATATTTCTCTGATTAATGTAAGAATTACCCAAAGATGATTTTTTTATATTAACTTTTGAGACCTCCTGGACTAGGACCTTCTGCAAAAGGGACTTATATGATCTTGAAAACTCAGGCGAGTCACTAGTTTTGCCTAATCTTAGTCTGAGCCAATGGAAGTTATCACAGCCGGTGTAGGCCCAAGCTCTCCTAAAAACCAACAAAGCTATCTGAACTCAGCATGGCTTTCAACCTGTTACCAGAAAACCAAAATTTATTACTATATATTTCTCATTGGAGGTTATGGATTATTCAAAGGAAGATCAGTATTCAATATTTGCAGTGATACATGAACTGTAAGGATTCATTCCCTCTTTACCTGGTTTTGTGGTAAAGGAGAAACCTCCCCAGAGGTACCATTTGCTTCACAACTGAAGGGCCGATGCTCAGAACTCCGGTGCTATCTGGAACAGCACCCGATCAATACTGCGGGAACAGTAAGAAAAATAGCCCCCAATGCTCAGTCGTAAAAGATGCAAATGATATACCTGCTGTTTGACCAAAAGCAAGGGCGAGGAATATGCCTGGTGCATACACACAAGGATTTTGCTATATGCACAGCTCTTGTACGCATGCATCAGGCAAACCCGGAAGCAAAGCACACATTAGCACCATTCTTCTCTGCTTTTAAATATAAGCTTTTCACATTTTTCCACCTGAAAAGCTTATATTTGAGCACAGAAAACAGGTGCCAATGAGCGCTTTCACTTTTGGATTTGTTTTAACTCACATTCCTCTCTCACTACAACTACTACTACTACTTATCATTTCTATAGCGCTACTAGACGTACGCAGCTCTGTACATTTGAACATGAAGAGACAGTCCCTGCTCGACAGAGCTTACAATCTAATCAAGACAAACAGGACAAATAAGTGATAAGGGGCAAAGAGTAGCAAGATTCTGGAATCCCAAAGAGTAGCAAGATTCTGTGCAGAATCCCAAAGAGTACTACTACTACTACTACTTATCATTTCTATAGCGCTACTAGATGTACGCAGCACTGTACACTTGAACATGAAGAGACAGTCCCTGCTCGACAGAGCTTACAATCTAATTAGGACAGACAAACAGGACAAACAAGAGATAAGGGGCAAAGAGTAGCAAGATTCCGGAATCCCAAAGAATAGCAAGATTCCGGAATCCCAAAGACTTCTACTACTACTACTTATCATTTCTATAGTGCTACTAAACGTACACAGCACTGTACACTCGAACATGAAGAGACAGTCCCTGCTTGACAGGCTTACAATCTAATCACCAGTGCTCAGAGGCTTGCATGGGCTTACTTCTGCTTTCAAATTAAATAAATCTGAGCAGCTTTTAAAGAAAAAATCGTGGTAAATCCTCTCTTTAAACATGTGCTCCGAGCTGGCATTAGGCTTTCGGTGGTAAGGGTGGCTTTGTTTTCTGCAATGTTTTCTGAGCATTGGGAGGGAATAGGAAATGATCTTATTAAAATCCATTGGACTACATTAGCATGCTATTTGCAGTAATCTTTGGCACACACATTGAGGGGCATAATCGAACGGCGCCGGCCAAATCAATGGCCGGCTATCTTCGGGGCTGGTGTCGTAAGCTGGCAGAGCCAAGCATATTTTCAAAATACGCTTGGCGCCGGCCAAATTGCTCGCCAGGTATACAAGAGGATCGCCGGCGGATCGCCGGGTGTATATGAGATGGCCGGTTTCAGTTTTCAGCCATAATGGAAACCGGGCCCAGCCATCTCAAACCCGGCGAAATGCAAGGCATTTGGGCATGGGAGGAGCCAGCATTTGTAGTGCACTGGCCCCCCTGACATGCCAGGACACCAACCGGGCAACCTAGGAGGCACTTCTAAATATTTAAAAAAAAAAAAAATAGGTGCCAGGTGCATAGCACCCTTACCTTGTGTGCTGAGCCCCCAACCCCCCCCCCCCAAAAAAAAATCCACTCGCCATAACTCTACACCATTACCATAGCCCTAAGGGATGAAGGGGGCACCTACATGTGGGTACAGTGGGTTTTGGGGGGTTTTGGAGGGCTCTACATTAACCACCACAAGTGTATCAGGTGGGGGGGGAATGGGCCTGGGCCCACCTGCCTGAAGTGCACTGCACCCACTAAAAACTGCTCCAGGGACTTGCATGCTACTACTACTATTTATCATTTCTATAGCGCTACAAGGCAAGGAGCTGGGTATGACATTTCAGGCTTGCATACAGGCTGGCAAAAATGTTTTTGGGTTTTTTTGGGTTGGAGGGGGTTGGTGACCACTGGGGGAGTAAGAGGAGGTGATCCCCACTTCCCTCCTGTGGTCATCTGGTCAGTTGGGGCACTTTTTCCAGACTTGGTCCTAAAAATAAATGGACCAAGTCCGGACGGCGAAATGCTTGTTCGAGCCGGCCTCTTTTTTTCCCATTATTAGCCAAAGCCGACCATCTCGTACCCACGCCCCCGCCCCTCCTTCACTACCCTACCAACACGCCCCCTTGAAGGTTGGCCGGTGCCGCGACGAAACAGCAGTTGAAGCCGGCCAAAATCGACTTTCGATAATACTGATTTGGCCGGGATCAGGAGATCGCCGGCGATCCCTTTCGAAAATAAGCCTGATAGTCTCCTGTGCTAGAGCCCTCTGAGCATTCTGGCCCCCATGCTCAAACCTCCGGCGCTGTACTGAACAGCGCTGGAGAAATAGTGCCAGAACAGGGCAGTAGAAAATCTCCCTTATGCTCAGAAGTGGAGAAGAGCAAAGGGCTGTGAGCAGCAATAAGTTTGGTTTGAAATGCAGGTCCCCATGTGTGAAGCTGGAAGCCGCCTATTCCTTCACTGTCTGACAAATCTGCACTGGGAATACGCTTGAGATTAGCACTGTCTGCAAATCAGCATGTGACAGCGAAGAGCCAGATGTAGTAGACTCGTTCATCACGAAAGCAGAGGATTAGCCAGCTGTGCTAGCTGAATAACAGCTCTTCCACGCCACCCGATGGTAGCATCACGTTCCTGCATCCCGTCACCGCCAATTACCCTGCAGGACTGTGCAAGAATTAATTATTAATTTAAGGTAGAAATTCGTACCGATTTCTAGAGGTATGCTCCTGGTTGCTTAGCTCAAGTGACTGTAAAATTCTGTATTAATTTTGATCATAATCAGTAGAAATCAAACAAAATAAAACATGGAAAAGAAAATAAGATGATACCTTTTTTATTGGACATAACTTAATACATTTCTTGATTAGCTTTCGAAGGTTGCCCTTCGAAAGCTAATCAAGAAATGTATTGTTATGTCCAATAAAAAAGGTATCATCTTATTTTCTTGTCCATGTTTTATTTGTTTGATTTCTATTGATAACCTTAGAAAAGCAGAAGCTGCAAGTCCATGCAAGCAGAGCTGCCCAAGGTGACCTGGACATTTGAAGGGGGTAGGAGGAAGCGGAAGGGAGATCTGAAGCCTGTTTTTTCTCAGGGTTTCTTCTGCACTTTGATCTACTATCTCATCATTTTAAATATCTTGCCCCGAATCTGTTCTCGCTCCCGCACCATTATGCATTTATACTTTAGACGTTTCAAGGCGTTTGGGTCTCAGCAGATCCTCCATTACTGACACGTGTAGTATAGTGTCCCTTCATGAATAACACCTGAAAATGACAGTTCTTACAGATGTTCCTACTTTAATCTACTAATAGTTGGTTAAGAATTACCACTTTAATGCAGGTCTAGTCAACCACTAAATCCTCCCCCCACCTCCCGACAGACAAAGGTGCAGAAGGATTTTGCCCCATGCTGGTTGTGTGACATTTCTTGCAGAGCACTGAGCTGAATTTTAAAAGAAAAAGCCCTTTAATTGGTCAATAGCAGGTTACTATAGCAGGAAGAGACTAACCGGTTCATTTAAAGGGATGAGAGCCTACAAAGCTAATGCCAGGAAGAGCCCTGACCTGCTAGCAACATGGATGAAACGTCCTTTGAGACCGATAACCCCCACGTTTCTCTGAAAGACATTCTGACTTGCTGTGGACAGCCATTACTGAAGAACAAGCATGGACTTTGCTCTATCAAGGAGCTACAGGATGATGCCCCTGAGGTGGGAGTCTGGGGAGCTGCAGGCTCCACTGCTGAGGGGCCCCGAAAATATTTTAATTCACCAGGATGGAAGCCTGTCCTACGTGGCTGGTTCTAATCCTGGTAAGAAAAACTGTTTTAAGTGAGATCCCTTGTAGCATACATTTAAACTGGACACTGCCCTGTCTTTAGTTCTCTGTGGTGTTGAGGTGAGAAACGGACTCTCTCATCATAAGGCCTGTATAAATGAGCCGGTGAGCTGTTAAGCATTTAAAATTCCCCCAGACCCTTTTTATGGGTTGGGCTGAGGATAGTTATGTATCCATCCTCCAACGGTTTAGACTCGTCCTTGAACGATGTCCCTGTTTAGGTAACCCTGCAGGGTGATAAACTGCTCCGGTCTCTGTCGTTTAGCCCTGCTTATCTGTAGCTGGCAGCTGGTTTTCTGCTAGGGATTCAAGATTTTGGGTTGTGTAAGCTATGTATTGGTTAAAAGATAGGATGCCTGTAGCAAACAGTTCTATAAGGTTAGAGGATGCGTTTAATAGTTTGTAAGTGCTTGCTTAGGAGTAATAACTCTTTTGATTTAAGTAGGTCTGTCTCTCTCACATAGATTCGTTCTTATTTTAGTGTGGTTGTACATGACGATCACAGAATAGTGTAACAACTAACGTTTTTAAAAGCCTGCCTTGGGCAAATCTCCAACTACCTTAAATCAGATACTTGGAATGGTATTGAATCTTGCTCCTCCCCCTCTTTAGGTAACACAGGTGCTATGTGCTTCTAAAGCAAATAGGTAATGGTCTTTAAGCTCGAGAGCAAAGCTACTTGATTACTGATGTAGGGGGGGGGGGGGGGAATTGCCTTTAACCCAACAAACAAACACGGAGACTCTAATTTTTTAAATAACTTTTTTTTTTTAAGTTATTTAAAAAATTAGAGTCTCCGTGTTTGTTTGTTGGGTTAAAGGCAATTCCCCCCCCCCCCTACATCAGTAATCAAGTAGCTTTGCTCTCGAGCTTAAAGACCATTACCTATTTAGTCTTTAGTCTTTCTCCCTGTAATCTAAGAGCAAGTTCAGCTTTTACACATGAAAAATGGAAACAAGTTTCAGAAGAGGATCCTTTTCTGGACTACAGTTTAAGAAGAATCAGCCGTAATCTGATACTGATTATTTAAATTAATGATGCTTCTTTAAGAATTATAAGAATTGTATTAAACATGTAAGTAACTGTATTGCTGCCTTTTTATTTATTTATTTATCTTTTTGTTTCAGATTCTTGTTGGAATCCACAACCTGAAGCTAAGGTAAAATTTTCTAAATTGGGTGTGTCCAAAGCTTAAGCAATATTTGGGACACGTGCAAGTTTAACTTCTTCTCTTCCCCCCCCCCCCCCCCCCCAAAGTCTTTCCAATCTGATTTGGAGAGGTGAGGCTAGGCTGGTAGTAAGAGTCCAGTACCACTTGGTGGTGCTGGAAATGTTTCAGGACTTGCATATCCTGGACTCTAGGTCATTTGTTTCTTTTAAACCACGACAGAGTCCAAATCTCCCGTAAAAAGCAAGAACGGAAGATGTACAGAAAGACCAAGAACGGAAGATGTACAGAAAGACCAAACTAAAATCACAGGTGTAAAAAAGCCAAATTTTTTTTATTAAGACCCTACACAGTCCGTGTTTCGGCCAAAGAGGCCTTCTTCAGGGGTCTTAAAGCAGTGTACAGAGAAATATGGTTGGCATGACCGCTTACTCCATCTTCATCAAAGGTGACTACCAGTCCAATCCTGTTGGCTTTGATATAATTCAGGACAATGGAGGCGAGGAGCTCTGTGTCCCACTGAATGTTCGGGTTATCGGGGAGGTCTCTGTGGAGCAGCAAAGAACAGCCAACGGCCAGTACAACTTCCTGAAGCCCAACACATGCACTCATCATTGAATCAGTGAACGGTCTCTGCTCATTTGGATCATGAATAATGTTGGGTGCCGCCATTAGACCATCAATGTTGTAGGCTACAGGATCACCTTTTATGAAGAAGAATGGGACAAGATCCTTTTGTCGGTCATAGAACATAAAAAAAAAACCCTAACATCGCCTTGAAGTAAAGCCCAAGCTTGTGTAGCTGGATTCAAGTTGTCTGCCAACGGGGTGGGGTACAAGTTGCGCTTGGCCAACAGTCCCGTCCTGTGCTGCTTCTGGTTGCCCACCCCGGAGTGCATGTTTTTCACGCCGGTTGTGTTGGGCTTCAGGAAGTTGTACTGGCCGTTGGCTGTTCTTTGCTGCTCCACAGAGACCTTTTTTACACCCTGTGATTTTAGTTTGGTCTTCTATACATCTTCCGTTCTTGTTGTTTTTCTTTTAAGCCAGCCTTGTAGGCACCCATAACCAGACTGGCTTTCAAGATAGACCTAAAACACAAGAGACTTGCATGCATATGTCTCTTAATAGACATATACCTATCTATACTGGTAGCATTCAAGCAAATCCTAGATATGTGCTTCCTGGCTAGTTGGTGACTGCTCTAGGTTTATCCACCCGGGTTCACTGTTTGGATTGTTGTTTTGCCACAAACACAGAAGAACTGTCCTCCACAGAAATGAAAAGCCCCAGACACAGCAAAGGTACTACTAAATCATTTCTATAGCGCTACTACATGTACGCAGTACAGTACATATTATTTGCAGGTACTTCCTCTGTCCCTAGAGGGCTCACAATCAAGTTTTTGGTACCTGGGGCAATGGAGGGTTTAAGCGATTTACCCAGTGTCTTAAGGGAGTTGCAGTGGGAATCAAACCCAGGATGCCAGGATCAAAGCCCACTGTACTAACCGTTAGGCCACTCCTAGTCAAAACACAATGGTCAAAATACCAATGTGAAATGCTGAACTTTATCGATTGGCGGAATTGTGACCATTTCATGTTGGTAATTTAACCATTGTGTTTTGTCACTTTTCCTATGTCTGGATGACTAGTTTTGGGGCTTTTTTTTTTTTTAAAGTTTCAGAAGTCTACTGCATGTGTATTTAAACCTCATGCATACAACCTCCAAATTAATGCACATAGAAGTTGGTTTTAGTATGTGTCTTTTATGCACTAAAATCTTTTCCATAACTGAATGCAAATAGGTAGAAATCATGTTTTGTCTAGGTGCATTATTGCTGTGTGTCTACTTAATCAAAACTAGTGTGTATCTTTGGGGGGGGGGGGATTCTTGTGACCAGTGGTCTTCATCTGTAGAAGATATGGGTGTTTGTAGTTTAAAGAAAGTATTGTCCAGTAACTGGGGGGGGGGGGGGGGTCTTTGAAAAGAAGAGTGAATGTTCTCTGCCTCCCCCCCCCATGGGTTTTAGTACTTTAAACCACTGCTACATTGTGTTCTGCTGACTTGACTGCTTTTAGCAGTGAGTCCACTGCAGGACTTTGTTTTAGGGTTTTGAGGTCACCCTGGTTTAAGTTGGGGGATTTATTATAATGGCCTTTGAACTGTCATTGATATAACCATTCCAGATTGTGGAGTGTCTGGGTCTTGTGGTCTACAGCAGTCTGGATTGGGGTTTACACAGTGAAGTGGAACGGAACCTGAGTCCATCCCTGGAGCGTCTGCTTAAGCAGATGCTCAGACTAGAGGATGTAGAACAAGAGGAGACCTGCACATTTGCTTACATTATCAAGGTACTACACTTAATTTTCTAGCCTCTCGTAGACATTTTCCTGTTTAAAATGCTGCCAAGGTCATATTCGATGAGCAATGAAACATCACCTTGGTTAGAGGGACTGAACAATCTATAGCCCTGCCCCTACACCCAAGCCCTCTAGTTGTTGTTGCTGTGTTGAGCAAAATAGGGTTGGATCATGGCTCCCAGTAGCTTACCCATTCTGCAGCATGGACCACTCTTTCCTAAGAAATTGATTTCTAGCATCTGAATACATTATGCAGAGCTGGATTCTCTGCTACTGGTTTTGTATCTTTGAGGTTTCTCCTTTTTTTTTTTTTTTTTTTTATCATGCCTATAAAGGCTCTTGTTTTGTTTGTTTGCTGAAAATGGACATGTGGCAAAATCAAAATGCCTTGCATCCATTTTGGGTCTGAGACCTTACTGCCAGCCATTGACCTAGTGGTAAAGAATCTGGGTGGTATTGACCTACGTCAAATGCCGCTTGTTGCACATCTGTAAATTTTTAAGAGAATTTATTTTTTGGACGTGCATATCAGACATATGCTAAAAATGAAATTACTGCAAGAGCCACGCAATAGTTGGGCGGTAACTCTATTTGGCACACATTGGACACGCGTAGACGCTTATGTGGCTTAGTAAAAGGGCCCCACAGTAACTTCTTAAAACCTTAGAATCACTTGTGACTTGGCAGTTTTCTTGCGTGATTTACCCTAGTGGTCAAACTGCTGCTTTTATCATTTGTTTCTCATAATTTAAAAAGCCTAGATATATTGGGGGGGGGGGGGGGGGAGAGAACAGCTGTTTATTTCCACATGTATCGAAAGCTTCCTGGCAATGTCTTATTTTCCTTCAGACATGTGAAGAGAGATTGTTCACCCCTTCAGAAGCGGCCAGCCATTACCAGACTGTATGTAGGGTTCTCTACGCCGAGCACATCGAGCTCTGTAAACTCCTGCTGACAATACAAAGCTCCAGAGAGGTACTGCGGCCTGGGCACCAGCTTATTTCTGCTTTCTAGCCTGGAAGGATGCTTCAGTTGGGGCAGAAAATAGGGACTGTTGGTCTATGAAAGTATACATACATTATTGGAAATGCATATAAAGATTTAAACGCAGGCTTAGGCAATACTAGTTAAGGCTTGAACCTTGAGTATTTCACAACTGTTAAGTTACCTTAAAATACAAAAAAACGATCTGCTGAAGCTGTTTATTTATAGCCCACCTATAACTATGCAGGTTACAAAGATACATATCTACATTAAAATAGGGCTGGGTTAGGAACTTGCATAAGAAAGACAGCCAGTTAGATGAGACTTTTTTAATGTGCATGTCTGTAGCTAGAACTAGACTTGGAGAGGCCAAAGGTGTGAAATGCACCACCTAGGAGGATTCTTACATGATCAGATTTATTATATAATCTTTCTATATCCATTCCTTTCCTAAAATATGGGCTAACTGCAGGTTTACATCTATTGGGTTTATTTCTGTTTTGTACTTAAAAACTTGGTCAACCTGTTCATATAAATTTTGATAAACTGCCCTTTCAAAACTTTTAAAACAGTTAACAATTCTTAAAGGGAAATAGAATATTTTAGAAAAGAGGGAAGGTAATCTTATTGAGCTTGAAGGGGACCCCTGCCCAACAGACAGTGGGCAGTCGGGTGGCTTTGAACTTGTGGGATATGGATTCCGGAGGGTGGGCATGGCGGTGCTAGTTTTACTCTGGGTAAAGAGCACAATGAGGCAGCTCTGAAAGGATCTGCGGGTTCTAGTTGGAGAGTACAGAATTAGTAGGTGCAAAATGTGTTTTTTTTTTGTATAGTGACAAGATCTTGAAGGAGATTCAGTGGGAGACAAGCCAATCTTTTCTGAGAAGGGGGGGGGGGGGTAACCTGATCAAACTTTTTTTGACAGCTATGTGTTGAACAGAATGAGGGCATCAGATATCTTGAGTTCTAATGCTGTTGTACAGTAATAAATCACTCGTTTGCTATCCCATGTAGACTATTGCAAGAATACGTAGAGAAGACATGTCGAATAAGTGATAAACCAAATAGATTGCTTTTAGTTTAAAGAAGCTTAGAGGTCTGGGGCAAACAAACTCATGGTCTCAAAGATGGTGGCTAGTATTTTGATAGAGATGGCGGTGATGTCCCTGGCAGGAGTGGTGGTGGTGGTGGTGGGGGGGGGGGGGTTATGATCTGTGATGAATTAGCTTAGGCTTGTGTTGCTGAAGCCAACTTAGTATTAAGGAGGGGCAGGGTAGGGTCCCACATGGGCTCCCTTTGTGGTTGTATTCTGCTGACATATTTTCCAGCAATCCTGAGTTGGTCTCTCAATATAAAGATCTTCCAAGGAAGGAAATATGGGAAAACATGCATCTATAATGAAAGTAGGCACTGCTGCTTGATCGGTGATCAGTGATTTGTCCCAGTTAAAATCTGTACAGGATTTCCAGGTGTGTGTGTGGGGGGGGGGGGGGGGGTAGGATTTAGTTGAAACTAAAAGCTTGAGGCTGAACAGAATTAAGAGCCAAGTTCAATTAAATGTGATTTGTTTTCAACAGAACTTGAAAAAAATGGAGACAGAAGATCTTTGGGAGAATGACACAAAGATGGTACGTTAGCTATGCCCTTCAGGGGTATTTTTCCTAATAAACTCTGATATGGGGGGGGGGGGAGGAGGAAGCAGAGACCAACGCATCAAACTACTGTAGTTCTTACAATGCCTGACTGCATAGAGCACTGATAATTGCAAGACAAAACAACTTGATGCTTAAATCCTTGGTCCATATTGAAAAAGTAGGAATTTTTAAGTGCAAAAGGTAGATTGTAAGGGAACTCGAATAACTTCAAATTGACAGATTAAAAGAATATTTAAAACTCTGTCCTTAGTACTAACATATGGGCAAACCAAATTGCATACTTAGGGGAACAACCATCATGCGACTCTTTCTCCATAGTCTGAGTGGGAAGAAACGGCGAAATGTCTGCTATGCTAGGGTGATGGATGGGGGGGGGGGGGGGGGGCTGTTCAGATGGGCCAGCGCAGGGGTGGCAACCATAGTCCTAAAGGGCTGCAACCTAGTTGTGTTCAAGATTTCCACAATGAATATGCACGACATTGATTGTCATGTACAGGTATATCATGTATATTCATTGTGGAAATCTTGAAAACACAACTGGGTTGTGGCCCTTTAGGACTGTGGTTGCCCACCCTGGGCTAGGGTTGCATGGGGTATAGGTGAGTCGTGTGTGTATGTATAGATATATATCTGTGGTATGCATGTTTCTGCCTCTTGGTGTATAAGTATTATGTACCCCTCCCACTTCTACCCCTTTTCTTCCTCCTCTCCCTCCTACTCTGAACTGAGAACCCAGAGTGTTTGCTGTAGCCAGCAATGTAGGATCAGCCCTACAACTCAGCAATACAGCCAGATGGGCACAGGGTTAGTGGGAATCCCACAGTTCTGCAAGGTGAAAGGATCCCCCTCCAAGTCCATGGGGGTCCCGCAGAAGTGTAGTGACAGGCCAGCCTACTTATCCTTGTGTTTCTAAGCTAGTTTAGCAGTTATAATAGCACTAAAAAAAATTGAAATTCCTATAAGCACTGAGAGAAGTTAACAATGGCTGATATTAAGTTGGGTTATTTTAGTAAGAAGATGGGTTGGATTCCAGTGGGGATGGGCAGGGACTGGTGAAATTATTGTTGCTGTGCATTTTCTATTAGGCAGACCAGGCCTTCGCCTAGGCTGGCCACACTTAAATCTGTCAATCCCCTGCTGCTACTGTTACCTCTTCGACTGCTCCAATGGTACTTGGCACTGGTGCAGGATCTTTCAGTAGAGACCTGTACTCATGAGATGCTGTCCTGCTTTCACCTGTCTGGAAATACATTGAGGGTGGGCAGGATGAGGTGGGATTGCTACTGAAAGGTTCAGGGGGACATGATTGAGGCTTGCTGGGTTAGATTAGCTATTCACCTGCTGCAACTGGATTATTATTATGATCCTGTTGAAGCAGATGGAACAGATGGGAATGACATTCCTCATGAAGAGGCAAAAACAGGAGAATTGAATCTGTACAAAATTATGAGATTGGCAAGAGATAAACTGAATCTGTACAAGATTGTCATTTTGATCAGATAAGTTGATATTATGGACACTGTTACACTTAAGTGGTTGGATTTTAAACCATAGTAAGGTTGGCACTATTTGGTTTATTAAATACCTTAGCATGGTTTGAATTGAGATTCTGTTTATATGCCAGGGTACCTCAAGGATATGGAGTTTTGATCACTGGCAGCTATAATTTTTAAAATAAATAAGAGGAAATAAGCTCTGGAACTTCCTGCCACAGGTTGTGGTAACAGGTAATGTACCTGGGTTTTAAAAAAAAATGTTTGGACAAGTTCATGGAGGGAAAAGTTCTATAGCCTGTTATTGAGATGGGCATGTGGGAAGCTACTACTTCTCTCAGGATTGGTAGCATGGAATGTTGCTACTCTTTTGGGCTTCGGCCAGGTACTCGTGACCTGGATTGGCCACTGGAAGCATAATGGGTTAGATGGACCATTGGTCTGATTCACTATGGTGGTTATATTTCTTATTTAACTAGCTCCATATGTGCGTATGATTAAAGGCACCACTGAGTTCTCATGGACATTCAGTGACACAGAGGGGTCCCTATAAAAAAAAAAAAAATTCAACACAGTTTATGCTTGTGTGGACATTACTTTCCCATTCTGTCTGAAGCCAGTGGTTGCCTATTCAAGTTTGAGTGAGTTTGTTTTCCTCTCTGCACAAAATTGGTCGAGAATTGTGTAGGACGGGTGGCCAACCATGGTTTCTCGGGCTGCAACTCGGGTCAGGGTTTCAGGATTTTCCCAATCAATATGCATGAGATGTTTGCATGCACTGTCTCCATCATATGCAAATGTCATGCATAGTCTTGGGGGAAATCCTGAAAACAGGCCAAGGTTGGGCACCCCTGGTCTACGACATCAAAGGCCGCGCAGCCATGCTTTAGCCCTTCTCTTCAGCTGGCAGGGGTGGGTTTTCTGCATATTTTTAGATATCTTCTGGTGGTAGAGCCTGACTTCTGATCTGTACTAAGCTCCTCCTGCCATTGATGTGCACAAGTTGTGCAACCACACACAATTATGCAGACAGACAAACATTCCCCAATAGGTGTTAAGTGAAAAAAGGTAAGGTAACCTTTGTTCCAAAAGATCAGAATCTCTCAACTGGCGAGTCCCAGTACTGCTGGTAATATGGCTACTTTTGAACACGAGACATTAGTTTTCCATCCTAATGTATTGCTGATGTTGTGTGTACTTGGTTTATTTAATGTAGAAATAAGAAAAGGACTCCACAATATTTAGAACTAGTGAAAACTTTTTTTTTTTCTCTTCTGCTGAATAACGTATAATGGTTAATGTTAAGAGGTCACTTATCAATTACAAGACTTGACCTATTGTGTTACATTTCCAATGAGTGGCTTTTATTTTTCCCTCTAGAGATCCCTTCCTAATTGATACCCTGTTTAATAACCTGCCAGCCTATTGATGACTGCTGTAGCTTTATTTTGTCAGATCTACACTGGAACAAAACCGTCGACTGATTTGGAGTTGCTACTAAGATGGGTTTTGAAATGTCAAAGTCTTATTAAGACT
This sequence comes from Microcaecilia unicolor, assembly GCF_901765095.1. Lineage (NCBI taxonomy): Eukaryota > Metazoa > Chordata > Amphibia > Gymnophiona > Siphonopidae > Microcaecilia > Microcaecilia unicolor. Next base: position 209,112,336 of record NC_044038.1, on the reverse strand, counting down.
GAACTATTACACTGCAACCAAGTGACCCTTTTGTACCTTGCCAAGAAGGGTATTCATAAATATTCTGTTTATTTCCTGGCTTTTAGTGGTGGTAGTCTTTCATCGTTAATGTGAAAGCTTTTATGGTCTCTGCATAGAATGTTAACAGATCTATAGCATCCTTTACTGTGTCTACAGCTGGGACTGTTTTTATAATCTTGAGGATGTATCTCTTCCCTCCCCCCCCCCCCCCCAGAATAACTTGATAACTGCACATCTATGTGGGGGGGGGGGGGGCAGCAATATTAATCTACCATTTTTAAACATGGGCTGCCACAACTGAGTTACACACATTTGTGCTGGCTGTGTCCAGGAACTATCACTGAATATCCAGGTCTGGCATGGACACTGGTAATAATTTACCTGTGGTATCTGGATACCTGTAAGTGTGGCAGCAGATACTCCATCTGTGGCATCCTGCTCAGGAAGCCTCTCCTATCTAGCTTTGAATTCTACCCCCTATGCAGTAATGAGTATTCTCAAAACCAAACCTGCACTCCTGCTAAGGGAATTGCATATATTTACAGTTGTGCTTTTGTCGTGTGCAAATCCAAGTTGCACGTGTTTGTTGTAAAAGAGAAATAAAAAAAACCCTAACTGGAGGAAATAGTATTATACTAAGTTATAACACCTCTCAATCCATAGCATACATCTCAGAACTGTGTACTCATAATGTGGGAATGTCAACCACAACCAAGCAAATAAAAACTGAAGTAAAACTTAATGGTATAAACAGCAAGAGTTCTAAAATACTACAAAATGAAATTACTGGTGAACATTGGAGGGTGGCCAATATGCCACCCTTGAGAGAGGGTCCTAGGTGTGCTCAGCAAAATACAGACCAATAGATCTGATAGGAACTGGGCAAAATAGTACAAGCAGGAGTCTGTATCTAAATGATCAAACAGGAGATGTTCCACATGCATAATTGTAAAGTTAGGTATGTGATGCTGGGTCCTATAAATTACCCCTCCAGAAAGAAGCTCTGACACAGTACATGCACCATGGCGAGCATTCTTGGTAAACCAGGGGCGTAGCCAGACAACAGATTTTGGCTGGGCCTAGGTAAGAAGTGGGTGGGCACAAAGTGTTCTTCCCCCCCCTCCCCCCCCACCCCACCCCCCCATGCCACAAGAAATAGCTCAGCTGGTGGGAAAATGCTTCTTTCCACCTTGGTAGTCTGCAGCAGGCATGCACTGAAAACGGAGCATGCGCAGGTACCAGTATCGTGGAGAGTAGCATTTTCTTTACCATCAGAGGGAAGTCTTCAGCTGGCAGAGCTTGGGATCTCCACCAGCTACCGCTAAATTTGTTACTTTTGGGTGGGCCTGAGCCCTAAGTGGGTGGGCCCTGGCCCACCCAGGTCTGTGGTAAACTCCAGAGAGATCATACTCCACATACCCTGGTTTGAGTGAGGTTCATTCCTCTAATATGTGCAAAACTAACACACTTGGGAGAAATTACCCCAGGAGAAAAAAAAGAAATTCAGCATATGGTCAATTTAGGTTAACAAAGCAAACGGAACCTTTAAGGAATACTTCAGAAAGGTTAGGGGAATGTCCACAACTGCTTGCTGAATATTGTGCAGTTCTAATTGCCCTATTGCAAATGCGTAGCAGACATCGGAGAAGCAAACACTAAAGGGGATAGAGTGGCTTCTTTATAAAGAGCCTAAACAGGTTGTCTCTTCAGCCTGGGAAAGTGACGGACTGAGAGAATTTGCGTGGGGTGAACAGAAACTGAACTGAGAGGTTATTTTCAAGCAATATTAAAGATAAGTTGCTACCCTACATAAGTAATGCCACACTGGGAAAAGACCAAGGGTCCATCGAGCCCAGCATCCTGTCCACGACAGCGGCCAATCCAGGCCAAGGGCACCTGGCAAGCTTCTCAAATGTATAAACATTCTATACATGTTATTCCTGGAATTGTGGATTTTTCCCAAGTCCATTTAGTAGCGGTTTATGGACTTGTCCTTTAGGAAACCGTCTAACCCCTTTTTAAACTCTGCCAAGCTAACTGCCTTCACCACGTTCTCCTGCAACGAATTCCAGAGTTTATGCATTGGGTGAAGAAAAATTTTCTCGTTTGTTTTTAAATTTACTACACTGTAGTTTCATTGCATGCACCCTAAACAGAGGAGACAATATTTTTCACTTGGTGTTTAAGGTGTGGCCTTTACTAGATGTGTTCGACAGCTACTAGAGCTGGGTTTAAAAAGGATTTGACAACTTTTTGGAGGAGAAGTCATAAAACATAGTCGTATAGGCTTGCCACCACCTAACTGAGTGTAAAGATTAATGGATGGATCTAATTCATCAGGTCTTGCTGGTACTAGGGTCAAAACTTTTGGTCACTCATTGTAGCATATCTGTGTGTTGTTTTTTTTAAACCATACATCGGGAGGGCAATATAACTTGTTTATGCATAGAAGTAGGGTTACCTTTAAGATGCCTTCTAGATATGTAGGAGAAGCAAAATCTGTCCCTCAGTTCAGTTATCAATAGGGTTGATGCCCATCTTCCTCCTTACCACCCTTGAGCAACCTTAGCTGACCAAAGAAGCAATAGCCTAAATTTAGATATGTCAAGATCGGCCTGTTGGAACAGAATACAGATCTTACTCGTGTACATGGCAAGAAGACAAACCAGTCCATACATAAGAGTTCTGCTGCCTAACAGTGTGAACTCTTGCAGCAATCTTAACCTTCATAGACTGCCATCTTGAGTAAATGGTGCATAGAAATCTCTCACTTGACTCCTCCCAGCATTCAACTTTTTCTTATGTATAATTATAACTCATCTATAGTTGAAATGCATCAATATTAGTTAGAAGCTGACTGAATATCTGCCAGTCGGCTACATGAGCAACTGGAGGTCCACTAGGGCTTCTAGTTAATGGTACTGCCAAACTCTGCCCCATCATTACCTGCTTTTTTGCTAGAACTTTCCTAAGACAGGGTCTTGGAATGAGAAGACTGACTTAATATTGGTTATAAATTCTCAATGCCATAGATATAGCCTGCCCCTTTTTTTGAAGGGGGAGGGGCCAGGGTAGAGACTATATATCAATTAGAAACTTTAGCCAAACCTTTTGGATATGTTGCAGGCTTATTGGTGGAGTGATGTTATAAATGAACTGAAGAGGGGTGTGAGATTGAAGCGTACTAGTGAGAGGCAATACAAAATGCTTCCTGTACAGTATGAGCTCTCCCCATATGAGCTGCTGATGGATGACATTAGGTACAAGAGATATGCACTGCGGAAGGTTCAGGTAGGTTTACAATCTTGAGTCCAACTGGTAGAGGTAAGAAAATCAATTTGCTTTTAAGGCATGTTGTCATCCAAAAATATGGATGGTTGTAAAATCACCTAGAAGTCGGTATGGAGGCTTTAAAATGGCCATTAGATACAATAAGTAGAAAAATATAATGTGAGATGGGAATGGTCTTTCTCTCAAAGGAAAAACTGTACAGCTTACATCAGATTCTATAGAAGTTGCCCAAAGTTGGGTGTGCAATTTTGAGCATGGATCACAGCCAAATAACAATCAATTATTGCATTAACTGTACTTGAAGAAATTATTAGGAGTTTCATGCAGATCTGCCCTATATCCTGTTTAACATGTAACTAAATTTCATAGCATGCAACTCCAAAGGGGTGTGGGCATGGGAGGCGTATGTGCATTCCCAGAAATTTAAGTGTGATGTTGAGAATACCTGCATTGCACTTGACTCCAGCATTTGGCAGGTGTAAATGCACATGGTCCAAAGCTAGGCATGAAGTGTGTGCTAAGTGAATATTCTGCTGCTTAGATAAGTGTTTAAAAAGCATTCTTAAAAAAAAAATATTTAGAGCATAGTTAAGATTAATTGTATCTAATTAGTATTCATGATTTCTCCAGGAATGCTTGGTTCTCTTTAGTTGCAATCTGCATAGAATCTTGCAGTGTTTGCAGAATACGAGTATTTTAATATAGAGGTCATTCCACACAGTGCCCCTTACAAAATACAAGCTTGGTGTGGATTTTATTTATTTATTGCATTTGTATCCCACATTTTCCCACCTATTTGCAGGCTCAATGTGGCTTACATTATTCCATAATGGCGATCGCCATTTCCGGTATGAGAAAATACAAGTTGATAATGCATACATGTTCATAAATCACCCTGATGCTAAACTTTGGGTGCCACTTATTGAATATGTTCCCAAGTGACTTCTCTTGGTATATTTCCATTGGGCTAGTGAACAGTGGCATTTTTTTTCCTTGCTTTTCTACAGATGCCTGACAGAAACAAGACCCCTGAAGACCAAAGCTTGAATTGCATCCAGTTTCATTCTTCTTTGAAACCGGTATGTTCTGTCTTAGCTGAGTAGAGCCATTTTCCATGTCACAAAATACAGCAAAAAGCTCTTTTGAATGGATCCAAGCATCAGTCTGTCTCCCGAGGCCCTACTATTAGCTTCAAGTTGTTCCAAAACCTGACCCACCAACTTAATTTTTCTGGCCTGTAGACGCTCAGAAATGGGATTCCTGTAAGATCCCTGATTTCTGCTTCTCTGTCACAACCCCCTCTGGGAGCTTAAGCCATGTCCAGAAGTTGGGTTGGTCTCAGAGACTTGACTTCCAGCGCTGCTCAAGCTCACAATTAGAGGCACAGCAGGGAAGAAGGGATCTCACTGGAGGACTTTGCAGCTGAAGCCAGGTGAGGCATGATGAAGTTTTTCAGTTTTCTTCCTCTGCTACTTATGCTCAACTGAAATAAAAATGAACTGAAGATGGAGGAGGGTGGCATATATGATTCTCAGAGCATTAGTGCATAGTTGTTTTGCCCTCTGAATGCCTCTCCCCTCCCCCCCCAATAGGAAAAAGACTGGACAACCCTGTTCTAATCTAGTTGAGGTGATTGTATAGTCTTGATTTAGCCTGATATTATAGCTTTACTACAATAACAAAAGGTTATCCTTCCTACAAGAAGTAGGTAGGGGTTTTTCTACTGCTATTCAGTTTTTAGCGCTGTGGTAGTCGTGCCTTCGTAGATGGGCATTAGTACTTTTTTTCTTCTGGTTATGCTCGTATATCCTTTATGATCTTGGCCACTGTTTGCAAGATTGATGTTCTTCTGGTCCAGGCATAGTAGCATCACCTATTGCATACGGCTCCTTTGAGTTTCTGCACCCCAAACCCCAATTGCATCACTCTACATTCCTTTATGGTGAGGGTGGTTTGTTGCTTTTTTTTTTTTTTTTTTTTTTTTTTAAGGCACGCGTAAGTTTTTAAATACCAAAAAAGCAGGTATCAAACAAGCGGTGAACAGAAAAATAGGAGCAAATTTTTTTCAGCAGGAACATCAACAATAGATGTACAAACTAAAAAATAAGCAGTCGCATTGTTTTTCTACTCCCTACCCTACCTTCTTCTATTAACCTATAAATGTACTCATTCTGCTGCTCCCCAGTATCTCTCCACACTCGTCCTTCCCTACACCCCTTCCCGTGCACTCCGCTCCATGGATAAATCCTTCTTATCTGTTCCCTTCTCCACTACTGCCAACTCCAGACTTCGCGCCTTCTGTCTCGCTGCACCCTACGCCTGGAATAAACTTCCTGAGCCCCTATGTCTTGCCCCATCCTTGGCCACCTTTAAATCTAGACTGAAAGCCCACCTCTTTAACATTGCTTTTGACTCCTAACCACTCGCCTCCACCTACCCTCCTCTCTTCCTTCCCATTCACATTAATTGATTTGATTTGCTTACTTTATTTTTTGTCTATTAGATTGTAAGCTCTTTGAGCAGGGACTGTCTTCTATGTTTGTGCAGCGCTGCGTATGCCTTGTAGCGCTATAGAAATGCTAAATAGTAGTAGTAGTAGTACCCACCAACTCCACCATACTCCTGGAGGAAGTAAGGGAAAGAATATACCTGTGTTAAGCCAACAGGGCAACACAATCCATCTACTGCAAGCTACAAGTGTGAGTATTCAAAAGGGTTCCCATATTTGACAGTTTTTTCCTTTTAAGAATTCAAATCTGAAGTACTTGCCTGAACCATCTATAACCTCCATTGTGTCAAGGTAGGCGGATCTTCTGACATCCAACGTAAGAAGAGTATCCTTTCACTAAGACACACTCCCTGTTAAAAATTCAACTCTGGAGGCAAGGGTGCTGCAACTGCAAAAATATCAAACTAGCAGCCTCGGTAACCAACGAACCCACCATAGGGTGGATAGGTAAGCATAAAAAGGTGTGTTTTCAAAGCACCACTTAACTTGCAAAGTTACATAGTAATCTATAGAACTTTGTAAGTCTTAATGCTACAAAAATGAGCCCCCAAAGTATCGTCCAAAAGTGATGAATATGAGGACACATGTCCTAATGTTGCTGCAGGTTTACAGTCCAGTCTGTGTCACTTTGTAAGGCGATACAAAATCTTGATGCACCTATATGCATTGGGTTTCCCAGTGCAGGATTCTATAAAAGCCTTTGCATAACAAAATGCTTTATCTACTCCCCCGTCTCAGTGGGGCCTCCACTGTGATGTGCCATACTCAAGATGGATAGGTGGAGAAGACATTTTTTTAAAATATTCATAAGAACACAAAACAAAGGATAAAATGTGAAATGAAGCTGTAAGGAGAACTTAAACAAGGGGAAATAAATTGAGGGTGGTAGATGCTTGGAATGCTCCTCTGTGGAAGATGGGGTTGAAAACAAAGTAATTCAGAAAGGTGTGATCTAAAGAGGATCCCTGTATGGGAAGAAGCTGTAGCCACGAGCTGGCATGGGCAGGAGTGATTGGGGTTTGCTCTTGGCCTAGCCCTCTAGACTGTCAGACTTTAAGGAGCCCTGGGGAGAGGGGATATCCAGGAGGCAAGATGGAAAAAAAAAATGATCAGGCAACTACCCAGTGCATGAATAAATGTCTACAGACTGCCCCAGTACTCTGTGGCATAGCTAGGTGAGGCACAAGGGGAGTGATCACTCTCCCAAACGGACTTCTGGTGCCTATTTTTCACATGGTCCACCACGCCTACACAGTCCGCTCTCCACTCCCCCAGATGTCACAACCTCAACCTGGCTACGCTTCTGCCTGTACTACCCAGAGAGTGTGGAGGCAGCACTAAGTGCTGCTGAATATTGGCAGATAGCTAGGCACAAGGGACTTTTAACAGGAGCCTCTTCTGTCTGGTTAATTGCTTTGCATATCAACCCCTGTTACTATGTAGTTCCACATTGTACTTGGATCAGAACTGGTGGTGGCTATGGTTTGAAACGGGGCTGGTTTGTCTACTTTCTGTTGAGCCAGTCAGATGTAGGAAGTGTGTGTTTGCTATAACTCCCCAGCTTGGAAACATTTGTGCATCTGGTCTTTAGCCCCTTCCTGGGAAGTGCACCATGAACTTTGCAAATGAGGCCTTGCTAGAGACAGTCCTAATGGCTTTTCTGTAGATACTTAAGGGCAACTCTTGAATTTTCAGAACCAACCTTGAAAGCAGACTGGCTTTATCTGTATAAAGGAAGATAAAACAAAAAAGCAGGTATAAAGTTAGAACTTGCTTGGAGGACCCAAGATTTCATATCCTTAATGCCATTGTATGCACCAAACTTAAACAAGTAGCCAGTGGACTTAGTTGGGATAGTTGTCATATCTATAAGGGTCAACAAGCAAAAATGATTTGATCATAATAGTTAAGCCAAAAACTGAGAAATGGGGTGTTGACATGTTGAGGTGAAGAGCAAGACACAAGATAAGAAATGCACCTCAGTAGCCACCCTCAAGAGTATAGACGGTATTAGTGGTGTAGCCATGGATAGGCAGGGACTTGCCCAGTAGCAATGCACTAGACCACCAATTTTTTTAAGGGCCTTCGGGGAAAAAGAGGATGGGCACATGTCCTCTGCAGCCCAATCTCCACTTCAACTGAGCTGGTGGAGATCCCAATCCCACCAACTGACCTCCTCAAAAAGTGCCCTGAACTCCTGAATGCAGCTCCGCAGTTGGCGGCACCATCGGCATCAAGTGACACAAAGCTCAGTTGAGGTGGGGGTTGGGCTGCAGAGAGGACATCTTGCCCACCCTTTCCCCAAAGGCCCATACAAAATTGCTGGTCTGGCTACACCACTGATATATACAACGAATCATCTTTCTTCTTTTGACAACTTGAACTGCTTCTGAAGCTTGACTGAGCACAACTCCAGTAAAACTGGTTTGGACTTATAAGGTAAGACACTCTTTCCTTTATAGTTGGACTCTATTACTGCACCAATACTTGCTTTGGCTAAGCACGTTTCTATGAAGCATAACTCGATTCAGAGCTCAACTGACTTTGTTTGTCCATATAATATTCAAGGCAAATTCGGAAATATCTAAAGTCCAGTTAATATGTTTAAAGAGGTGAAGATAAGCCCTATGTCATTCTGATCTGTCATTCACACTAAGGGGGTGGGGAGGGAAAGATGTGCACATTTTGTGAACAGAAAAGACGTTAACTGAATGTGTGAGGATGTGCTAATGTGTGCATAGTCGGAGAGCCTGAAAACCAACTCGCTTGCAGATATTTTGTAAAGTGGAAGTAAACTCTATTCTAGAAAGTTCTTGTGTGTAATGCTCAAAAGTAGGCAGACTTGAACAGAAAATATTTTGGAAGGTGGTTCCAGTAGAAGCGTGGGTGCTTGAGCACCCCCAATATTGAGTAAACTCTTTGACTGTATTTTCCACTAGGTTCACACCCTCTATTTTTGAGAAGTTGGTTTCTATCAGTAGAAGCAAAAGCAATTAGGAAGCATAATGTGTATTTTTGTTGTACCTTGTTACACTGCACGGAGTATAAACTTATCAGTAGAAATAACTTTAATTTCAGTTTGGGTCATAAGAAAATGCTTGTTTTCTTCCTTTACAGGTTGTGTTTTTTTTTTTTTTTTTTTAATGCAAAAAGTGTGGTCTGGGACTCTTGCAAAAGGCAGGAATCTGGGCAGAGATGAGTTCTTCCTGACATCCTATTCTGGGGTTGATAGTCTATTGTAATATTTGAGGAAAAAGTTGCTAACCATCTATTTGGGGGGGGGGGGGAGGGGAGGAAGATTAGGAGGCTCATTTTCAAAGCATATAAACTTACAAAGTGGTTGTTACGTAACTTTGTAAGTCTGTGATTTGAAAATGAGCACCATTATATGTATTAAAGCTATGTAACCTGTAAGTCATTATCTCCTCCTCTGATGCAGGCATCAGATAGAAAACTGAAGGACCAGTGTCACAAAGAGCTAAGCTTGCATGACCTACTTATGACAGAAATAAAGTCCGGCAAACGGCTCTGGTCAGCTTCTACTGAAGCAAGTGCAGACAGAGGTACAGATTGTCCTATGTTTATGAGAAATGTATGAAAGTAGCTATGAAGATAAGTCATGTGTTAACAGACAGATATACAATCCTAGGTATGATTGATCTAACTTTAGTTTGAGTTCCTATCGCACATTTTAGATAGAATGAACATATATAGTCAACTATTTTTGTACTAGTATTAACATTAAGTAAATGATAGAAATCACACTTCTCTTTCCATGCCAAGTAAGAACAGGTGGTGTATGTGTGTGTTTTTTGTTTGTGAGACTGGTTGCCATAGTTGGGGATGGAGAAGGGCATGGAACAAAAGGATATGTAGAAGACAAACCTGGGTTGGTATGAAGGAGAAACGTAGAATACAGCCATCTTTAAAACTGAATATCTGCATTCATTCTCCATTTGTTTTGTTGCTGAAATCAGATCGCAGCAAGATTCGAAGGTCTTTAGTCTTCCATTGTGACGATTCCTTATGTGCTGAAGTTATACGAGAGCACAGGGGATTGGAAGGTAAAAATACTATAAAGCAGCTGTTCACAGTGGATTCGATCAGTGCTGATTCCTTTGAGGTAAGGAATGTGGTCCCAGTTCCTGACTAGTCTCTGTGTAACCTTTGTTTCATCTTCCCACCTATTCACTAAAGCTGTAGAGAGCTATGTGCAGCCATGCAGGACACAGGAGGCAAAGGTGCTAAAATTTTGCCATGTCCATTGTGTGTCCAGTTTCATGGTAACATAGTAGATGATGGCAGAAAAAGACCTGCATGGTCCATCCAGTCTGCCCAACAAGATAAACTCATATGTGTATACCTTACCTTGATTTGTACCTGCCTTTTTCAGGGCACAGACCGTACAAGTCTGCCCAGCAGTATTTCCCACCTCCCAACCACCAGTCCTGCCTCCCATCTCCGGCTCTGGCACAGACCATATAAGTCTGCCCTCCACTATCCTCAGTGGGTGGGGCAAGAGTGCTAGATGTCCTGTTGGAACAGAGCACATTTCTGGCTTGGGATGCTCCTGCCACTGCTGATGACATCCTAACTAAACTAACTCCTTTTCTCTGCAACTTGTCCTGTGGAAGAAATATAATACTGGCCACACCCTAGATTCTGGATATTGTAGCTTCATTTTTAAAAGGAGGTGGGTGATATTTAGGTATACATTTAGTGATGGGGGTTGTAAGGGTAAACGTTGGTGGTGTTTAGAGATGCCCAGTTATCTGAGGTCTTAAGTATGATGGCAAATCAAGATAACTTGTGAGGACAATAGGCAGCACAGTGAGCCTGAATTAGCTGCCAAATGAAATATACCTAGGCATATTCTATAAAGTACACCCAAATTTTGGTGTACTTTAGGAATTAGCCTAAATTTCTGCATGGTTTATAGAATATACAGAGTGCCAGTCTGACTAAATTTAGTCACGGGCAGTTATGCCAAGTACAACGTGGTATAAATATTGATGCCTAAATTACACATGGACTAGGTGTATTCTATAACAACATCCAATGATTTTAGACTTGCCCACAACTTGCCTATCCATGGCCATGCTCCCTTGTCAACAATGTGACTTAGATAGTACTGTGCATAAACTCTAATTACAATTCATGTAAATTGCCCGATTGACTTATTGGTGCTGATTGGCTTGTTAACTAAGTTGTGCATGCAAATTCAGAATACGATTTGCATTCACAACTTAAGTAATGCTGTATAGAATCCAGGGGAAATGCTTAGATCATGTTGATAGCCATATTTCGTTTTAATTTTTGAGATTTTGGTAAATTTGGTACAGAAAATTGACCATACATTGAGGTTAGCCTTAACTAATTATTGTTATGAATAAATCAGGAGGCAACATCGTGGGGAGAACTTGTGTATATGTGAAATTTTTGATTTCCTTTTTATCAACGGAAAAACTGGAATAAGGTCTAACAATCTGTAATTGCTTGATAGGGTGTATTAGTCTAAACAGATAAAACAAATGCTGAAATTTTAAAAATTTGGACAAAATTTTTGTTAACTGAAATTGCACAGCTTGGAACCCGAGTAATTGTTCTACCTGATCTCTGCCACTCTATTTTTCTTTGAATGTTCTCACAAATGTATAGCTTTTTGGACTCCATTTTTGTTCAATTTCCTACACTTTCTCCTTTTTATAGGAAGGCAACTGGCACTCGGAATGTGGCTCTGAAACGACCTCAGACAGTAGGCTCTCAGAGTGTACATCCAGCAGTACAGGTACAAAACTAACATATCCTCTCCCACCTCCTCCAGAAAACCTGGAATTATGGCTTACATTTTGGCTTTTATATATATATTTTAATATGGTCTTAAACCTGGTTGAATCTGGCTTGGCATTTCCTCTCCACCCTTAACAGACTTTCTGCTATCTCTGGACTATTTTGGTAAGCAGAGTTCAAACGTATATGCAGAGTGATGGCAGATGAAGTAATTGGCAAAAATATTGGACTAGCAAAGCTGTTTGATCAAGGTATTCTAACATGAGCCATGTTGTCAAAGGGAAAGTGTTGTTGTTTTTTTTTTAAGAACTTGCCAATTATATATGTTGGGGGGGGGGGGGCAAGATTAGGTGCTGGGATGGTGTATGCTACACACATTCTATATTGTCTACATTGGCATTTTAACTTTTTTTTTTTTTTTGAGCACATAAACATTAGCTCAATGGGTGATGTAAATGCTAGTACTCTATGACGATGTGTATAACTGACATATACCCCCCCCCCCCCCTTGAGTTGTGCACGCTAGAATTTGAGCATACAGCTGCCAATTATAGCCAATACTTGTTTTTTTTTGTTTTTTTTTTTGTTGTGTACAAACACATCACTCATGGCACTACACCAAGTATCATACAAGCTCCATCTACAAGCTTTCTTAACAGAAGAAGTACATAAGTAATGCCACACTGGGAAAAGACCAAGGGTCCATCGAGCCCAGCATCCTGTCCACGACAGCGGCCAATCCAGGCCAAGGGCACCTGGTGAGCTTCCCAAACGTACAAACATTCTATACATGTTGTTCCTGGAATTGTGGATTTTTCCCAAGTCCATTTAGTAGTGGTTTATGGACTTGTTCTTTAGGAAACAGTCTAACCCCTTTTTAAACTCTGCTAAGCTAACCGCCTTCACCACGTTCTCCAGAAACAAATTCCAGAGTTTAATTATGCATTGGGTAAAGAAACATTTTCTCCGATTTGTTTTAAATTTACTACACTGTAGTTTCATCGCAGGCCCCCCTAGTCCTAGTACTTTTGGAAAGCGTGAACAGACGCTTCACATCCACCTGTTCCACTCCACTCATTATTTTATATACCTCTATCATATCTCCCCTCAGCTGTCTCTTCTCCAAGTTGAAAAGCCCTAGCCTCCTTAGTCTTTCTTCATAGGGAAGTCGTCCCATCCCCGTTGTCATTTTAGTCGCCCTTCGCTGCACCTTTTCCAATTTTACTATATCTTTCTTGAGATGTGGCGACCAGAATTGAACACAATATTCGAGGTGCGGTCGCACCACAGAACGATACAACGGCATTATAACATCCTCACACCTGTTTTCCATACCTTTCCTAATAATACCCAACATTCTATTCGCTTTCCTAGCTGCAGAAGGTTTCAGTGTATTATCGACGACACCCAGATCCCTTTCTTGGTCCATAACTCCTAACGTGGAACCTTGCATGACGTAGCTATAATTCGGGTTCTTTTTTTCCCCACATGCATCACCTTGCACTTCACATTAAACGTCGTCTGCCATGAAAGAACAATTGCAGGAACAACTTGATAACCTAACCAGAAGATGATAATCCTCTTAACAAAAGTGGTCTTCCTCAACCCCCAATGTTATGCATTTTTGTATATCATCCATTCACACACACACACACACTTTATCAGATATGTCCTCCCTCTCCCCACCTCCCCACTGTGGACACAACCATAATTGGAAACAAAAGCAAAATCTGGGAGGTGAGGGCGAAGGGATGTCCCATCAGGTCATAGTTTATTCAGAAAGGTACGCCAGGTGGCAACATAAGCTTTCCTATCTACCTGTGAGACTATTAGGTGAGAACTTCAAAACAAGCAAGTTCTCTCATCTTAGCCAACATTGCGTTAGACGGTGGTTCTGTTGGCCGTAAGTTGCAACTGGCCTTGTTGTAGAAGTTGCATGCTAGTCTGACATTTCAGCATGCAACTTTCTAGAATAAAGGGGACTGACTGTGAGGGAAAATTTTGGCTAGATCATAACTGGCAACACAACATGGGATTGTAGGTGGGAAGAACCAGCAAATCTAGGATGCTTGCCTCTTAACTTACTGTTTAACTGCTGTTCTGGCTTTATATCAAAATGCTTGAATTTAGGGATGGCAAGCTCATTCAAAATGAACCACATCCAACCTGCTCTAAGATTTGTGGAGCAAGTTAAGGCTCAAATCTGCTGGAAACACTTCCATTGTACTGCTCAGCTATATACAGAATAGCACTTGAATGCAGAAATACAAACACCTTGCTCAAGTGAAAGGGACAGGCCAGGGAACTAGTTTTCAAGAAATGCCATTTAAACATTCTGGTTCTAAAAGTAAAATACATTTTGAGATTTGATCATTCCACTTCCATTAGAGCTTTACACTGACTTGATGTTCGTTCCGGTGCTGACATCATCGCAAATTGACTTGAAAACTAATAGCATGCTTAGTGTGAAGATGCTGGGAACATCCCACCAGAGATCCAAATCTTTGGGGAGTAGCTCTCAGAGTGAGGACTCTGTAAGTATGACTAGGCAATACCTGAATTTTTTTTTTTTTTAATGCAACAAATTTGTAACTTTTTTTTTTTTTTTTTTTTTTTTTGTCAAGATGTATAATCTGTTGCATTTTCTTTTAGATAACTCACTGTAGAAAGCACCCAACAATTGCGGAGCTGATTCCAGTAAGACAAGCCACTATAAAATCTGAAATCGTGGACTTCAAAAGGAGTGAAGATGACACCCTGTTTTCCAGAAGTAGGGTAAATGAGCCTCTTAAGCAGTAAAATGCAATGCCTTCACATTTAGGGCCAGTTTAACCATTAGGCAAGGCTAGGTATCCACCTATTATGGCCGCTATGAGGGGCCAGCAAAGAGCATTTGCAAATCAGAGGGTAATAGTTCAGACAGTCACACTAACTTTTACAAATTTATCCACAGTAAAATGACTTCAGAAATGGACCTTAGATGCATGAAGTTATGATGTCAAATTATGCCACCCTACAGGATTTTTCTGGGAAGGATGGCATTGAGGCGATTATCAAAATCTTTGGGGGAGGGGGTGGCTCAAATTTTGGAGACTTTGTATAAGGCATATGAATACTTGCATAGGCCCTATTCAAACCCTGTGTTGTGATCGAGTGTAGTGTCTACACTTCCAGAAAGAATGATTGGGGGTGTAAAACTCAACACATTTGCCCTGTGGATACAGAGAATGATCATGATGCTCAGTTGAGAGCCACTTTGCCACTTCACCACTCCATAACAACCTGAACAGAAATAGCTGCCATAATCTCTATGGTCGACCCATAATCAGAATTGATCGCTCTGTCTCTGTAGACCATCCATTAGAAAATATGATTGGGAGTCCTTTCAAAGGACTAGTAGTTGGGTGGATAGATTTCAGGGGAAGCAGCTAATAAAGCACGGTTGTTCCTTATTCTCAGCAGCTCTTCAACAGAGTTGGAACTGGCTTATATTGGATAGCATGACCCTTTTAACATTATCCCTATCTGATTTTTATTCCCCCCCCCCCCCCCCCCCCACTGCATCTATTCTCTTTTGGACATTGCTTCTCAAACCTTTCCTGAAGGCACACCTACCCAGTCTAGTTTTCAGGACTAGACTACCACAACAAAAATGTATAAAATCCAATGTTTTTCAAATATACATATTCTTATTATGGTAATCCTGAAAAACAATTGAGAAGCACTGCCTTAGGGCCCCACCACCACAGTTAGGTCTTGGGCAAACACCACAGGCCTGAACCAATGACACACAGGATATGGTCTTTGGAGCCTAGAAATTAGGTGTTGAAAACTCCCATGCCCTCTCAAGCAGGGGTTCTCGGTCCTCAAGACATACCTAGACAGCCAGGCTTTCAGGATCCCTACAATGAATTGTATGCAGATCTGTCTCGTGCATGTTCATTGTGGATATCCTGAAAACCTGTGTCTGAAATGGGTTGAGAACCCCTGCTCTTAGAACATCACTAGCCCAAGGAATCAACACTGGGTATGGCAAGCAACAGAGACCCACAATTTCCATGTATTATACAGCTCTGAAATGAGGGATGTCCAGCTTAAATTCAATATGGGAGAGGGTTTGTCAGTAAAGTTCATACAGCTGCTTTAGCAATCTATTCAATAGAAATCAAAATAAAACACGGAAAAAAAATATACCTTTTTTATTGGACATAACTTAATACATTTCTTGATTAGCTTTCGAAGGTTACTACTACTACTTAACATTTCTGCAGCGCTGTACAATTTAACATAGAGGGACGGTCCCTGCTCAAAGAGCTTACAATCTAAGAGAAGTGAACGGTCAGTCCGATAGGGGCGGTCAAATTGGGTCAGTCTGGATTTACTGAACGGTAAGAGTTAGGTGCCGAATGCAGCATTGAAGAGGTGGGTTTTAAGCAAAGACGTGAAGATGGGCAGGGAGGGGGCTTGGCGTAAGGGCTCAGGAAGGTTGTTCCAAACATAGGGTGAGGCGAGGCAGAATGAGCAGAGCCTGGAGTTGGTGGTGGTGGAGAAGGGTACAGAGAGGAGGGATTTGTCCTGTGAACGGAGGTTACGGGTGGGAACGTAAGGGGAGATGAGGGTAGAAAGGTAGTGAGGGGCAGCAGACTGAGTGCATTTGTAGGTAAGGAGAAGCTTGAATTGAATGCGGTATCTGATTAGAAGCCAGTGAAGTGACCTGAGGAGAGGGGTGATATGAGTATATCGGTTATGGTGGAATATGAGACGTGCAGCAGAGTTCTGAAGGTTGCCCTTCTTCGTCAGATCGGAAATAAGCAAATATACTGTCATCTACTACATTTGCTTATTTCCGATCTGACGAAGAAGGGCAACCTTCGAAAGCTAATCAAATGTATTAAGTTATGTCCAATAAAAAAGGTATATTTTTCTTTTCCATGTTTTTATTTTGTTTGATTTCTATTGATCACCTTTAAAAGTGGACCACACCATTCTACTGACATTAATGTATGAAACCAGCTTTTTGGGGTAATCTAATTTGCATGGTGGTTTAAAGTATAATTAGTTACATTTGGAAGAGGTGGCAGCGTTAACCCTTACTGAGCTACTTCATTAGTACCCTGATAATTTGTCCTAAAATCCTATGGTAACAACACAAAATCTCCCCCCCAAAAAACTCTTTGGTAAAAATACAATAATGAATCACAAAACCAAAGACCTTAACTTGATGTCTGCCAACAGCAATACCTTTACTTTATTTATACGTGCAGACTTCTTATTGTTATATGTTTAAAGAGAGTCCTCGGAAAACACCACTTATAGAGGCAAGATCATTGATTACTTTGCCTAGTGGCATAGCATCTCTTCATCGGGCTAACTCTCTTAATTGTAAATTTTTTAAAGGTGCTATTGCAAACACACAAGTGCTCAAACTAAATGTGCTAGATAAATAATAAACCAAACTTATCTTTAATCCATATCTCTGAAGTTTACAGTCCACATAGGCTTCCCCTGGTTACGCCCGACACCGTGGGTTTCAATGCTTTCCTCAGGGACTCGGGTTAATTGCCCTCACAAGATCCTCAAAAGACCTGTAAGCTGAGACTCCAACACCGAATGCTTTTTATGTTGCCGCATTCAGCGTTAGTCTCAGCTTACAGGTCTTTCGAGGATCTTGCGAGGGCAATTAACCCGAGTCCCTGAGGAAAGCATTGAAACCCGCGGTGTCGGGCGTAACCAGGGGAAACCTATGTGGACTGTAAATTTCAGAGACATGGATATGGATTAAAGATAAGTTTGGTTTATTATTTACCGAGCACATTTAGTTTGAGCACTCTTGTGTGTTTGCAATAGCACCTTTAAAAAATTCACAATTAAGAGTTAGCCTGATGAAGAGATGCTATGCCACTAGGCAAAGTAATCAATGATCTTGCCTCTATAAGTGGTGTTTTCCGAGGGCTCTCTTTAAACATATAATAAGTCTGCACATATATAGAGTATGTATAAATAAAGAAAGCAAAGGTATTGCTGTTGGCAGACATCAAGTTAAGGTCTTTGGTTTTGTGATTTACTAAAATCCTATGTAGCATTGAAGGTGGAATAATGGTTTATGAAATGTGGACTTGGACTGTATTGGCAGAGGTGGCCTTCTAATGCCACTGGGTTTGGTTGTACTAATAATAACACCATTCACATAGCTGAACCTGATAAATGGCAGACACTCTTTCCAAACAGTGCTTGACTTCTAAATTTCAAAACAATGTCAGTCAATGATCTGTGCTCTGGGCCTACAAAGCAGATGGGCTCCAGGACAAGTTGGAAGATAATTGCTATCCTCTGAGAGCAGGTTTTGATGGTTGCCACTTGAGCTAAAGTCTCTCTTTTTGACCACTTACAGGTTTGCTCTAGTTGCCACAAGAGGCGGTTATTCTTCACGTGGCCGTGCAGCTGCCAAATTTGTGACAGGTAAATGGCTACTGAGGAAGTGACTGACATGCTTATCTTAAAAATAAATAAATTAAATCTAGAGAGGTCAATCGTCCATGTAGAAGAATGGAATTTACCATGTTTTTGAAATCAATCAAACTTGGGTGGTTTCCTTTCTCAGTTTCCAACACAATAAATAAGTACTATCCGTTGATAAGGGTGCTATGCACCTTCATTTGCAACAACTTGTAACTTTTTTTTTTTACACCCCCCCCCCCCCCCCCCCATCCTCTGGACTTGGCCAAACCCATTTTATCTTCAGCCAGGAAATAGGGAGCCGGAGGTCTAGCCACTAGATGTCACAGCTATGAATACCACCTGCACAGCATCCTCAATCCAAGGAATGGAACACAGGTCCTCCATGGCAGTATGGCTACATCGTCAGGCTAGGTCAACCCATGGAGCAACCTGTGTGCAGTAGAACAAAAGTAAATTAAGTTAACTTAGAAAATCAAGTTCCCCCCCACTCAAATCATGTTTAGCCTTTTCAGATTTCTGTTTTGGGGGGGACACAGATGAGCCCATCACAATGCACTTTAATGGAATACCCCCCCCCCCCCCCAAAAAAAAGCGGAGGATAACTGTGTGTGTGTATTAACTCTTTAAAAGCCTGGTTTAGAGTTGTTGTTCAGCAGCAATCCATGTGCAACAAATGTAAGTGAAACTTGCAAGAGTGATTTCAGTGATAATTTTTTAACCCTACCCACAGTTTCCTTCCTGCCGTGTTTAAAAAAAAATGTATTTGTCTTTATTGAAAACCTTTTCTATCTTAATGGGCTGGCCCTCGGTGTGTGAAATATCAATTCCTTGTATATTTTTGTGGTACATTACACTTCAACACAAGTGCTCCTTAGAATTGATGCTGTCAATACCTCTATGGCACTTTAAATTTTTCAACACAGTCGTTTTAAAGAATGTACTAATCTTGCCTTCAGATTTCCAGTGTGTTTATTAATTATTTGCTTCATAAACTTCACCTCTCCGCTGTACCTTTGTTATAACAGCGGGAATCCTCATTAGTCAAGATTAATAGTTTTTACTTTTTCACTTTTTTTTTTCTCTTATTCATTCCATTTTAATATCACTCGGTTTTTCACTTATCTTCCAGGCTTTCTCTCTGGTTTGCTCTACAGTGCGCTTCTGTTTCGTAACTTCTTCATCTGGAGCTAAACCTTTCTCATGCCCTGCAGTTAAACACCTTTAATCAATATCTGGCTGTTTACTTCTTCTTATTCTATATTGTATATAACCTCTCATGTACTCAGTTCTCATTTCTCTATTTTTGTGGTAACAATGTAGAAGCTGAAACAAGAATGGGCCCTCCATGTTAGGCTTCTTTTTTTAACTATTGCATTCTAAACAAAGGTCTTCAATACCCACATCTCTTCCTTTTTCTTAAGGTGTATTGTCTTCTTTTCTTACAGGGTAATATGTCCTGATTGTTGTATGGAGGTAACTACTGCATTCTGTAAACCTGTTTTTTGTTTTTTTTTCTGACAGACCACCTAAATAGCTCAGACACTAGATTATTCTCCCATCCAAAGATATTTCAAATCATTTATATTCCAAGGATTGTTACTATATAAGGGGGATCCTTTTATTAAGCAGTGGTGAATACTAATGCACTACGTCAGGATGCGCTCAGGCATCCTGTGGTGGTGTCTGCACATGCTAAAACAAAAATAGTGCTGGGGGTGTGCTTTGGAGCAGAGAGTAGGCATGCCCAGCGCTAATCGTTTGGCACAGCTACAGTGCTGTGCACTGTTGGCATGTAAGCCCTTTGTGCCAACTAAATCGGTGTCATTAAGGGCTAATCAGGACATTAGTACATGGCCATTAATTGTGGACTTGAAAACTCAAAGTTTACAGCTACACTAAAGGTGGCCTCGGTGCACAGGGAATCTCATGTGCTAGTCATAGTGCAGCTTAGTAAAAAGGGCCCCTTAAACAGTAACCTGGGCAAATCTGTCCTAGGGATCTTGCAGCCTTTTGGGTTTCAGGTTAACCACGGTGAATACACATGCACTAAACTTGCATAAAATGTCTTTCTAAAGCACATGTTAGCCTGAAACCCAACAGGTTTGGGAAGCCCATTCTACCTGCTGGAGAGGATGGAAGTCCAGTACTTTTATCTGGCGCAATTCTAGCTCAACTAGAGAAGAATTTCCCCTCGACAACTTCAATGTATGGTATGTTAACTAAGTGAAGAAGTGCTATTTACAAACTGGCCTGTCTGCTATAGCTTTTGTTATAGCAAATGTTCATTTATGAGCATCCCATACACCGCTGCTTGGGGACAAGCAATTGCTAGAATGAATTTGTGTGCTGCACTTGTAGTTGGGCCTGGAACTTACCCATGATTTCCTCCCTTCGTATTTCTGATTTCCTCTAATGGTGGTTCCTGGGAAACAACTGGCTGGTTTCAGGATATCCACAATGAATATGCATGTGGGATCTGCATGCTGTAGAGCCACTGTATAAACAGTCTGAGAAGCTGATTGGCTGGGGATCCCCCAAGGACAGATATTTGGGAACCACCTCTCTATACAGGACTAGAATGCCCCAGCAGAGGTAGCAGCCAAATGGGTTGAATGCAAGTTTTATAGCAAAGGGATAAATCTCAGATTCGAGGTCCTCTTTCCCTCCCCCCCCCCCCTTCCTTTTTTGTGCGCACATTTTATTTCCTAGACTTAACCTCCAGGATAGGTTGAAAATTTTTTTCCCCCTGGATAACTGATTTCTCTTGCAGATGTCGATGCCTTTTAAACAGTGCCTACATCTCCCAGTTAGCTTTCTGAAGACGGTGATACTGAGAAAGACGGATCATGCTAGCCAGGTGTCAAAAACCAGGCAGTTTTACCAAGTGACCCAACAATGGGATTCTTCTAGGTAAGGTTTGATCACTTTGTTGCCACTTCAAAGGTTTGATCATTTTTGTTATCTCCCGAATTCCACTTCAAAATATTTGCCTAGTTCAATTTCTCTGCAGGACTGATCAAGGCTGATGCTCAAAATGTAATGCCAGTGCTAGAGGTGATTAACACTAGCATTAGTGAACGCAGGATGCTCAAGAGGGCTCTAGTGCAGGAGATTGGTGCAAATGTATTCAAACAGAAGAGCTCACTTCCTATTCCCTCACAACGCTCACAACAGAGCACAAAACAAAGCCACCTTTTACCTAACGCCAGCTTGGACCTCACGGTGGGAGGGGGCCAGAGCCTGAGGTTGCGGGCACATTTTTGAGTGCCATCTCGCCTCCTTGCTGCTTCCCCTCATCGCCTCGTTGCTCCCCCCCCCCCCCCCCCCACAAAAACAAATACCTTTGCTGGCGGGCGGTCCCCAACTCCCGCCAGCTGAAGCCTTCTTCAGCAACAATCTCGTTCGCTGCCCTGCTCTTTCTTCTTGCTCTTGTGCACGCTCCGAGGACCATCAGCATGCACAGGAGGAGCAAGAAGAAAAGAGCAGCTAATGCGGCTGTGCCGGAGACGGTGCTGAAGAAGGCTTCAGCTGGTGGGGGTTGAGGACCCCCGCCAGCCAAACCAGGGGCCCAGCTGAAATTTGCAGGGTCCCAGGCCCCTGCTACGCCCCTGCTTGGAGCAGGCGTTGGTGTTAGAAATCCTCTTTGTTCTTTTAAATCGGAAAGCCCATGCAAGCCTGTAAGCGCTGGTACTAAGATTTTTATTTATTTATTGCATTTGTATCCCACATTTTCCCACCTCTTTGCAGGCTCAATGTGGCTTACAATCAGGGGTGTGCTGGTAAATTTTTAATAGGCTCTTTCTCCGGACGTAGCCAGCTCTGCAGTTGGAAGGGCCGGGGGTGGGGGGAAGCAACACTTGCCTCTCTCTCCTCCCTCCCTTCGTGCGGGCACGCTAGGCATACCTTTGCTGGCAGCCAATAAATGGACTGCCACCACTCCCAACATCTTGCTCTGAGCAGCATGCTGGAACTTCTCTCACATACTTGAAGTCCCAGCCTGCTGCCCAGAGCTGGAAACAAGGAGCGGGGAGCAGCAGTAGTCTATTTACTTGGCTGGCAGGGCTCAGCATACCCACCAGCAAAGTAAAAGATAATTCAGCAGGAGGCCCAAGCCCACATTTTGGGAGCCAGTTGTTAAAGTAGCCATGGAGGGCCCTACTTTAACAACTGGCTCCCAAAATTCTTAAAAACCGGCTCTTGCGAGCCTGTGAGAGCCTGCTTCAGCACACCACTGCTTACAATACGTCATGAATAGTGGAATTGTATAAGAAAATAAACATTTAGTATTACAGAAGGTTCTTGGGTAACATTATAATGATAAAGCATGATAGTAGTATAACAAGCAGATATTATAATACAATTCTGGATTTATGTGGAGGAGTTCACATTTGTTGATCTTTGTGGTATACCTTGTTAAAGAGATGAGTCTTCAGTAGTTTGCAGAAGTTAGTTCATAAATCGTTTTTGTTGCGTGGCAGCGCGTTCCAGAATTGTGTGCTCGGGTATGAAAAGGTTGACGCATGCATTAGTTGGTATTTTAGACCTTTACAGTTGGGGAAGTGAAGATTAAGGAATGTGCGGGATGATTTTTTAGCATTCCTGGGTGGTAAGTCTATCAGGTCTGACATGTAGGCTGGGGCATCTCCATGAATGATTTTGTGAACCAGGGAGCAATGTGTGCTTTCACTTTCAGGTTTGCTTGGATTCGCACAAATTTGTGCCTGCTTCCTGTGCTTAAATATTAAAAGGCACAGAAAACAGGCACTGTGTGCTTCACTTTTGCGTTTGCCTGGCGTGTGCGCACAGGAGTTAAGCTTACTTTGAAACTCTTCTACACGTGCACCCAAGCACATTTCTCCCTTTCTTTTTTTACAGTGTACAATGCATATAATTCGAGTACGGTTTCCTTTGAGCATTGGCGAGCTAGTTTTCTGCACTGTTCCGGCAGTGTAGGTGCTGCGCTGTTGGCTTGAACGCAGGAGTTCTGAGCATCGGCCCCCTGAGTCCTGAACAAAATAACGTATATATTCTACAATCCCTAGAAGTAGTATTTGTTTAGTTTACAGAACTTACGATGGTATGTTTCAGGTTTGTCTCTTTAGCTCTGCAAACATTTTATAGGACCTCCATGGTGGTTAGTTTACACTGTGAAATGGATTCCCTTGACAGTATTGTTTCTCTTTGGGGGTGCATTGTGGTATTGATCTCCCCCCTCCCCAAAGGTCCAGAAGATAATTGGAGGGCAAGTTTATGGGAAGATGTGACATCCCCTCTAAAACCACCAGCACACTATATGCTTTTTATAACTGGTGGTAAAATCTGTCTCACATGGCAAACTATTCTGTGAGTTTGGAAACGTGTTAAATGATGTTAGGAGTCCAGTTAGATGTATCTGGTGCAGTGATTCCCAACTCTGTCCTGGGAGAATCCCAGCCAGTCAGCTTTTCAAGATATCCACAATGAATATTCATGAGATTTGTATGCTGAAGAGGCGGTGTATGCAAATTGATATCATGCATAGTCATGAACTATCCTCAAATCCTGGCTAGAGTGTGCCCAGGATAGATTTGGAATCACTGACCTAATGAGTTCTATTGCTATTAAGGCCAGAGCTGAATTTTTTTTTATTGCTTGATATACTGCTAAAGGGTAAATACCAACAAAGTGGTTTACAAAAATCATAAATAGACTTCATGGAAAATGAACCTACATTATCATAGGAAAGATAAAAGGCTAGAGCTAGGGGAGGGAGCTAGAGATAAGGGAGGAGGAGGATGATAAGGGGAGTGGGGAGAGAACAAAGTTGCCAAGAGGCTACAACTTCCAAGAGACTTGTCTCCCAGGTAGTGGCGATCCTTGGTCAGCTGTCACCCGGGACGGATCGCCACTGTGCACCCCCCCCCCCCCCCCGGGTGCATTCTTACCTGCTGGGAGCAGCCACGTGGCTGTCTGTTCCGCAGGTTCCCGGCTCCCTCTGCCCCAGAACAGGAAGTAACCTGTTCTGGGGCAGAGGGAGCAGGGAACCAGCTGAGCCGACGGCTGTTTTCTGCACCCGGGGGCGGACCGCCCTCACCACGCCACTGCTCACAGGCCCTAACTCTTAAGCATTAGAAGTAAAATAAGAGCTAACTTTTCAACCTTCAGATTAAAATGCACTTCAGCTAAACTTAGGGGCCCTTTTTACTAAGCTGCATAAGCATCTATGACAATTTGGAGTTACCAGCCGCCTACCGCGTGGCTCTTGCAGTAATTTCATTTTTGGTGTGTATCCAATACTCGAGTCTTTAAAAAAAAAAAAAAAAAAAAAAAAAAATTTTCTGGCACGTGTCTGCTATGTGTGCCAAGCGGTATTTGACGCACGTAGGTCATTAGCGCCAGGTTAATATGTGAGACCTTACCGCTAAATCAATGCTAAGCAGGAAGGTCTCGGACCCAAAATGGACACGTGCCAACTTTTTATTTTGCCACACGTCAATTTTCAGCAAAAATTTTAAAAAGGCATTTTTTTTTTTGCAGGCGCTAAGGTGCGCTGAAAAATGGCCTGCGGTAGTGTAGGCATGTGTTTTGGGTGCGCGCAGATCCATTTTTCAGCGCACCTTAGCAAAAGGACCCCTTAAGTATTTGAAATGCTAGGACATGCGCTTCTACCCATTCATAAACTGAGTATTAAGCATTGGGTCCTTAATGCACTAAACCTCCCCTCCCCTAGCAAAGGGATTGTAAAATATTTAATTGGATTACATGTTTCTGTACTGTTAAACAGTTATGCAATTTTTTATTTAACACATCTGATCTCATAGTGTACCCCTAGTGTTTGAAGCTTACGACATGACGGAGGATGTTCCATGCCACAGAAAGGCCATGAAGAACTGGTTCACAATGGTCACTTGTATCAAATGTGAACAGTACCTTTCAGAAATCATTGTCCAGAAGCGGTATAATTCTCTAACTCCAGCATCCAGGTCACGGACAACTTCGGAATCTTTCTAGCTAATTTACATCCACAGGACTAAGGAGTGCTGAGCTTTTCTCTAGGCTCAGTCCATGCTCGGATGCTGTAGAACAAGACGCTTAAGTCAAGAACCCTGATTTTTTTTTTTCCCACTATATTCCAAAGGAGCAAAGAAAATGACAAGAACTAAATATTCGGACACCGTTAAAAAAACAAACAACAAAATGAACTAGATAGAAATGGATATTGGTATATATTTAAAATTATTTAAAATGTTAAGTCATTTATTTTTCTACATAAATATAAAAAAGCTTTGAGTGGCTTATACTGTAAGCTATTTTGACTGGGGGGGCATGAAAGATGTATATAGAAGCAGAGCATTGGCTAAGGCTCCTTGTTGGATATGAAAGCGTACCTAATTTTACTTATGATATATTAAAATGTCATTTTAACTTTTTTAAGGGTAGTAACGGGAATTTTGGAACACCACTTGATTCTCACATTGCCCTCCACACCCACATGGAACATTTAATGGACTTTATATTTATTGGTGATTGGTTGGAATCTTGAAAGAACATATGCCATTCTGTAAGGACCAGAGCTGGCTTGTATGGAATAAACTTACACGTTAAGGTTCCATGGTTGGCACAAATGCACTGGACGGTACGTAGTTAGGAATCACATGAGCAGAAACTTGGCACTTGAAAGTACTGGTTAAATAACCTTTGACAAACTTGCACATAGAACTGTATGCTGGTGGTGGCCAGTACATTCCCGTTAAGAGGGGGGGAGGGGATGGCAATTATTATTTTTAAGTTTAGTCTATGGAATGTTGGTAAATGATAGGCTTTGCACTTCCCAAATCTTTAAAATTTTTTTTTTTTTTTTTTTTTTTAGGAGGCAGCATTGTCCTCCTGCTTGTCTACTGTGTTTTGAGTTTTATGTAGTTAAAATGTGTTTAGTTTTTTTCATATTCTGTAAAGCATCCTCTGTAAGATTAAAAAGTAATATGCCTTTTTTTGGATTCCAGAATATTTTTGTCATTGTGAGAAGGGAAGACTTAGGCCTGACCTGTAGCCAGTAAGATGAAGCTGTAGTTACGCTGACTTGTGATTATGTAACTCCAGTGGCTGGAATTTACCCATAATGAAACCAGAATAAATACAAAACTATATGGGTAGCATTTGTTTGATTATTGCATCAATATACCTATTCATATATGTGCTGTTCTGGTACAGGTGCTCAAGACTGACTACACGCCTAGTTCTACACTACATGCAAGCTAGTGGGAAAATAGATGCAGTGATTCACCTGTCCCCTATTTACCTTGGCCATGGACCTGTCACTGGTTTGTAACACTATGGGATGGGCATTTATAGTTGTGGTGCTAATAATAGGATTTTGAATGAAAATATGCAGAAAGACTCTTAAGAACAAAATTACAGAGCATATCCAAAGCATGGATTTAGTGAAGGGGAAATATTGCCTCGCCAATCTACTACATTTCTTTGAAGGGGTGAACAAATGTGGATAAAGGTGAGCTGGTTGATATCATGTATCTACATAAGTACATAAGTAGTGCCATACTGGGAAAGACCAAAGGTCCATCTAGCCCAGCATCCTGTCACCGACAGTGGCCAATCCAGGTCAAGGGCACCTGGCACGCTCCCCAAACGTAAAAACATTCCAGACAAGTTATACCTAAAAATGCGGAATTTTTCCAAGTCCATTTAATAGCGGTCTATGGACTTGTCCTTTAGGAATCTATCTAACCCCTTTTTAAACTCCGTCAAGCTAACCGCCCGTACCACGTTCTCCGGCAACGAATTCCAGAGTCTAATTACACGTTGGGTGAAGAAAAATTTTCTCCGATTCGTTTTAAATTTACCACACTGTAGCTTCAACTCATGCCCTCTAGTCCTAGTATTTTTGGATAGCGTGAACAGTCGCTTCACATCCACCCGATCCATTCCACTCATTATTTTATACACTTCTATCATATCTCCCCTCAGCCGTCTCTTCTCCAAGCTGAAAAGCCCTAGCCTTCTCAGCCTCTCTTCATAGGAAAGTCGTCCCATCCCCACTATCATTTTCGTCGCCCTTCGCTGTACCTTTTCCAATTCTACTATATCTTTTTTGAGATACGGAGACCAGTACTGAACACAATACTCCAGGTGCGGTCGCACCATGGAGCGATACAACGGCATTATAACATCCGCACACCTGGACTCCATACCCTTCCTAATAACACCCAACATTCCATTCGCTTTCCTAGCCGCAGCAGCACACTGAGCAGAAGGTTTCAGCGTATCATCGACGACGACACCCAGATCCCTTTCTTGATCCGTAACTCCTAACGCGGGACCTTGCAAGACGTAGCTATAATTCGGGTTCCTCTTACCCACATGCATCACTTTGCACTTGTCAACATTGAACTTCATCTGCCACTTGCACGCCCATTCTCCCAGTCTCGCAAGGTCCTCCTGTAATCGTTCACATTCCTTCTGCGACTTGACGACCCTGAATAATTTTGTGTCATCGGCGAATTTAATTACCTCACTAGTTATTCCCATCTCTAGGTCATTTATAAATACATTAAAAAGCAACAGACCCAGCACAGACCCCTGCGGGACCCCACTAACTACCCTCCTCCACTGAGAATACTGGCCACGCAATCCTACTCTCTGCTTCCTATCTTTCAACCAGTTCTTAATCCATAATAATACCCTACCTCCGATTCCATGACTCTGCAATTTCTTCAGGAGTCTTTCGTGCGGCACTTTGTCAAACGCCTTCTGAAAATCCAGATATACAACATCAACCGGCTCCCCATTGTCCACATGTTTGCTTACCCCCTCAAAAAAATGCATTAGATTGGTGAGGCAAGACTTCCCTTCACTAAATCCGTGCTGACTTTGTCTCATCAGTCCATGTTTTTGTATATGCTCTGCAATTTTATTCTTAAAAAAAAACATGGACTGATGAGACAAAGTCAGCACGGATTTAGTGAAGGGAAGTCTTGCCTCACCAATCTAATGCATTTTTTTGAGGGGGTAAGCAAACATGTGGACGTGTTTGACAAAGTACTTCATGAAAGACTCCAGAGGAAATTGGAGAGTCATGGTAGTGTTCTATTGTGGATTAAAAACTGGTCTATTCTCAATGGAGAAGGGTAGTTAGTGGGGTTGCCCAGGGGTCTGTGCTGGGACTGCTGCTTTCTAACATATTTATAAATGACCTAGAGATGGGAGTAACTAGTGAGGTAATTAAATTTGCTGATGACACAAAGTTATTCAAAGTCGTTAAATTGCAGGAGGATTGTGAAAAATTACAACAGGACCTTACAAGACTGGGCATCTAAATGGCAGATGACATTTAATGTGAGCCAGTGCAAAGTGATGCATGTGGGAAAGAGGAACCCGAACTATAGCTACGTCATGCAAGACTCCATGTGAGCAGTCAGACCAAGAAAAGGATCTAGGTGTCATCATTGATATGTTGAAACCTGCTCAGTGTGCTGCTACGGCTAAGAAAGCAAATAGAATGTTAGGTATTAGGAAGGGAAAACAAAAATGAGGATGTTGTAATGCCTTTGTATTGCTCCATGGTGCGACTGCACCTTGACTATTGTGTTCAATTCTGGTCTCCATATCTCAAAGATATAGTGGAATTGGAAAAGGTGCAGAGAAGGGCGACAAAAATGATAAAGGGGATGGGATGACTTCCCTATGAGGAAAGGCTAAAGCAGCTAGGGCTCTTCAGCTTGGAGAAAAGGCGGCGGAGGGGAGATATGAGAGGTCTATAAAATGAGTGGAGTTGAATGGGTAGATGTGAAACGTCTGTTTACGCTTTCCAAAAATACTAGGAGTAGGGGGCATGCAATGAAGCTACAATGTAGTAAATTTAAAATCAGAATTTTTCTTCACTCAACATGTAATTAAACTCTGGAAGTTGTTGCTGGAGAATGTGGTAAAGGCGGTTAGCAGCATTTAAAAAAGGTTTGGATGGCTTCCTAAAGGAAAAGTCCATAGACCATTATTAAAGGGACTTGGGGAAAATCCACTATTTGTTGGCTAAGCAGTATAAAATGTTTTGTACTTTTTTGGGGGATCTTGCCAGGTATTTGTGACCTGGATTGGCCACTGTTGAAAACAGGATGCTGGGCCTGATGGACCTTTGGTCTTTCCCAGTATGGCAATACTTATGTAAACTTTACTGCCCAGTGAGCATGTGCAGTGTCTACTCTGCCTCTGCTCCCATGAGGCAAAAAATAAGACAAACCTCCACCTCCCCCAGAAACATGACATGGAAGCTTCTGGCCACCTGTCCTAAGTAACTAATGGAAGTATTGTGTAGGTTACCTTTCCTGGTCAAGGACTTTGAGTAATCCAGTATGAGTAGGGGGGTTCTTATAAGATCTTGCTGTATCTTGGTCTTTGTGAAAATAGTGGTTAGATTTTTTGTTGTTGTTTGTTTTGGTTGTGTGACTGCAAAACAGCTGACCTAAACCTTGCCAAGTACTTTAGGCCATTTTCTTCTCAGTCCTGAAAGGGTTATTTTTCCTCAATATATGGCTATGTGTTAATGTTAATATTAGCATATGGCTACTTACAAAAATTACTGTGGGAGCACCTGCTCTTCACCCCTGAGATGCCCCTCAAAAGTAAGAAAAATAATTGCTTAAACATGAAAAGCTCTAGTATGTTCTGTATTAGGGCCATTAGGTACATGTTACCATCTAATGCTGTAGCATGATATGATTTATTTTCAGTTATTTGTCTTTTTGCTGGTATCGGATACAAATATATATTTGCAAAGACTTCACCGAGTAGTATCGGAAAAACTAGTCTGACCTTCACCCTCCCCCTGAAAACCACTGATACAGGCTAGCTGGGTGGATACTTAAAACATCAATCATCACTTCTCCAAAGAACAACAAGTCTGCATATTGACAGCAATTAAAGATGGGATAAAACTTACAATGACTCAGACTGAAAATCCCATCTACCTACCTAATCTAACAAAAGAAAGCCCATCTACTCCAGATAATGACACTCTTGATACTGTCAAATACCTTCTGACTACCAGCAGATGGCTAGCCAGGAACTCTTATGATGTTATCAAAGATGTGACCAGTTACCATGCCCCATCTCAAAACTTAGATGGAACTAGTTTTCAGCTATTTCTTTCATTGGATCAAAACACCCTACCTGCTTTCAGCCTATGGTCCAACAGGCAATTATAAAACTCTGGAACATTCTTAGTCTGTGCTCTGCTCCTCTCCTTGCCTGGACCCTGCATGTGGGAGTCCTGATCTGCACCTCCTATGGAACTTCACTGAATCCCTGGGCCTTGCTGGACTCCTCTCATGTCCAAAATAAGACTTTCTCCAGTAGCAAAAAGAGTTCTTTTCCAGCAAGGACCTCCATCACTTCAACCAGCGGCCTCCATCAAAGTGAGTTACTATTAATCCAGACTTTCTAATCTTGTGGCACATTTCCCTTGTGTAAAATCCATAAAAACTTCCTTTTTAACATTATTATATTACCTGTATTGTAAATAAATATTTTAAAGGTGAATATCTGGTCTTTATGTTCTGACCACATGTCCTTAAAACATTACATAGTAAAGTTAATGTAATTCCCCAAATCAAATATCCCTTCATTCCCCCTTTCTTACATTTTTTTTTTTTTAACAAGGATACTTTATAAAAGGCCACTTTGTATGAATACATAGACAAGGCAATGTTTGACTTGGCATAAAATGTACAATTTTATTAACAGTATCACAATAGTAAAATGACATAATATAAAAGAATATTTACGATCAATGAAGTTTTTTTGGAGATGGCAAATTGAATCCTAGGAATAGGGCTAGCATAATACAGTATCAGAACTATAAAACATGTAAGCATACCACAAATGTCATTTAAAAAGCTTGGCTAAAACCACATTCGCGAACAGTGCCAGAAAAACACCTGCCCCACTGCTCAGCAATGCAAATTCGATGTATGCTGTTTGAGCATTGGTTGGTAAAAGGGTCTGAGCATTCCTGTCCCATGCCCACAGCAGCTGTGCAGTAGGCACATCCAGGAATGATCAGACCTCATCTGATACCCCCCCTAACATTTAAAACTCCCTAGTGGTTCAGCAACCCATCCCACCCCCACCCTGGGGTGTGGAGAAGTAGCAGCATGAAGCCTCCTGTTGTGTGAGGTTTTTCAGTTTATGTTTAGCACCAGTGCTTGAGAGCTGAGAATATCTCTATCACAAAGCAGACAGGTATAGTTTTTGTATTCCTCGCAAGTTTTGACTCGCCTTGGTTCCCTGAGAGTAATGATCTTGTAAACAGAATATATTTTATTGATCCTTTCAGGTGCTGCTGTTTTCAACTATGCTTCTTCCCAATAGTTGAGTTTTGCATCTTCATACATTTAAAGCACTACTGAGGATGAGCAAATCCTGTCTGCATGCACAGCGGTCCTTTTAAAAAAAAAAAAAAATCCTTGTAGCATCTTGAGCCCTTCTCAAAATGAGGGGCTTCCATCCGGTGAGCTGCTTGCTATTGCATATGTGGATTTTCAAAAGGAATTTGACAAATTGTTTCATAAGAGACGACTCGGAGGAAATTGGAGAGTTAGGGGATAGGAGGTAGTGTTCAGTTGTGGATTAAAAACTGGAGAAGGGTAGATAGTGGGGTTCCATAGGGGTCTGTGCTGGGACTGCTGCTTTTTAACATATTTATAAACTAGTAAGAAATGCCCGTTTCTGGCAAAAATGAAACGGGCGCTAGCAGGGTAATCCCCCCCCCCCCCCCCGTCCTCCCTCCCGAGTTGCAGACACCCCCTCCGTTCCGAGTTGCACACCTCTCCTCTTCGTCCCTTCGTCCCTCAGTGACGTGGTTGCGAGGGCCGCCCCGCCCTCAACGTCATCGCGTTTTGACGCGAGGGCGGAGCTACAGTGACTGGAGCCTGCAGGCCAAACCGGATATCTCGGGCGCCTCAAGTTTCCGGCTTGAGGCTTCAAAGTGCCTTTTATATATATAGATGATCTAGAGATGGGAGCAACTAGTGTTGTGCCATTAGCAAATTTAATTACATCGTTATTTAAAGTTCTAAAATCACAAGAGGACCTGATGAGACTGGGCGTCCAAGTGCCAGATGATGTTCAAAGTGATGCACGTGGGAAAGAGGAACCCGAACTATAGCTACCTGATGCAAGGTTCCACATTAGGAGTCATTGACCAGGAAAGGGATCTAGGCGTCATCGTTAATGATACGTTGAAACCCTCTGCTCAGTGTGTGATGGTGACTAAAAAAGCAAATAGAATGTTATTAGGAAAGGAATGGAAAAC
Organism: Microcaecilia unicolor; assembly: GCF_901765095.1. Taxonomy (NCBI): domain Eukaryota; kingdom Metazoa; phylum Chordata; class Amphibia; order Gymnophiona; family Siphonopidae; genus Microcaecilia; species Microcaecilia unicolor. The sequence continues at coordinate 209,079,961 of NC_044038.1, read as the reverse complement.
AAAAATGAGGATGTTACGTCTTTGTATCACTCCATGGTACAACCGCACCTTGAATACTGTGTGCAATTCTGGTCACCACATCTCAAAAATGATGTAGTGGAATTAAAGCCGCTCCTCTGCCACTAACATCTCATCTTTCACGCACTCCTCTTCCGATTCACTGTTGCTCTCTAGGATGTCTTCTATCAGAATCCAATTCTTGTTTCCTATGCTCACTTGTTCAAATTTTCCACATAGAGAGACGAGTCCTGTTTCCCTGTACACTGATGGTTGTGGGCTGCTCTCGGCACAGGCTCCAGCTGTAGCTTCTCCCTCTCCTGTACTGTATTCTACAAGAATGAGAAGGGGAAAGAGCAGAAAGCAAGGCCTTCAGTTTTCAGGTGCTTAAACAAACCGAATGCATACTCCTAAATACACTCTGCCACTTAACTTTTAAAAAAAGGTTTTTCCTGTATAAAACCGCATTGTCTTCCTAGTGAATTTAGGATTTAAAACAAAAATGTTGTTACTAGTTTTTAATGACAATAAGATCGGCATCAAAGGATCTTCTAGACATCTCTTCATTCTATTCAGTAAGACTTGAGAACTACTGATTTTTTTTTTTTATGTATCGATTTTGCAGGTCCTAAATTATGGAACTACTTGCCCTCTACGATGTAGAGTAGTGAAAGTTTAATAGTTTTTAAACATGTTTGAAAACTTTTTTTTTTTTTTTTGTAGTGGTCCTTTGATCTGTATAATATTTATGATTGTATCTGATGACATGTCTGAAGGTGGTGTATGTTTGTTTTCAGGTTTTATATGATTTATGTCACTTATGGAGGACTCTCGGGTTTTTTTTTTTGTATGACTAATGTATTTTATGGATGTCTCCTACATAGGAATTACCTAAAGCAAATTTAAAATGCCTTCAGATGCTTCAAAACACCACTGCTGCATCATCTGTTGAGACTCTGATATAACCAAGTCACACCGCTCCATAGTACCTTCACTGGCTACCAATAAAATATACAATTAAAGTCAAGATCCTCACCTTGATGCATAAGACTCTTCACACCTCCACTCCTTCCTACTGGGCCACGTTGATTATTCTATACTCATCATCCCGTACTCTGAGGGCTCTAGCTGATAATAGGCTAGTCCTGCCCCACCCTTCTAAAGCAAGGTGGGAATCCACTCGCTCTTCTGCCTTCTATTTCTTAGCACCAGCATTATGGAACTTGCTTCCTCAGCGTCACCAGTTAAAGAGATCTTAATTCACTATTTTGGACCTCTCATGACCCACTTTTTCCAACTCGCATTTGATACTTAGGGTCCTTTTCTGGCTGGATCCTATGATGGGCAGAGCATTTTATTTATGATTGTATTCTATTGAGATGCCTACTTCTACTTGTGCCTGAGTGAATGATTTCCTTCTCTGGGAGGGTGTTGGGATTGTGTGGTTTCTTGCCTACAAATTTATGGAGTTCCGTTCCTACATTTATTTATATTTTGATTGAAACTGCTTTGCTTGGCAAATAGAAGCGGGATATTAAAGCAATAAATGATATGTACACACTGTACCCCACCTAGAATTGTAGACCATGTGGGCTATAAATGTTTAATTAATAAATTTAATGCAGGTGACTACACCTATACACATCAAGCATGCCAATTCTATAATGGCAATTGCGTCTAAAATTGCTGATACAGAATAGAGCATAAGTTGGAATGCGAGCAGCTAACTCGTTAGGCGTGAACACTTTACCCGTCAAAGATTGTTGTAAATGGTCGTGCCTAAGGTAGGCAGTTGTAAGTGTAATTGATAGTATTCTATAACTTACATGTGTAACTGCAAGACACGCCCCTGATCTGCCCGTGTGCACAACCTCTTTATAGTTGTGCGCTGTTGCAGTTAGGCACAGAGGGGACGATGCACTAAAGACTTGTTAAAGCCCTTCCCTTACCGAATCAGTAAGGAACGGGCATGCATCAAGGAAAAGGAATGCAAATGAGCTGCTCGTTGTAGCTCACTTGCATTCTCTATTCCATCGGTAAAAAGTCGGCCGGTCGAGCATGCGCAGAGCAGCCAAGCGTTATGCTGGCTGGTCTGTGCATGCCAAATACGCCTCTGTGCCGCCCGAAAAGAAGACGCCGCACCGCTCACCCCCTCCACGGCCTGCTGCAGGAAGGCTCCGATGCGGCTCGATCCTAGCAGGAGAGTACAGTTGAGGACGTCCATCCAAAATGACGTCCTTTTTGGACGTCCTCCTCCCCCCCCCCCCCACACACACAATAATAAAAACGGCCTTTTTGAACATGCTTCACACAGCTGAGAGACCTGGAAGTCTCTGAGCCAATCACAACGCGTTTAGCTGAGCTGAGTGAAGCACGTCCAAAAAGGACGTTTATATTATTTGGGGGGGGGGGAGGGGGAGGACGTCCAAAAAGGAAGTCTTTTTGGATGGACGTCCTCAACTGCACTCTTCTGCTAGGATCGAGCTGCATCAGAGCCGCTAAGCGCTATTTGCCTGAAATCATGAAAACTCCTTTTTATTATCTGGTGGAAACATGCAGGCACATTTGGGGTAGAGAACGGGAGCATCTGACGTTTCAGAGAACAAAAAAAGTAGCCCGGATTAAAAATCAAACAATTTGGGCTCCGGTACTTCCTCCTGGACCATCTCTTGCTGCCCATTAGTATCTACAGGAACACAATTTTAAATGCAACAGTATTAAACAAGACAAATAATAACCAGTTCTAAGGCTTAAGGATGTTGAGTAAAGGACGTCCCTGATGAGCACTTACACGTTTTTTTTGTTTTTTGTTTTTTTTTTAACATTTATAAAAGTTTTTCAAGCCCGCGCCGCCCCAACGAGAGGTACAGACCTCTCGTTAGATTTTCCACGGTTAGGCAATCGGAAAACGGTAGTGCATCTCATTACAATACGGTTTCTACACATTATAACACTAATTTGCTCACCTGCATTCCGTTTTCGTTAGCTGCTACCGTGATCAGAAAATGGCTGGGAGAAGCCTTTAGTGCATGCCAGGGTTTACTACTTGCTCGTTAATGGCTCGTTAAGGTTAGTGCATCTGGCCCTTATAGAATAGCGCCTAAGTGCAGATACATATATAATCACATATTACTGCCAAGTAGCTCAATTAACACCACTTAAGGGCTATTATAGGTACTTAAGACCAATTAGTGCCTCATTTAACAATTAAGATAGGTGCACAACTGGCACTATTCTATAATCCACCCCTCCACTGGTCGATGAAGAGGTGGGTGCTGTAAATCTTACAGTGTAAACGTTTTCACAGCAGCAAGTCATACCACTGAGACCAATAGATTTAATACTATAACACTGTGGAAGAAAAGGTTATAGTTTTACTATTCTATAACTTGCACGCCCAAATGTGCATGTTAGTCCAGAAATTTGGATGCACAACTTTATAGAATCTGGCCCCAAATGTCAGTTTATTAACTTCTAGAAAACATCTGTATCACCTGTTTCCCAGACGAAATCTGTCTGCACTGTCATCCCTGAGCCGTCAGTGCTGCCGTCCTTGCAGCAAATGTTCATCTCATTGTTGTTACCGATTACTGTGTTTTGTAGGTACGAATTCTTAATGTTGACGGTCTGTGGTGATGTTTCAGTTGCGGCAGCTCCAGGTATTGCGCTTTCACTCACTGCTGTGGCAGGGGAGCGTGAAGAAGCCTTTTCTTTACCAGATGCTGAGGAAAAAGAACAAGACTCTCAATTTTTTTTTTGTTACATTTGTACCCCGCGCTTTCCCAGTCATGGCAGGCTCAATGCGGCTTACATGGGGCAATGGAGGGTTAAGTGACTTGCCCAGAGTCACAAGGAGCTGCCTGTGCTTGAAGTGGGAATCGAACCCAGTTCCTCAGGACCAAAGTCCACCACCCTAACCACTAGGCCACTCCTCCACTGTTGCTACTGTTTGAGATTCTACATGGACTGTTGCTATTCCACTAGCAACATTCCATGTAGAAGTCGGCCCTTGCAGATCACCAATGTGGCCGCGCAGGCTTCTGCTTCTGTGAGTCTGACGTCCTGCACGTATGTGCAGGACGTCAGACTCGCAGAAACAGAAGCCTGCGCAGCCTTCTACATGGAATGTTGGTAGTGGAATAGCAACATTCCAGGTAGAATCTCCAATAGTATCTGTTTTATTTTTGTTACATTTGTACCCTGCGCTTTCCCACTCATGTTAGGCTCAATGCAGCTTACATGGGGCAATGGAGGGTTAAGTGACTTGCCCAGAGTCACAAGGAGCTGCCTATGCCTGAAGTGGGAATCAAACTCAGTTCCTCAGTTCCCCAGGACCAAAGGCCACCACCCTAACCACTAGGCCACTCCTCCACTCCACTTTATTAAATGGGGGGAGCCCTTCTTTCTGCTTACTAAATATATTTTGTAGCCCTTGAATGCACTTACAAATGCAATACCTGGAAAGTTGCTTCCCTCCTATGGTTTTCTGGAACATCCCTACTAAGGCTCTAAGAAGGAAATGCGGACGTAAAGACAGAATTTAACACTCAAGTGGATAAAATTAAAGAAGAGGTAAAGAACTTGGCAAGATTGTTTGCCGCAATGGTGGTAAAAGATAAAACGATATTATATCACAAGATTGAACAGATAGACAATTATAACCGTAGATTAAATCTCCGCTTCCTGAACTTCTGGGTATTACCCCTTTGAAAGTATTTAAGAAATATTTGCTTGAAATTTACCCCGGAAACGATTCCACCGATAAATCGGATATTCTATTTACCTAATAAGAAAATCTCGGAGAATTCTTTGGAAATGTCTGGTCAAGAAAAGAAAGACTTATTAAATATATCTGAACTTTTGGAAACAATCATTATCTTCAGATTCGGAAAGGATGGCCTTATTGGTTTCATTTGTGTTTGAGCAAAATTTGGAAGCGGTGAAAAGGCTGTAATTTACAAACTTTGTTCTATGGGAAAAAAGTTTGGATATTTCCAGACGTAACAAAGCAAACACAAGATAGGAGGAAAGCTTTTATGGCATTAAGAATGGACACTTTGGCATTGGGTGCTTCCTTTTATCTTAATTACCCATGCAAATGTGTTGTTAAATATGTTGGCATAAAATGTCTTTTTTCCTTCTGGGACAGTTACACGCTTTTATAGATTTGAAAAAGATTCACACTGTATTACCCTCGGTTTACAATAAGTAAAAGGGGTGGGGAATAGCGTACTATAGCGTTTATTTGTGACCTGTGTAATGATATTTTGTAGCTTATCTCCTGAGCTGTATGTTACTTACCCCCCTCAATTGTGGTCTAAAAGAAGATTAAACATTTGTTTTCTTTTGCTTTTATATTACTGAGGTAAAGCTTTTATATTCTTTTTTGAATTTCTTGATCAAGTGTTATGACTTGTAAATTGATTATATACCACTAAGTTGAAGAAGAAGAAAAAAAAAGGAAATACGGGCGTAGAAGCCATTAGCTCCAGACTAGCATACGCATTTCTTACTGCAAAATGTTCACAGCCAGTAATCATGTGAAATAACGAGCTTGCTGGCTCTGAATGCAAATCGCATGCAAAAGAGGATCTCCTGCATTCCTCCTTAATGGTCGGTGGGCAGCGTGTCATAAAAGGATGCTCCTCCCACGGCAAATCCTATGCCAGCTTGGAACTGGCGTTAGCGTTTGGCAGGGTATTGAGGAATGGGGAGACCCTGTTCAGCATGCATTTGCATGCTTTGCAGGACCATGAGGCCCACCACCCACAACCCCCTGAAGTATAAGGGCCTGGAGGTCCAGTAGACCCCTAGACACATAACCCCCCCCTCACCGAAAATACATAGAACCTGACCCTCCCCGATGTCTAGCCCAGATGTTCTAGCAGTGGTTCACCCCACCCCACTGCAAACCCCCTCGTACCTTAAGGAAGAAGGACTAGCACTCCCTCCATCCTTCTGTGGGTGCTGCCTCAAATTGCACTGGGCAGCACAGCAGGACGCTGCCATTTTGAGGTGGCACCCTGCTAGACCACCAGGTTTCTATGCATTTTCAGTGGGGGGGTGGTATATGTGTTGGGGGAGGAGAGGGGTCTGGGGGTTAACGGTCCTCCAGGCCCTTGTGTTTTTTTTTTTTTGTTTTGTTTTTTTTTTTGGGGGGGGGGGGATTGGGCATCCACCAGATCTCCAGGCCCTTGTGCTTGGTGTGTGTGTGGGGGGGCCTGAGATCCACTGGACCACCAGGGCTTCTGTAGGAGGATTGTGCTTGGGTTCTTGAGTGCATGCCCAGACAGGTTTCCTTATTATTTACTATCCCGCCCTACGGAGACTGTCAGGGCGGTTTACAATCTAAAAATAGAAAAAGAGAAAGACAAAAGCAAAAAAAAAAAAAGAATAGATGATATGACACAGAGGGTAATGAGGGGATAAGTACAATCCTGATAGTAAAGAAGGTGAGATAAAACAATAGGAGTGTTCTGTGTGAACAGGCTACTCCATCCTGACATCCAAAAAAGCTTTAAAATTTGATTAGAATGGAAGAGTCTTTGATATGCTCGTGAATTAGTACATGATAGCTCATAATAACAAGTTGGTTCTGCTGGACACATCTCAGTGTCTTATTTGGACAATATGGGATGAGAAGCTGGGAAAGGTATTGTGGTTCATGATGACATAAGGTTTTGAACACCAGTAACAGAATTTTAAACTTAATATGGTGAGTTATAGGCAGCCAGTGAGCTTCTTTAAGATACAATGTGATGTGATCAAACTTCCTAAGCCTATTTATCAACCTGATTGCAGAGTGTTGCATTATCTGAAGATGGCAAATTTCTTTAACCTGAATTCCTTGATAAAGGGAATTACAATAGTCTAGAGAATGAATTAGAATGTTGAAAGCTGGAGGAAGTAGCAAGAGACTGTAGTATGCGAATCAGTCGAAGTTTGTAAAAGCAACTACGGACTACTTGGGTAATTTGTTGCTGAAAGGAGAGGTCAGAGTCCAATAGGACTCTGAGAATATGAACTTTATCAACTTTAGGTACTGGACTTCCTGAAAGAAGAATTGGTATGGGCAACTGTAAATTAGCTGTTCTTGAGAAGAGAATCACTGGATTTTGCAGGGTTCAGGGCCAGATTGTTGTCACGGAGCCAGTCAGTTGGGTAGTATCACATGATCTGAATGTCATCTGCATAGACATACATTATCAGTCCAAGAGTTTGGCCCAGGGTTAAGAGAGGAATCAAAAATATATTGAAAAGAGTTGGTGAGAGGAGAGATCCTTGAGGAACCCCCAGCCCCAGGTTAAAGGGTGCAGATGTGGATCTGTTAAACGTTACAGTATATGTGCAGTCTGTAAGAAATGTGAACCAAACTAATATGGTACTGATAATGCCTAAAGTATGAAAACAGTATAGTAGAATGGAGTGATCAACTAGATCAAAAGCTGCCAAGAGATCTAATGATAGAAAAAATACTGATTTATGTTGATCTAGTGTATAATAGAGGAAGGTTGTGATACCCAACAAAGAGGTTCCAGTACTATGATGTTTCCTGAATTCAGTTTGATTAGGGTGAAGAACTAAGGTTTTTGAAATGAAGTCAAGAAGTTGCAAACATACTACTACTTCCACTATCTTAGATGTAAATGGAAGGTTAGCAAGTGGCCGATAATTGTTAAGCTCATTGATAAGAACGTGAAGAATCCTTTAACTTAGGTCTGACAGTAGTGAGTTTCCAGAAATCTGGGACTAACCCTAAAGACAGACTTTTGGTAATCACTGAAAGAATAAACAGAAGAGTCTAATGAACGTTTAAGCAGAGTAGATGGAATAGGATCAGTGGGTGCTGTGGTAGTCTTCATAGAAATAACAAGGCAACCTAATTCAGTTTTTGGAAGGTAAGTTGAAGATACTTTGCATATTTTCAAAGCACTTAGCCTTCCAAAGTTCCATAGGTTTCTATGGAACTTTGGAAGGCTAAGTGCTTTGAAAATATGCCTCTCAAATGTACTAACTGGAACAGATGGATTGTCAGAAGTGAATGAGGGTGATTTCAAAGAGGAAATTGTAGACAGAGTATTTTGCAATGTACATACCGTGTTCAGAAAATGAGTTGCTAATGCCTGTGAAGAAAGAGTCTATGACTGAGTTACTTGAAAGGTTTTGAAGGTGGATAAAGACTTCAGGATCTTATATAGAACTGAAGTATTTGGTGCCTTTTGAATCAGGTTGGAATAATAATTCCGTTTAGCTGTAGAACTAGCGACTTTATATAAGTGTGCTGTACTTCTATAGATAGCTAAAGTGGTAGAAGAGGAATGATGGTGCCCTTTCCTCTCAGCCTGGCGGAGCTGTTGTTTATGTCGGTGGAGATCTTGTGTGTACCAGGGATTATGTGTATTATGGTGAGTTGAACCTGTGTGAGATTGCAATTGTGCCACTATTTCGAGTGCCAATGATAATTCATCATTCCATCTGGATTTGACCAGTTAGGAGATGATCCTTAAAGGAATCAAAGGCACAAGCCTCCCGAAGAACTCCCTAATGATCAACGTTAATAACGTGCCTATATTTGCATGTTGTCATTGATCATTAGGGAGTTTGTTCCCCATGCTCTTCTGGCAGTATTTTTACCACACTGTTCAGAACAGAGCAGGGGTTCTGAGCATTGGGGCCCAGAAGTGTATATAAAGAAGAAATTGACTGTAGTGCCCCCCTCCTCCCCCAATGAACTGGTGCTACCAAGTATGGAAAGTGTATTCGAAGCGTTGAGTAATCCATAGGCGGTCGGTGGCCCAACTGTTTGGGGAGGCTAAAGGGGGCGGGGTTAGGGGTGGGGCTTAAATCCATAATTGTCTGATCACACACAGAAAAAAAAATAAATGTCACAATTAATACCTTTTATTAAATTTAGATATTAGCTATGTATCATATGTCAAAGAATAAAGTGGTTGCTCAAAGCATATACTAACACAATCGCTCAACTGTAAAACACTATGCACAACTTTGTGCAAAAACACACTCTGAACCTTACTGTACCATAAATATTACACTGGGCAGAACCTAATACACCAATATACCAACCATACGGAAAATGCAGACCGTCAACAATATTGAAACAAGGGATCATAATATCACAATTCTCATGTAGAGCCACAAAACATCCTAATTCATGTTTAATGTGGGATAAAATGTCATAAATAAGTAAATCAACTTTTAATGTTGAACACCTAATTCTCAAAGTGGACATATTCCAAACACTATAATGAAAATAAAATAATCTTTTCTACCTTTGTTGTCTGGTGACTTTGTTTTTCTGATTGTGCTGGCCCAGTATCCGATTTTGCTGCTATCTGTCCTCTTAACTCCGTTTCCAGGGCTTCCTTTCCATTTATTTGTTTACTTTCCGCCTTTCTTCTTCATTTCTTGTCCTACCTCCATAAGTAAAAGCTGGGTCCTCCGCAAACTTGACTGTCCAGTGGATCCAGCTTTTGCCTATTTTCTTCATCCATGTGCAGTTTTTCTACTCTCTTCCTTTTCTGTTATCTCATCTCCTTCCTCACTCCTCCCTCCCCCTCCATGTCCAGCAACCCTCCTCTCCCCTTCCCTCCATCCAGCAACTCTCCTCTCCCCTGCCCTCTCCTCTCCCCTTCTTCCACCATGTCCAGCAACCCTCCTCTCCCCTTCCCTCCATCCAGTAACCCTCCTCTCCTCTCCCGTCTGCCCTGTTTCCTTCCTGCCCCCCCCCCCCCCGCCGTACCTTTAAATATTATAGTTTTGCTGAAGTCGCGGGCAGCCGGCATTGAAGACATCGGCAGGCTTACGCCGGTTCCAGCAGCCTTCCCTTCCCTCGTTGCAAGTCAGATGATGGCTCCGCCCTCGTAGAAACAGGAAATACGTCAGAAGAGGGCGGAGCCATCATCTGACTTGCAACGAGGGAAGGGAAGGCTGCTGGCACCGGCGTAAGCCTGCCGATGTCTTCAATGCCGGCTGCCTGCGACTCCAGCAAAACTATAATATTTAAAGGTGTGGCGGGCTGGGGAGGCTTAGCCACCCCAAGCCTCTTATACGGGGCGCCTATGGAGTAATCCTAAACATAGTAACAAGACAAAAGGGGGGACGGGACAGTGCTGGGTGGTGATTTTCTCATCCATTAACTTACCCTGTCACTGTTTCATGTGATTTGATACTTGTTCTTTTACAAGCTCCTGGATCTCCTGGGAGCTGCCTCTTGTGTCTGGCTGATGTGGCACCCTGCTTATATTCCTCTCCTCAACCTCCAATTCTGTTTTTTATTTATTTAGTCTGGCAGTTTCCTCCTGATCCTGGAACTAGCCTATATTGATTTATAGCCTTTATTTTATTTTAATTAATTAAAAATTTGCTTTATCCTGTTTAAACTTAAGTGGCTTATGTTACATACATAAGATAAAAGACACAGAGGGGCATTTTCGATATGACGTCTAAGTCTCAGGTTCTTGTGGTGGGCTCCTGTTTCCTTGTTGTTCTCCTGCTGCTAGCCAGTCTCCGGCAGCAGGCCAAGGGCTCACATTCCTTGAATTTGTGACACTCCTATTGCAGGAACTCTGAATACTCAAGAGGATTTTCTCAGCAAAGTTTCACTGGATCTGGGGAAGTGGCAGTTACTGTGAAAGCATTCTATCTGATTTACGCCATGTTAGGGGGTCCTGGGGATAGATCTAATGGCATCCAGGAGGAATGCTTAAGTCCTCAGTTGCTTCAGCCATTATGAAGGACCCCGATATCGAGGTCTGGATGCTCTTCTACAACAGTGGCAAACAGATCACATATATGTTTTTCCTCCATGGCCAATGTTAAGCAGAAAACTTCTTTGCATTGCTTATCATTGTAGCTGTGGATTGGCTAAGAGGTTTCTGGTATGCAGATCTGATGTGGTTGAAGATTGATACTTTGCTGTCTCTACCCAATTACAGAGGTCTTCTGATTCTGGGTCCAATTCCAATGGACGATCCCTCCCCATTTGGTCTTAAAAAAGCATGGCTTTTGAAAGGTCACACCTAAGAAAGAAAGGTTACTTGGAAGAATTCATTTCTACTCTTCTGCAAGCCCCCCAAAAGATCTACTTCTATATGTTCAGGTATGGAGAACTTTGAATCTTGGTGTTCAGAAAGAAACTTTATCCCATCTAAAGTGTCAGTGCAAAAAATTCTAGCCCTTTAAAAAAGGTCTTTACTTCAATTCTCTCAAAGTTCAGACAGCAACTCTGGCTTGTTTTTTTTTTTTTTAGTTTTATCCAACAGTCTTCTTTGGCATCACATTCACATGTTTTGCGGCATTTGAGGGATGTCAGTCACATTAGGCCTCCATCTAGACATGTCTGTCCCCAATGGATCCTTAATCTCATTCTTCGGGCCCTTCAAAACCAGACTTTTTAAAAAACCCTACGCAAAGCTACTCTTAAGGATCTTATTTTTAAAACGGTTGTCTTAGTAGCTCTGTCTTTGGCCAGAAGAATCTCAGAGCTTTAAGCCTATCTTGTACCGACTTCTTTCTGTGTTTTACTGAAGCTGGAGTGCCTATCCATACGGTCCTTTCCTTTTTACCTAAGGTGGTTTCTACTTTTAACGTTAATCAAACTCCGTATTTATACTCCTTTTCTGAATAGGATTGTGGATAAGAATTTTCCTCCTTGTTGTTAAGAGTTTAGGCGCTCAGTTCATCTTTTCGTTCTTCTCTTGGGACCCAAACAGGGTTTGTGCGCTTCTAAAACAACTATAGCTCGTTGGTTAAAGTACACAATCTCTTCAGCCTATTTGTTAGCAGGGAAAAGAACTCCCTTCCATCTTACAGCTCCATTCTACAAGGGCGCTATCTCCTTCCTTTGTAGAAACCCAAACTGTTTCTGTAGATGAAATTTGTAGGGCCACCACATAATCCACAACATTTTCATACATTTTCTAAGCATTATCTTCTAGATGTGGCAGCTAGGGTAGAAGCTTTCTTTGGTGCTTTTGTTCTTTCAGAAGGGTTATCGCATTCCCTCCCAATTTGAGGACTGCTTTTATACATCCCACAAGTATGGACTAATCCTTTGGAGATGCTAAGGAAGGAAAAAATAGTTCTTTCCTTTAGTCACAAAGGATTAGTCCACACCCCACCCTTCTCTACTTCTGTTTTGTTGGGCTATTTGTTGATTTTCTTGTTTCTTAGGCACAAGATTAGTGCTCTTCAAAGTTTATAAAAAAATTTGTTAGAGGCAGGAGTTCCATTTCTTTCTATTAACTTCTTACTGCTCGACTCGCCAAATACAGAGTGGAACCTAGTGTACAGGAGCCTTGTGTGACAAAGAACTAATTTGCTCCCTATCTCCACCTGCAGGTAGATGGGCACAAGTCACAAATATGAACTAATCTTTTACGACTAAAGAAAAGAAAATTATCAGGTAAAAACTAAGTTTTCCTTCCTTAACTTAGCCACTGTGGTAAGTGGGGACCACCAGTGCTCCCCTCTATAAAATGTTGAAATGAGATTTAGACATATACCATTCCCTTCCCCCATGCCTGTTTATCTGCTCTGTGTACCTCTGTCCCTCATCTCTGTCTGAAACATGGCCACTAGCTGTCACTGACCCTTCCTCTTCACTCAGGGGCACTGTCTACGCATTTTCTCTGCAACGTTCCCAGGTGGCCAAGGGACTGGAAGACCTGACACAGCAATCAAACCCAAGTCCTCTTGGGAATTCTGTTTATCTTAATGTACTTAATGTACCGTCAGCTCTTTGACCTTGTTTCTTTTGTTTTTCCTGTGCTAATAAAACTGATAGGAAAGAAAAAACATTTTTTTAAGTTGCAAAAAAGTTACAATTTTGCATCTGTTGATCAGATTTCAAGTAAGATGCAAAACCTTTGTTGTAAAGTAGGTTGCATTTAACAGACTCCATGGTTGGGGGCCTTGACCTAATCCACACGATGTTTTGAATTCCAGCACAAAGGGTTATAACCTATTTCTCTGTTTTGTAACATTAAGGACACCATTAACAACAAAGACAATGTACTATAAAGTGGTTATCGGATCCAAGTTTATGCCTGTCAAATACGAAGTAGGCTTCACGTGCAGGCTTAGATCACATCCTGGAAATTGACATGTATAGCATTTAGCAACCCAACAAGCAACAGTCTGTACCTTTTGGAGAAGGGTTGTTTGTTGTATCACCTTCAGGCAATATATTAATGCTATTGTGGTTGCCAACTTGAATATTCTGAGAGTTTGAAATACTGAGGCTGCTGGCTTTGCCATGCTGAGAGATAATATTTGTAGCATGCTGTTGCACCAAAGTAAGATTGAAGACGATATTATGACCTGCAAATAAAACATCACAGAAGAATATTAGGCAAAGCACTACACAATAACACCTCAAACATAAAATTCTGGGAAGCAAAGACAACACAAGGTTAATACAGCCATTTGATGATCAGAAATGCATCATGGGGGGGGGGGGGGGGGGGGGAGAGAGAGATGGAAATAATGGTTTAAAGAGCTGTCATATGATCCCCTATAAAAACAGGCTAGTTTTCAGGCTGTGCTACAGCTGGTTCAATGAGAGCCACCACTATCTCGACAGCATCTGTAGAAATATGCTAGTCCTTGCTCTCAGTGAAATACAGGTCAATGGCTCAGGCTTCTTAAAATCAGAGATCACCTTTGACAGTTACATTTCACTGTGGCAAGTGTTAAAATGAGGTAATTGAGAGGTGACAGAGGGTGGGGGAAATCTACTCTGTAAACAATGAGGAGACTGGCACCTACAAGATGTCATGAGCAAGATTGTTGTGGTTATGTAGAGATAGTACTAGGTCAGCTGCACCCTGGGTGAGAACAACCAAAAGGGTGGGGGGGGGGGGGGGGCTAGAGGAAGGTTTGGGAACATGTGAAGTCATTCTGATCAACTGATAAGGGCCAAAGAGCTCTGGTGAAAAAAACCGGGGTCCACTGGAATCAATGGAGCCAAAATGCTATAAAAAACACAGTCTGAAGGGTACCGCGCGCTAGGGCTCTAGCCGGCAGAAGAGAGGGCTCAGATTGCACCTGCTGTGTGATCCAGAGATGGATGCCTGATTTGCCTGTACTACTGTTGGTGAGATAGTCTTCTTATATCCCAGCGAGTCCTTCTAATTATGGAGTTTGTTAATTCCTGGACTGTGTAAAGAGCAGTCTGGGGGAGTATGAGATCTAAATAGTTGGTGGGAACACGCAAATTATTTACACATCCCAGGAAATGGCATTTAATGCAGTAGAAAGATAGGATGATGCACAAACTGCAATACAACACAGTTTACGGCAGAGACTTTTGCCATTTGTCTTTGGCACTGCGATGCTACAGTAGCTCATTGTCAAATTTAGTCAAAGTGGTCCATGCCTTGATTACCAGTCGACTACTGTAATTCATTTATATCAAGGACTGATTTCAAACGCTTCAAAAGGCTGCAGCTCATTCCGAATACAGCAGCTCAACTGATTACAGGGGGGGAAAAAAGTGATCATGTAAAAACCTGTACTTATTGAACGACATCGACTTTCATTTGTGGGATGAACTTCATTTAAGTTGCTGTGCTTCATTTATAAAGCTTTTAATATGGGTGTCCCCAATTATCTTAAAGACAAACTACAAAAATACACATCTCAATGTGTGTTACGTTCTTCTCAGAAATGTATGATTCAACTATCTTCTTTGAGTTTCATCAAACTAACCTACCAGGGCAAGGTGTTTTGCTATGCCAGACCATGATTACGGAACTCACTTCCACCTGAGTTAAGCAGTATTTCTAATTATCTGATCTTTTGGAAAGCTTTGAAAACTTAGCTATTTGAGAACAGCTATAGACTGGATAAATCTTAATATTTTTTGCTCAGTAGTGTTATGAATTAGATCTGTATTTATTGCTTTTTTTTCTATTATTCTGTACTGTATATTTTTATTATTGTAAACTGCTTTAGAACTATAGCTGTGTTAAGTGGTATATAATGTCAATAAATCAAATGAAATCACATACTTTAAATGCACTGCTCTTGTTCTCCTCCCTTCCCCCCACTACTTGTCAATGAGTTGAGATATGGGATATAGCTTAATTTGAAGGCTGCATTGCAGACCAGATGCTAACTCTGCCACAAGTAAGATTATTTTGTAAAAGTTAGATGTTGCTCACACACCTGAATGGTCCTTCACTTCAGGGCTATTCAGGGACCATAGCTTTCGGTTGTTATCATAGCAAAGGTCACCTGCCTCTTTTCAAAGGGTACAGAAAACTGTTCACATCCTTTGCCAGAGCCGCTGAGAGGGGGGGAGGGGCAAAATTCCCCAGGGCCCGGACTCCCAGGAGGGCCCCCGATGCTCGCTCAGCGCTAGCATGGCTCTCCTGCTCCTGTGTGCCGCACGGCAGAGGTATCTCGTTAACTGCCATGTCCCGCCTCCTTTGTGAAGTATTTCCTGTTTGGATGCGGGAGGAAGAAGAACCTGTACAGCAGAGTGGAGCTAGCAGGAGAGAAGACAATCAAGTAAGCAGGGCTGAGGGGGTGGGGGAGGTAGCGAGCGGGCCTGGAGGGGGAGTGGTGTGTGGGCCAAGGGCGGAATTGCCAATATGCTGAGCAATGTTTAGAAATCTCTAAGGGCCACTGGCTAGTAAGTTACAAATCTGTTGTCCTGTAAAACAAATGGAACTGTTCAACTTCATTCTTTTAGACAAGTTCAAAGTCAACATTCTTTTAGACAAATTCAAAGTCAAGTGAAAATGTCACTTTAACTTGTCTCCCCCCCCCCACCCCTTGCCTAGTTTGCTTCCCAGTTAGCCCCCAGTACTTCTATTTACAGAAATCATCTCACAAAATAGTGATTTCTGGCTCTGCCCTTGCCATTGTGTGGCCCTTGCTTAACACATGAGAAGGCTGGACTATTGCAATTTATAACGAAGCCTCACGTCTTTTATTCCTTGTTATTTCTGTCTTTGCATAATAGGTTAGCGAAAGATAAGCACACAAGGCACACCCTCACTGACTGGTGATTGGGAAAGTTGAACCACACTATGGTACAGCACTGTTAGTCATCACCAGGCATCTTAAATTGTCAAGACCTTTTTGTGCTCTGAACCTTGAAAATCATATTAACATAGTAAATGACAGTAGATAAAGTCCAGCATGACCCATCCAGTCTGGCTAGAAAAGTGGCTGGGGTTGTATCTGTGCATCTATGCAGGGGATTGCCCACTGCCCCTTGTCTTTAGGGTTGCACAGACATGGCAATTCACTGGCATACAGACTTTGGCTATAAGCATGACAGTCTTGGAGAACTGGCACATTGAGAGGTGAATTTTCGAACAAGAAGGGCGCCCATCTTCCGACACAAAGCAGGAGATGGGCATCCTTCTTGCAAGATCGTCCAAATCGGCATAATCGAAAGCCAATTTTGGGCACCCTCAACTGTTTTCCGTCGCGGGAATGACCAAAGTTCATGGAGGCGTGTTGGCAGTGTAGCGAAGGCGGGACTGGGGCGTGCTTAACACATGGGCGTCCTCGGCCGATAATGGAAAAAAGAAGGGCGTCCCTGACGAACACTTGGGCGACTTTACTTGGAGCATTTTTTTTTCACGACCAAGCATCAAAAAGGTGCCCGAACTGACCAGATGACCACCGGAGGGAATCGGGGCTCACCTTCCCTTACTCCCCCAGTGGTCACTAACCCACTCCCACCATAAAAAAGTTTAAAAATACTTTTTTGCCAGCCTCAAATGCCATACATGGGTCCATCGCAGCAGTATGCAGGTACCTGGAGCAGTTGTAGTGGGTGTAGTGTACTTCAGGCAGGTGTACCCAGGCCCATCCCCCCCTCCACCTGTTACACTTGTGGTAATTGTGAGCCCTCCAAAACCCACCACAAACCCACTGTACCCACATGTAGGTACTTCCCTTCATCCCTCGGGGCTATGGTAGTGGTGTACAGTTGTGGGTTTTGGGGGAGTTTGGGAGGCTCAGTACCCAAGGTAAGGGAGCTATGCACCTGGGACCTTTTTCTGAAGTCCACTGCCGTGCCCGGTTGGTGTCCTGGCATGTGAGGGGGACCAGTGCACTATGAATGCTGGCTTCTCCCACGACCAAATGGCCTGGATTTGGTTGCTTTTGAGATGGGCATCCTCGGTTTCCATTATCACCGAAAACCGGGGATGACCATCTCAAAAACGACCTAAGGACGACCATCTCTAAGGTCGACCTAAATTTCATGATTTGGGTGTCTCCGACCGTATTATCAAAACGAAAGATGGACGCCCACCTTGTTTCGATAATATGGGTTGCCCTGCCCCTTTACGGGGCCATCCTGCGAGGAGGCCCTCATGAAAACTTGGGTGCCCCGTTCGATTATGCCCCTCTGAGAGAACCAGTGAAGACTGCAAAATCCAAAAAATTAAGGATGGTGGGTCGAGATACAAGGTACATCATCCTTGAGCTCTGTAAGAGAGTGTGGTTATAATTTTCATCCATTTATAGATCTGTGGTTTATTCACTTTGTGCCAGTGTTCTATGAAGGGTTTTACTGGATTGGGGGCATTTTTTTTGGCTTGATCCAATTTCAAATACAATTAGCAATGGAATGAGTTTGATTATGCCATGCTGTCGATTTCCCTCGCTGCCCTAAAAAACATCTGTTAGAATAAAAGAACAAATGAAATTGAAAGAAATGTTTCTGGCTTCAAAGCAGACGTGGAATGGGGAAAAGTAGGTTAAATCAATACAGGATTAAATGTGGCTATTGAATACTGACTAACATTGCCTTATCAAAGAGCCTTTTTTATATGATTCATGACACATGGCAATTCTTAAGAAGTACTGAGCAGAATTAACATATTCCTACCTTTTTCACAGGTTTCTATTTGTTTCCCTCAGCATTTCTTTATTATGTGATCTCAGTGGAGGAGTGGCCTAGTGGTTAGGGTGGTGGACTTTGGTCCTGGGGAACTGAGTTCAATTCCCACTTCAGGCACAGGCAGCTCCTTGTGACTCTGGGCAAGTCACTTAACCCTCCATTGCCCCATGTAAGCCGCATTGAGCCTGCCATGAGTGGGAAAGCGCATGGTACAAATGTAACAAAAAAAAAAATATTTATCTCGGGTATAGGTATGAGGCATTCAGACATAGGGAACTGTCTTTGAAGGTTGTGCTCCCATCCACTGCACCAGTAGAAAGATAATCTTTGGATGTGAGCTCTCTTGACGATCAGGTAGGTCCATGTCTTTTCAGATGGCAAGATGATCCGACTGTTGTTTATTTGGATTTTTCAACAACACCTTTTTCAGCAGTAGCTCAAATTGAGCTACATTAAGGTACACTACGCATTTCCCTGTCCCTAGAAAGCTTACAGTCATAATCCTTCCAGAAAAGGTGGGGCAAGCCACTATGATTGTATGAAACTGTGATCAATCCAGTCACTTCTTTTCGGTATTTGGGTATTATCGTTGATTCTGAACTTTAATTTCATAAACGGATCTCTTAATGTATTAAACTCTGGCTAAGACGTATTGCTTCTGTTCACAGTAATTTGAATAGGACAGCACTACATGCCTTAATACAAGCACTTTGTTTTGTCATGGATTGATTACTGTAATTATCGATGTCGGATTAAACTTACTGTCACGTTAAACAGTTTCAGACCCTACAAAATACCACAGCCCGGTTATTATGTAATGTAAAAACAATCCAATCGGGCCTCACTGTTGCTGTTTCAAGTTCATTGGCTTCCAGCTTATCTCAGGTATCAAGTTTTAAGATACAGTGGGACACATTTTTGAAAGAGGAAAAATGTCCAAAAAGTGTCATAAAGCAGCAGTGGGATGTTTTTCTACTCAAAATGTCCAAATCAGTATTTTTCAAACCTATTTTGCAATTCATCTGCAGTGCATCCAAAT
This sequence comes from Microcaecilia unicolor, assembly GCF_901765095.1. Classification (NCBI taxonomy): domain Eukaryota; kingdom Metazoa; phylum Chordata; class Amphibia; order Gymnophiona; family Siphonopidae; genus Microcaecilia; species Microcaecilia unicolor. Next base: position 209,061,035 of record NC_044038.1, on the reverse strand, counting down.
CACAGGGGTGCATGTTGGCGGCATTTCAGGGGTGGGATAACATAGGCTTAGAATACTTCACATTTTTACAGCCATAATGGCTGGGGCTGAAGAATATGGTAATCAAACATATAAACGGCAAGTGACCGACTCACCTGCAAATGCGCAGTAGCGACTTCCCTCTCTGTCCCGCCCTCGCGTCAAGACTTGATGACGTCAGAGAGCGGAACAGAGAGAGAATCGGAGTTGGAGTCACTGTCAGATGCTGCCGCCTGGAAACGAACATCGCGCGCACCAATCTCCCCACTCCCCCTCCCCCTCCCCCTGCCTCTCCCGCCCTCCTCTGCATCGGGCCCCCTGCACTGACCTGATTTACCTCTCACCTCCTTGTGGAAGTGCTGCTGCCTGCAGTGCTTTCACACGGAGGTGAGAGGCGCTGTCAGGTCAGTGCAGGGGGCCCGGCACGGAGGAGGGAGGGAGCGGCGGCGACGAGAGTAGCTGGAAATCTCGCCCGTTTTTACGGGCTTAAACGCTAGTGAGTAAATGAAAAGCCACCAATGGGGAGGGGAAGCAATAAGGGAGAAAGCACTGGTCATTCATGGAGGTAGAAGAAATGGCTGGGCAGGGAGGTGAATGTGTGTGGGAATGGAAAAAAAAAACGTTCCAGGGGGATAAGCATGTGAGAGAAAGAAGAAAGAGTCCAGTTACAAGGACTAAAGCTGGAGAGAAGAAGAAGGAATGTGAAACTGGTGCGAGTCAAAGTCACTTGGGAGCAGAAAGGAAATGAACAAATAATTCAAAGAGTAAGAATTAAACTGGGTGGTAGCAGTGGACCTGGGTTAAAAGAGAATGAAGGTTGGAGAAGATTTAGGACATTTAGGCCCAGCATTCTGTCTCTTGACAGTGGCCAATCCACATAATATGTAGGTGTTGCAGGCCAGAGAACAGATCCTTTCCTCACTGAATGGCCTGTAGGTAACTCCCAGAACTGTGTCAACATAACTATTAAACTGTGGAGAGGCACAAATACCCACAGGGGAGACAAGGGAGTCGCCCCCTTTTCTTTGCTGTTGCTATGCTTCCCCCCATAAAAAATCTACAGGTATTTTTGCAGCTAAGGGCCACATTTGCAGGTTGAAACATTCATACTGTAGACACTGTTACCTGCAAGGACAATCCCACAGAGGAATTTTTTTTTTTTTGTTACATTTGTACCCTGCGCTTTCCCACTCATGGCAGGCTCAATGCGGCTTACATGGGGTAATGGAGGGTTAAGTGACTTGCCCAGAGTCACAAGGAGCTGCCTGTGCCTGAAGTGGGAATTGAACTCAGTTCCAGTGTTGCCAGGTGGAAAATTTTTTTCCCACCCAATCCAGCACAAAACCCGCCCAAAACCTGCCCAAACTCAAACCCCGCCCCTGACACCCCCACCCCCCGCGTCATCGCCCCGCCCCCGCCGTCATTAACCCCGCCCCCGTCACCGCCCCCGCCTCCCCCGTCATCGGCCCCGCCTCCTACGTCACTAACCCCGCCCCCCGCGGCCGAAAAAGCTGCACAAAAAACCGCCCGGAAGCCCAAAAAACAGCCCAAAAAACCGCAACCCGCCGCGGGTCGCTGAAAACCGCCCAATTGGGCGGTAAAACCGCCCACCTGGCAACACTGCTCAGTTCCTCAATTCACCAGGACCAAAGGCCATCACCCTAACCACTAGGCCACTCCTCCACACAATACAATAACACCTCAGACATGAACTTGTATGGAGCACAGACAACACAGATGATCTGGAATGCTAATTGGTTAATTCTTTTGGATGGCAGGGAGGAGTTTTCAAGACACTTTAATAGCTTAAAGAACTCTGTTGTTATGTGATCCTAGGTAACAGCTGGTCCAATGAGAGACACCACTATCTCAACAGCATCCCAGGAAGGGGATTTAATGCAGTAGAAAGAGCTGGTGTTCACTCTCACTCCCCCAATGCTTGTCAATAAGTTGAAATGCAGGGTCTTGAGCTCTGGCATACTTTGAAGTCTGCACTGAAGATATCAGATGCTAACTGTGCCCCCCCCCGAGTAAGATTATTTTGGAAAAGATTCTCACATACCTGTGTGGGCTGCCATTGCAGAGCTATTCAGGCCTGTGTGGGCTGCCATTGCAGAGCTATTCAGGGACCATAGCTTTGTTTCTTCATCAAAGGCCAGGTCACCCGTCTTTTTTAGGTGATACAAATCAGGGTTCACTTCCTTGGCTGTCTTTTTCCCAAAATTACGAGCGATGCTTACAGCTTTCTGAGGACCCTTGGTTAGAAAGTCACAAATCTTTTGTCCTGCAAAACAAAGGGAGCCGTTCAACTTCATTTTTTTCGGACAAGTTCAAAGTCCTGTGGAAATGTCAGTTTAACTTGCAGCCCCCTCCCTTCCCTTCCCCCATGCCTGTTTTGCCTCTGTTGGCTCCAATTCTTCTATTTACAGATGCCATCCCTGCTCCCTATGGATATTAACATGCTTCAGGGACAATGTTTATGGGTTTGCTGCGTCATTGTTACTCCACCAGTTCTGATCCTAACATAAGGTTAATAAATGTGAGATATACTGAAAGCTGTGCTCATGGACAATAACCAGGGTCAAAACCCCAATAGCTGGTGCTACTGCTCAACAGGTTGTTCAAAGATAAGCACACAACCCAGACCCTCTGTGTTTGGTGACCGGGAAGGTTGGACCACTCTATGGTACAGCACAATCATCGCAAGTTTTCAAGAACCTTTTGTGCTCTGTACCTTGAAAATCTGTCCATATGGCAACTGCAGGTGTAGAACATGTTTAAGGTTGATAAAGAATGCTGTGTAGTGGCAAAAGGCTACAATTGTCAGTAGAGTTTTAATGAAAAGCATCTAGTACCTAATTCTGCTAGCACATGACAAGGCAAACTGTCAAAGAATAGCTAGGGGAACCATTCTTGAAAGAGAAAGATAGGAATGTATGTGTGTGTGTGCGCGGGAGCACATAGTAACATAGTAGATGACGGCAGAAAAAGACCTGCATGGTCCATCTAGTCTGCCCAAGATAAACTCATATCTTGAATTTGTACCTGTCTTTTTCATGGCACAGACCGTATAAGTCTGCCCAGCAGTATTTCCCGCCTCCCAACCACCAGTCCCGTCTCCCATCACCGGCTCTGGTACAGACCGTATAAGTCTGCCCTCCCCTATCCTAGCCTCCCAACCACCAACCCCTCTTCCCCCCACCTGCTCCGCTACCCAATTTCAGCTAAGCTTCTGAGGATCCATTCCTGCTGCACAGGATTCCTTTATGCATATCCCACGCATGTTTGAATTCCGTTACCGTTTTCATCTCCACCACCTCCTGCGGGAGAGCATTCCAAGCATCCACCACCCTCTCCGTGAAAAAATACTTCCTGACATCTTTTTTGAGTCTGCCCCCCTTCAATCTCATTTCATGTCCTCTCGTTCTACCGCCTTCCCATCTCCGGAAAAGATTTTTTTGCGGATTAATACCTTTCAAGTATTTGAACGTCTGTATCATATCACCCCTGTTCCTCCTTTCCTCCAGGGTATACATGTTCAGGTCAGCAAGTCTTTGGTCATCCTTCCTTTTCTCCTGCTCAGGAGGAATAAACATGACCAAGTACAGAGAGGTAACATCTGCCATCTTCTATCCTATTCATGTCCAAAGCAAGAGGAGAGGAGAGGTACACAGAGTCTGGGAGCATCAGAGGGTCACCACAAATCTGGACCAGCAACTGAGGTCCTGAGTACCACCTACTGTCAGAGCAGCAGAATTAACCTTTTGATGGAATCAAGCTTGGTAGGCCCTTCATCATAATATAAATGCTCTTTAAAGCTCCAACAAGTGGAGACCTATGTGGTTCTAAATACAGATGAAAGCTTGCAGAGGAGGAAGAATCAGGTAAGAAGCACTGTTCCTGATGACTGCAGCAGGGCAACGAACAGACCTTTGCGAGCACCCAAGGCTCTGACCTGGCTTCTCATTTCCCCTCCCCACCACCACCACCCAATCTTCTCTCTGTCAGCAGCTGACTTACCAGGGGCTAAAATTCTAGAGCTATCAAATTACCCAGTTCCAGAAGGGAGACATTTTGATTTTAACCAGTCTTGTTTTATATCCCAAAGTAGTGTGGGATTTGTAGTCCCTGATTCTATCCATTTAACTGAGTGTTGCAGGTCCCTGCATGAAAAGAGAGCATTTGTGTGCAGAGGCAAAACCAGACCCCGATTTCGGAGGGGGCATGAGCCCAAAGTGTGTGTGTGTGGGGAAGCATATTTGGCTCCACCTACCCACCACTCTTGACCCCCATGGTAACCCCACATACCTGGGCTGGCGGGGGGGGGGGGGGGTGTCCCCAAGCTCCATCAGCAGAACCTTTCCTGTGGCAATATTTGCCACTGCGCTGCCTGCCCTGCTTTCCCGCCCCGGTGCACATGCTTGTTTTAAGTGAAATTGAGCATGCGCCACATTCTCAGTTTCCCTAAAAACGAGCATGTGCACGGGGGAGGGGGAAAGGGCAGGCAGCGCAGCGGCAAATATTGCCACAGAAAAGCTTCTGCTGGCGTGGCTTGGGGACCCCTGCCAACCAAGCCAGCAGACCTTGGGGGGGGGCCCAGATCCCCAAGGCCCCCCGTGGCTATGCCACTGTTTGTGTGTCTGAGCAGTTACACAGTTATACGCAAGAAACTTCTTACTTAGCTCTGCGGTTTGGTCCCGGTCTGGTTTGACAAGAGAAAGATTTTCATTCGTTCTTCCGTTTACTGGAACTAGAGCCATGTCAGCTAGAAAAAAATGCACATGTTATTAAAAACTGACACAAAAAGGATGTGATGAGCTGCAGGGGGAGGGGACATTTTTGCTTTTCTGCTGCTCAGGAGACATAAAGGTGATCATGTTCAAAGCATGAGGAGATTGTGAGGAGAAGACAGGTACACAGAGTATGGGAGCTTCAGAGCATCACCACAAATCTGAACCAGTAACTGAGGTCCTCCTGAACACGAACACACACAAGAACACACACACACACTTCTTTTTGCTACCAGAAGCTGACTTACCAGGGGTAGAATCCAGAATTGTCAAGTTACCCAGCTCCAGGAAGGAGACTTTTTGATCAGTCCTAGTTTTGAACTTACATCCTAAAGACCTGTGATACTGTAGTTCCTCTTTCTACTCATTGATATCAGTGTTGCAGGTGCCTTAATACCACCAATGGGGTTGTCAGAAATCCAAGATTGGTCTAAATCTCCCTCCTGAAAATGAGTACTATGAAAGCTCTGAAAATCTGCCTTAGAAGGCATTGGATTGGTACAGTTGAGGAGTAGTCTAGCATTTAGAGCACTGTCCTAACAGCCAGGGACGTCCTGTTCAAATCCTACTGCTGCGCCTTGTGATCTTGGGCAAATCATTTAACCCTCCATTGCCCCAGGTATATAGTTAGATGACAATTCTACAAATTGTTGCCTCACTTTAAAGGGATCCTTTTACTAAGCTGCATTAAAGGGGGCCATGTTTTTCACGTGCGCTGAGGCCCCCATTTACAGTAGCTGTCTCTTTTTCTTAAAAAAAAAAATGAAATGGCCATGCGGTAAGTGAACCACTTACTGCACGGCCATTTCGGGGGGGGGGGGGGGGGGGGGGGGGAGAAGCACTTATCGGTGGCAGTAAGGGCTCCCATGCTAACTTGCTGAGAATTTGGCAGCGCCTTACCACCACCCATCGAGGTGGTAGTAAGGGCTGCCATGCTAGCTTGACGAGAACTGCGCAGGCCATTTACTGCTGGGTAAGCACTGGCACAACAAAAATAGAGAATATTTTTGTAGCGCCACAAATGGCACACGCTGGGGGTGGGAACTCCCACTGGGCTCCTGCGGTAGCCTGGAAGTAGTTCCAGATTGGCATGCAGCAAGCCCATTGCCACGTGCCAACCCTTTAGTAAAAGGGCTCCTAAGTGCGTCAAAGCTGTAATAGCATTGTAGCACAAAGCCGCATTGGCATGCCTACTTATGGCAAGTCAATAAATGGCATAAGTGGGCACACCTGAGGGAACCATGCAATGCACGCAATTGATAGTATTCTATAAGGGATCAACGTCATTTGGTGACACGCCCATGCTCCACCCAGATCTACGTCCCTTGACACTTGTACGCTAAGGGGCCCTTTTACTAAAGCTTAGCATGCGCTAATTCCATTAGCACAAACTAAATGCCAGGAAGCCCACTGTATACCTATGGGCTTCTTTGCATTTAGCACGCGCTAACTCCGCTAGCATGCACTAAGCTTTAGAAAAAGAACCCTAAGTGATGTAGGCACACTGTTTGTGGAATAGCACCTAGCTCTTATGTGAGTGAACAAATGCCAATTACTGGCACCAATCACACAGAAGTGCTACTATTCTATAAAAAGGGGGCACTATTGGCACCCAGCTTACACAATCACCTTTTTAGATTGTAAGCCTTCCAGGGACAGGGAAATACCTAGTTTATGTTTACTGGTAAATTTGGTATAAGGCTTTTTCTGGCGTTCAGGCCAAAGTGGTTTACAATAAATCAATGTAAATAGAGTTTCTCTAGAAAAGGAACACCATCTCAACACAGAAAAGAAAGGTCATTCCAAAGAAAGAAAAAAAAAAAAAGGATTCCCAACATGCAAAGCGGAGAAAGGGAGCACCAAGTGGTGGAAGTCAAGAGATCGAAGTTTTCTGGTAGCGTTATAGGGAATTACCAAACAGGATGGATAAGGAGGGGAGCCTGTATAGTACGTCTTGTGAGTTAGACAGAAGATCTTAAATGTAATCCTAGCTGATACTGGAAGCCAGTGTAATTGAATGAACAAAGGAGACGCTCGGTCAAAATGCCCAGCATGGCAAATTAGATGAGCCGCAGTATTTGGAAGAATCTGAATACATTTAAGCTGGACTTGAGGGAGACCGTATAAATCACATTACAATAGTCAATATGCAAAATCAGGAAGTCATGAACCAGAGTTTAAAGGAACTAGGTGTCGAGGATGGAGCGAAGTGAACACATTTTACAAAGGGCAAAAAAGTTGGCTTTCATAAGATTAGATATCTGAATTTGAAAGGAGAGTGCAGAATCAAGTATAATACCAAAATAATGAAATGAATTGACAGGTGAGATACTCAGTCTGAAAAGGTAGACAGGTTGAGTAGAAGGAGGAAGATCTCCGGTGATCCAGCATAGTGTACCTGAATATTAATTTTTGTTACATTGTACCCCGCACTTTCCCACTCATGGCAGGCTCAATGCAGCTTACATGGGGCAATGGAGGGTTAAGTGACTTGCCCAGAGTCACGAGGAGCTGCCTGTGCCTGAAGTGGGAATCAAACTCAGTTCCTCAGGACCAAAGTCCACCACCCTAACCACTAGGCCACTCCTCCACTCCACACCTTGGGCTAGTATAGAAAAAGGTGTGAACTAAAAACAAATAAATAAATAGAAATTCTAGCCCTACACACCTAACTAGTTTGTTTATACCTCAATTCCAATAAATAACTACTGGTCAACAAGCCTCCCAGAGGTGACCAGATCCATGGCAATATTTCTTGAGAGAGACAGTTAAGGTTCTTTGATTTTAAAATTGCTTGACCTAAGAATGTTTTTCTCTTTTGTTTTGCACCACATCTACATTGGTTATTTCTGCTTAAGGTACCATCAATAAAGTTATCGAGGAGATGGAACCACAGGTCTTTGCCTCATATACAAATGTGACAAAACAGTGGGTTTTAAGCCTGTAAATTGTATTGAATATTAGTTGAAGTGTATTTCTCTAGTTTGGCCAGCAGGTGAAGCATGTTTGTTTAAAATAGAGCTGCATGGGAGTGGGGATCCCACGGGTACAGTGGGGATCCCCTCCATGTCTGTGGGGATAGACCCAGGTCCTGCGGGATCCCTGCAGAAGTGCCTTCCCTCCCCCGAGCGCAGGATGCACTCCCTCTACATACCTCGAGGTACCCTGGTAGTCTAGTGGCTTTTTCGGGGCAGGAAAGATCCCTACTTTTTCCTGCCCTCTGCTGTGGCGCCGATCCTCTCCTCTCTGCTGTTTTTAAATGGCTGCTGAGACTTCAAGTGGTAGCCTTGCGAAACTTCCACAGAAGTCTTGCAAGGCCACTGCTGGAAGTCTTGGCAGCCATTTTAAAAAAGCAGAAAGGAGAGGATCATCGCTGCAGCAGAGAACAGGAAAGAGTAGGGACATTTTCTGCCCCGAAGAAGCTACTGGACCACCAGAGTGCCTTGAGCTTTGTGATGGGAGGGCACCCAGGTTTGGAGGGAAGGTGGATGGATGGAGTTGGGATTCGGGATGGTAAAAAAGGTGAGTCTCTGTTTCCACTTTCTCACGCCACCGTCATCATCATACACTCAAAGCAAAGCGAGCAAATCTATGAGCTGCTGCATCCACGTTATCATTCTTTATGGTTGGTGGCATTTTAATTTAATCTCCCTTATATTTTCAAACATGCCAGCTTGTGCAGTATATGGATGTACACGGAGGAAGTATAATGAAGGAATAACTTTTCATAGCTAGAGTAGTAATTTCTTATAAATCGTAATCAGTCATTTGGAGGGGCTGGTTATAGGGACAACCTAGCACTGTTATATTCGTGTAGAGATTTTTTTCTCCTGGTAAAGGGCCACTAAAACAGACAACATGTTATGAGAATCAGGTGCTCAACATCCAAAGTTTCTATCTATCTATTTACTTATTTGTGACATTTATATCCCACATTAAACATGAATTAGGTTGAAACCTGGGAGCATTTAATTTTTTTTTCCTGTGCTTACATCAAAAGAAAAAGATGGTATGTGGGAACTTGCTCCTTTTGTTTTGTGAATTGCAGTGGTATATTATAAAAATGCACTTGCCTTTTTTATTACTACTTTTTCACAGAAAGGTACTGAATAATTAGGAAAGGGCTTCCTTCATGTAGAAGTTTTGTCCAGCATCAGTCTAAATATGCCAACATTGTGCAGTTCAGCACACTATTAGCCACCAAGTTCATACAAAGTTAATTATGTTCAGTAGAAAATACACCTGTTGCCTCAGGCTGCTTGCTATGTGAATATTCCATCACTGTTTCATTATTGCTACCAAGTATTACATATTAAGAGCACTTGCTTTAAACTTTGTTTTAATTCATTTATCCAGTCCTTACATACCCATGGTTTTGCTTTTTAATCCCAAAGGTGAATCCTAAGGGTGGCTGAACAATTAGGTATAAACTGTGTTGTTTCTGACTTTACTTGTTTTGGAATTTGGACTACTTTGGGTCCTGTGCTGATCTGTACATCTGCTGTCTTAGCAGAGTATGGAAAAATGATTTATGTTACTTTTACTAGTATTTTTACTGCTTATAGAATCTGCCTTTCTTGGGGCGGGGGGGGGGAGGGTCAAGGTGACTGTGGCACGGCAAGGGCTTGGCAGGCCGAGAGTTGGGATGGAAGAGATTACTTGCGGTGGGGACGGGCTACATTTCCCATGGGGGTGGACAGGGACGGGTTAGATTCAGGCGGGGACGGGCTGAATTTTTGTCTCCGTGCAACTCTCTAGTTTAAAATTGTTAGAGGAATGACCGTTCCTTCTTTAAGTTAGTACACAGATAAAAGAAATGCCTGTAGTGATGTAACCAGCTATTTTTGAAACTTGTTGTTCTGGGGGGCCCAGGAGCTCATTTCATTTGGATTGTACTGGCTTTTGCTCCAGTTTCAGCCCGTGAGAAGAGAGAGAGAGAAAGCACTTTGCTGAAGCCCTGTAAAACAGTTATATTTGATAGCTGGTGAACAGCTGTATGTCCTGATCTCCCCAGGTACTTTCTAGAAAGTAAACAAATGTTTAGTTAGTGTTATAATTGATCCATATTTCAGTTACCTGTTATTGTTTGCTGATTGCACATTTTTTGTCCATTGTTTAATTTTTAAGACAATAAACAATTTAGTTTGTTGCTTCTGCATGTCTGGACTGATAAAGAATCCTGGTGTTTTGTGTGTTGGATCTGTGAGTGCTTTCTGAGAACTGTGGGACCACTGGGAGTGTGGCTCCAGTAACCTAGAAATCACTGGGGATAATTTGAGAGTGGGAGACTCACCCAGAGGCAGTTGGTTGTAACCCAGTTGGTGGGAGGAGGGTGCTAGTATACAGCACAAGCGGCAGGTGCAGGCAGACCTGAGCTGTGCTAGGGATAGACCATCTAAGTGGGCATGGGGTAGCCCTAGGCGGGTGGCTAGGCATTTTGTGACAACAAATATAATAGGAGGCTTGTAAGTCACTGGACTGTGTAACAGAGAGATCTGTCCTCTCAGGAAGGACTCCTGCATGAAAAGAGAGTGTTTGTGTTTCTGGACAGTTACTTAGCTCTGTGGTTTGGTCCTGGTCCAGTCTGTTAGCAGGAAGATTTTCATTATGTCTTCTGTTTACTGGAACTAGTGCCATAGAAACTAAAAAAAAAATAAAAAAAACAGACATAAGCCAACCAACCAAACAAAAGTGATCATAAATGTTATTAAAAACTAAAATAAAAAGGATATGATGAAACACACGGCAGTTACATTCCTGCTGGTCTCCCACAGGAAGTGGTTTCATGTTTAATGTCGGATAAAATGGTTTGGTAGCCATGTCAGTCCACTTCTAAAGATAATAAAATGAAATTAAAAAGAAAATAAGATGATACCATTTTTATTGGACTAACTTAATTCATTTTTTGGTTAGCTTTCAAAGGCAATATCTTCTTCAGATCCAAAAATGTTTAGGACTCAATTCCATAAATGGCACCCAAATTTGGGTGCTTATAAAAAATTAGCATAAACAACACTCAGAGTTTATAGAATAGCGTTTGGCGCCAGGATCTGTGCCCAATTTTGGGAGCAAGGATTTACACCAACTAAAACCTGGTGCAAATTCTCATGTCGATCTCCCTTATTCAGTAAAACTGCATGCAAATTCCAGGAATGGCTCTGATCCGCCCATGCCCCTCCCACAGCCATGCCCCCTTTTCAGATCCATGTGTAAAATTTACACAAATATCTTGGTGCCTAAAGATGCCAATTAATGCCAATTAGAATCAAATTACCAGTGCTAATTGGCTCATTTCTCAATTAAATTGCATGCACACATTGGTTGTGTGCACATATTTCTGTGCACAGTTTTGAGCACCATATACAGAATTAAGAAGTTAAAGCTGAATCCATATTTTCTATACTACCATCGCTCCCATGGGTGTCAAAGTGTACAAGGTTAACACATTTTAGTTATCATACTACACTAGAATTTGAAATGCATATTATGAGGTAAGTGGAGATCAAGCAGATAAAGACCACAGGGTACAAGAAAGATTCATCCCGTACCTCCCCCCCCCCCCCCACACACACACACATAGAGAAAATGGAAGCTTCCTACAGCAAAGTTAGGGGATAGTAACATAGTAGATGACGGCAGAAAAAGACCTGCACGGTCCACCCGGTCTGCCCAACAAGATAAACTCACGTGTCATTTTTTGTGTACACCTTACCTTGATTTGTACCTGTCTTTTTCAGGGCACAGACCATATAAGTCTGCCCAGCACTATCCCCACCTCCCAACCACCTGCCCCGCCTCCCACCACCAGCTCTGGCACAGACCGTATAAGTCTGACCAGCACTATCCCCGCCTCCCACCGCAGGCTAAGCTTCTGGGGATCCCTTCCTTCTAAGGAGGATTCCTTTATGTTTATCCCACGCATGTTTGAATTCCGTTACCGTTTTTCTCTCCACCACCTCCCGCGGGAGGGCATTCCAAGCATCCACCACTCTCTCCGTGAAAAAATACTTCCTGACATTTTTCTTGAGTCTGACCCCCTTCAATCTCATTTCATGTCCTCTCGTTCTACCGCCTTTGTATCTCCGGAAAAGGTTCATTTGCGGATTAATACCTTTCAAATATTTGAACGTCTGTATCATATCACCCCTGTTTCTCTTTTCCTCCAGGGTATACAGGTTCAGGTCCACAAGTCTCTCCTCATACGTTAGAGGATCCTTTACTTAGCCATAGTAACATTTTTAGCTCGCTGTAGAAATCAGCTGGCGGTAAACGCTGAGATGCCATTATATTCCACCAGCTAAAAACGCTACCGTGGCTTAGTAAATGAGCCCCTTAGCCTTTCACCCTTAAATCTGCATCAACCATTTTAAGGTCATACAAACCCTATACTGTTAAACATGGGCGTAGCCAGACCTCGACGGGAGAGGGGGCCAGTGCACAAAGTGTGTGTGGGGGGCACATTTTGGCCCTCCTGCCGCCACTTCTGCCCTCCACCCGCGGCCGCTACTGCCTCCCAGCAGCCGCCATTCTCCCCTCCCCCCCAACGCCACTGTGAAGGTACCTTGGCTGGCGGAGGTCACCAATGCCCACCAGCTAAAGCTTTTGTCCCGTGCTGGTCTCACATTGCCTGGTGCCCTGTTCTGTTTTCAGTCGCTGTGCACATTTGTTTTAATGAAACTGAGCATGCGCAGGTACTCATGCAGCCAAGGGGTGCACTTGCAGATAGCACTGCGTGTGAACACAAAGTTCAACCTACCTGGTACCTTCACATACTTAAGCCAATACAGAGTTCAGGAAAGGTCAAAAGCTCTTCCACAAAAGATTATAGTAATTAGTACTGGAAAGGACAACAACATGAGCCACTTGTGTAAAGTTATTCTCACAACGTACGAAGGGTATTTGTCTAATCTTCCTGAGAGCTTCAAATGATTTCTTCATGATGTTTGACATGTAGACCTTCAAATTCAAGGTCAAATGTATAACAACTCATAAAATGTATCTGTAGCTGAAGAGGGGTAGATATCCCACCCAACACTAACACCTCTGACAGCATATGCTCAAGATCCTTCCCCACCCATGAAACCAACGTTTTCTCCAGATTCGCATAACTTGTACAATGTAACCCATAACCAAGTTGTAACAAATGTATTTCCATTATTCATAGCTTATTGTAAGCCACACTGAGCCCGCAAAGAGGTGGGAAAATGTGGGATACAAATGCAATAAATAAAAAAATAAATAAAAATAAATAAAAATTCAGCTTTAGATGATTTCAACTCATCCAATCAACAAATCTCTCTAGCCGAGATAAGGGTGTCTCTCAATGACCCCAGAATCCGAGAAACCAATTGGAAATCCTCTGTGTATGAAAGGTGAATGAGATCATGTGCTTGTGCGATGTCATTCAAATCTCGTACACAGAAGTTGGACAACATGGGGGAGGGAGCTATAAGTAATAATATCCCTATGAGACCTCACATTCTGGCACCCAGCTTTGAGAAAATTCTTCCTTAACAACTTTCACTTTCCAATTAGAAAGAAAAGCATTAAACAAAGGCAAGACCCTATTTGAAATACCATAACTTGCTAATTTCTGGAAAAAGATTGCATGATCCACTACGCTGAAGGATTCTGAAAAGTGTATTTGCAGCACTAAACTTTTACAGCCCTTATTCATTCAAGAGTAAACGCTTTTTTAATAACTTCACCAATCCTGTCTTAGTACTAATTGATTTCCTGAAGTCAGATTGACTTTCACCTAAGTAGCTGCTAAGGCTGCTATAAGTTCATGCAGTACAGGCAGACAGGCTATTGGTCTATAACTGCTACAAAATGAATGAATGCCCTTTTAGAATGAGAATAAGTACAATAGATCTTTAAATTGATGATAAACAGCCCCAAGCAAGCATATCATTGATGAACTGAGTTAACTAAATTTCATCTGGGAGATTTCTGAAGAAATATGCTGGGCATAGATCAAAGGGACAAATCCCTTTGACAAATTTCATTCAAAAAGATTGTACCTTCGACTCAGATACTCTCTCAAATTTACTCAACAAAAACTGTCTACTATATTGACTAGGCAGCTGCGGTTTAGTAGATTGAATATATATATATATATATATATATATATATATATATATATATATATATATATATATATATATATATATATATATATAAAAGAACATAAGAATAGCCATACTGGGTCAGACCAATGGTCCATCTAGTCCAGTATCCTGCTTCCAGCAGTGGCCAATCCAGGTCACCAGTATCTGGCAGAAACCCAATTAGTAGCAAAATTCCATGCTACCAATCCCAGGGCAAGCATGTCTATCTCAATAGTAGACTATGGACTTTTCCTCCAGGAACTTGTCCAAACCTTTTTTAAACCCAGATATGATAACCGTTGTAACCAATCCTCTGGCAACGAGTTCCAGATCTTAACTATTCATTGAGTGAAAAATATTTCCTCCTATTCATTTTTAAAGTATTAACATGCAAATCTCATGCATTCATTGTGGATATGCAGAAAACCAGGACTGGGTTGAGAACCCCTGATTAGAGAATTTAACCAAGTAACATCTTGTCCCAACAGTACATACTATTAAAAATCAATAAAAATTACTAAGGTAAGCTAAGAAATGGGATTGGCATGTCTTACGTTAGGTATTATTAGGAAAGGAATGGAAAACAAAAATGAAGACGTTATAATGCCTTTGTATCGTACCTCGAATATTGTGTTCAATTCTGGTCGCCGCATCTCAAAAAAGATATAGTAGAATTAGAAAAGGTGCAGAGAAGGCCGACGAAAATGATAAAGGGGATGGGACGACTTCCCTATGAGGAAAGGCTGAAGCGTCTAGGGCTCTTCAGCTTGGAGAAAAGGCGGCTGAGGGGAGATAAGATACAGGTCTATAAAATAATGAATGGAGTGAAACGGGTAGACGTGAAGTTTCTGTTTACTCTTTCCAAAAATACTAGGACTAGGGGGCATTCGATGAAGCTACAAAGTAGTAAATTTTAAAAGAATTGGAGAAACTTTTTCTTCACTCAACGTGTAATTAAACTCTGGAATTCGTTGAAAGATAATATGGTAAAGGCAGTTAGCTTAACGGGGTTTAAAAAAGGTTTAGACAGCTTCCTAAAGGAAAAGTCCATAGACCATTATTAAAATGGAGTTGGGGAAACTCCACTGGTTATTTCTGGAATAAGCAGCATAAAATGTTTTGTACTTTTTGGGATCTTGCCAGGTATTTGTGACCTGGATTGGCCACTGTTGGAAACAAGATGCTGGGCTTCATGGATCTTTGGTCTGTCCCACTATGGCAATACTTATGTACTTATATAGACCTTTCTAGCGTGGATGGCAAA
The DNA here is from genome assembly GCF_901765095.1 of Microcaecilia unicolor. NCBI lineage: Eukaryota > Metazoa > Chordata > Amphibia > Gymnophiona > Siphonopidae > Microcaecilia > Microcaecilia unicolor. The sequence continues at coordinate 209,045,853 of NC_044038.1, read as the reverse complement.
AAGGGCTTTTTTTCAATTTTTCAATGCTAGCATTAGTACATGGCCATTAAGAAAAAAATTATTTGGGAGCGTTTTCCGCCACCTACTTAGATGTAGATAAGAGTGCCAGTGTTAATCCTGTGCTAACCCATTAATGTGCGGTAATGTAGATGCCATAACTGGTTAATGCAGGAATGCCCACTCTCCGCTCCTGACACACCCTCTCAAAAAAAGTTACAAAACAATTAGCACATGGTTAGCTGTAGCACATCCCGTGTTAGGCGATTTTTGCTGCATTAAAGTATGTGTTAGAGGTTAACATAGCTTAGTAAAAGGACCCCTACGTGATAAAACAAAAGATGATGAAGGGCTGGGGCTCGACCACCCCTAATTTTGCACCTGCAAAAACAAAGTTACAGGGCAGGCTTTTAAGGAATGCAGTTCAGGGAATATGGCACCAAGATTCTCGGTGCACTTATAGGAACAAGAGAGCCTCTTAAGAGACAATGCAGACACGTCTGCACATATATTAGTTCATCACCTTGGCAAAACAGTTGGATGGGATGATGCAGTTGCAAGGCAAGTGAATTTAATCTATGTGCAGACTGCACGGGCTATTCATTTACCCCAGAAAATGAGTGGAGCACATCACAAGTCCCATCGATCAATGCAAGCAACAACTGCGAAGTCATGCCACAAGACGTGTGCCAGTCAGGGGTTTTCTTCCATTGCCCATCTCTCAGCATCTGCTTTAATAAGAATGTTGAGAAAGCAGTGATGAAAACTGAGAAGAAGGCTGAAGAGTGACTGAGGATCCTGACACTTGTTGCTTGGAGTAAGTAGGTAGCTCTGTGTGCTTGGCAACCTCTGCACAGGAGAGAATTAGGGTGGGCAAGCAGCGCCATTGCATGCCAGGGGCAAGTTACCTAAGGAAGAGGAGCTGAAGATAGGTATGGGAACGTACAATTGGGAATTCTGCATAACAGTAATCCAGAGGGGGAAGAATCTTAAATCTTGGTTCCAATAACCCTTACCTGCCAGAAAATAGGTCCAAAAGGAGCATAATACATGGTTTGCAGTCCAGTATAGCAATGTCTTTGACCTGCCTATTCCTACTTTAAAACTACCTGTACCCAGTAGCCAAATAAAGTAAAAAAAATGCAAGGGGACGGCATAGCCTTGAAGGTCACCAAATTAATCTGCAGCCGATTTTCCACAGGGACACCATGATCCAGCATATTACACAGAACAACTTCTCAAGCTGAGTATTACTATCTTTGATTGATTTTTTTCAATTGGCTTAAGTTGAGTATCACCATCTTTGACTGATTTTTCAATTGGTAGGAAGGGAGGGACGTGCTATGATGGTGGATCCCAGTGGCATGTTATAAGCTATTTTATGGCTAAGCTACATGCATGGCAATCTGAGCACAACCACACACTATTATATACTACTTGTGACGTATAGGATATAGTAGTTTGTGTATTAAATTAAGTAGGTTTCTCAAGTTTTATATTCCCTAGTTCTCAGCCTTATCTTATAACCATTAGGATACAACTCTACTTAGTAGAAATTAATGCAGCCGGGAAGTGGGGGGCAAGACTCCCCAGGCCTGGTCTCTAAGGCAGGCATTGGGGTTCTCTCTCTCCTGCTCCTGTGTGTTGGGATCTGGGTGACTGAGTTAACCCGCTAACCCGGGTCCCAGCACACAGGAGCAGAAGAGTGAGAGACCGATGGAGGAGCAGATGCAGGAAGGTTAGGGGCGGGGCGGCTGCCTGAGTGGGGGGGGGCAGGGGGGTGGCAACAGCTGTGGCAGCCCTGCCCCGGGCCTGGCTCTGGCTCTCAGGGGCCATGGTAGGAATGCAATTTCAAGTGTGACAAATTTGAAGTATTCTAAGACCAAGGAACAGCCTGAGATCTGGTTTACATATCCATCATGGACCCTACAGTTCTTTAAACCTGACCTATGGTTTAAAGAAGTGCTTCAGTAACTATTCACTGGGACATTGCTTTTACATTTTATTGTCTGTTGAAAAAGTTTTATATTCCGTGTTATCTTAATAAAAATAACAAAACCAAATATCACAGTCTACATCAATAATCAAATAAAACATCACATACAAAACAACATATAAAATATATCAACTAAACATTACAACCAAAAGTTCCAGACCTGAACATTGATATAAGTAGCAGCAGAAGTTGATCTTAAGAGGAAATTCATTCTATTCTAAAATTAATAACGTGGATGGAGGTTGATGCACTGATTTGAGTGTGTGTGTGTGTGTGTGTGTGTTTGTGGATTGGTGCAGATGCTGGTGTATTAGCAGTATCTCTGAATACTGGTCAAGTATGAAGCTGGCAAATTACCAGAAACATTAGGCTGAGGAAAGTGTGTACAGCTAAAAGTCTTGACAGGGCCTCAGAAAAGTTATGTGTGGAGAGGCTGGGGCTGAAGAGGATGGTAATAAAAGAAGGAAAAGACAGTAAGGGAGTAGTTGGGGAGGGGGATCGATAAGGGAGAAAGCAACAGTCATTCATGGAGGAAAAAGAAATGGCTGGTTAGGGAGGTGAATGTGTGTGGAATGGAACAAAAAAAAGTTCCAGGGAGATAAGCACGTGAGAGAAAGGAGAAAGAGGCCAGTTACAAGGACTAAAGCTGGAGAGAACAAGAAGGAATGTGGAACTGGTGCGAGTCAAAGTCACTTGGGAACAGAAAGAAAATTAACAAATAATTCAAAGAGTAAGGAATAAACTGGGTGGTAGCAGTGGGCCTGGGTGAAAAGAGGACGAAGGCAGGAGAAGATTTAGGACATAAAAAGAGAATAAGCCCTGTGTCTGGGCTTCATGAAAGGAAATTCAATAAAAAATAAGTGGAGGGGGTAAGGGATTAATGAACATGAAAGAGAGGAAGGAGGGGGAAGGAGGTCTAGGTAGTAGTAAAAGGAGTTCCCCCTGGAGCCAAGCTGTCTCCAGCAGCTGAAATTATGTAGTTCTACCTAAGGAAAAAGGACATTTATCTGGCATCATATGAACATAGGACAGGCCATGCCGGGTCACACCTAAGATCCACTGAGCCCAACACTCTGACAGTGGCCAACCAGATAATATATACCTGGTGCGGTCCAGAGAGTAGATCCATTCCTCATGGCCTGCAGGTACCTCCCAGAACTTTGCATGGATACCTCCAGAGGAGACAAGGGGGATTCCCCCTTTTCCTTGGATTTTAAACACCAATAGATTTTGTACATTTGTTTTTTTTGTTTTCCTATGCTCCTCCCCCCATTAAAAAAAAATCTACAGGTATTTTTGCAGCTAAGGGTTATATTTGCAGGTCAAAACAAATTCAAACTGTAGACAAATTATTGTAACTTGAAAGGGGAATCCCACAGAAGAATATTATGGAAAGCACAATACAATAACATTTCAAACATGAAATTGTAGGGAGCACAGGCAGCACAAGGTTTGAGGATGATCTGGAATGCTAATTGGTTAATTCTTTCGGATGGGGGGGGGGGGAGTTTTCAAGATACTTTAATAGCTTAAAGAACTCTGTTGTTATGTGATCCTAGGTAACAGCTGGTCCAATGAAAGGCACCACTATCTCAATGGTATCCCAGGAAGGGGATTTAATGCAGTAGAAAGATAAAATGATGCACAAACTGCAAGACAACACAGCTTACTGCAGACAATTTTGCCATTTCTCTTTGGCACTGCAGTGCTACAGAAGGTATATTTCACCCTGTTCACCCTCACTCCCCCAATGCTTGTCAATGAGTTGAAATGCAGGGTCTTGAGCCCTGGCATACTTTGAAGTCTGCACTGATGATCAGATGCTAACTGTGCCCCCAGTAAGATTATTTTGGAAAAGATTCTCACATACCTGTGTGGGCTGCCATTGCAGAGCTATTGAGGGCCCATAGCTTTGTTTCTTCATCAAAGGACAGGTCACCCGTCTTTTTCAGGTGATACAAATCAGGGTTCACTTCCTTGGCTGTCTTTTTCCCAAAATTACGAGCGATGCTTACAGCTTTCTGAGGACCCTTGGTTAGAAAGTCACAAATCTTTTGTCCTGCAAAACAAAGGGAGCCGTTCAACTTCATTTTTTTCCGGACAAGTTCAAAGTCCTGTGGAAATGTCAATTTAACTTGCAGCCCCCTCCCTTCCCTTCCCCCATGCCTGTTTTGCCTCTGTTGGCTCCAATTCTTCTATTTACAGATGCCATCCTTGCTCCCTATGGATATTTACATGCTTCAGGGACAATGCTTATGGGTTTGCTGCGTCACTGTTACTCCACCAGTTCTGATTCTAATATAAGGTTAGTAAATGTGAGATATCCTGAAAGCTGTGCTCATAGACAATAACCAGGGTCGAAACCTCGATGATTGGTGCTACTGATCACGAGTTTTAAATCTGTGCTAATGTGTCCTTTTTTGAGTCTGTTGCCATGTGTTCAGTATATTCACTATCTATGGGGGAAAGCCATCAAGGAGTGTAAATTGCTTATAAAACAAGTCAAATATAAATACTAAGAAACATATATTGGTGACGATCAAAAATCCACTTTTAAACTATTTAAGGAGGAGTGGCCTAGTGGTTAGGGTGGTGGACTTTGGTCCTGAGGAACTGAGGCCCTCATGATCAAAAGCAAACTCCGGAGCTAGAGGCTGTTAAACGCCATACTAGCGCCGGAGTTTGCAGCCGACCCATGATCAGAGCCCTCGAGCACCTGCAACGCACTCGAGGGCTCTTAGCGCAAGTAGCATGCAAATGCATGCTAAACAGGGCTCTTAGCGCAATTAGCTTGCAAATGCATGCTAATTAGCGCTTAACGCATTCATCCCCAATGATCAGCGTCCAGCGCGCCAAAGATTGAGTCGCTGGCCGCAGCAAAATCAACGCCAGCTCCAAGCTGGCGTTAGACTTTGCGGATCATTGGGGAGGAATGGTGAGCCCTGTCCAGCATGCGAAACAGCTGATCGCCGGAACTTCGTTGAAGAAAGGCGCTACTCGAGCGCGGAAGGAAGTCTCTCTTCAAAAAAGGTATCATTTGCGGCGACGGGGCGGGCGGCGACGGCGGGGGAGCGTTGGTGGCGGGAGGGGGGTTGAAGGGGATCGTGGGCAGGCCGGCAGGGGGGTGTCCGATGTGGCGGCGGCGGCTCGGGGGGGCGGTTAAACAGTGCCCCCCACCTCAGGCTCTGGCCCCCCCCTCCCGGCGAGGTCTGGCTACGCCCCTGGTTTGAACATGGAAGGGGTGGAATCGTCGGGGGGGGGACCGGAGGTCCACCGGACCTCCAGCCTCCCCCTGTCGCTGGGTGGGAGGGTGGGAGAGCGTTTGGCCAGCGACAGCCACGACATTTTCTGGGGGTTTGGGGGGGGGGGCTGGAGACCCACCGGAACTCCAGCCCCCGTTGTTCGGGCCTCCAGCCCTCGTTGTTCGGGCCTCGGTAGGCTGTTTGACAGGTTTGGCCTTTTGCATGCATTATCTTTGATCATCGATGCAGAAAAGCCCTGCGCTGTCCCAGCGCTATTTTTAGGGCGCTGTTTGGAACAGCGTGGGGCTTTTGATCATCTGGGCCTCAGTTCGATTCCCATTTCAGGCACTGGCAAGTCACTTAACCCTCCATTGCCCCATGTAAGCCGCATTGAGCCTGCCACGAGTGGGAAAGCACGGGGTCCAAATGTAACAAAAAAAAAAAAATTTAACACCGAAGACCTTCAATCATCAAATGAACCTGTTCCTTGTGTCGAGGACTTAGGAAAGTTCTTTGAACAAAAAATATTACCTAGGGAAGAAAGAATCTTTAATCAAAAAATTGCAAACTACCTTAAACACAGCCCTGAGAGCTTCAAGAGCTATACTGACTTCCAATCAAAGCTAGAATAATCTTCAAACCTGCACATTCATTTACAAAATAATTCATGGTTTGGCACCTGGATACATGTTGGATTTAATCGAATTTACCAGTTCTAAATTCATCCGTAAAATCCAGAGAATACTTTACACTTCAATCCTAGCTTAAAAAATATCAAAATCAAGTCTATATTATGCAAAGAGTTTTCTCATATAGGCACTAAATGGTGGAATGATTTACCAGCTGAAATTAAACATATTTCTAATTATCTAATATTCTGAAAATTTCTGGAAACTTTTCTTTCTGAAAAATTCCTGAAATAAGTACATTATCTATCGAACTCTGGTATTTTTGTAAAAGCCTATGAACTCTATAGCTAAGCTGCTTTAACAAATCGATCTTTACATCAATATTTGTATCTGCTTTTACTTTAACTATTGTAAGCCACATAGAGCTGAACAATTGATATTCGGATTATGTGGGATAGAAGAACCAAAATAAATAAAATAAGATATTCACACGTCACTTCTGTGAAAACTGCCCCGAAAATGTACCAGGCAATTGTATCTCTGTCTTTAATTAAGACCCAGAAATCATCTCACAAAAAAGAGTGATTCCTGGCTCTTCCCTTGCCATTGTGTGACCTTACAGCGTTTCACCTTGTTTATCACACAGAAAGACTGGTCCATTGCAATTTATTTTAAAAAGTCTCTTTTATTCCTTGGTATCTGAGAAGGAACACCAAGTGGTGGAAGTGAACGGATCAAATTTTTCTGTAGCATTATGAGCAGGGTTACCATATGGCTCCAGAAAAAGGAGGACTGGATCAACGTGTCCTCCTTTTTCTGGAGCTCTATAGTAACCCTAATTATAGATATAGGTAAAAAGTGGGATGTTTGACCACGGAAATACAAATCCTGGAGACAATATCTTAAAAACTTCTTTATTGAAGAAAAGACTCGACACAACTGTTGTGTTTCGGCCTGCGGGCCTGCATCAGGAGTCTATAAAAACATAGCAGGAGTGGAGGAGTGGCCTAGTGGTTAGGGTGGTGGACTTTGGTCCTGAGGAACTGAGTTCGATTCCCACTTCAGGCACAGGCAGCTCCTTGTGACTCTGGGCAAGTCACTTAACCCTCCATTGCCCCATGTAAGCTGCATTGAGCCTGCCATGAGTGGGAAAGTGCGGGGTACAAATGTAACAAAAATAAAATAAAAATATACATAAATCAAATAAATCTTTCAAACAAATACATATACAGAATCAAATAAAACATTCAAATAAGTAATAAATATACAATAAGAGGTCAACATATAATAATTATAGGGAATAACCAAAGAGGACAGATAAGGCGGGGAGCCTGTATAGTATGTCTTGTGAGTTAGACAGAAGATCTTAAATTTAATCCTAGCTGATACCAGAAGGCAGTGTAACTAAATAAACAAAGGAGACACTCATAGGCTTATTTTCAAAAGTGACTGCCGGCCATTTCCCGACATAAATCCGGAGATGGCCAGCGATCTCTCAAAAGCGGCGAAATCGGTATAATCGAAAGTGGCGTTTTTGACAGCATCGTCGCTTTCCCGTCGCCTTGCCGGCGAAAGTTCAAGGGGGCATGTCAGCGGCTTAGCGAAGGTGGGACATGGGCGGGCATGGGTGTGGCTACCAGATGGCCGGCTTTCGTGGATAATGGATAAAAAAAGCAGCATTAAGCAGTATTTCGCCGGGTTTACTTGGTCCTTTTATTTTCACGACCAAGCCTCGAAAAGGTGCCCCAACTGACCAGATGACCACTGGAGGGAATGGGGGATGACCTCCCCGTAGTCCCCCAGTGGTCACCAACCCCCTCCCACACTAAAAAAATACAAATAAAAACCTTTTTTGCCAGCCTGTATGCCAGCCTCAAATGTCATACCCAGCTCCCTGACAGCAGTACGCAAGTCCCCGGAGCAGTTTTTAATGGGTGCAGTGCACTTCAGGCAGGCAGACCCAGGCCCATTCCCCCCTACCTGTTTCACTTGTGGTGCTAAGTGTTTAGCCCTCCAAACCCCCCCAAAACCCACTGTACCCACACTTAGGTGCCCCCTTCACCCCTTAGGGCTATGGTAATGGTGTAGAGTTGTGGGGAGTGAGTTTGGGGGGATTTGGGGGGCTCAGCATCCAAGGGAAGGGAGCTATGCACCTGGGAGGTATTTTTGTATTTTTTTTTAAGTTTTAGAAGTGCCCCCTAGGGTGCCCGGTTGGTGTCCTGGCATGTGAGGGGGACCAGTGCACTACAAATGCTGGCTCCTCCCACGACCAAATGCCTTGGATTTCGCCGGGTTTGAGATGACCGGCATTTTTTTTCCATTAACGCTGAAAAACAAAACCAGCGATCTCAAACCCGGTGAACTCTGGCATTTGGCCGGGCTAAACCGTATTATCGAAAGAAAAGATGGCCGGACATCTTTTTCGATAATACGGTTCTGGCCAGCTATAGCGCCGCCGCCAAAATAGATCGCCGGCGAACTATTTGGCCGGCTACGTTCGATTATGCCCCTCTCAGTCAAAATGCCAGGCATGGCAAATGAAATGAGCAGCAGTGTTTGGAAGAGTCTGATGGACTTGAGGGAGGCCGTGTAAATCACATTACATTAGTCAATACACAAAATCAGGAAGGCATGAACCACAGTATGAAAGACCTGGGTGTCGAGTATGGAGTGAAGTGAACAAATTTACATAGGGCAAAAAAGCCGGCTTTCATAAGATTAGATAACTGAATCTGAAAAGAGAGTGCAGAATCAAATGTAATACCAACATAATGAAATGAACAGATGAGATAAATAAATAAAAGATTTAGCCCTATACATCTAACTAGTTTGTTTATACCTTAATCCCAATAAATAACTTCTGGCCAACAAGCCTCCCAGAGGTGGCCAGATCCACAGCAATATTTCTTAAGCGAGACAGTTACGGTTCTTTGATTTTGAAATTGTTTGACCTACGAGTGTTTTCCTCTTTTGCTTTGGACTACATCCACACTGGTTATTTCTGCTTAAGGTACCATCAATAAAGTTATCCAGGAGATGGAACCACAGGACTCTGCCTCATATACAAATGTAATAGGAGGTTTGTAAGTCACTGGAATGTATAACAGAGAGATTTGTCCCATCAGGAAAGACTCCAGAATGAAAAGAGAGTTTGTGTGTCTGGGCAGTTACTCAGATAAGAGAAAGTCCTTACTTAGCTCTGTGGTTTGGTCCCGGTCCGGTTTGTCAGAAGAAAGATTTTCATTCTTTCTTCTGTTTACTGGAACTAGTGCCATAGAAGCTAAAAAAAATTAAAAAAAGCAGACATAAGTCAACCAAACAAACAAACAAAAAGTGATCATACATGTTATTAAAAACTAAAATAAAAGGATGTGATAAAACACACAACAGTTACATTCTTACTGGTCTCCCACAGGAAGTGGTTTCATGTTTATTGTCGGATAAAATGGTTTGGTAGCCATGTCAGTCCACTTCTAAAGATAATAAAATGAAATTAAAAAGAAAATAAGATGTTATCATTTTTATTGGACTAACTTAATACATTTTTTGGTTAGCTTTCGAAGGCAATACCTTCTTCAGATCCAAAAATGTTTAGGACTCAATTCTATAAATGGCGCCCAAATTTGGGCGCTTATAAAAAATTAGTGCTAAGTGCTATTCTATAAATGGGACTCAGAGTTGGACACAGTTTATAGAATAGCGTTTGGCCCCAGGATCTGTGCCCAATTTTGGGTGCGAGGATTTACACCAATTAAAACCTGGTGCAAATTCTCGTGCCGATTTCCCTTATTCTGTAAAACTGCATGCAAACTCCAGGAATGTCTCTGATCCACCCATTCCCCTCCCATGGCCGTGCCCCCTTTTTCAGATTCACGTGTAAAATTTACACATGGATCCTAGCGCCTAAAGATGTGTGCACAAATTTTAATTAATGCCAATTAGCGACCAATTATCAGTGTTAATTGGCACAGTTATCAATTAAATGGAATGAACAAATTGGTTGTGCACCCATATTTCTGTGTGCAATTTTGAGCACCATATATAGAATTAGGATGTTAAAGATGAATCCATATTTGCTATCATACCGCACTAGAGTTTATATAATTTGGAAGCCTTCAGAAAGGAGCACATTTGACTTAGATTTTTAAATATTCTTTATTAACCCTCCCCTCCCCCGTGTATCCATAAATGCATAGTATGAGGTAAGTGAAGATCAAGCAGATGAAGATTAAAGGGTACAAGAAAGATTAATCCCACACCTCACCCTCCCCCCCAGCACACACACACACACACAAACACATAGAGAAAATGGAAGGTTCCTACAACAAAGTTAGGGGCTCTTTTACTAAGCAACCAGGGCTGCTGAGAGACTAGGCCAGGCCTGGGGCAAGGCCCCCCCCCCCCCCCGAGGTCATCGTCGTCACCACCTCCACCCGCCCGCCTCCGTCCACCACCGGGCCAGGCCGCCCTGAATTCAAATCATAGCGCCTCACCTCAACCTCGCTCCGTGTGAAAGAAGCACAGCAGCGGCAGTCTGCAGATCGCCTCCCTTCAGGCCTTCCCTCCCTGTGTCCTACCCTCGCGCTAGTTACGTCAGATGAGGGCGAGAAACAGGGAGGGAAGGCCCGAAGGGAGGCGATCTGCAGACTGCTGCTACTGCGCTTCTTTCACATGGAGCGAGGTTGAGGTGAGGCGCTATGATTTGAATTCAGGAGGGCCCGGCACGGTGGTGGACAGAGGGAAGCGGGTGGAGGGGACTGCGGTGCCGAGCCCGGGGAATTTTCTCCCCTCTGCCCCCCCCCCCCCCTCTCGGCAGCCCTGTAAGCAATGGTAGCATTTTTAGCTCGTGATACAGATCAGATGGCAGTCAATGCCAAGATGCCCCTTATATTTCACTAGCTGCTGTCCACCGTGAGCTAAAAATGCTACCGGGGCTTAGTAAAAGACCCCCCTTAGCCTTTCACCTTTAAATTTGCATCAACCATTCAAAGGTCACACAAACCTTATACTGTTAAATAAGAGAACAGGACAAAAGTCAGTGCATAAACCATCCAGTGCAATTCACAAGCCTGAGACATATGTTTTACTATGGTAAAGAGCTGATGGACATCTCTTACCCATAAAGTACTGCTACAGACATGACACTCACCTGAAGAAGCTGTCCCCACTTGACAGTAAAAGTAGCAGTACCTCTAGGGACTGGATTAATATAATGCACAGTATAATACAAGCATGCGACAAAGAATAGCCCGTTTTACCTCTTAGACTCTCCTCTGCCTATTAATGGGCAAAGACAGAGTAAGAACAGAACATCAGTTAGCCAGAAGTAATTAAAAAAATAAGAATAGGGGATCTGTAAGGAACAGCTTCATGCCTATGGGTCCAGTCTACATGGCAGAAGACTTCAGGTATAAGCAAGCCAGACTCGGAGAAATGGTGCCGAGTGAAGCAATGATGATGGCAAACCCAAGATGGTGGGTCGAGTCACAAGGTAGATAATCCTTGAGCTCTGTAAGATAGTGTGGTTATAATTTCATCCAGTTATACACCAGTGGTTTATTCGCTCTGGCAGAGTTCTATAATGGGTTTTACTGGATTGGGGTATTTTCTTGGATTGATCCAGTTTCAAATTATACTTAGTGTCTTGGAACCCGGGATAATGAGCCCTTGGGCTGCAGCAGACAAGTCCTCTGGGGACGCGCAGAGCAGAGGCGAACCAGGCACTGAATACAAACAAGATACCAGACATGGCAAATAGACAGAGCATGCTCAAGACAAGGTGAAACCAGAGCCCGGCTAAAGCGAAAACCAGGAACGGAAGTTAAAAAAAGCAGGAACCAGGAACAAAGGAAGGACACTCATATGGGCCGCAAGGCCGAACTGGAACCCACCCGTAACAGAGTCCAAGCATACGGGTCACAAGGCCGAACTGGAACCCACTCATACCAGAGGGAAGGGAAAAGAAACAGAACAGAATCTCTTGAGCAAGTACTACTCAAGCAGTGCACACACACAGCACTAAACAGAGCCACAAACAAGGGCTCAAGAGACCCTACACACAGGCACAAAGAAACTGAAGGGGAAAATACAACCCCACTTAGACTCACATGGTAGAGACCACGAATAAAAGATAAGAAAACAACACAGGAAGGCAGCACAGGGCTGAGCTTAGAACCACAGCTATAAATGAATAGTCCTAACCAAGTCAAACGGACATCAAGAATGTACCAAGTTACCTCCAGCTCTAACTTGTCGCCTCTTTGGAAAGCAGACTGTGGTGTGCCGCAGGGTTCCCCACTTTCGCCAACTCTCTTCAACATAATGTTGATTCCTTTGGCCACGGCCCTTTCCAAACTTGGGCTCAACCCGTTTATTTATGCAGATGACATCACTATCTTTAACCCTTTTAAAAAAGACCTAAGTGAAATTACCAATGAGATGCGACTAGGATTGCACACCATGCTTGACTGGGCCAACTCATTTAAATTCAAACTCAATGCCGAGAAAACCCTTTGTCTAATTCTCTCCTCTCCCTATAACAAATTCACGCCCCCAACATTAATCACTCCTGAGCTTGTCTTGCCAATCTCAGAGTCCCTAAAAATATTAGGTGTCATTGTTGATAGAACCTTAACCTTGGAGCAGCAAGCGAACTCTACAACCAAGCAAATGTTCTTCTCTCTTTGGAAGCTTAAGCGTATACAACCTTATTTCCCTAGAGAAGTATTCCGCAGCTTAGTTCAATCACTAGTTATAAGCCGCCTTGATTATTGCAATGGAATCTATGGGAGATGCACAGACATGCTTCTAAAAAAAACTACAAACTGCCCAGAACACAGCGGTTAGGCTCATCTTTGGTAAATCAAGATTTGATAGTTCAAGACCACTGCGTGAGAAGCTGCACTGGCTTCCTGTGAAGGACCGAATCGCATTTAAAATTTGCACTTTGGTGCACAAAATCATCTATGGTGACGCCCCTGCTTACATGGACACTCTAATGCCGCCTAGGAACTCTCACAAATCAGCTCGTTCGTACCTAAACCTCCATTACCCAGTTTTCTATGGCCTCAAGTATAAGACCACTTATGCATCCTCCTTCTCCTATCTCAGCTCTCAATTGTGGAATGGGCTGCCTCAATTGGTCAAACTTACTCCTGATCACCCGACCTTCAAGAAGCGCCACAAGACCTTCCTTTTTAATAGAGCATACGCTTCAAACCCGCCTTCTGAATTCCAACTGACATAGCGACACATTGTTCACCCCTACTCTTTCCCCTTTTCCCTCCTTAGCTATTTCCCTTACCCTTTTACGACATTGTTTGTTTGCTGAATTGTTGTTTGTTTTTATAGACTGTTGTATGCCACATTGAGCTTGCCCATGGGTGGGTATATTGTGGGATATAAATGCTATAAATCAATCAATCAATCAATCACACAGAGAGGTAGCTCAGAGTTAAAACCACAACTATAAACGAATAATCCTAACCAAGTCAAACAGAAATCACACAGTGAGGTAGCTCAAGGCTGCGCTCGTAGTCCCAGCGAAACGGAAGAGCTGTCCACTCATGCCACACAGAGAGGCAGCTCAAGGCTGAGCTAGTAGTCACAGCAAACAGAAGAACCACCCACTCAAACAGAATCAAACAGAGAGGATGCACAGGGCTGAGCTAGTAGACACAGCTAAACGGAAGAATGGCCCACTCGTGCCACACAGAGAGACCGCTCAAGGCTGCGCTAGTAGTCACAGCTAAGAGGAATTACCTTTAGGGGAACAACAGTTGGGTCATTTTAAATGTAATGCCTGTATTTATTGCCAATATGTTTGGGAAACCCAATTAGTAACAATTCCATATACTACAGAAATTTTTTTTTACTTTGTTGCAACATACAGATTGTAATTCGCAACAGGTTATTTATGGGCTAGAATGTCCCTGTAATTTGTGGTACATCGATCAAACTAGAAGGAAAATCAAGTATAGGATAGCACATTTAAGCCATCTGAGGGTTCAATGATTAGGAGCCCCCCTGGTAGCACACTGGATTATGGCTCAGCACCAAATATCAGAGCTACGATTCGTGGTGCTGTGACAGATACAAAATTCCCAGGAGGGGGACGGATGGACAATATATCCCAGTTGCTGGTGTGCTAAGAGCAACGGTTTATCTTTAAATGGAAAACCGTGATACCATACGGTCTCAATAAGGAAGTGGATTGGGCAGTTATTTAAACGATGGGAAATCTGTCCGCTGAGAATCATTAGCGCTCTTCTGTCCATGCATCGGCGTCCTTTCAGCCGATGGCAGTTGAGGAGTGATAGTTTGGGCTGTTCGGTTTCCTGTATCCAAACAGTGGAATTTTATTAATAGGTAAGCATGAATGTTTTTATTGACTTTTAAGATTTAAACAAATAGGCAGTGGCTCTCTAATCAGGATTTTTAGTGAATGATGTAATATTACAGTTTCAACCCCTGAGGACACAATAGCGAAACATGAACCATGTTGGGTTGTGAGCGGTAGTTTGGTGACATTAACATGAAAAGGAGAACTATACTCTGAATCCAATTAGTTCAAGTGTTTGGATCGCAGAAGTGTGGACATTGCTATCGGTCCTCATCAGTCGAGACATTTAAGACTTCTTCAGAGCATCAGTCACAAACAGCGATATCTGCAGATAAATAATTGGAATTTATTTTCTTCAGAATGATTGTTTAAAAACTTTGGATGGTAGCAGTATGGGCACTGTCATGACAAAGGATTAATGAAGGTTTATAAAATCTCCTGCACAACATTGTTTTTGAAAATACTGCAGACAAGCAGAGATAAAACTGATTGAGGATCGATTGAGAAATATAAAAACCAGAATGCATATGATCAATGAAACGTTTTATTGGTTAATAGAGAACAAATATTTTGTATAATAGACATTTGTGATATAATAAAATTTATAGATGAAAAGATGATATGGGTTATAGTTATGGAAAGTATATGAGATATATATATGTCATAACTAGAGTGGAATATTAATGAACCTGTAATTGTGTGATAGTTAATCATTTTGCATTTTGACACTGTTTTTATATTGGTGTTTGTGGCAGTAGGAGTCAATCTTAAGGAAAACGTGTTTCTAATTCAATTAGTAATGTGGATGAACATGGTATTTGCTGGTGGTTTATGCATGGACCTGAAGAGAGGTGTGTGTGTGTGTGTTTGTGGGTTGGTGTAGATGCTGGTGAATGAGCAGTGTCTCTGAATACTGGAGAAGTGTGAGGCTGGCAAACTGAGACCAGAAGGTTTAGAGGACAGAGGAAGAGAAGGAAAGTACGTATGCTAAAAGTCTCAAGAGGGCCTCAGAAACGTGATGTGTGGGAAGACTGGGGCTGAAGAGGGCAGTAATAACAAAAGAAAAAGACAGTGAAGGAGTAGTCGGGGACAGGGATTGATAAAGGAGAAAGGACTGATCAATTATGGAGGTAAAAGAAATGGCTGTTTAGGGAGGTGAATTGAAAATGGAAAATAGATGGTAGAAAACAAAAATAAATTAAAAAAAGAAAACCTTAAATGGCTGTGGGGGTGGGGGGGGATGTGTGAGTGATGCTTGGACGGTTACTCCGGCTGTAAAGAACTAAGGCCGGTGCCAGGCAGACTTTGTAGGTCTGTGTCGGTATATGGCAATCCGATTTCAGATAAGCTAGAAAGGGCTTCAATGGCAACTTCAGTAGCTGGAACAGAAGACACTGCTGGGCTGGCTCTTATGGTCTGGGTCCCACAAATGGCAAGACTGATTTAGATAGGCTAGAGTGGGCTTTGATGGCAAATCCAGTAGGTGGAACATAAGGATAGAGCCGGGTGGACTTTTACAGTCTATGTTCCAGAAACGCCAAAGAAAGACTCGTGATAAAGTATGTAATATCACATTCATTGTTGATTTAATCATGACTTGATAATGAGTGTGAGTGTTGTGCAGCCTGGATGGACGATTCAGGTCTTTATCTGCCGTCACTTACTATGTTACTATGAATGTGTATGGGGTGGAAAAAATGCTCCAGTCCTAGAGGACAGTAAGCACCAGGGAGATAAGCATGTGAGAGAAGCGAGAAAGGAGAAAGAAGACAAGCACATGGGCTAAAGCTAGAGAAAGCAAGAAGGAATGTGGATCTGGTGAGAATCAAAGTGTGGCATCACTTGGGAGCAGAGAGGAAATGAATAAATAATTCAAAGAGTAGGAATTAAAGTGGGTGGTATCAGTAGACCTGAGTGGAAAGAAGAATGAAAGGGGGGGGGGGAGATTTGGGATGTAAGAAGATGGGAACATAAGAATAGACATACTGGGTCAGACCAAAGGTCTATCTAGCATAGTATCCTGCTTCCAGCAGTGGCCAATCTAGGTCTAACTCTGGGCTTCATGAAAGGAAATACAGCGAAAAAGAGGGGACAAAGTGGAGAAGTAGGGGGGTTAATGGACATGAAAGGAAAGAAGGAAGAGGAGTGGTAAAAGGAGTTCCCCTGGACCCAAGTTGTGCCATGTGGCTGCCTCCAGCAGCTGGAAATATTTAGTTCTACCTAAGGAAAAAGTACATTTATTTATCTGGCATCACATGAACCTAAGAGCATAAGATAGGCATGCTGGGTCACACCTAAGATGCATTGAGCCCAGCATCTTGTCTCCGACAGTGGCCTATCCAGATCACATGTACCTGGTGCAGTCCATAGAGCAGATTCATTCTTCACTAAAGCTATGGAGAGGCAAGGATACCTACAAAAGAGGCAGGGGGGGGGGGCATTTGCCTCATTTTTCCTGGATTTTAATCACCAATTGATTCATTCATTCATTCAAGTATATATTTATTTATTTTGTTGTAGTTCACCCTTTCCCCTAAAAATGTACAGGTATTCATGCAGCCAAGCACTTGCAGGTAGCTCCATGTGTGAACACAAAGTTCAAGCTACCTGGTACTGCATCACAAACTTGTTGTGGTCCTTGCCTATGAATAAGATCCTTAAGTCAATAAGTAGCCAATACAAAGAGATCATGAAAGGTCAAAAGCTCTTCCACATCTCTTGCTCTTACAAATCATCTTAGTTGTGGTATTCTAACATAACTGCAAATGGACATGAATTTTCTTTGGTAAGCCCAATTACAAAAGATTGTAGTAATCAGTACTGGAAAGGACAACAACGTGAACCACTTGTGTAAAGTTATTCTCACAAAGTACGAAGGGTATTTGTCTAATCTTCCTGAGAGCTTCAAATGATTTCTTCATGATGTCTGACATGTAGACCTTCAAATTAAAGGTCGAATGTATAAAAACTCATAAAATTTATCTGTAGCTGAAGAGGGGTAGATATCCCACGCAACACTAATACCTCTGACGACATATACTCAAGATCCTTCCCCACCCATGAAACCAATGTTTTCTCCAGATTCAGCTTTAGATGATTTTAACTCATCCAATCAATGAATCCCTCTAGCCAAGACAGGGTGTCTCTCAATGAGCTCATAATCCGAGACACCAATTGGAAATCCTCTGTGTATGAAAGGTGAATGAGATCATGTGCTTGTGCGATGTCATTCAAATCCCGTACATAGAAGTTGGACAACATGAGGGAGGGGGCTAGAAGTAGTAATCCCATGGCTTTTCCTACCATCTCTATGCTGATGACTCTCAAATCTACCTTTCTACCCCTGATATCTCACCTTGCATCCAAACCAAAGTTTCAGCGTGCTTGTCTGACATTGCTGTCTGGATGTCTCAACGCCACCTGAAATTAAATATGACCAAAACCGAGCTTCTCATTTCCTCCCCCAAACCCACCTCCCCGCTCCCCCCGTTTTCTATTTCTGTTGATGGCTCTCTCATTCTCCCTGTCTCCTCAGCTCGAAACCTTGGGGTCATCTTTGACTCTTCTCTCTCCTTCTCTGCTCATATCCAGCAGATTGCCAAGACCTGTCGTTTCTTTCTTTACAACATCCGTAAAATCCGCCCCTTTCTTTCCGAGCACTCTACCAAAACCCTCATCCATACCCTTGTCACCTCTTGTTTATACTACTGCAATCTGCTTCTTTCTGGCCTCCCACTTAGTCACCTCTCCCCTCGCCAGTCAGTTCAAAACTCTGCTGCCCGTCTCGTCTTCCGCCAGGGTCGCTTTACTCATACTACCCCTCTCCTCAAGACCCTTCACTGGCTCCCTATCCGTTTTCGCATCCTGTTCAAACTTCTTCTACTAACCTATAAATGTACTCACTCTGCTGCTCCCCAGTATCTCTCCACACTCATCCTTCCCTACACCCTTTCCCGTGCACTCCGCTCCATGGATAAATCCTTCTTATCTGTTCCCTTCTCCACTACTGCCAACTCCAGACTTTGCGCCTTCTGTCTCGCTGCACCCTACGCCTGGAATAAACTTTCTGAGCCCCTACGTCTTGCCCCATCCTTGGCCACCTTTAAATCTAGACTGAAAGCCCACCTCTTTAACATTGCTTTTGACTCGTAACCACTTGTAACCACTCGCCTCCACCTACCCTCCTCTCTTGCTTCCCGTTCACATTAATTGATTTGATTTGCTTACTTTATTTATTTTTTGTCTATTAGATTGTAAGCTCTTTGAGCAGGGACTGTCTTTCTTCTATGTTTGTGCAGCGCTGCGTACGCCTTGTAGCGCTATAGAAATGCTAAATAGTAGTAGTAGTAGTAGTAGTAGTGAGACCTCACATTCTGGCACCAAGCTTTGAGAAAATTCTCCCTTATCAACTTTCACTTCCCAATTAGCAAGAAAAGAATTAAACAAAGGCAGGACCCTACTTGAAATTCCATAACTTGCTAATTTCCTGAAAAAGATTACGTGATCCACTACACTGAAGGCTTCTGAAAAGTCTATTTGCAGCACTAAAATTTTATAGCCTTTATTCATTCAAGAGTAAAAGCTTTTCTAATAATGTCACCAATCCTGTCTTAATACTAATTGATTTCTTGAAGCCAGATTGACTTTCACCTAAGTAGCAGCTATGGCTGCCATAAGTTCATCCAGTACAGGCAGACTGGCTATTGGTCTATAACTGCTACAAAATGAATGAATGCCCTTTTAGAATGGGAATAAGTACAATTGATCTTTAAATTGATGAGTAACAACCCCGAGCAAGCATATCATTGATGAACTGAGTTAACTAAATTTCATTTGGGAGATTTCTGAAGAGATATGCTGGGCATAGATCAAGGGGACAAATCCCTTTGACAAATTTCATTCGAAAAGATTGTACCTTCGACTCAGATACTCTCTCAAATTTATTCAACAAAACCTGTCCACTATATTGACTAGGTAGCTGTGGTTTAGTGGTTTGAACATATATGTAAGAGAGAGCGAGAGAAATTCTAAGAGATTAAGAGACTGACTGTTTGTATATCTTCGCATGTGGAGGCGCCTCCCGTTTGTTTTTCTCCCGGGATTTGAAGCAAAGTACTCCAGTTGTTACCAAAGTATCTTACAACATTTTTTGCCTTTTTTCTCTTGATATGGTTATTTTTTTCTCCCTTCCGATTGGTATTTTGTCATCTCTATGCTCATATATTGTTGACTATGTTAATAAGGTGGTTCAAAATTTGAATTATTATCATTAATATTACAACCTCTCTGTTTTTTTACTACAGATTGTTTGAAGTATTTCATTCTGTAAGTTTTTTCAGAGCCTTATCAGGTGTGTCCACTGAGTTGGTACCCTAGGCTATTGAGGCCTCTTGATTTAAAAGCATTTAAAATTATTCACCATATGGACATTAACATGGTCACTTTATAGAGCTATTTAGAGCTTATTGCTTAGTTTCTAAGAACATGAGAATAGCCATATTGGGTCAGACCAATGGTCCATCTAGTCCAGTATCCTGCTTCCAGCAGTGGCCAATCCAGGTCAACAGGATCTGGCAGAAACCCAATTAGTAACAAAATTCTATGCTACCAATCCCAGGGCAAGCAGTGGCTTTCCCATGACTGTCTCAATAGCGACTCTCACGCATGCTCAGTTTCACTAAAACCGAGCAAGCATGTGACGTGAGGGGAAACAGGGCAGGCAATGCACAGAGAATAGCGCTAGAGAAAGCCTTCAGCTGATGGGGATTGGAAACCCCCGCCAGCCAAGGTATGTGGGGTTGCTACGGGGAGGCTGGCATGCAAAATTACAAGACACATTGTTCATGTTAAAAAAAAGCAACAACTGGTTGGAGGCAGATGCTAATTTTCAGGCTTGAACGGATATTAAATGCAAGACATCATGTTATATTATCATGGTGGGTCTGCTAAGGCATCATTTTCATACAATGTTATTTAATTTACATGTAGATTGTTTTGCATATGTGTTAAGACCATGGCAGACCTACTTACAGTGCATGGTAGGTCCCTAGTGACTTGCCGTTTGTATTTGTATATATGCTAAGTGTTAATACCTAGACCCCCGTAGTTTGAAATTCTTGAGGGGGCGGGGGTAAGCCTGGCGGATTAGTGGTAGTACTCAGTTTGATCTCTGACTTGGCTATTCCACTCCCAGGTTGGGGAGGACCGGAGACACTGCAGAGGGAGCTTTCACAACCCCCAAGGAGAGGGAGTCACGCATCCCCTTTATCATTTTCGTCGCCCTTCTCTGTACCTTTTCTAATTCTGCTATATCTTTTTTGAGATGCCGTGACCAGTTTTGCACACAGTATTTGAGGAAGAAAAGGAGGCACTGCCAAGCCAATAATAATAATAATTCTTTAAGTGATTCAGTTTCAAAGCAGCACCTAATAGACCCCATTCTAAAGAGAATTCCAAACCGTTAAACACTGGATGCTTAAAATGTGAGGAGAATATCCTCATTCAGTTACGGGCATGAGTTATCTAGACACTGTCTTCTGGGACAGCAGAATTTGTGGCCATGCTCTGATTACCAAAGGCAGCATTTGCTGAAATAAATTGAAAAGTGAGACTGGACAATGGGCGGCCTTGTCTCGCACATCTTTTCAATTCCACAGGAGATGATGAATCCAGCTGGGTCTCTTAATGGAAAAACACACCAGATTTCAATGTCAGCATCTTTATCTTACTGCAGGGGGTAGGGGCAGACAAATAGGTACAAGATTTGACACTGTGATATGATGAAAGGAGGTTCTTCTGGAACTCAATGGATATCATTTCATAGAAACTCTCAGACAACAAAGTCTATTACAGGAGGAAGAGAACTAAAGAGAGACCATCCCATTTTGTCCCACAGGAAAAGGCTTCAGCCCTATCTCTTGAATAACAACAGAATGCAGACAGGTCACTGTGGAATAGGCAAGAGATAGATTAGAGACATTCACGGAGAGCAATGAATGTGTGAGAACTTCTTTAGAAGAAGGTTTGCAATGCAGTGCAATGAACCCATACGATATTTAATGCTTTCTCAAACCAGTTTGCAAACCTTTTCTGATAGAGAGGGGCTGTAATTTGCAACAACATGGATATCCCATGCTGTTGCATGGTGTGAAAATGCAAAAATGAGCAGTAACAAATACAAAAATGTGTGTTTTTTGTTTGCTGAAATACTGCACACTCTTTTCCCAATAGTGTTTAAAAACTTTTGAGTGATATGTTAGTGCTGGGTAAAATCGTGAGCCCCTACTATGAAAAATTATTGCTCTAATAATTTGATTGCACATATGTGAACCATCGTGCTTTGTGCATGCTATCAGAAAAAAAGTTGTACACTGTTTCAGAAAGAGTGCGCAGTCAACGACTTTACTCCCAAGATGAACAAAAATGGCCGACAACAACAAAAAAAATTGAAATAAACATTCCTGGAAACAACATGAAACAAACATTTTCTGGCTGCAGCACCGAAGTACAATGAGTGTTTATACATATGATTTTCTTTTACCCATATACTTTGTTTTTTAAGGATTATTTTAGCAGAAGATTCAGGTTGTTTGATTTTATTAATCTTCACCACACTGACAGAGGAAAGTCATAACAAACAGAAGGGCCCATAAAAGTTAAGGCTGCCTAGATCATCACTCTTCTAAGAAGATACAGCAGAGAGACAGGAAAAGGAAAGTTTGGCTTATGTCTGCCCAAAGTAAAGATGGCTGAATGATCCATTCAAGAAGCAGAAGCCATACAGATGGGGCCAGCCCAAGGGTATTGGATACACTAGGCAAACCTTCAACCATTTATTTAGATTTTGCTCACCCCTTTTTTCAATAGTAGATCAGGGTGAGTTACTTTCAGGTACACTGGTTATTTCCCTGTCCCTAGAGGGCTCACCACAATCCAATTTTGTACATGCGACAATGGAGGGTTAAGTGGCTTACCCAAGACCACAAGGAGCAGCAGTGTGATTTGAACTGGACACCTCTGGATGTCAAGGCTAGTGCTCTAACCACTAGGCTACTCCTCCACTCCATGCCTTTCAGGTGTGCCAAGGCCCTAAACCCTCCTTCCCTTTCCCTTCTCTACACTAGCGAATGACGCGGTAACTGTGGGGATGGAGACGGGGACAGATATCATGTGGACAGGGCAGGATGGGGACAGAGCCTGTGGAGACGGGGACAACCCTTGTCCCTATGTCATTCTCTACTTTGAAGGCTGTTAATGAATTGGACAGTTATTTATGCTTGAGTGATGCAGGCGACGATGTTTTCGTTTTTTGTAAAAACAAGGAAAAGTGCTGGCCACAACTGGCAAATTTGCACGGGGGAGCCTGTGCATTCCTGCTATCAGCACATCTTCTGAGAAGACATTTTCTATTGCAGGAAGGACTGTGGAAGACAGGAGAGCTAGACTGAATCCTGAGATTGTTGATGACTTTCTTATTCATCCACAAATTAA
This sequence comes from Microcaecilia unicolor, assembly GCF_901765095.1. Lineage (NCBI taxonomy): Eukaryota > Metazoa > Chordata > Amphibia > Gymnophiona > Siphonopidae > Microcaecilia > Microcaecilia unicolor. The sequence continues at coordinate 209,023,158 of NC_044038.1, read as the reverse complement.
AAAATCATAACAGTGCTTCACAGGGCATATTTCTCCACCACTAGGGCATACAAAACGGGTTGTAATTTGTACCCCTTGACATTTTAACAGGGTGGATTAGGATTCCTTGGGTAGTAGAAGTCAACTATTGTTGGCGCTGGAAGGGTAGAGGGTGGTGGTGAGGAGGGTTATTATAGTTGTTATTGTTTTCTATTTGTGATTTATAAACAACAGTTGCACAGCATATTGTTCCTTTTTATACTTGTTCGAGGTGTTTTCATACATAGTAACATAGTAGATGACGGCAGAAAAAGACCTGCACGGTCCATCCAGTCTGCCCAACAAGATAACTCATATGTGCTACTTTTTGTGTATACCCTACTTTGATTTGATCTTCAAATAAGGACAGAGCCTGCAGGGATGGAGACAGAGCCTGCGGGGACCGGGGATGGGGACAAAACCCGTTGGGACGGGACGGGGATGAAGACAGAATCCATGGGGAAGGGGAGGGGACGGGGATACACTTTGTCCCTGTGTCATTCTCTACTCTGCACCCTCAGGTTGCCAGTATCTCCCTTTCCCCCGCTCTATACCTCCCCTCCCCCCCCCCCCCAAGGTTCTCAGCATTTCCCCTTCCCCTCTACCCTATACTTAGCTGTCCAACATCTCATCTCTCCTTCCCTACATCAGTGCCAACTGCTACTGGTCCTGATTTAAAGCAGTGAGTACTGCAGAGGGGGATGGGATGAGGGCTCACCACTGTTCCCTCTAAGTTGAGTGGCAGTCCTCCAACTGCATTGCTGTCAAAGGGTGGTGGCACTTCAATATTGTGTTTTCAATTGCTAGGGACATGCAGAGTCCCTGGAGTCCTGCAGATCTTGTCTGTCCCTCATTATTGAAAATGTGATAGTGAAACATCGCCCTCCACTGGCAGGACTGTTTGTGGAGACTCTGCTGAGATTCTCAACCCAGTCCTCAGAACACACTTAGCCAGTCTGGTTTTCAGAATACCTACAATGAATATTCATAAGATAAATATGCATATTAAGGAGGTAGGGCATGCAAATATATTTTATGCATATTCATTGTGGGTATCCTGAAAACCTGACTGTGCTGGGTTGAGAACCCTTGGCTTAGACGGAACAATGAGGCCAATGCAGGTGGAAAGATCTCTGCAGGCTGAGAAATGTACAAAAGTAGATACATACAATTCAGAATTTTCAAAATTTAAAATAAACTAATGAAAACATATCATAAAACAAATCATAATATATAAAGAAACACACCAATCAGGACAAAACTACAACAAAGTTTCTGTCTGCTCAACTGTAACACACCGACTCTCCAATGTTGTACGTCATTTCATGTATCTAAGATTCACACTCCTGTTCATATTTCACAACCATATTCATATTGTTATATAACGACAAGGCGCAGTTCAGCCATGTCGACGTTTAAGTTTTTTGATAGAATCCGGGAAGATCCCGAGGATCCCGCTGTATCCGGTTTTTTTACCTTTTGCCCATATCGAAGTCCACTATCCGCTCATGAGAGCACCAAGAGTTGCCGATAGGAGTGGGTAATTGATTTATCGTGCATTCCCTGCCCTACTGTAAAATCTATTTGCAAGATTCATTTGTTTCAGCGACACATTTGTTCAGCAGATACAATAGTTCGAAAGCACGAATGTACTACTCTGGACAAATGATGCCAATTAAAACAGCCCTGCAATTGCCAGTCCCGGGGAGCCGCGCGACCTCCTGCAGCCGAGTGACGTCACTCTCCCTCTCTCCCGGGTCTCGAGTGGCACCACCAAAACGTCACGAGGCCGGAGACAAGTTACAGAGAAAGTTGTACACTGTACCTGCTGCTCTGCTATGATCCGGAGACAATTCAGAAACGGATCGAGCTGGAAACAGGAGCGCTGGTTCTTCCCCACTGAGCGCACCTGCAAACGAAATCGCGTGTCAGATTCCGATGACTTCAACTCCGTGAATAGAAAGTGAAACTGAAATGTTTTATTCCACCGCGTCACTTTCTTTCAAGCCGCGTGACATCATGGAATTCCCAGGAGCAAAAAAGGGATCGAGCTCTGTGGCTGCTGAGCAGGGCTTCAAAGTAAGTAGAAATAGAAGTTGCTTACCTGTAAGGGTAGTTCCACTGTCTGTTGCCAAATGGTAAAAATCTTCCGGCCCAATATTGATATAAATATTAATGAGGTCAAAGGTCAATATAAATATTTTTTTTTTTTTTTTTATTTATTACATTTGTACCCTACGCTTTCCCACACATGTCAGGCTCAATGCGGCTTACATAGTAACAATAAAAAGAATTACAAGTCTGTAAAAAGAATAATTAATTCTTGAATGAGGTCAAAGGTCAATATAAATATGAATGAGGTCATAGGTCAATATAAATATGAACGAGGTCAATATAAATATTATAGTAAATATTATATTATAAATAAATCATATATTATAAATAAATATTAATAAAGTAACTACAATCATAAATGGACCCCCCTCTGCCTACGAAGAAAAGAACTTACTGAACTCACCGCACATGGCAGACTAAAGAGGTAGAGAGTGACTCTTTGTGAGACTCTGAAAGGCTTCCCACCGCAGTGCAGGCGCGCTCAGACATTTAAAAGAAGCCTGCCTCCGCAGGGCTTCTATTGGTTTGCGGGAAAAAACAGCCAACCCGCTGCCGCAGCGGCAAAAAACCGTCCAATATCCCAGGACCCGCAGCTTTCAAAGAAAACCGCTCACTTGTGTGGCTGAACCGTGGAATTGGCAACTTTGGATAGTTCTCCTTGGACGGTTTAGCCATACAGTTGAACTGCTGTCAGGGTGAAATCACCCTGATGTCACTTCAGCTCTGTGGCTAGAGGATCACGCTGTCCAGGGAGAACTGTGGAGACAGGGCAGGGGGTGGATGAACCAGGGCAGGAGCATCAGAAGAGGGGCTGGATTGGGGAGCATAATGGTGGCTCTCCGTGGACAGTGTGCTATCATCTAGCCACACCAAGGAAGTTGGATTAAAACAGGAGATGAAGTGAGCTGAGCCTATCTAGTCCATTGTAACATAGTAGATGACAGCAGAAAAAGACCTGCATGGTCCATCCAGTCTGCCCAACAAGATAAACTCATATGTGCTACTTTTTGTGTATACCTTACCTTGATTTGTATCTGCCATTTTCAGGGCACAGACCGTAGAAGTCTTGCCCAGCACTGGCCCCGCCTCCCAACCACCAGCCCTCCCCCCCCCCCCCCCCAGCTCTGCAACCCAATCTCGGCTAAGCTTCTGAGGATCCATTCCTTCTGAACAGGATTCCTTTATGTTTATCCCACGCATGTTTGAATTCCGTTACCGTTTTCATCACCACCTCCCGTGGGAGGGCATTCCAAGTATCCAACACTGTCTCCGTGAAAAAATACTTCCTGACATTTTTCTTGAGCCTGCCCCCCTTCAATCTCATTTTATGTCCTCTAGTTCTACTGCCTTCCCATCTCCGGAAAAGGTTTGTTTGCGGATTAATACCTTTCAAATATTTGAACGTCTGTATCATATCACCCCTGTATGAGCTTGAAGTCAGTAGGTGGAGCTTGCCGCGGTTGTAGTACACCCAAAACAATAGCAAATGCTAACAATAGCAAAAGATTATTAGAAATAAGGGACTGCCTATGTGTGATCCATCTGTAACAAATCTAAAGCAGTTTCAGTTGGATAGGCAGTGCCTTAAAAGGTGGAGGACAATTTATTTATACTTATTGGACAGCTTTTAAATTTATTTGAAAGCTTCCCATATCTAGATATACATATCATGAAATAAAAGTTGATTATCACTAAAACAGCTTAAAAAATTATGGACACTGTTTACTCAGCAGCGTCATGTACACATATTAACCATGTATTGCCTACAATATCCCTATAGGTTCAAATCATCGGAATCTGACATACAATTTCGTTTGCCGGCGCTCGGTGGGGAAGAACCTTTTCTGGGCTTTAATGAGCATGACCAGACTGGTACCGTCAAGCGGTGACATCACCTATATCTGGCTGGCTTATCCTGTTTGTACATAGAGAAAAAAAAGCATATCCACACCATTTTCTGAAGGTGAAAAATGATAGACTCAGGAGTAATCTAAAGAAGTACTTCTTTATGGTGAATGTATGGAACGGAGGTGGTGGAGACAAGAGCTGTATCTGAATTCAAGAAAGCACTGAACAAGCACTTAGGATCTCTAAGGGAGAGGATGAGATAGTTGATGGTATGAATGGGCAGACTGGACGGGCCACGTGGTCTTTATCATCTGTCATTTTTTTTCTGTTATTCTGAAAGCATGGTGCCTTTCAAAAGTCTTCTCAAAAAAGTACAATTCAAATTGCATTAAAATGTGAGTTTCTTTCACTGATCTACACAATATGCATGAATATTCCAAAACTAATTCTTTATTTATTTGCTGCATTTGTACCCCACATTTTCCCACCTATTTGCAGGCTCAATGTGGCTTACATTATGTTGCAAAGGCATCATCGTAAACAGAGTAAGAGGTTCGGGATAATGTTACATATAAATGTGTAAGAAATCAGATACATAGGGTCAATAGAATGATATACATAACATAAAGTGAGAGCAGGTTAAGATAAATGATCAATAATGATAATATGATTAAAATAATCGGATTAGAAGGGATCAGTGCTAGTTGGTTCAGGTGTAGATTGGAATCAAGTCATTAAGGAGGATTCTTTTTGTAAGTCTCTTCGAACAGGTGCGTCTTCAGTAACTTCCGGAAGGTTGTCAAGTCATATGCTGTTTTTATGTTATTTGGTAGTTTATTCCATGATTGTGTACAGAGGTATGTGAAGGTAGATGCGTGTATTGATTTGTATTTAAGGGGATAGTGCTGGGCAGACTTATACGGTCTGTGCCAGAGCCGGTGGTGGGAGGCAGGGATAGTGCTGGGCAGACTTATACGGTCTGTGCCAGAGCCAGTGGTGGGAGGCGGGGCTGGTGGTTGGGAGGCAGGGATAGTGCTAGGCAGACTTATACAGTCTGTGCCAGAGCCAGTGGTGGAAGGCGGGGCTGGTGGTTTGGAGGCGGGGATAGTGCTGGGCAGACTTTTACGGTCTGTGCCAGAGCCAGTGGTGGGAGGCAGGGATAGTGCTGGGCAGACTTATACAGTCTGTGCCAGAGCCGGTGGTGGGAGGCGGGGCTGGTGGTTGGGAGGCAGAGATAGTGCTGGGCAGACTTATACGGTCTGTGCCCCGAAGAGGACAGGTACAAATCAAAGTAGGGTATACACAAAAAGTAGCACATAAGAGTTATCTTGTTGGGCAGACTGGATGGACCGTGCAGGTCTTTTTCTGCCGTCATCTACTATGTTACTATGTTACTATTTGTATTTAAGTCCTCTGCAATTGGGGTAGTGGAGGTTTAGGAATGCTGAAGTCTTGAAATCCCTTGATTCAATACTTGGCAGCAGGGGCGTAGCCAGACCTCAGCGGGAGGGGCGTCCAGAGCCCAAGGTGGGGGGGCACAGTTTAGCCTGCCACTTTGGACCCCCCTCCCACTGCCGACCCCTCCCCCCCCCCCCCCCCCCCCCGCCGCCAGGTACCTTTGCTGGCGGGGGTCCCCAACCCCAGCCAGCTGAAGTCTTCTTCAGCGCCGGTCGACTCTGGCGACGGGGGAGGGGTAGCGGCGGCAGGAAGGGGGTCCAGAGTAGAGGGGGCCAGGGCTTAATCTGTGGGGGCCCATGCCCTCGTGGCCCCACCTAGTACGCCCCTGCTTGGCAGAAGCACTTTTTTGTAGCAAGAACAGCCATGAGACATTTAGGATATGTATCTACTAATTTTGCACAATGGGATGCACACTTTTTGCCTATTCCTGGGGGGGTGGAGGGATATTTTCAAAGATACATGTATGAATTGATTGGCTGAAAATTGGTCCTACCCAATGTGGCTAAAGGCATGAATAGTGTTCCACAACAGGGGCACTTTTAGCGGCATCGAGGGGGACCTTTTCTGGGCCTTTGATTAGGCTAAGAAAGGAAAGCATTGCATTTTCAACTGCAGCTGTTAGTTTTCATAGATAAAGTATCTGCACAAAAAGCAGATGCACCTGTCTGCTGAGTGTAAATTCACAAGCATTTTCTGATAAAAGTTGGTACAAAGTGTGTGGGGTAAAATGTACCTGCAGACCTTGTCTGAGTGCAGACAGTTTGAAAAATTGCCTACAAAATGATCTCCATGAGGAGATTCTGAAGACACTGGAACATGAATCACAAGATACAGGACTGAGGAAGAGGTCCCACTTCACTTTACTAATACATTTGAAATCACCCTAGATACTATCCAGCTCTTATTACTTCATATGGCTCCGGAAAATATGCATGGGATAAACATAAAGGAATCCTGTTCAGAAGAAATGGATCCTCAGGAGCTTAGCCGAGATGGGGTGGCAGAGCTGGTGGTTGGGAGGCGGGGATAGTGCTGGGCAGACTTGTACGGTCTGTGCCCTGAAAATGACAGTTACAAATCAAGGTAAGATATACACAAAAACTAGCACATATGAGTTTGTCTTGTTGGGCAGACTGGATGGACCGTGCAGGTCTTTTTCTGCCGTCATCTACTATGTTACTATGTATTTTTAATTTCACTCTCGAGTTCTTCAGTTCTCAGCCAGAGGAAATGCACCAGGTTTCCTTCTGGAACCCTGCAGTTGTCATCTGTATATGTGGCCACTAGGTGTCACCATTGTGTGACGACTGACTCCCTCCCTTACTCCCCACTTACCTTCACAGCATCTGCAGCGCACCTCACCTGAGCCAGAAATAATTAAGCTGCTCAATTGCTATTTGTGACCTTTAAGAACTAGTGGTGTACACCTCTGAGTACAGACTGTACTCAGGGACCACATGCTAGCTCTGTCAGGGAAAACTGCTCCTCTAACTCTACAGTACTTTGTGAGGCTCAAGTTCAGAGTGCAAGAGTGGAAAAGTAGGCAAGCAGAGGCGTGGCAGTGGGTGTACAATCATCATCTCTTCAGTTTCATCTAGTGGCAACTTTGCTGCTGTTTGCTTCAATAATATGTTGCATGTGAATAAAACTGGACATTAACATGCTTATTTTCGAAAGAGAAGGATGCCCATCTTTCGACACAAATCGGGAGATGGACGTCCTTCTCGCAAGGTTGTCCAAATCGGCATAATCGAAAGCTAATTTTTTGACACCCTCGACGGCTTTCCGTCGCGGGGACGACCAAAGTTCACGGGGGCTTGTTGGCAGGGTAGCGAAGGCGGGACTGGGGCGTGATTAGGAGATGGTGGTCCTCAGCCGATAATAGGAAAAAAAGGGCGTCTCTGACGAACACTTGGCCGACTTTACTTGATCCATTTTTTTTCACGACCAAGTCTCAAAAAGGTGCCCGAACTGACCAGATGACCACCGGAGGGAATCGGGGATGTCCTTCCCTTATTCCCCCAGTGATCACTAACCCCCTCCCACCATAAAAAACAAGTTTAAAAATACTTTTTTGCCAGCCTCTATGCTATCCTCAAATGCCATACTCAGGTCCATCGCAGCAGTATACAGGTCCCTGGAGCAGTTGTAGTGGGTTCAGTGTACTTCTGGCAGGCAGACCTGGGGGGGGGGGGGGGGGGGGTTGAGGGGCTCAGCACCCAAGATAAGAGAGCTATGTACCTGGGAGCAATTTCTGAAGTCCACTGCAGTGCCCTCTAGAGTGCCCGGTTGGTGTCCTGGCATGTCAGGGGGACCAGTGCACTACAAATGCTGGCTCCTCCCACGACCAAAGGGCTTGGATTTGGACGTTTTTAAGATAGACGTCTTTGGTTTCCATTATCGCCGAAAACCGAGGATGACCATCTCTAAGATCGACCTAAATGTCAAGATTTGGGCGTCCCCGACCGTATTATCGAAACGAAAGATGGACGTCCATCTTGTTTCGATAATACACGTTGCCCCACCCCTTCGCGGCACCGTCCTTATAGTTGGATGCCCTTAGAAATGGTTGTCCCCGTTCGAAAAGGCCCCTCTAAATGTGTCAGTTGCTTTTGGAGTCTGTGTTTGCCAAAGTCACCTTCATTTAGGGAGGGGCTGTTATTTGAAACAAATGTATGGTGCCCAAACATAGGGACGCATTTGAATGTGCAGTTATAAAATAAGGCCAGTTATACATGTAACATAATTAACTAATTGGCACTAAATTGAATATAATGAAAGATAACTGCCAATAATTGGCATTAATGAGCACTGATTGGGGTTAACTTGCAGTTGCACACATTCCCCCAGATTCTATATAGCGCCTAGCGTTCCACGCTAAAATCCAAGCGGATTCTATAACAGCACACATAACTTAATTGGCTTAACAAGCCAATCAGCGTTCTTAACTGCACTGAACAAGCAATTATGAGCACTAATTGACAATAATTAGAATTTATGCGCACAAATTGCTAAGTGTATTCTGTAATGCAGAGTGCTTAAATTTTAATACGCGGAGGCAAACATAGACTGTGTCGGTGGAAATGCGTCTCCAGTATGAACTATGCTAAGCTGAGAAAGCTAAGTACTATTTAAGCTGAAAAAGCTAAGTATTATTGAAAATCTATTGATTTACTGCATAATTGAATAATTGAGAAAAACTGAGAAAATCTTGAGAAAAATTAAGAAAAAAGAGAGAAAAATAGGAAAGGTAGGAGGATCTATGAGGATTGCGGTGATGCCCCTTGAAATCTGCATGGCTCAGTATAGCCAAAACGGAAGCACACGCGGTGATCTGATGATCCTATAGATAAAATCAGCCTGACTAGACTATTATACTTCAATTAAGCAAGAGATGAATGTGAAGCTGAGGAATTTGAAGTGATTGATAGATGCGCTCCCTTCACTAAATGGATTAGTATATGCCATATGAATACTTGGATTTATAGAATGTGTGGCATCGTGGTCCGCACCCAACTTTGGGTGTGAGGACTTGCACCAACTAAAACCTGGTGTAACTCCTCATGCGCAAATTCGGGGCAGATCCCCTTAATTCTATAATGCTCTGCACATCCTGAATGAATGCCAGTAATTGATCTTTATTTATTTATGATGACATGTCTACCCCGCATTTTCCCAAGAAAGCTCAGGTTCAGTGCGGCTTACATAACAAATCAAGGGGGTCTTTTACTAAAGATTAGCTCGCGTTATCTGCAGCAAGGCCCATAGGAATAAAATGGAACAGATAACTCGAGCTAACCTTTAGTAAAAGACCCCCTAAGAAGAAGCATTACAAGACAATTAATATTAATACAAGAATACAACTATTTACAAAAAAATCATATTAGCTAAACACAGATCTAAAGGTAGAGTAGATTAGTGCCTAATTATTGGTGCTAATTGGCTCATTACCCAATTTGGGTGTGCATGCAACTGTGGGCTCCATATATAGAACCTTGGGGTTGGAATATAGAATAGTGTCATTTTTACATTTACGCACCTGCTTTTATGCCTGCCACAGACATGGTATAAGCGGGTATGCCTAAATTTTGACGTGTGCATGCCAACTTACACTAGCGTTCTATAATGAATCTAGGATTGCAGTGCACTGCATTTAGGTACCTTTATAGAATTACCCCATATGCAAACAACATTAACAGCATTTGTTTTGAAACAAAAAGAACAACAACAAAAAAATTTCTAGCCGCCCATCCCTGCCATCATTCGGGAAGCCACTGCTTGCCCTGGGATTGGTAGCATGGAATGTTTGGAAGCAGGCCAGTGTGCTAGATGGACCCTTGGTCTGACTCAGTATGGCTATTCATATGTTCCTATGTTTTCCTCTGTACTTGTGAGTTTTCCAGTGCGGACCTGTAACTCCTAATAAAATCCAGTTGAACAGACTAAAGGTATGTTCATGGTAGTCCAGATTTTTCAGTGTCTATGATGGATTTATCCCGGGGAAGGGCTCAAAGTGCCATCCAAAGCTTACTGCCCTGCGCTGGGATTATGATTCACTACTGTTACCACCAATCAATTCCTCCTCCGCATCAACATGAGCCTGAGCTGCATGAAAATGTTTTTTTATGAGTGTCTTATCTGAGATGTGGTAGCCATGGGAGTTGTTTAACTTAAATATTGATATGTTTACAACCTCAACTGACACTTCTAATTGACCCTGATTAATAACCTAGTAGGTAGCCTCAAATGCTGAACCCAAGTGACTTTGTTTTCATTTTTAAGGTAGAAATGGCCATGTTGGTTTGCATATGCAGATCAGGAGACTTTTGAGTACAGTTCGCTGAGGAGTTTCATCCATTTTTTTTCTCTATGTGAGAAGTACTCTAAAGGTAAGCTGCTATGTCATATTTTATTTTCTTGAAGGTGCAGTTTCCTCTTGGCTTCCTCAGTCAGACTCAGGGCTGGGACGTAACAGCATGAGGCTTCATTTGCAATTACCCGGGAGTTTGTCCCTTATTTCTCCTCCCCTACCAACACCAATCTGCCTTACATGTCCAACGCAGTGATCGTCCTGGACCAAGAACCATGCACCAGAACTCCTTCCAGTACGCCACAGTCATAAGCTCTAAATCCAGCCACTAGGTGTCACCCTTCAAAATGACCATGATTCCTACACCCTAGACCTGGGGAGCAGAAGATCAGCTTGAGGATTTAACAAAGAACCTGCTGTAGAGCTGTGGCCAGCACTATCATTAAGTTCTTATATCTTAAGACTTTTGAAGCACCTCTGTTCTCTCTCAGATTGGAATGGGCAATTGTTTTCTGTTATTGGAAAATGTGAATTGGCAGGATTCCATTTGCCAAGGACAGATTTGTCAATAATAGGCTCCACCCCTTCCCAGCAATCCTCTACCTGTCCTGTGATTCTCACTTCTCCCCCATATGATCTATAGCGACCCCCAGCAATCAAAGGGCCCAGCTTCTAGCCCATACCTCCCCCCGATCAGAATCAGGAGTCCATTGTGGTAAAAGTGATGCTCACTCACTCCTGCCCATGGTTGAGACCACCATATCGCATTCGATGGTGGCCTCAACCACCACAGCAATAGGCAGGAACAAATAGGTATCACTGCACCTCAATGCAACCTTGCTGGATGACCAGGGGTTCAGAGACCACCATGGATTCAGAGGGGAGGTGGCCAACAGGGAGGGTGAAGGGGGTTATCTGCTCCTGGTGGGAGGAGGGGTGTGAGAAGGAGGCCCATAAAAATTTCATTTTATGTCATTTCCTATGATGGCATTGTGTGTGTGTATGTGGTGGGGGGAACCCCCAAACAAAGCAAACTCCCCTAAATGACACATGAAATAACACAAAATGAAAACTTTCTGGGTGCCCATCCCAACTCTTAGCGTTCCTCTTGCTCTCTGTTACTTCAATAAATATTAGTGCAGTTATGGGAACGGTTTAGAAAGGAAGGGGAGAATTAAGAAAAATCAAAAGGAGCAATAAGAAAGAAAATACCCCCCCCCCCCCCCAACAATCAACCCCCAGGAGACAAAACTTAGGTGTCACCTATTCTTAGAAAATCAGAGGACTAATAGGAGGGAGAATGCCCCCACAACCACCACCACACACACACATGTCAACCCCTAGGGGACAAAAGTAAGTAGCATCTATTCTAGAAAATATATTTTGAGGCCAACACTTATACTTGAAAGGAACTAGGAAAAAAAAACAAAGCCCCCTATTTCTGAAACAGCAGCTACTGAACATGTTTAATAGAAAATCATTTCCAAAGTGTGTAATTAGTTTGCCTGTCCTCACACTTAGCAATTTACATATCCCTGCCCACTGTGCTGTTCACCTCTCACCTAGCGAATGCATCAAATTGGCTTTATCAGAGACCATATTGGTTACAATGCTCTCTCTCTCAAAAAATGTACTTGAGCTAAGCCACTTTCCAAAATAACTTAAACACAGTAGATCCCAAACGTGTCCTGGGGGGGGCCAGTCAGGTTTACAGGACATCCACAATGAATACATATCCTCAGTGGCGTACCTAGGGTAGTTGACACCCGGGGCCGGTCATTTTTTAACACCCCCCCTCTCCAAAATCTAGTACTAGGCATGCCGAGAATACAAAACACTCAGGACCTATAGAGCAATTCTAGCATACCATAAGCAGTAATTTCTACAAGTCACACAAGGAAAAGGAAAGCATCTTAAACACTACAGTGAGCACTAGAACATCAATTCACCTACTGTAAAACAAAACCAGGCAGAATAACACAGATCGTCCATCTTGCACAGTCAATGCCAACTGAAAGCCATGTCTTTTTAACAAACACAGATACACCCTAATCCACTATAGAATAAGCAATAATAAACTTTCTATTTAGACAAAAATTAAACTGAACCCCCAAGATGCCAGACTCTGCATACAATGCAACACCACAGAAACAGAAAATGTCCCCTAGTACTGTGCAAAACATAAAGACAGCAGATGTAAATTTGAAAAAACTAACAAGTACCAATCACCACTTTACAAATTAACAAATAGAAATAAAACAAATATAGAAAATAAAATAATACCATTTTATTGGACTAATACATTTAGCTTTCAGAGGCCAAAACATCCTTCCTCAGGTCAATACAGTATAGTGTTGTTACAATATCCTATCCGGACCTGAGGAAGGGGGTTTTGTTCTCCGAAAGTTAGCCAAAATGTATTAAAATTAGTCCAATAAAAAGATTACCTTGTTTACATGTTCTATTATAAACATTAACACAGCTACAATACTACTTTATCCTAAAGCAAAAAAAATAAAATATATATATTTTATTTACAGTTTGTTGTCTCTGGTTTCTGCTTTCCTCATCTTCTTTTCACTGTCTTCCTTCCATCCAGCATCTGTCTTTCTTCTCTCTCTGCCATCCAGTGTCTGCCCTCTCTGCTGTCCCCTCCATCCAATGTCTGCCCTCTCTCCCATCTACATCTGCCCTCTATCTCTGCCCCTTCCATCCACCATCTGCCCCTGTCTGCCCTCTCTCTCTTCCCCTTCTATCGCTTCCATCCACTGTCTGCCCTTTCTCTCTGTCCGCTCAATCCACCATTTGCCCTCCCTCTCCCATCCATCTAGGGTCTGCCCTCCCTCTCACTCCCCCTTCCATCCAGGATCTGTCCCCTCTCTGCCCCTTTTTTCCAGCCCCTAGTTCCAGCCCCACTATCCCACCAGTCCCCAGTTTCAGCCCCAGTCCTTTTCTCCCACCAGTCCCGAGCTTTAGCCCCCAGCCACTTCTCCCTGTCCCCTTTTTAGCCCCCAGTTTCAACCCCAGCCCTTTTCTGTCACCAGTCCTGAGCTTCAGCCCCAGCCACTTCTCCCTGTCTCCTTTTCAGCCCCCAGTCCCCACAATTTCAGCCCCTGCTGCCTTTCAGCCCCCAGTCCCAGTACTAGCCCCCTTATCCCACCTACCCTCCTTCAGCCCCCAGTTTCAGCCACCTTCATCCACATGCCTTGCCCCCCTTTTCAGCCCGACCCATTCTTCCACCTGACCCAGGCATGCCCCATTTTCCATCATGACCCCTTCTCAGACCCCAGTTCCAGCCCCCTTCTCCCATTTGAGAGCCCCCTCCTCCCATCTGAGAACCCCTTCCCTCCTCCCATCTGAGAACCCCTCCCCACCCCTTCTCCCATTTGAGAACCCCCAGAACACCCCTCTCCTCTACCATTTGAGAACCTCCTCCCCACCCCAGTCCCCTTCTCCCATCTGGAAACCCCCTCCCCACTCCAGTCCCCTTCTCCCATCTGAAAACCCTTTCCCCATCTAAGAACCCCCAGAACACCCCTCTCCCATCTGAGAACCCCCTCCCCACCCCAGTCCCCTTCTCCCATCTGGAAACCCCCTCCCCACTCCAGTCCCCTTCTCCCATCTGAAAACCCCCTCCCCATCTAAGAACCCCCAGAACACCCCTCTCCCATCTGAGAACCCCCTCCCCACCCCAGTCCCCTTCTCCCATATAAAAACCCCCTCCCCTCCCCATGTGAGAACCCCCACAACACCCCTCTCCCATCTGAGACTCCCCTCCCCACTCAGTCCCCTTCTCCCATATGAAAACCCCCTCCCCATGTGAGAACCCCCACAATACCCCTCTCCCATCTGAGGACCCCGACCCGACTCTCCTGCTCCCACCCTACCTTAAAAAAAATTTTTTTGAAGCGTCGTTGCAGGCAGCGCCTCGCGTCTGCCCTGCAGAAGTAAATCTCTTCGCTTCGAAGTTTGTCGTCGTCGGGCCTCACTATGTCCCGCCCTCCTCAGAGGAAACTTCCTATTTCCGCGAGGGTGGGACATAGTGAGGCCCGACGACGACGAACTTCGAAGCGAAGAGATTTACTTCTGCAGGGCAGACGCGAGGCACTGCCTGCAACGATGCTTCAAAAAATTTTTTTTTAAGGTAGGGTGGGAGCAGCGGGAGCGAAGCGGATCACCCCCCCCCCACCCACTGACACCCGGGGCGGACCGCCCCCACCGCCCCCCCCCCTTGGTACGCCACTGCATATCCTGAAAACCTGACAGGCTGGACACGTCTGGGGCCACTACTTTAATCAGAGCTTTCTTTATTTTCCTTCAAAACCCCCTTCCTTGGGAGGGAGGGGATCATGTGTTTTGACTTTCTCTGCAAAGGTTATTCTTGAGCAGGTGAGGACCATATGCCTGAAGAGTCTTCTTTGGGTCCTAAAGCAAAGTAGCACAATCAGCATTCTCACCTTTTCCTCAGCAAACTGAGCACTGGTCCAGGATACACTCAGCACCTGAAGGTTTTATTTGCAACTTGTAAATGAAGAGTCCACTAGATGGCGCCCATTCTACAGTGTGGACGCTATTAACTTTCAAGGAACACATTCAACCCTGTGCTCATTTGCAAAGCATATTTACAAAGTTACAAAGGGACATATTTTCAAAGCACTTAGACTCACAAAGCTTCATAATAACCTCCAGCCCTCATGTCGGGTTAAGTTGAACAGGTTGGGCGCATGACCAGGCACAATCCTCCCGCAGAAGTACCCCGATTATCTAAACCAATAGCGCGCAGAAATTTGCATGCTATTACTTTTGATCATTGGGGTGTTGTTTACCCATGCTGTTCTGGTGCTAATTTTACAGCTATGTTCAGCATGCCGAAGGGAAATTGATTATCGGGGCATTAGCACTTAACTTCTGGATGTGTATTTCACCTTTTAGGCTAGTACAGTATTCTAAAATGGAAAGTCAGTGCCTACGTCCTTCTCTAGAATAAGCTCCTACTGGGTGTCCCGTTACAGAATTGCCCTGTAAGTGCTCATGAAGCTATTGAAATCTGCTTCAGATCCACTCAAAGGTGTCCAGACGTGACTGGGCAAAGCAGCAAATGAATCAGCAAAGTATCTGATCACAGTAACACAGCTACTGCTTAGCAGAGTTAAGGTGAGATTCCATTAAAAAGTGTTAATTGTTGTCTATATCATAATAGGATGACAGCCATTATTGTGCTACAGATGTATTGAGTTGCGCCGATAAAAAGAGAGCATCTACCACTTATTTGACTCTTATTTTGATGATGTCTTATTAATGTAAAAAAAAAAAAACACTTTGCTGTTGTGGAAAAGGGAAGAGAAAGCTGGTTTTTAGTGTGGCCTTTCCTTGAAAGACTCAAGACCAGCTTAGAGTACCCTCCCATGCAGCAGCAGGGAGAGAAGGGGGGAGATGCTGGACACAGGGTGAGGGTAGGAAAGGGAAGATAAGATGCTGGGTAACTGGGTGGGGAAGGGGAGATGCTGGTCACCTTGGGGATGGGATAGACAGAGGAAAGGGAGATGCTGGCCATAGGGGGTTGGAGGAGTAGACAGGGGAAGAGAAGATGCTGTTCACAGTGTTGGGGGAGAGGTAGGGAGGAGAAGGGTAGATGCTGGCAACCAGAGGGGAGCATAGGAAGGGGAAGGGGAGATGCTGAACTACGGGGGAGGGGAAGTTAATAGGACCTTGACCTGACTCTAGGAATGGATGCATGGCTGAAGGTTCACCTAGGGCAGTGGTCTTTATTACTTTTTATGCTGGGGCCACTTTGAATTCTAATAAGCGTAAGGAGAGCCACCAAATATTTTCCCATGCCGGGCCATGACACTGCTGACCAATGTGTGTCAATGACATTCATCTTCACTAGCCCACTTTCAAACTTCATTGGGGGGGGAGGGGTATCCTCGAGGGTGTGAGCATTTCCAAACACATTCTCTTTTGTCTATTGAGAAATGCGTTGTCCTTCAAGCATGCAGCTCTCCCCCCACCATGTTTATTTATTTATTTATTTGCTACGTTTGTACCCCACATTTTCCCACCTATTTGCAGGCTCAATGTGGCTTACATTATATTGCAAAACATATAGTTATGAACAGAGTAAGAGGTTTGTTCTAAATTAACATATTACTATGTAAGAATTAAGGAAGATATGTCTATGGAATAATTTACATAACACATAATGAAAAAGAAAAAAAATATGATAATGTGGCAAATATAATCAGTTTAGAGGGATTAGTAGGTGGTTGGTTTAGATATAGAATAATCAAGTTCTAAGGAGGATTCCTATTGTAAGTTTTTTCAAACAAGTGTGTTTTCAGTAATTTCCTGAAGTTTGTTGTTACTTGTTATTTTTATAGTGTTTGGCAGTTTGTTCCATGCTTTTGTGCAGAGGTATATGAAGGTAGATGCATGTATTGATTTGTATTTGAGTCCTCTACAATTAGGGTAGTGGAGGTTCAGGAAGTTACGCGATGAACTGTTGATGTTTCGTGCCGGTAAGTCAATTAGGTCTGACATGTAAGAAGGAGCTTCTCCATGGATGATTTTATGGGTCAAGGTGCAAATGTTGAGTGGAGGAGTGGCCTAGTGGTTAGGGTGGTGGACTTTGGTCCTGAGGAACTGAGTTCAATTCCCACTTCAGACACAGGCAGCTCCTTGTGACTCTGGACAAGTCACTTAACCCTCCATTGCCCCATGTAAGCCGCATTGAGCCTGCCATGAGTGGGAAAGCGTGGGGTACAAATGTAATAAAAATAAAGAACAGAATAGATCCCAGCTGAAAGTCACACAGCAAGTACTTATTAAAAAATAACCTGATGTGGCCACATTTTGCCCACTTCAGGCACAGGCAGCTCCTTGTGACTCTGGGCAAGTCACTTAACCCTCCATTGCCCCATGTAAGCCGCATTGAGCCTGCCATGAGTGGGAAAGCGTGGGGTACAAATGTAAAAAAAAAAAAAGGCAATACGATCCTTTAGTGGAAGCCAGTGCAATTTTTCTCTAAGGGGTTTGGCGCTCTCATATTTCGCCTTACCGAATATGAGTCTAGCTGCGGTATTCTGTGCAGTCTGAAGTTTCTTAATAGTTTTTCCCTTGCATCCTACGAAAATGGAGTTACAATAATCCAGGTGGCTTAATACCAATGATTGCACCAGCGTACGAAATACTTCCCTTGGGAAAAAAGGTTTCACTCTTTTCAGCTTCCACATTGCAAAAAAACATTTTCTTTGTCACATTGTTCACATGGTTGTCAAGGGTGAGATTTTGACCAATAGTAACTCCTAGGAGTTTCAAGTTGTTTGCAACAGGGAGAGTGTGGGATGGTGTGTTTATATTAGTGTAATTAGTCTTATCAAACTGCGATGATAAGATAAGACATTGGGTTTTTTTCTGCGTTGAGTTTAAGTAGGAAGGCATCCGCCCATGAGTTCATAATTTGGAAACTGGTATTAATTTTATCTGTGATTTCTGATATATTTCTCTTAAATGGAATGTATATTGTGACATCGTCCGTGTAAATATATGGATTTAGGCCTTGATTGGATAATAATTTGGCTAATGATAACATCATTAAATTAAAAAGAACTGGTGAAAGCGGTGAGCCTTGAGGTACTCCACATCCAGGTCTCCATGGTGAGGATATAGTCAACTTGGATATTACTTGATAAGATCTTAGTTAGGAATTTGTGGAACCAATTCAATATGTTTCCACCTAGTCAAAAGTATTCGAGGATGTTTAATAGAACACTATGGTTAACCGTGTCAAACGCACTAGACATGTCGAATTGGAGGAGTAGAACGTTATTGCCAGCTGCGATAATTTGTTTGAATTTAGTTAGAAGTGTAATAAGAACTGTTTCAGTGCTGTGATTGGCATGAAATCCGGATTGAGATACATATAATATTGAGAATTTACTCAAGTAATCATTAAGTTGCTTAGTAACTAGACTTTCCATCAATTTGACTATGAGAGGGATGAATGCAACTGGACGATAGTTAGTTATGTCATTTAGTTTTTTCTTTTGATCTTTGGGGATTGGAGTAAGTAATATATTACCTTTATCATCAGGAAAGTAACCATGTTGGAACATGTGGTTTAAATAGGTGGTAAGATGTTCCCGCTAAGTTGAGCCGGAGTCCTCCATCTACAGTCCTCTCAGTGGCGGGTGCTGTTTCACTATCACTTTTTCAATTGTGAAGGACAGGGAAGCGCTGCAGCACTCAAGAAAAGTGTGCCTGTACCTAGTGATTGAAACACAATATTGACCCCCCCCCCCCCACACACACTGGCAGCAATGGAGTTGGAGGACTCCTGCTCAGCTTAGAGGGATCAGTGCCCCCCCCCCCCCCATCCACTTTCTACTACTACTACTTAGCATTTCTATAGCGCTGCCAGGGTTACGCAGCGCTGTACAAGTTTAAACATGGGGAAGGACAGTCCCTGCTCAAGAGAGCTTACAATCTAAAGGTAACAAGCTATGTAGTCAGTATAGGTATCATGAATGGGGAAGGTGTTTAGGCGCCAAAAGCAAGGGAGAAGAGATGGGCTTTGAGTAAGGACTTGAAAATGGGCAGGGAGGGTGCATGGCGTATGGGCTCGGGAAGTCTGTTCCAGGCATAAGGTGATGCGAGGCAGAAGGGGCGGAGTCTGGAGTTAGCGGTGGTGGAGAAGGGTACAGATAGGAGTGATTTGTTATGAGAGCGGAGGTTACGGGTGGGAACATACGGGGAGAGGAGGGTAGAGAGGTAATGGGGGGCTGCAGATTGAGTGCACTTGAAGGTCAATAGGAGAAGCTTGAACTGTATACGGTAGCGGATCGGGAGCCAGTGAAGCGACTTGAGGAGAGGGGTGATATGAGAGTATCAGTTCACGCGGTAGATAAGACGTGCAGCGGAATTTTGGACAGATTGAAGGGGGGATAGGTGGCTAAGCGGGAGGCCAGCGAGGAAAAGGTTGCAATAGTCAAGACGAGAGGTAACGAGCGAGTAGACGAGGGTTCGGGTGGTCTGTTCAGAGAGGAATGGGCGAATTTTGCTAATATTATAGAGGAAGAAGCGACAGGTCTTAGCTGTCTGCTGGATATGGGCAGAGAAGGAGAGAGAGGAGTCGAAAATGACTCCGAGATTGCAGGCTGAAGAGACGGGGAGGATGAGGGCATTGTCAACAGAGACGGAAAGTGGGGGAAGAGGAGAAGAGGGTTTGGGTGGAAAGACAAGGAGCTCAGTCTTTGCCATGTTCGGTTTCAGATGCTGGTTGGACATCCAGGCAGCGATGTCTGAAAGGCAGGCCGAAACTTTGGCCTGGGTTTTGACTGTGATGTCGGGAGTGGAGAGGTAAAGCTGGGTGTCATCAGCATAGAGATGGTACTGGAAACCGTGTGATGAGATCAGCGAGCCCAGGGAAGAGGTGTATATCGAGAAAAGAAGCGGTCCAAGGACAGATCCTTGAGGAACCCCAACAGAGAGCGGGACAGGGTGGAAGAAGAGCCATTAGAAAATACTCTGAAGGTCCATTGGGAAAGATACGAAGAGAACCAGGAGAGGACGAAGCCCTGGAACCCGAATGAGGACAGTGTGTCAAGAAGTAAATTATGATTGACGGTGTCAAAGGCGGCAGATAGGTCGAGGAGGATTAGGATGGAATAGTGACCTTTGGATTTGGCAAGGAACAGGTCATTTGCAGACTTTAGAGAGTGCTGTTTCTGTCGAGTGTAGTGGGCGAAAGCCGGATTGAAGCGGATCGAGGACGGCCTGAGAGGAGAGGAAATCAAGGCAGCGGCTGTGGACAGCGCGTTCAAGTAATTTGGAGAGGAAGGGTAGGAGAGAGATGGGGCGGTAGTTGAAGGGACAGGTGGGGTCAAGTGATGGTTTTTTGAGAAGTGGTGTGACAAAGTCAGCACGGATTTAGTGAAAGGAAGTCTTGCCTCACCAATCTAATGCATTTTTTTGAGGGGGTAAGCAAACATGTGGACAATGGGGAGCCGGTTGATATTGTATATCTGGATTTTCAGAAGGCGTTTGACAAAGTGCCGCACGAAAGACTCCTGAAGAAATTGCAGAGTCATGGAATCGGAGGTAGGGTATTATTATGGATTAAGAACTGGTTGAAAGATAGGAAGCAGAGAGTAGGATTGCGTGGCCAGTATTCTCAGTGGAGGAGGGTAGTTAGTGGGGTCCCGCAGGGGTCTGGGTCCGTTGCTTTTTAATGTATTTATAAATGACCTAGAGATGGGAATAACTAGTGAGGTAATTAAATTCGCCGATGACACAAAATTATTCAGGGTCGTCAAGTCGCAGGAGGAATGTGAACGATTACAGGAGGACCTTGCGAGACTGGGAGAATGGGCGTGCAAGTGGCAGATGAAGTTCAATGTTGACAAGTGCAAAGTGATGCATGTGGGTAAGAGGAACCCGAATTATAGCTACGTCTTGCAAGGTTCCGCGTTAGGAGTTACGGATCAAGAAAGGGATCTGGGTGTCGTCGTCGATGATACGCTGAAACCTTCTGCTCAGTGTGCTGCTGCGGCTAGGAAAGCGAATAGAATGTTGGGTGTTATTAGGAAGGGTATGGAGTCCAGGTGTGCGGATGTTATAATGCCGTTGTATCGCTCCATGGTGCGACCGCACCTGGAGTATTGTGTTCAGTACTGGTCTCCGTATCTCAAAAAAGATATAGTAGAATTGGAAAAGGTACAGCGAAGGGCGACGAAAATGATAGTGGGGATGGGACGACTTTCCTATGAAGAGAGGCTGAGAAGGCTAGGGCTTTTCAGCTTGGAGAAGAGACGGCTGAGGGGAGATATGATAGAAGTGTATAAAATAATGAGTGGAATGGATCGGGTGGATGTGAAGCGACTGTTCACGCTATCCAAAAATACTAGGACTAGAGGGCATGAGTTGAAGCTACAGTGTGGTAAATTTAAAACGAATCGGAGAAAATTTTTCTTCACCCAACGTGTAATTAGACTCTGGAATTCGTTGCCGGAGAACGTGGTACGGGCGGTTAGCTTGACGGAGTTTAAAAAGGGGTTAGATAGATTCCTAAAGGACAAGTCCATAGACCGCTATTAAATGGACTTGGAAAAATTCCGCATTTTTAGGTATAACTTGTCTGGAATGTTTTTACGTTTGGGGAGCGTGCCAGGTGCCCTTGACCTGGATTGGCCACTGTCGGTGACAGGATGCTGGGCTAGATGGACCTTTGGTCTTTCCCAGTATGGCACTACTTATGTACTTATGTAGGGACCGTAGCAGTGGAGAGAGAG
Organism: Microcaecilia unicolor; assembly: GCF_901765095.1. Lineage (NCBI taxonomy): Eukaryota > Metazoa > Chordata > Amphibia > Gymnophiona > Siphonopidae > Microcaecilia > Microcaecilia unicolor. The sequence continues at coordinate 209,001,621 of NC_044038.1, read as the reverse complement.
AGGTTGAGGATGTGACAGATTGAGGGGTTAACTGTAGGAGAGATGTTGGTAAGCAGGTTGGTGGGAATGGGATCAGAGGAACAAGTGGTGCACTTAGAGGAAGAAAGAAGGCGAGCAGTTTCCTCTTCGGTGATCTCAGGGAAGGAGGAGAAGGAGGCCAGGTTAGGTTGGTTGAGGGAGTGGGTTAAGAAGTCACAGGGAGGAGAAGGCCTGGAAGTGAATTCAAGGTTTATCTTCTGCACTTTATCGCGGAAGTAGTCAGCAAGTGTTTGAGGAGAGAGTGAGGGGGGTGGGAGCGGAGGGCACTTTAAGTAGGGAGTTGAGGGTGGCAAAGAGGCGATGAGGGTTGGAGCCAAGAGAATTGGTTAATTTAGAATAATATTCCTGTTTGGCATGGAATAGGGAGGACTGGAAGGAGGATAGCATGAATTTGTAATGGGTGAAGTCTGACAGGGTGCGAGATTTCCTCCAGAGTCGTTCAGCAGATCAGGTGCAGGAGCGAAGGTAACGGATGCAAGGGGTTAACCAGGGCTGAGGTTTAATGCGCTTAGTGGGGCGAGAGACAGATGGTGCTAGGGTATCCAGAGCAGTGGAGAGAATTTCATTGTAGGTAGAGACAGCCCTGTCGACAGATTCAGAAGACGAGATGGAAGGGAAGAGATTGGAGATGTGAGAGGATAGGGTAGGGGGGTCGACAGCTTGGAGATTCCTGAAGGCAGTGGTTATAGTTGGGCGAGGTTGAGGGGGAGGGTGATGAAGTGTGAGGGTGATTAGGTGATGATCTGAGATAGGAAGGACTGAGGTGCAGAGATTGGAAGGTGAGCAGGAAGGGAAGAGAACGAGGTCGAGACAATGGCCATTACGGTGAGTAGGGGTGGTAGAACATAGTTGGAGGTTAAAGGAGGATGTCAGAGTGAGGAATTTAGAAGCGTAGGAGTTGGAAGGGTTGTCCACTTTCCCCTTTCTGTCCTGAGCCTGGGTAGAGAGGCAGAAAAACAAACCCCATAAAGGCAATGGGGCCCACCCCAGGGGTCTCTAGAGCAGCTGGGGGCCACCCCAGGGCAGCTACTGGCCCCCAGGCCTCGTATTGAAGAATACTGACCTAGGGCATCCGATACCCGTGGGCCAGCATGTGAAAATGGTGTTGACTTCATTAATGAAGAAAAAGGGAAAGAAGATAAAATCCCAGCAGCAAAACAGATGAATAAAAACATCAGTACAACCAAAGAGAGGAAATAGCAAACAACTTGGTTCAAATATTAATTGTATTGTCCAATAACAATTCATGCTGACCTGACATGGCTGTGTTGTGACATACCCTGCCTGCATCAGGGATCCAAACACTGTAAAATGGAAGATCCTATACACGTATCGATTCATAGGATACTCTTGAGCTCTATCAGAGCTGATCCGCTGTTTTTCTTCGTTAACGTCATTAATGCAAAGTACCAGTTAGAGACATTTTCAACTCACTGAATGATTCTCTTTATTTGAGTCATACAGCTTATTTTCAAAGCACTTAGACTTACAAAGTTACATAGAGGCGTATTTTCAAAACATTAGACATACAAAGTTACGTGGAGGGGCATTTTTGATATGACATCTAAGGCAGACTTTGGACATTTTGCACAAAACGTCCAAAATCTGAATAGGAAAGAAGGCCATTTTCAAAAAAAGGAAAAGGTCTATTGTTTTTTTCCAAAAGTACCATTTTGAACAAGGTTTTGTGCTTAGTATGTTTTTTAAAATGAAAAAAATAGAAAATAAAGGCATTGGGATGTAGAAGGAACCAGCATTTTTAGTAGTCCCCCAGACATCCCAGGAGAGCAGTGGGGCCACCCTAGGGGCACTGCAGTGAACTTCAAATAAATGCTCCCAGGTACATACATCACCATTGCTCTCTTATCTTGTCTGCTAAGCCCCACAAAACCCATCCAAAACCCACTACCCCCCAAACTATACACCACTACAATAGCCCTTATGGGTGAAGGGGGCACCTATATATGGGTGCAGTGGGTTTCTGGTGAGTTTTAGAGGGCTTACAGTTTCCAGCACAAGTGTAATAGGCAGGAGGAGGTATGGGCCTGGGTCCGCCTGTCTGCAAGGACCTGCATGATGCTCTAACGACCTCTGGGGGAGTAAGGGGAGGTCATCCCTTATTCCCTCCAGTGGTCATTTGGGGCACCGTTTTGTGCCTTATTCATTATGAAAACAGGTCTATCTCAAAAGTCTTAGTTTTAGTCTTGGACAGTTTTGTTTTGTTCCATCATGACTGAAAAACATCCAAGTGTTAGGAACACCCAAAGCATAGTAACATAGTAGATGACGGCAGAAAAAGACCTGCATGGTCCATCCAGTCTGCCCAACAAGATAAACCCATATGTGCTACTTTTTGTGTATACCTTACCTTGATTTGTACCTGTCCTTTTCAGTGCACAGACCATGTAAGTCTGCCCAGCACTATCCCCGCCTCCCAACTACCAGCCCCGCCTCCCACCACCAGTTCTGGCACAGACCATATAAGTCTGCCCAGCACTATCCCCGCCTCCCAACCATCAGTCCCGCCTCCCACCACCGGCTCTGGCACAGACCGTATAAGTCTGCCAAGCACCATCCCCACCTCCCAACCACCAGTCCCGCCTCCCACCACCAGCTCTGGCACAGACCGTATAAGTCTGCCCAACACTATCCCCGCCTCCCGCCACCGGCTCTGCCACCCAATCTCAGCTAAGCTCCTTAGGATCCATTCCTTCTGAACAGGATTCCTTTATGTTTATCCCACGCTTGCTTGAATTCTGTTACCGTTTTCATTTCCACCACCTCCCGCGGGAGGGCATTCCAAGTATCCACCACTGTCTCCGTGAAAAAATACTTCCAGACATTTTTCTTGAGTTTGCCCCCCTTCAATCTCATTTCATGTCCTTTTGTTCTACCTCCTTCGCATCTCCAGAAAAGGTTCGTTTGCGGATTAATACTCCCCTAAACACACCCCTAACACACCCCCTTGAGATTTGGATGCACTGTAGACAAACAGCATAGAAAAACAGTTGAAACAATAGATTTGAAAATCCTGATTTGGACGTTTTTGTGAGTAAAATGTCCAAATGCTGCTTTATGCCACTTTGTAGACGTTTTTCTCTTTTGAAAACGAGCCCCACAGTAACCTATGCACCTTTGTAAGTCTAAGTGCTCCACAAACATATCAGAGCGGTGTGTAATTAAGATATTAAACTGTACGTAAAAATAAAACCACATAAACACCATAATAAAAATTACAGACAAGTCACAAACGGAAAAGAGATGTATAGCACAACAATTTAAACCAATCACAACCATGTAATCTGTGATACACAAGGAAAAAACATAATTAATTAACTACCACCGCAACTATATAAATTCAATCTTACAATTCAACAATTTTAATCTCAAATTCTTCACACAGATTATTCAACCAATATTAACCTAGAAAAGCTTGCCTAAACAACCATAATGGTAATTTTGAATTTCTGAACAGAGGGTCTCTAAACGAATTTCCAGTGGTAAAGAGTACCAGGGCCGGTCTTAGCAAGTGCGGGGCCCTGTACAGACCAATTTGATGGGGCCCCATCCTAGCCCCGCCCCACCCTAGCTCCACCCCTCCAAGCTCCAGGTCTGGCCACCCCTCCTTCTGAGCTCCAGGTCCGCCGCCCCTCCCTCTGAGCTCCCTCCGAGCTCCAGGACTATCCCCCTCTCCCTCTGAGCTCTCTCCAAGCTCCAGGACCATCCCCCCTCCTTCCCTCTGAGCTCCAGGGCCCCCCTCCTTCCCTCTGAGCTCCAGGGCCCCCCTCCCTCCCAGCTCCAAGGTCTGCCTCCCTCCCTCCCAGCTCCAAGGCTTGACCCCCCTCCCTCCGAGGCCTCCCTCCCAGCTCCAGGGGCCTCCCGCCCTCCCTCTGAATTTTAAAAATCATCTTACCTCGTCGGGTTACAGCGGCAGGCAGCAGCAGTGAAAAGCATGCGAGCTCGGCGCTTCAGGAACATGGACTGATGAGACAAAGTCAGCACGGATTTAGTGAAGGGAAGTCTTGCCTCACCAATCTAATGCATTTTTTTGAGGGGGTAAGCAAACATGTGGACAATGGGGAGCCGGTTGATATTGTATATCTGGATTTTCAGAAGGCGTTTGACAAAGTGCCGCACGAAAGACTCCTGAAGAAATTGCAGAGTCATGGAATCGGAGGTAGGGTATTATTATGGATTAAGAACTGGTTGAAAGATAGGAAGCAGAGAGTAGGATTGCGTGGCCAGTATTCTCAGTGGAGGAGGGTAGTTAGTGGGGTCCCGCAGGGGTCTGTGCTGGGTCCGTTGCTTTTTAATGTATTTATAAATGACCTAGAGATGGGAATAACTAGTGAGGTAATTAAATTCGCCGATGACACAAAATTATTCAGGGTCGTCAAGTCGCAGGAGGAATGTGAACGATTATAGGAGGACCTTGCGAGACTGGGAGAATGGGCGTGCAAGTGGCAGATGAAGTTCAATGTTGACAAGTGCAAAGTGATGCATGTGGGTAAGAGGAACCCGAATTATAGCTACGTCTTGCAAGGTTCCGCGTTAGGAGTTACGGATCAAGAAAGGGATCTGGGTGTCGTCGTCGATGATACGCTGAAACCTTCTGCTCAGTGTGCTGCTGCGGCTAGGAAAGCGAATAGAATGTTGGGTGTTATTAGGAAGGGTATGGAGTCCAGGTGTGCGGATGTTATAATGCCGTTGTATCGCTCCATGGTGCGACCGCACCTGGAGTATTGTGTTCAGTACTGGTCTCCGTATCTCAAAAAAGATATAGTAGAATTGGAAAAGGTACAGCGAAGGGCGACGAAAATGATAGTGGGGATGGGACGACTTTCCTATGAAGAGAGGCTGAGAAGGCTAGGGCTTTTCAGCTTGGAGAAGAGACGGCTGAGGGGAGATATGATAGAAGTGTATAAAATAATGAGTGGAATGGATCGGGTGGATGTGAAGCGACTGTTCACGCTATCCAAAAATACTAGGACTAGAGGGCATGAGTTGAAGCTACAGTGTGGTAAATTTAAAACGAATCGGAGAAAATTTTTCTTCACCCAACGTGTAATTAGACTCTGGAATTCGTTGCCGGAGAACGTGGTACGGGCGGTTAGCTTGACGGAGTTTAAAAAGGGGTTAGATAGATTCCTAAAGGACAAGTCCATAGACCGCTATTAAATGGACTTGGAAAAATTCCGCATTTTTAGGTATAACTTGTCTGGAATGTTTTTACGTCTGGGGAGCGTGCCAGGTGCCCTTGACCTGGATTGGCCACTGTCGGTGACAGGATGCTGGGCTAGATGGACCTTTGGTCTTTCCCAGTATGGCACTACTTATGTACTTATGTACTTATAACCTTCCTTTCTCTCTCTCAGCTCTGGTCCCGACTCCCGCCCTCATTTTCTGTTTCCACAAGGGTGGGACCAGAGCTGAGAGAGGGAAGGGAAGGCTCCTGAAGCACCGAGCAGCTCGCATGCTTTTCACTGCTGCCGCCTGCCGCCATAACCCCGACAAGGTAACTTAGATGACTTTTAAAATTCAGAGGGAGGGGGACTGGAACTCGGGCGGTTGGGGCGGAGTTCAGGCGCGCCACGTGGGGCCCCCTTGAGCGCGAGGCCCTATGCGGTCGCCTCGCCCTAAGACTGGCCCTGAAGAGTACCATAACTGTGGCATAACACTTTGAAAGGCTGTTCACCTGGACTCCTCCAAGCAAAGTTTTTTTAAATGATGGGATGACTTCAGGGAAATAAACAAAGTGTGAATCTAAGATGGAATCCCAGTGTAAAAAACGTGGCAAGTTTATCATCAACATTTTAAATTTAATTGTATGAATAATTGGTAACCAATGCTGTTCATGCCGCAAAGGTTGAACGTGCTTATTTTTTTTAGTCTAGAAAAATATTATTATGTCTTTTCTCATTTTAGTATATAGCACTATTCTGGGAACAAGATACTTGGATTGGAAACCTCTCTGCTTCCAATAAAATATGTCATTTACTAAGCCCAAAGAGTTAAATTAAAAAAAAAAAAGGTGATATTTATTATTTATTAGTGACCTACTGTGTCATTTGCAAGACTGGTAATGACTGAACACAGAAGCAGCTCCAAACAACACTGACAGCCCCGAGGCAGGCAGCCGGCAGCCGTGATATCACACCTTGGAGTGCTCACAATTATTGCTGTTTCTCCAGAAAGCCTGCTCACTCCCTATCAGCCCAGACTCTGATAAATAAGCCCCTGTAGACACAGACTCACCTACGTGCCAGTCTGCTTCAGCTGGGCATAATGACAGATGTCTGCTCTTGCTTGCACCACCCAGGATTCCAGTTTAGTTCTAGGCTGAGCTCTCTGGTTATGGCTGACATGAAGGCTTGAGGAAATGCAGTCAGCAATAGGCAGGCACAAACTCTGAAAATAAGCAGCTTTTTCAATGATTTTTTTGGACTTTGTTTTTATATACTAGGCCTTTAGACAATAGTTTATGAAGTAAGGTGGGCCCACAGGAGCTGAAGGGATGAAATACTGAACAGAGGAAGGGCTTTGGGAATAACTACTGCTATTATCATTTCTATAGCGCTACTAGACGTACGCAGCACTGTACACTGGACATGAAGAGACAGTCCCTGCTCGACGAAGCTTACAATCTAATCAGGACAGACAAACAGGACAAATGAGGGATAAGGACAAAGAGTAGCAAGATTCTGGAATCCCAAAGAGTAGCAAGATTCCGGAATCCCAAAGACTACTACTACTACTTATCATTTCTATAGCGCTACTAGACGTACACAGTGCTGTACACTGGACATGAAGAGACAGTCCCTGCTCGACGGAGCTTACAATCTAATCAGGACAGACAAACAGGACAAATAAGGGATAAGGGGCAAAGAGTAGCAAGATTCCAGAATCCTAAAGAGTAGCAAGATTCTGGAATCCCCAAGAGTCGCAAGATTCCATGCAGAATCCCAAAGAGTAGCAAGATTCCGGAACCCCAAAGACTACTACTAATACTACTACTTATTTCTATAGCGCTACTAGATGTACGTAGTGCTGTACACTGGACATGAAGAGACAGTCCCTGCTCGACAGAGCTTATAATCTAATTAGGACAGACAAACAAGGCAAATAAGGGATAAGGGAATTACTAAGGTGGGAATGATAAAATATGGGTACTGAACAAGTGAGTAAGGGTTAGGAGTTAAAAGCAGCGTCAAAAAGGTATGCTTTTAGCCTAGATTTGAAGACAGCCAGAGATGGAGTTTGATGTAGCAGCTCAGGAAGTCTATTCCAGGCATATGGTGGAGCAAGATAAAAGGAACAGAGTCTGAAGTTAGCAGTGGAGGAGAAGGGTGCAGATAAGAGAGATTTACCCAGTAAAGAGTTCCCGGGGAGGAATGTAGGGAGAGATAAGAGTGGAAAGGTACTGAGGAGCTGCAGAGTGAATGCACTTGTAAGTCAATAAGAGGAGTTTGGACTACATGGAAATGGACAGGGAGCCAACAAAGTGACTTGAGGAGATGGCTAATATGAGCATAACGACACTGGCGGAATATTAGTCGTGCAGCAGAATTTTGAACAGATTGAAGAGGAGCGAGATGGCTAAGTGGGAGGCCTGTGAGAAGCAAGTTGCAATAGTCTAAGTGAGAGGTGATAAGAGCGTGGATAAGGGTTCTGGTAGTGTGCTCAGATAGGAAAGGGCGAATTTTGCTGATATTATAGAGAAAGAAACGACAGGTTTTAGAGGTCTGCTGAATATGTGCAAAGCAGGAGAGAGAGGAGTCAAAGATGACCCCAAGGTTACCAGCTGACGAGACAGGGAGCATGAGAGTGTTATCCACAGAGTGGTTGGGAGGTGAGGATAGTGGAGGGCAGACTTATACGGTCTGTGCCAGAGCCGGTGATGGGAGGCGGGACTGGTGGTTGGGAGGCGGGAAATACTGCTGGGCAGACTTGTACGGTCTGTGCCCTGAAAAGGGCAGGTACAAATCAAGGTAAGGTATACACATATGAGTTTATCTTGTTGGGCAGACTGGATGGACCGTGCAGGTCTTTTTCTGCCGTCATCTACTATGTTACTATGTTACTATGAGATAGAGAATGGGGGAAGAGGAATAAAGACAACCACTACAGTCACTATTAATTTCTTTTTTTTTTTATTTTTTATTTTATTTATTAATTTCAAATTAAATTGACACGTAAATTTTACATTGTCATGAAATACAGCATCATAATGTTATATAAAGTATATGGATACAGCTCAAATATAAAGGGAAGAAAATAAAAGTAAAAAATAAAAAAAAAACGAAAGAAACATTTTTTCCCCCCATCAGTATCCACTAAACTATTAATCTGTAACATTCAGTTATATTGCTTCCTTAGACCACATATTGAGGGGGACGGGCAAACATATTAGAGAAGTTACTTATTATATTCAATTTCAAGAAGAACTGATGCAATCCCAAACTCATATCATAACAGGCTTTTTAGAATCTAAGAAGACTCTCAATTGGTCAGGCGAAAAAAAGACATACTTTGTTGAACCTAACCGAACTATACATTTACATGGGTAGGCCAGTAGGAAAGATCCTCCCAAGTCCAAAGTTTTTTGTTTTAATTCCAGAAAAAGTTTTCTTCTCTGTTGAGTAGATTTAGTAACATCTTGAAACATCCAAACCTTGGCACCCGCAAATAGAGTGACTGAATTCCGAAAATAAAGACGTAAGATTGCATTAAGATCTTGCTCAAAAGTAAATGAAATTAATAAAGTCCTTCGCTCCGTATTAGCGTCCAAAGTTTGTTCTAATATTTCGGATATATTCGCCAAATCCAAACTTTTCTCTCCTAGACCACCTGGTTCAACTGGCTCTTTTCCTTTCTTCTGGGGTAAATAAAAAATTTTACTTATAGGAGGAAAATCTTCCTGGGGTAACTTTAATATCTCAAAGGAATATCTTTTAAACATGTCCAAAGGTGATATCCCTGGGAGTCTTGGAAAGTTCAGAACCCTTAAATTTAGGCGCCTGTTGTAATTTTCACTATTAATTTCTAAAGCACTACTGGATACACACGATACTGTACATATAAGAGACAGTCCCTGCTACATGACTTACAATCGAGTCAAGACAAACAAGAGTCTACAGGGAATGTATTTACTATAGAGAAGTAGTTAAGATGCCACAAGTGTATTAATGAGACATCAGCTCACAGGTGTTGGAATGGGATTGGGCACCTGAGCCCTGCACTAGACACATTTTCTGATAATAGAAAGAACTTCTTCCTTCACTCTCCACAACTGCATTCTGTTTGCCAGCTACTAACAATTAGGTGGTGGGGGAAATGGGGAAAGAGGATCATTACCAACAAATGCTGGGGAGGGGGTATAATAGAGAAAGAGTTCATTACTGGCGGATGGTGAGGAAGTGGGGAAGCAAGAGTGGGCTGATGCTAGCAGATGGGGGAGTGAGAAGGAAGAGGAGGGGGAGACAGAAGAGCATAGGCAAGAGAAGGTGGAGGGGGAAGCTGGGGTAAAGAGGAGGAAAGGCAGAGTAAATAAATACTGGAGAATGAAGCAGTTTGGGGGAAGAGGCAGAAGGCAGGGAAGGGATGGGATGGGGAGGATGGGGAGAAAGATGCAGGAGGGCAGATGCTGGGAGAGAATGAAGAAAACAGAGGGAAGATATTAGGGACATGAGGATGAGAGAGAGAAGGAACTCAGAGGGAGACCCAGGGATTGGGTGGGGGACCAGAACACAGTATCAATTGGCTGGGCATTGGAAGGGTGGCTTGGGGATTGGGTAGTGGGAAAATGTGGGGACATGGAAATTAAGTGAAGGGGCAGTGGAGAATAAGAAATTGAGGGATTAGGAGGGCACTGTGGGCTAGGTGAATTGGAGAGTGGCATGAGTAGAGCTGTGCGACTGAGTGTAGAAAGATGCAAGGGGAGTGGTTTGAAGGACCTGGAGGTTTTGGAAAGGGGTTGTGAAGCAGTGAAAAAGGACACAGGGTTACGGAGAGGATGAGATACAAAGAGGACAGGTCTTTGATGGGAGTGAGAGATGGTGGAAATGGATAATACAAAAGGGAGAATGAAAAGCTTAAAAGGGGATAAGACAGAAAAAAGGAATTGGAGGAGGACAGAGGATACGTAACAGGAAAGGAATAGGGACTGGTGAGAGGATGACAGAGTAAGATAGGTGAGGTGAAGGACTGGATGAGTACATGGAGTGGAGATGGGGCCTTGAAAGTGGGTGAAAAACAAAAAGAAAGAGGAAGCTGAGAAAATAATAAGAGATAGGGAAGAATAGGAAATGGAAAGTTAGTAAATAGGAGAAAAGTGGAGAAAGAAAGACAGAACAGGAGAGGGAGAAGGAGAAATAGAATCTAGTATGAATAGGTAGGCAAATGGAAAAAATGGAGATAAAAGACGAAATAGAAGTGTCAACATTAGAGACAGAGGTAAGGAAGGAATTAGATTGTAAGCTCTGTCGAGCAGGGACTGTCTCTTCATGTTCAAGTGTACAGCGCTGCGTACGTCTAGTAGCGCTATAGAAATGATGAGTAGTAAAAGAAGAAAGGGAGAATGAAGAAATAGAAAATGAAATGAGACCCTGGAAAAGCACTTAAGAGAAGGTCAACAAATGAAAGTGGTCTAGGGAGACCAGGACCAACCCAATTAGAAATATTATATAATCAGCTAAATGTAATGTATTTTAAGTTTTTACCTACTCACCTTGAACTAATGTAGAAAATGTGAGCTAAATCTACAAAACATTTTTAAAAAATTGAAAAAGGAATATAGTGGCCAACCAAATTTTTGTTTCTGTTTTGGTTACAGTGCTGGAACCAGTCCTTTTTCTGCTCAGTTTCAGTTTTGGCCAAAAGGTTACTTTAATTTTGGGCCATGGGTTTCAGTTTTGGCCCAAAATGACCTTGTGTTTTTGGTGGAAGCTGAAAATTAGTGTTTGGTTCCATTTATCTCTCTCCCAGCCCCCCCTTGGGTCTATTTTACAATCCCTGGTGGTTCAGGGGTGTAGTTGGGGCAGGAGTGATCCCCAGTTACACAGGCCCAATCTGGCTATACTCTCAAAGTTTCTGAAGTGACTGGGACATCACTCCCGTCCTGATTACACCACTAGACCATTAGGGACTAGCAGTGTTCGGCGGTTTACAATGGTTTTAAAACACGTTGGAAAAAGGAAAAGAACTAGAAAATATGACAGGAAATCAATACAACTCTTAAACAGAAAGAACAAGAAGGAAAGAAGGAGAAGACAAAGGGAGGGGGGACAAAAGAGGCTAAAAGGGAGGGACTAAATTTGAGGGGGGGGGGGAAGCGGGACAGTAGTTTTGTGGCACAAGGGAAGTTCAAATTTAGGGAAAAGCAATACTAAACAGCCAAGCAGTGGCATACTAAGGGGGGGGGGGGGCGGTGGGGGCGGTCCGCCCCGGGTGCACGCCGCTGGGGGGGTGCCGCGCGCCTGTCGACTCTTCGTTCCGGGGCAGAGGGAGCATGAAAACGAAGAGCCGGCAGGCGCGCAGCATCCCCCCCCAGCGGCGTGCACCCGGGGGGTGGTTTCGCCAGGGGATCGGGGGGGTTTTCACCGGGTGGGCGTCGCGCTGTTCCGGGGGGGCGGGGCGCATCGGCGATCCGCCCCGGGTGTCAGCCCCCGTAGGAACGCCACTGCAGCCAAGTCTTCAATTTTGATTTAAAGGTCTTAAGTGAAGATGCAGCACGGATGTCTAGTGGAAGAGAATTCTGTTTAAGTGGAGGAGTGGCTTAGTGGTTAGGGTGGTGGACTTTGGTCCTGGGGAACTGAGGAACTCAGTTCGATTCCCGGCACAGGCAGCTCCTTGTGACTCTGGGCAAGTCACTTAACCCTCCATTGCCTGCCACATTGAGCCTGCCATGAGTGGGAAAGCGCGGGCTACAAATGTAACAAAAATAAATAAGGCAGCAAAAAAAAAAAGCATCATGGCAAGTAGAATCAAGATGAGCAAGTTTAGAGGGAGTTTGTGTTGCCATTACTGATGTGACACCATAATTTGAGGAGAAATTTGTGTGTTCAGTTGTACACTGAGACATCCTACTTCTCTGCACCTTTTTTTGGAAAGATTTTTATTGGTTTGGAAATGTCCTATGTGAATGAATAATTATACACTAAGGGGCTTCATTTTTGAAGCACTTAACAAAGTTGCACAGGTAACCTATGGACGAACTTTGTAAGTCTTTGAAAATACACCTCTAAATGTCATTCTCATACTTAAAAAAAAAATAAGTCACAAAGTATAAACGTAAAATAAGAAACCAGGGTGGGAGTAGGGTGGAACTTGGTTTGCTTGCCACCCTTTCCAACAACATCAAAAGCATTCTGCTCCCATGCATCAGCTTGCTGTCTAAAGAAGGATAAAAGATTTGAAGCATTATTATACCCAATGGATCAGTCTTAACTGACTCTTGGGAGTCTATAGCTGGTTAATAGAAGGAAAACATGTTTGCTCTTTTTTTTTAGGCTTGTGCCTTTAAAGTATACGCACAGGGGCAGAAAGAGAAACGTGTAAACCAACTGCCTTCAAGCACGGTGCTTTGTCATTAGTTTCTATGCTCTTTTGGGGCTTGCAGGCTTAATTGGACTTCCCAACCTACAATAAAAGATTAGTGGTGGGAACACAAAGCCTACAGGATCCAAAAAGGTGAAATGAGGACAAAATCTGCACGTTGCATGGACTTCTCTGAACCCTGTTTGAGTCATAATGTAGTGTAGGAGTTGTGTTCCTTGTGTATAGTACGAATGAGTGAATGTGACCATGTGCACAAAAGAAAAACCTATTCATGACACAGTTGGGGAGGGGGGAGAAGAGAGATTAAGAACGTCGCCATAATTTTAAGACCATTTAGAGGGGCATAATCGAAAGGGACGCCCAAGTTTTGCTGAGGACGTCCTCGCAAAATGTCCCGGTGGAAGGGCGGGGAAACCTGTATTATCGAAACAAGATGGACAACCATCTTTCGTTTCGATAATACGGCCAGGGACGCCCAAATCTTGACATTTAGGTCATCCTTAGAGATGGTCATCCCTAGACTTGGTCGTTTCTGATTTTCGGCGATAATGGAAACTAAGGACACCCATCTCAGAAACGACCAAATGCTTGCCCTTTGGTTGTGGGAGGAGCCAGCATTCGTAGTAAACTGGTCCCCCTGACATGCCAGGACACCAGCTGGGCACCCTAGAGGGCACTGCAGTGGACTTCATAAATTGCTCCCAGGTACATAGCTCCCTTACCTTGTGTGCTGAGCCCCCCAACCCCCCACCCCCATAACCCACTACCCACAGCTGTACACCACTACCATAGTCCTTACGGGTGAAGGGGGACACCTAGATGTGGGTACAGTGGGTTTCTGGTGGGTTTTGGAGGGCTCACATTTACCACCACAAGTGTAACAGGTAGGGGGGGATGGGCCTGGGTCCGCCTGCCTGAAGTGCACTGCACCCACTAAAACTGCTCCAGGGACCTGCATACTGCTGTGATGGATCTGAGTATGACATTTGAGGCTGGCAGAGAGGCTGGTAAAAAATATTTTGAAAGATTCTTTTTGAGTGTGGGAGGGGGTTTGTGACAACTGGGGAAGTAAGGGAAGGCCATCTCTGATTCTCTCAGGTGGTCATCTGGTCAGTTCAGGCACCTTTTTGTGGCTTGGTCGTAAGAAAAACAGGACCAGGTGAAGTCGTCCAAGTGCTCGTCAGGGACGCCCTTTTTTTCCATTATAGGTCAAGGATGCCCATGTGTTAGGCACGCCCAAGTTCCGCCTTCGCTACGCCTCCGACATGCCCCCATGAACTTTGGTCATCCCCGCGACGGAAAGCAGTTGGGGACGCCCAAAATTGGCTTTCGATTATACCGATTTGGGTGACCCTGTGAGAAGGACGCCCATCTTCCGATTTGTGTCGAAAGATGGGCGTCCTTCTCTTTCGAAAATGAGCCTGATAGTATAGCACGTTTGGCCATTCAGAATTTCCTTGGTACCTTCAACAAGCTCTACTTGCCTTCAGATCCCCTTCTAAATATCATTTTGCATGACAATTTTGGATATTTATCTAAAAATATAGTCTGCATGATCTATAAAATCCAAGTGAATTACAATAAAATATACATAAAAATGAACAATGCATATCTATAATTATTACATCCACACTGCAACAAAATAATAACTGACTAAACTCATAATAATATCAAAGTAGAAAATGCTTGCTGAAACAAATATCCTTTCAATCAGTGGCTTAGCTAGGACTGAATGGGCCCCCCTATAATACCAGTGCTCTCAAGGTAGTGAGGACCAGGGTGGGGGGAGATGGAAGATGCACAGTTCCCAAAGCTCACATATTACAATAAATAAATTCAGAAAGAAAATACTTTAAAAAAACAAAACTTTGTTGTCTGAGCATTGCTTTGGCACTAGTGTTTCTCTTCTGCTTTTCTTCTTCACTCTCTCCAGGGTCTCCTGTCCTTTTGACATTTCTTCCATATGACTACCATTCATCTTTCTTAGGTGGTGTCTCCTATCCATCCTGTCCAGTGTCTCCCCTCTGTGTCCCTGTCCCTAAGCATCCTCCAGAGCCAGCATCTCTTTTGTGTCCCTGGCTCCTCTCCTCTCTCTTCTTTTTCTCCTGTGTGCCCTTGACCCCCCACCCACCTTCTGTAGTCTGGCATCTCTACCCCCATCCAGTCTCTGTCTCTGTTATCTCTGCTTCCCTCTCCCCTCCCCTTACGCTCCAGGTCTCTCTCTTTCCCTCCTCTTAGCTCCTCCATCCCCTAGGTCCAGCATCTCTTTCCCTCTCATCCATTTCTCATTGTTCCCAGGTCTCTCTTGTTCTCTCTTTAATCCTTCTGTGCTCTGTCCCTCCCACCCTCCACTTGAGTGTGGCATTTCTCCACCCTCCCCTCTCACCAGTCCTCCAAATGCTGCGACAGGTCATGGTAAAGGCAGCGTTGAAAGAGCAGGGTCCTGTGTCCAGCAGGGTCTTTCCTCTGCCACATGCTACCCACAGGACGTTGCAGCAGATGTGGGATGCAGCCATAGGCGTAGACTGGGGGGGGGGCGAGGGGGGGCAATGCCCCCCCAAACGACGCGAGGCGCCGCCGCGCCATTAGTTAAAAAAAAAAAACACATGCAGGCACGCGCTCCTCTCCATCCGCTTGGCTTCCCTGCCCTCTCTGTCTGCGTCCCGCCTTCCTCTGACGTCAGAGGAAGGCGGGACGCAGACAGAGAGGGCAGGGAAGCCAAGCGGACGGAGAGGAGCTGTTGTCCATCTACCCCTCTCTCTTCCTCCCTCCCTCCCTCCGCGGCGCAGGCAGCAGTCTTTTCCAGCGTTCCTGGCAGCGGTAGCATTGTACACGCTGCCTTTGGCTCTGCCCCGAAGCCTTCTCTTCAAGTTCCTGTTCCCGCATAGGTGGGAACAGGAACTTGAAGAGAAGGCTTCTGGGGCAGACCGAAGGCAGCGTGTACAACGCTACCGCTGCCAGGAACGCTGGAAAAGCTGAAGACTGTTGCCTGCACCGGAGGGAGGGAGGGAGGAAGAGAGGGAGTAAACGGAGTCACCATCTTGGACCTCGCGGGGGGGGGGAGCAGAGGGAAGATGGATGGGACTGGGAGGGGTGGGGAGCAGAGGGAAGGAGCAAGAGATGGATGGGACTGGGAGGGGTGGGGAGCAGAGGGAAGGAGCAAGAGATGGATGGGACTGGGTGGGGTGGGAAGCAGAGGGAAGGAGCAGGAGATGGATGGGACTGGGAGAGGAGGTGAGCAGAGGGAAGGAGCAAGAGATGGTTGGGACTGGGAGGGGTGGGGAGCAGAGGGAAGGAGCAAGAGATGGTTGGGACTGGGAGGGGTGGGGAGCAGAGGGATGGACCAGGAGATGGATGGGACTGGGAGAGGTCAGGCACAGCAGAGGGAAGGAGCAGAAGATGGATGGGACGGAGGGATGGTGAGCAGAGGGAAGGAGCAAGAGATGGATGGGACTGGGAGGGTGGGGAGCAGAGGGAAGCCTACTGGAAAGAAGACACTGCATAAAACAGAAGACACTGGGACCAAAGCGAATAGAAAAACTAAATGATCAGACAACAAAGGTAAATAAAAGTATTTTATTCATAATTTATTAATTGAAATGTGTCAGCTTTTTGAAATGTGCATCTGTGATATTTTGCCTGTAAATTTCATTTCCTTCCTCCATATTAGCATATTCATTTGCATATGTATATATGCAAATTATATGCTAATATGCTCCGCCCATTCTTTGCCCCCCCAAATGAAACAGTCAAACTATGCCTATGGATGCAGCAGAGGCAGTGCTGAAAGCTGCTCTCTATCTGATGGGGCCTTTGGAGGACCAGTGTGTGTGGGGGGGAGGGGTATAGACATATGCTGGCCCGCATGGGCTCATGGGGGGGGGGGGACTGAGAGGGGAGGAAGGAGGTGCAATTTTAGGCAGCCCCTATCATTGGGTAGCTCTGGGTCTTTTGCTGGGCTCACCCCTGTTTTCCTTGTTTTCCTATAGCGCCCTGTAGCGCTATAGAAATGCTAAATAGTAGTAGTAGCTTCCTAAAAGAGAGCAAAGAAGTCATTTGTCTTAATTCCAATGGAAGCTCATTGCACAGTGTAAGTTCTACAATTTAAAAGAAAACCCAGCAGTGCTCGATCTCTCTCCAAGTGGACCTGATGAAAAGAAGGGACATCTAAAACGATTTCACCCTACTTCCAAGCCCATTCTTCCGTACTATGCTGTGTGTAGGCCAGTTGTTAAAGCAGCAAAGGCAGGGTTCAAATTAGAGAGCTGCACGGTTTCCGTCCCCGCGGGAATCCCGCGGAACCCGCGGGATTCCCGCGGGGACGGAGGCAGTTCCTGCGGGGTTCCCACGGGGATGGAACCAGTTCTGCGGGGTTCCCGCGGGGACGGAGGCAGTTCCTGCGGGGTTCCCGCGGGGATGGAACCAGTTCTGTGGGCTTCCCGTGAAAGTGTAAGCTGCACCTGCACCAGCCTCTCATCTACCGAATACCAATTTATTTGAGTGCTGTCTCCTCCTCCTCTTCTTCCTTGCTTTAACAGCATAAATGTGGAAAGTCTTCCATTAAGGAGGTGGTAGAGTCACAAATGATGACGGAATTCAAAAAGGCGTGGGATGAACATAGAGGATCTCTAATTAGAAAATGGAAGTTATATAAAACCTAACCTTAAATGGCTGCATGTGTGTGGATATGTCAAGTGGCACTTAGATGGTGACTCTCGCTGTGATGAACTAGAGCTGATACCTGGCAGACTTGTATGGTCTGTGTCTCATACATGGCAATCTGGTGTAGGATGAGCTGGAAAGGGCTTAGACAGCAACTTCAGTGGCTGGAACATGAGGACAGTGCTGGACAGACTTTTACGGTCTGTGTCCCACAAATGAGAACATGAATAGGCTGGAGTGGGCTTTGATGGCAACTCCAGCAGTTGGAACATAAGGATGGGGCCAGATATGTTCCAGAAACACGAAAGAAAAACCATAATCAAGTATATAATATCACACTCGTTGATTTAATGATGAATTGATCATGAGTGTGACTATTGGGCAGAGTGGATGGACCGTTCAGGTCTATTTGCTGTCACTTACTATGTTACTATTAATCCTCTTTGCTCCCAGGCTGGTGCACAGACCTCAGCTCTGACACAGGCACGAGAATCAGATGTCACCTGACCTACTGGCGCGTGCATGTGGCGGCCTCTCAGCACACACTGCCAGTGAATCAGAGACAAATCTTACATGTGCGCACCAGGGTTCCAAGTTCCAAATTCCGTTCCTTCCTTGCCTACAGTGCTGTGGCTCAAATCCAGAAAGAGACTGAGGGAGCTGACTGGAACTTTCTTTTATGTACTATTAAATTCTTACGGGGATGGGTGGGGATGGGTTAAATTCTTGCGGGGATGGGTGGGGACGGGTTGGGATGGTTTAAATTTTTGCGGGGATGGGTGGGGATGGGTAAGATTCCAGTGGGGATGGGTGGGGACGGGTAAGATTCCAGCAGGGACGGGCGGGGATGGGTAAGATTTCTGTCCCCGTGCAACTCTCTAGTTCAAATCACATCCTCTCACTGATGCTCCCCTGGTGGCAGAGCAAGGTATTACAATGATGGTACCAAATATGTCACAGCGTTTCCCCAAAATGACTCAACACCAACCAGGGAGTTTAACAATAAAAAGAAAATATTTTTTTTATTAGTTGAATTATATTTAAATGCTAATGAAATTTTACCAACTTGCAAATTTAACATATGTATTTCAATTACAGATTTGCAACACAAATCAGTTGTCTCTAGAAACATTGAGAGCATTTTCAGATAAGTATAAATATTAGTTACATAAATCATTTAAGTACATTCAATTCTGCAAAACACTAGATTCTTTAAAGTTTCTTTTCTCCTGTCTTTCAGATTTCCGGAGACCTTCAAGGATCTCAACATGTAAGTTTTCCTCTACTCTTTTTTTCTTCTTTTAGTTATCTCTCACTTATTGTTCAGGTTTCCTTTACTATTTTCTCTTATGTGCACTTTTTAAAATAGTTTCAGTCACTTGGCTGCTCTCTTGGTTTTCTCTCTCTGGCTCTCTTGAACGTTGGGCGCCTTTTCTTTCAGGTGATGATCTCCAGCATCAACTTTCTTCCAGACTTTCCCTAGTAACAAGTTCTCACCAGGGGCGTATCTGCGTGGGGCCACAGGGGCCTGGGCCCCCACAGATTTCACCCTGGACCCCCCTACCGCCGTCACTTACCCCCGCCGAGGTCCGCTTCCTCCTGCCTGCCGGTGCCTTTTACTTCAGCTGGCGGGGGACCCCAACCCCCGCCAGCCCAGCCGAGGTCTTGTTTAAGTTTTCTTCCTCGTGCTGTGCCGTAAAAACTGCATCCCTTCCCTTCCAGTTTCGGACAGAGTGTCTGACATCACAGCACGTTGACGTCCTGCACGTACAACGTGCTGCGACGTCAGACTCTGGTGGAAAAGTTAGGAGCACTCATGTAGGTCACAGGGATGGCAGTAGGCTTACCTAGAGGAGGAGCAGCAGAATACCTTCCATGACTTCTTTGTCAACCTGCAAAGGAGGGCGGCAGGAGTTTCATACAGAGAAATATCCATCTCCAGAAACATAATGTGCATTATGCCACATTATATCCAGTGCAGCTCTGGGAGTCACAACTTTTGACTCAGCTAAACCATGAAGAGATTTTTTCCTGGCCTGGGCCTTGCAGACTCACTGAATGAAAATAACTAAGGCTGGGTTTTGCATGATGATTGCAATGGCTGATACTGAATCTTCTCACATCTCCCTGTAGATGTGAGGATTGGTGTAGGTCTGGTAGTGTGAGCTCTGGATAGGTTGTTGGGATCGATTGCCATGTGGAGTTCAGAGTATAGGCAGATAAGGAGGTTGGGTCTTGTAATTCATATGACTGAATACTGGAAGACAGAATACTGGCTTGTATTAGGCAAGGCTAGACCAGCACCTAGGGCAGCAGCTTATAGGGAGGGGGGGGGGGGGTGTAGTAATAAACAGCTGCATTCAAAGCAAAATAAACATTATCAGGCTTATTTTCGAAAGTGATCCCCGGGCATCTTCCGACATAAATTGGGAGATGGCCGGCAATCTCTCGAAAGCAGCGAAATTGGTATAATCAAAAGCTGCTTTTTTGACAACATCGCTGAGCCGGTAAAAGTTGAAGGGGGCGTGTCGGAGGTGTAGCAAAGGCGGGACATGGGCGGGCATGGGCGTGGCTACCAGATGGCCTGCTTTCGCAGATAATAGAAAAAAAAAGTGGCGTTAATCAGTATTTTGCCGGGTTTACTTGGTCCTTTTATTTTCACGACCAAGCCTCAAAAAGGTGCCCCAACTCACCAGATGACCACCGGAGGGAATGGGGGATGACCTCCCCATACTCCCCCAGTGATCACCAACCCCCTCTCACACTAAAAAAATAAAAACCTTTTTTGCCAGCCTGTATGCCAGCCTCAAATGTCATACCCAGCTCCCTGACAGCAGTATGCAAGTCCCTGGAGCAGTTTTTAATGAGTGCAGTGTACTTCAGGCAGGCAGACCCAGGTCCATCCCCCCCCCCCCCACCTGTTACACTTGTGGTGCTAAGTGTTGAGCCCTCCAACCCCCCCCCCAAACCCACTGTACCCACATGTAGGTGCCCCCCTTCACCCATAAGGGCCATGGTAATGGTGTAGAGTTGTGGGGAGTGGGTTTTGGGGGGATTTGGGGGGCTCAGCACCCAAGGTAAGGGAGCTATGCACCTGGGAGCTATTTGTGTATTTTTAAAAATTTTTTAGAAGTGCCCCCTAGGGTGCCCGGTTGGTGTCCTGGCATGTCATGGGGACCAGGGCACTACAAATGTTGGCTCCTCCCACAACCAAATGCCTTGGATGGAGCCGGGGTTGAGATGGCGGCTTTTAGCTTCCATTATCGCTGAAAAACAAAAGCAGCCATCTGAAACCCGGCTCCATCCAAGGCATTTGGCCGGTTCGAACCGTATTATCGAAAGAAAAGATGGCCAGCCATCTTTTTCGATAATACGGTTCCGGCCAGCTGTTGTGCCACCGCCAAAATAAATCGCCGGCGCCGTTCGATTATGCCCCTCTAAGACAACCAAACGCACTCAAAGAAGCATCAGTACATAGGTTAACCTGCATTTTTGTACAACCATGATTGAGTTTAATTATCAAAATCGGGGGGGAGGGAGGGGCACAAGGTAGGAGCCTGAAAGGTAATGAAGGGGAGGGGGTATATGAAAGCTTACCTAGGAAGCCGACCAACCCTGAAGCACAACTCAGCTGTGATTCCATCCCATCTCATTCGACAAAGTATCTTGCAAAACCTCAATTTAATGTGACCTCAATAATGTAGTAACATCCACCAAAACTCACAAGTCAGCAGAAGTACCTGTTTTCTCTGTGATATATAATACTGCTGGCAGCTTGTAATGTAGCAAGGCAAAATTACATTTGTGTAAATCTATGTACTTAATAATCTGATTACATAAAGCTAATATGATTTTTCTACTCTATAGAATGTCTTTTTTTTCTCAATTTTCATTGCAATGTTATTGAATTCTGTGCTTTGTTCTTTTCATTTATGTCACTAGCAATTGTCAAGCTGGCGATGCTTTTTTTTTTCTTCTTCAGTTTTGCCCTTTTTAAAGATTCTACACCAAGAGGAAACAAATGAGACGACAAACCAGACATATTTATCTGTTGCAGTGTCAATGCCACCCACAGCTGCTCCAGGAAGTGGCTTGTCTGCCAGAGATGTGTCAGCCTGGCTCTGACAGACACTGTAAATACAAGCAGCTGACCCACATCACTGGCAGTAGCACTTAAGACACAGGTACTGTCAGTTGCATCTCTGAGGACAGGAAATACGTTGCATAATTATAATGCAACGTTTTCATTTATGATGCAAGTTCCAGTATATGTGTTCATTCTGGAGAAACCAACAATCTTTGCTTCAGTTATTGTTTTGACATAGGTTATTATAAATATAATTTTTGTAATTTTATACCATTTTAAAATGTTTGTGTTTTATTATCCCAATAGTTCACAAATATCCAGCTAGAAAGTACTTATATATGTTATTCTCAAAAACACTGCTTTTTTTTTTTCAAAAAAACATTCAGATCACTTGTCTCTCTTTAATTGACCCTAGTGATGTTCGCTGCCAACAAACGTTTGTTTTTTATGGCAACGTTATCAACATCGGAACATCTTCAGAGGTCAGCTACACTGACTTTATACAATGTAAAATTTGTTTATTTATTTTTATGTTTAACATCTTTTTAAGATCATTTTTCTTCGGACCCAGGGGATTGTCCTTGAGACAGCTGGGCCTCAGGCGAAGCATATGTCAGACATTTTTAAACCCCTGGGTCCGAAGAAAAATGATCTTAAAAAGATAAGTTAAACATAAAAATAAATAAATTTGAGATTGTGTAAAGTCAGTGTAGCTGACTTCTGAAAATGTTCCGATGTTGATAACGTTGCCATAAAAAACAAACGTTTGTTGGCAGCAACCATCACTGGGGTCAATTAAAGAGAGACAAGTGATCTGAATGTTTTTTTGAAAAAAAAAAGCAGTGTTTTCGAGAATAACATATATAAGTACTTTCTAGCTGGACATTTGTGAACTATTGGGATTGTATGTTGATGCTATCCAAAAGACATTGTAAAATTGCCTTTATACTGGTTTGTTTTATTATCATCATATTAACTATATTATTCAACTTTTAGAATCCCCCATCTTGACTTTCGTAGAAAGGTGCTTTCTTCAAGTGGAACCAGTAGGTTTCAACTTGGTCCACAAGTCAGTCTGAGGTTCAGCATAGCTTTGATGAATATGGATTAGATTTGCCTATAATAGGTATAGTGTAATTACATATTCATAGTCACTGTAGCTTTCTTGATAACTTAAGTGGTTGGGTTGCATTGCAAGGGCAAGGTTAAGAACTACTGAATAGGACAATCAGTGCAGGGCATATCAAGACAAGTGAAATCTGATATTCTATCTAAAGATGTTTCCAAAACAGAAGAACTTTGTAAAGACTTAAATTAACCTTAATCTGTTAAAAAAGATCGGTGTTTTGTTTATTTACTCCCTCAAACTACTCATCCAGCCCAAGTTCTTTATGGAATTTTAAAGTTCACATAATTTGGGTACTTTTGACAAAAACAAAATAGAAAAATACAATGTAAACAATACTTAAAAGTATTCAAGGAGATGGAAAATGTCAAGTATTCCTATAGAGTTCAAATCAATATATAGAATCACAAGTGTATGTATATATGAAAATTGTAAAATGAAAATAGAACTGATAAATAAATACCTTAATAGGGGTGCCCATGGAGTATTAACATACACAATTTATGACCAGATTTTTAAAACTGATTTAGAGCAAAGGTTTTCAACCCAGTCGTCAGAGGGCACACCCAGCCAGTTGAGGTTCTCAGGATATCCCCACTGAATTCAATGGTGATATCCTGAAAACCCCAACTAGCTGGGTGTTCCCCGAGGCCTGGGTTGAAAACCTCCAAGTTATACTTATTGGTACATTCAGTGGCTTTGCATTCATATCCGTGAATTATAGCCATAGTATACCACTAAAAGTAGTATTAAGCAAAGACACAGTTTTCCCAATTTGAGAAGAGCATCTGTATTGTAATAGCTAAGACAAGATTTAGGGGTCCTTTAACCAAGCTGCAGCTGAGGCCCGCTTTTACAGCAGCAGATAAAAGGCTGTTTTTTTTTTTTTTTTTTTTAAGAAATGGCTATATGGGAAGTGAAGCCCTTGCCACGTGGCCATTTCAGGGGGAGCACTTACTGCCACCCATTGCGGTGGCAGTAAGGACTCCCATGCAACTGGGCCATGTGCAGCACTGCCTGATTACCGCTGGGCAGGGGCGTAGCCAAACAGATTTTGGGTGGGCCTAGATAAGAAGTGGGTGAGCACCAAATGTTCTCCCCCTACCGCCACCAAAAAAAATATCTCAGCTGGCAATTAAATGCTTCTTTCCACCTTGGCAGTCTGCAGCAGGCATGCATTGAAAACTGAGCATGCGCAGGTGCCAGTATTGTGGAGAGTAGAATTTTGTTACTATCAGGGGAAAGTCTTCAGCTGACAGAGATTGGGATCTCCACCAGCTACCACTAAACATGTGCTACTGTTGGGTGGGCCTGAGCCCTAAGTGGGTGGGCCCTGGCCCACCCAGGCCCACCTGTGGCTACGCTACTGCCGCTGGGTAAATAGCGCTACAAAAATAAAAATATGTTTGCAGCACCAGAAATGGCACACACTGTGGGTGAGAACTACCACCGGGCTGCTGCAGTACTTCCGGTTTAGTGAGCAGCAAGCCCGCTTTGGGATTACCGATGCTTAGCAAAAGACCCCCTTAGTAATCAATATTAGCCCTCTCCAAACCATTAGATAAATAGCAGGGATCTAAATAAAATTATAGGGAAAGTCAAATCTTCCAGTTATAGGGAGAAAGTTTTTAATGTCCACCCATATAGACATCCAGAAAAACAAAGGGGTCCTTTTACTAAGGTGCGCTGAAAAATGGCTTGCGGTAGTGTAGGTGTGGGTTTTGGGAGCGCGCAGAATCATTTTTCAGTGCACCTGTAAAAAAATGTATTTTTTAAATTTTTGCCGAAAACAGACGTGCGGCAAAATCAAAATTGCCATGTCCATTTTGGGTCTGCAACCATACCGCCAGCCATTGACCTAGTGGTAAAGTCCCATGCGCTTGCCTCCAAAAATAAAAATTATTGGACACGTGAAAAAAATGAAATTACCACAAGAGCCGCTGTGTGGTAAGTCCATTTTGGCGCATGTTGGGCGCACATAGACGCTTAGGCGACTTAGTAAAAGGGCCTCCAGATCAAGAGGCAAAAATATATCATATGATTTAGATCACCTTGTGATGAGGTGCAATGCCAACATTTGTCAACCTGTGAAAGACCAACCTTACACATTTTATGTGGGGTCCAAGGTGCTCTATGGATTAAAAAGTACAGGGTTTGAGGATGATAAAAAGAGTGGGATTGTTAACACAAGAAAAATCATTTTTGCACTCCGTGTCAGTACCAATGTAACTGCAATCCACTTCCTATTTTGTATTTATAGAAGAACTAAGAGGAAAATTTATTTCTCAGTTTCCTAGAAAAGAATGAGGTAGTATGACCAAGTCTTTTTTTTCCAGATTGAAAAATCAGTTTAAAGTGTGATATATTAGGGAGACCTTTTTAATACTATGTTGTAATTGTATCCAATTATAAAATTGTGTGGTGGGAAGGTTGTATTTCTCCATTAAAAATTCAAAAGATACACCATTGAGAATTCATTTGTAAGGGCCATGTTCCAAGTTGACACCAAGAATACAAATATAGGGTTTTATAACAAGCATTATTTTGGTGTTAAGCCAAATGGGTGCGGTCAGACTGCCAACAAGGAATAGCTAAGATCTTATCTAAAGCAAGAAAATCAACTAGTGTAGATCTTAGGTGTGCTATATCAGGGGAAATAGGCACATGTTTAGTGTAAGACAAACATTTAAGAGGCATATTATAAAGAAGTGCCTTTTCGATCAGGAGCCAATCAGGACTGTAAGATTGGTCAATCTGATTAGATAACCTTTGGGCTCTATAATGTATAAGACTGACTAGGTGTTAAGTATAAAAATCAGGAAATCCAACACCTCCATCTTCTTTAGATTTGAGAGTCTTCGGTACTATTCTAGATTTTAAAATTTTAGTATCTATGGAAAAGTAAACAATCTGTAAACAATCTATATTCTTATTAAAATAGAAAGGATGGAGCCAGCATTGGTAACATACTAATATAGTAATTGATAGCAGGTGTGTGTCATTTTTATGGTTTCGATCCTACCCCACCAAGAAAGCATTAACAGGGTCCACCTTTGAAGTAAAGTATCTATTTTCTTTAGGATGTTATCCATATTTAAATTTCATAATTTGTTGTCTCTATGGAAAAAGCATGCTCAGATATTTAATATATAAAGGAGACCAGCAAAAGTTAGCAGATACTAAATCTGTCTGCATTGTGTGGTCATTCGTGGGCATGACCTCAGATTTGTCCCAATTGATTCGATATCCGGAAAATGAAGAAAAATTAACTAGTTTAAAAAGAGCTGGAATTGATGTCATTGGATATGTCAAAAAGAGCATGAGGCCATCTGCATATGCCAACAATTTGAATTCATGTCCCTCAATAACCACACCAGATATATTGATGTTATTTCTAATTTCAATCAATAGGGGTTCTAAAGTTAAACTAAATAAGAAGGGATAGTGGGCATCCCTGTCTGGTACCCCTTGCTAGCTTTACATTATCAGAAAGCTCACCATATATCAGAAGTCTGGAACATGGTTTAGTATATAATACTTGCAAACCAATTAACAAAATCAGAACCACATCCAAACCATTTAAGAATTTTGAATAAATATGGCCATGCGACCCAGGCTGAAGGCTTTTTCTGTGTCCAAAGAGATACCAAGGCAGATGACAAACACCAAAATCGCATCAATCGGTCATGAAATTTTCTAGCATTGTCTCCACTGAATCTTCCAGACATGAATCCAACTTGATTAGTGTGGATTAGAGAACCAACTAGTCTTGTAGTTGAGATATGGAATGCAAATTTTGACCTTCGGTTATGTCACATTCTGGTTTGGGTGAAATAACTTGTGCTTCAGCAAATCAACCGTGTGCCACTGGATATTACCATAAGAAGTGATATAAAGAACACAAAATGGAAGATATTTTACCGTATCTTTCATGGTAATCTTCAGTCGTGTGGTCTGGGTGCCTTGTTGCTAGCCAGAGACTTAATAGTTTAAAATATTTCTTCATCTTTAATTGGTGAATCAATATAAGCCTTTTGTACATGAGAAAGGACTGGATGATGAGGCAGGCTCTTCTATGAAGCTAGTCATAGCATCAGTAGGATTTGCACAAGAAATGCTGAATAAATGTTGATAATAGATGACAAAAGCTCTGGAAATATCTTTATCCATAGTAGCTGTGTGATCATTATTTAAATGTATAGTTGATACACAATGTATGTGTTGTCTTATAACAATATATCTGGCAAGTAATCTACCAGCTTTATTAGTTGAAATATAGTGACTAGTTTTATGTACAGATTATGATTGGCTTGATAAATATAATAAAATGTGCAATTCAGCTTAGCTACATAAAAGTGTAATATGGCATTTAGTATTAATATGAAGTTTTTCCAGATTTTAAATGTTATTTTCTAGTTGAAGTTGCACAGATTCTTGTTTTATCTCCAGGTAGCAAAGCTTATTATTCCACTTCTAAGAAGCTTTGAAGGCTTCCCAGGTAGAGGATCTATATTATTGGGCCATGTGTAGAAATTCATTATAAAATTATCATTTTTTGGATGAAACCTGAATCCTCAAGGAATTTATTCTTAAATCTCCTTATGTGCTTCGGTTTACTATAGTCAAGCTGTAACTTAAGATGGATCATTGCATGATCAGTAATTAAAATTGGATCAATTTTGGTGTCAATGGTCTGAATTAAGGATTTAGAGAGAAGAAAAAAAAAGCCTGTTCTTCAGTATGAGTGATGTGGAGCAGAATAAAATGAGTATTCATGACCATCAGGGTGTTGAAGGTGCCATATATCCACAAGACCTAATGCTTGGATGGTTGCAAAAAGCTCCTTTCCCATTTTGGTTTCGTCCTTGAATGCAGCTGGACTGACGATCCAGGATGTTATACAAAGAAACTTTTAAATCTCCAGCCAACAGATTTTATTAGAATGTAGTACTGTACCAATCTGATTTGATGTATGAAGTTACGTGTAGCAGTAGTAGGTGTATAAACATTCAAGATAGAACATTTTATAGGACCAACCTGTAGCACAGCATAGGCGATTGTTGGAGAATATGAATTGGAGGATTCCTTTTTTTTTTTTTTTTTATAAAATAGCTACTCCTTTTTTTAGAATGAGCAGGTGTATGAATCAGTGACCAATCCATAGAGGATTAAATCTCATACAATTAGAGTCTGATAAGTGAGTCTCTTGCAATAGTAATATATGTCAAGATTTCATTTTTTTAGCATGAGTTGGTTGATTCAGTCCATTGACATTCCATGAGGC
This sequence comes from Microcaecilia unicolor, assembly GCF_901765095.1. Lineage (NCBI taxonomy): Eukaryota > Metazoa > Chordata > Amphibia > Gymnophiona > Siphonopidae > Microcaecilia > Microcaecilia unicolor. The sequence goes on along the minus strand of NC_044038.1, from coordinate 208,973,868 downwards.
TATATTGCAAAAGGATGACATCAAATCATATCAAGACAAAGCTTAAATAGCACAGTATGCCCATAGTAGCATTGAGCATTAGAAATGCATGACAATCAATAGAATCAAATAAAAAATTGACAAAATCAGTATTTCTATAAGCATTATTAAAGAACCAGAGATATTCCAGTAGTCATTTCAAGCATTTGGAAACTTAAAAGGTTCTCAGTCTCTATATGAATAAGATGCACCTGTCAAACCATATACAGGGAAAACAAGAGGAAATGCTTTTGTAGGCAAAGCATAAATGCAATAAAAAAACATGTCACTCACAAGTAAGTATTTGGTGGAACTGGATTTTATTATACCAAAAATATGAACATTACTTATTCCTTGCTTGGTCTTCCAGCTGGCCTTAAGAAATTGAAAACAGTAAGGGGTCCTTTTACTAAGCCACGTAAGCGTCTATGTGCACCAAAATGGAATTACCGCACAGCTACCATGTGGCCCCTTGCGGTAATTTCATTTTTGGCACGTTTCCGCAAAATATATATATATTTTTTATTTCCTGGCGCATGTAGTGGCATTTGGCACATGAAGGCCATTACTGCCCAGTTACTGCATGAGACTTTACCACTAGGTCAATGGCTGGTGGTAAGGTCTCGGGTCCAAAATGGACATGCAGCAATTTTCATTTTGCCGCATGTCCATTTTCAGCAAAAAAATTTTTAAAAAGGCCTTTTTTTACAGATGCGCTGAAAAATGGATTGGCGCGTGCCCAAAACCCACGCCTACACTACTGCAAGCCCATTTTTCAGCACACCTTAGTAAAAGGACCCCACAATCTTTTTCTCTCTCCTATGACTTAGCCATATATTGTTGTTTATAATACTCTGCTTTATTATATATTGTATTATTGTACTTGTTTTTCTGTTTTAGAAATGTACAGGGTTTTTTTATTCAATAAAAATAATTTAAAAAACCCCACATCACATCATAGGTGAGATAAGGCATCAAATTCGCATAACAAATATATAATTTAACATATATATTATTTAGTTACCAAGAACTTCAGAGTTGAACTAGCATAAGTTCAAGACTCATTCATATATAAAAGGTGAGAATAGATGATCTCATTATGGGCAAACACGTAGCCAAATCATCAATATATCCAATTTTCATTTGCATGAGCCACATAGAACTTCAGGCTCTTTGTAAGTGGTGGTACAGTTATATATAACTTTCATTCTTGAAAGGTACATTAATCTGAAACAGGCTCCTAAACCTTTCAGATCTTGTCTGACAGAAATGCCTTCCTTTTCATAACAATGGTTTTCGCTATGTGTGGTAAAATAAGTACTTTCTTGCCTTGATACAATACAGATGGTTTATCTTTTGCAGCCATGAGGATCTGAAGGGCCTGTGGATATTAGAAGGACTTTTGCCACCACTGGTCTGGGGGGGGAGGGGGGTAATGCATTAGCTAATTGGTGGGTTATGACTGGTGGGCCCTTTCAATTTCAAGGGCTGGAGCTAAATCAATATTCAAGAATTTAGGTAACAAATCTGTTAAAGATATTGTATTTTGATTTTCTACTCCTTATAGAAGACCTAATATCCTTATATTATTTCTATGGGTTCTGTTTGCTAAATCTTCAAGAGTCTCTCCTAGGCATTTAATGCGTTTAGCATTAGATTCAATTAGAGGCAACACGGCTTCCATTTTCTGTCACACATTTCTCTAAGGCCTCAGCATACTATTTAAAAGTTGCACGTTTAGCATGTAGTTCCTCAATCTCCTTTCTGTGTCTCAGGATAATTCAATATGTGATTAAAGAACGACCTTAATAGATTTAAGTTCAGATATTACCGTGTCTTCAACATTCCAGAAGTTCTAGATCCACCAGGTTTGTCAGGAGGAAGTCGGATTTGTGGCATTCAAGGCCAGAGGGCAAATTAAACTGATTTTCAGCTATCAGATTTCAAAATATTGAAAAACACCACCAACTGGAATGACAAAGTGATTTGCTGCGATGATCATCTGGGTAGAAGCGAGAGCTCCACCCATAAGGGGAACCTGAAACCCTCTTTATGGAATTCTACTTTTAACCCCCCCCCCCCCTTCCTCCTCCCACCATTCCCAAAAAATAAAAGGCAAAAACATTTGGTTTTTTTTTTGTCTCAGTCATAACTTTAATGTGATCTCTGCAAACTGACCACAGAGGAACCCCCCCCCCCCCCCAAAACAAAACAAGAAATAGTGCTTAGGACTTTGAAGCCCAACTAAATGGTTTTGCAATGAATCTGCATTGATGGCCCCCTGAAGCATGAAACTCAGGTGCAATCCGAGATTCAGTGCTCTGTACAAAAGAAAAAAAAAGCATGATCACAGGTATTCGGACATATGGTGCAATAATGCAATCAACAGGAATGCTTCTTCTGGAATAAAGCTGCAACACCTTTATCAGGTGCATATAGATTAAATAGAGATACCTAAAATTAAAAAAACAAAACAAAAGAAACCAGTACTTGGTTGCAGAAAGCATGCATGCAAATATACCACGAGGTTTTTTTTTGTAAATGTGTCTGAATAGGACACCATCATATAGTGTATTGTACAGTTTGGCCCTGTAAACTGAGCCAAATATCAGAAAACAATATTGAAGCCAAACACTATCGTAGCTAACAAATAAGTAACACTTTGGAAAGTGCTTTTTTTTTTCTCTCTTTTTCTTTTTGGTTAGGAAAATTGGATAGAGTCAACTTTCAATTTAGAGACCAAAGCAAAAGTGAAGGCAATATTCCAAAGTATTGTAAAATTTATTATTTTAAGTATTGCAGCTTTTTGTATGACATAATTGCCACTACTGGTTACTTTTACACAGTAAGCATTTACAGAGGTTTTAACTTGGCAGATTACATAGTTAGGCTTTAAACTGCAAAATATAGATAAGTCCTGCACTGGATGTGTTGTAAGTTAGCTTACAACGTTTAACTCGAAACAGAATTCCGGATACGAGACTGTCCACAAGAAACTCCAAAGCAGAAGCAATGCAGCTGGAAGTTTTTAAGAAAAAAGTTACACAAGGAAACATGGTTATAAGGCAGGTAAATGAGGACTTTACTACAGTCCTTAACGAGCGTTATAGTACAGCAAAAGGATGAAGCACAGTTCCCAGAAAACATTTATTGTAGCTTTAAGATGTAAATACAGAAAACAAAACTTTTGCCCAGATATATAATTCACAGAGCATAAAAATCCATTCAGGTTAGGATTGTTCACACCACACATCTGGTTTCAGTCATTTCACTAATCACGTAATAAAAAGGTTGGGCTTTTTTTTTTTTTTTTAATTTCCCTTACATAACTGCAGCGTATAGTGCAACTTCATAGTTTTTAAATTCATACTCACGCAGGAAGCGGTGGGGTAGGCCTTCCCCACCCCTCCCCCACCAACCATCAGAAAGCCATCCATTTTCTTTACTTGCCACTGAAACGTTTTTTTTTTTTTTTTTTGAAACTTTTAAAAGGAAACAATGCACTAGATTAGTAAAGCTGATCTTTCCGCCCTGTGGTAGGAGGGCTGAGAAAGGAACCCGGGTGTACAAGTGTCCGAACCTATATCAAGAGAATCCATCACTCTATAGGGTACCTGCGATTAATAACTCATTTCCAGTATTCCATTGTTCTACTGTACTATGTTCTTGTGACACTATCAGCGCCTATATGTCTGAACCGTAAAACCCAAATCCCACTCAAGGAGGCACAATTTTTGTAAACTTCTGGCACAAAGGCTAAAGATGGAACAACAGGTTATTAAGCAACATCTCCACTTAATAAAGTGGGCAGCAAACGTAAATCAATTTCATCCCTTCTAAATATAAGGAAGGTCTTGGATCTGAAGACAGCAAATAAAGGAGCATCTGTCCACTTGGGGCTGGTGGTTGGGAGGCGGGGATAGTGCTGGACAGACTTGTACGGTCTGTGCCAGAGCCGGTGGTTGGGAGGCAGGGCTGGTGGTTGGGAGGTGAGGATAGTGCTGGGCAGACTTATACGGTCTGTGCCAGAGCCGGTGGTTGGGAGGAGGAGCTGGTGGTTGGGAGGCGGGGATAGTGCTGGGCAGACTTATACGGTCTGTGCCCTGAAGAACACAGGTACAAATCAAAGTACAGTATACACAAAAAGTAGCAAATATGAGTTATCTTGTTGGGCAGACTGGATGGACCGTGCAGGTCTTTTTCTGCCGTCATCTACTATGTAACTAGGATTAGGTATTAATTACTCAGTCTTAGTTAGGGCCACTGAGTAATTCAGGCTAGCAGAACAGTTTTGCAACTTGAAAGGAAGAACTCGAAGAGCAAAGGGTTCTCTCTAAACCTTTCCAAGTCTTATAGCAATGGACAGAAAGATGCAGCAGCTTGATTTTCTGACTAGATAAGAGGTTAAGGGCACCTTTTACCAAGCTGCGGCAAAAAGGGGATCTGCGCCGGCATGTGTTTTTCACGTGCGCCGAGACCCCCCTTTTACCATAGCTGGTAAAAGGGAAATCTTGCTTTCCTACAGGAAATGGCTGTGTGGCAAGTAAAGCACTTGCCACGTGGCCATTTAGAGGGAGGGGGGAGCCCTTACCATCGCCCATTGAAGTGGCGGTAAGGGCTCCCGTGCTAACCGGGCGAGTACACTCTGGCGCTACAAAAATAAATACATTTTTGTAGCACTGGAAATGACGGCACGCTAGGTGTGGGAAGTACTACCAAGCTGCTACAATAGCCCAGCAGTAATTCCTGTATAGCAAGCGGTAAACCTACGTTGGGCTTACCGCTGTTTAGTAAAAGGCGCCCTAAATAGCTTTCCCTCCATCTCATGTCTCCTACAAACGAAACAGTTTTGAGAACTGCAACAATGCAACTGTGATCTGAGAAGTTTTAGAGAGGAAAGAAGGGGTACTGGGGGTGAACAACTAGATAATCTTTTACAGAAGACGGTAAATTACCAAGGAGAAAAAGAGAAATACTTGTCCTGGATAAGGAGAGAACTCACTATCTTTTTATTTGAAATATTTGAAGCCTGCACTATCCACAGCATTCTATGGAGGACAGCTGGAATGTATCCCCCTAACAGAGTGGGGAGAAAACTGGGCACAGTGGGAGAGCTGGTTGTCGTTTTGTCATTGTCCCTCATATTTAGGGCCACTATATATGGATCGTTTCAGAACAAGGAATGTGGTTACTTTTCTAACCATGAACAGCCACTAGACCTATCCCAGCATAAAATGTCTGAGGGTTTGTTTGTTTGTGAATTTTATTAAAAACACTGTTTACCATGTGCCCAAAAAATGCAACTGGTATTTAGTAAGAGCGGTAACGTTAGGATGCATTTTAGGTCAAGGAGGATAAATAAAATACAGCCAGTTTGAATAATTTTGAACAAACATCTTACCACAAATTTTTCTTGCAGTCTCAGAAGAACTACAGACTAAATTAGGCAGAAAAAGCATCTATAAAATGCACTGTGGGACTTTAGCCAAGGCTGGATTAGACATCGGACCTGCTAGGCAGCTGCCTAGGAAAGAAAAATCTTGCGTTGGCAAAGGGCAGGTAAAAATCAGAGCACAGTGAGAGGTTCTAACAGCTTTGGCCATCAGTGCAGTGTTTTAGCCACAGGAAAGGTGGGTGGTTTTCAAGTAGCCCATTTACCTGGGTGCACAGCTTTTGAAAATTGTCCTCAGAGTGAGTGGGTGTGCACATATGGGAAAGAGTTTGTGGGGCAATATTCAACCCACTGTGATCAGTTTTTTTTTTTTTAATTTTTTGTCAACACTGGCTGCCACAGTCTTTTTAGACCTGGATATTAAGCCGTAATTGGATACAGATACTGAATATCTGGGTATTTGGCACTGCTGGCACTAAACAGGTATCAGCGATTTTCAGACCAATATTTAGACAGCAACCCAGATAGACTGAACATTGCAGCTAAGGGGGTAAAACTGCTGGCTCCACCCAGACACTGCCTCTAGACCACTTGGATACTGTCAAGGTTGTCTGTCCAATTTTCAGGTACTGCTGAAAATCCAGGTCCTGGTCAGCAGGACCCACTGTGATTGCTCAGTTTAATGATCAATGTGTGTGTGTATTGGGGGAGGGCTGAAAGTGAATGGAGGGTGGGAGAGAAGAGAAACAAGGCTGATGGTTTGTCTAGGGTACGTAATACATTTGGACCAGCCCTGACCTTCACCCCAAAACATTGAGGGGTCCTTATACAAAGGCGTGTTGAAAAAAGGCTTGAGGTAGTGTAGGCATGGGTTTTGGGCGCGCGTCGATCCATTTTTCAGCATGCCTGTAAAAAAAAGGTCTTTTTAAAATTTTTGGCAAAAATGGACGTGCGGCAAAATCAAAATTGATGTGCGTCCATTTTGAGTCTGCAACCTTACCGCCGGCCATTGACCTCATGGTAAAGACTCGCACGGAAACCGGGCAGTAATGACCTACTCGTGCCAAATGCCACTTGGCGCGCATCTGTGTCCCCGAAAATAAAATTTTTTTTGGATGCGCCAAAAACGAAATTACCGCAACAGCCACATGGCAGCTGGGCGGTAACTCCATTTTGGCGCGGATAGATGCTTACGCGGCTTAGTAAAAGGGCCCCTAAGTATTAGGCAAAAACTTCCATTGAGTGTATGTATGTGTAATTTTTTTTTTTTTAACAGATTTTACTTACATAATGCATCTGTGGATTTTTCCCTCTAAAGTTGCAGAATATTTAATCTGGGAGTACGTGATGCACATTTTGTAAAAAAGTTAGCAAGTTAGTCAAATGTGTTAACTTTTTTACTTTATTAACTCAATTTTTGCAAAACCACAATCTTAAATTAGAAAGTGCTTTTTCCATCTTGTGATTAGAACATAAAGTAACCTGTTGCTTTAGGAACCTCCAGTCTCAGTGCCACTTCTTCATTCGCTATCCCGTTATTATGATAGTTCAGCAAATCTTATTAATTTCATTTTATTTTTTGCAAAGTAGTTAATTCATAAGACAAAAGATTATGTACGCAGTTTGGCTCAACAGGGCAGTGCATACATTTTAATGTCTCTTTTGGTTGCTATCTCACCTACTGGAGTGGGATTACTGTGCATTCAGATGTATTCAAGTTATACACAGCACCTTACAGTCAAAAGAAAATAAACCAAAGTGGCAAAAAGGGAGCACCTTACAAGGCTAGGCACATCGAATTAGGACTAGTGGGTTGAAAAGGTTTTTGTTTTTCCTTAAAGAAACAGTATCCCATTAAACAGCTAACTAGGAAACTGAATAAAGCTTACAGAGGTCAAAGCCAGCCCCTGGGTGTTTCTTCTACTGGAGAAAGGGTTTACTGTTTCTTTAATAAGGCACTAAATACATACATTACATAAATGAAATATACAGAACTCTTTAATTAAACAAAACCATAAAAACAAAACAAAAAAACAAAACAAAACCCAAACTCTACAAATTCATTGTTGTACCTTTTTGTGGAAAGTTGGGTTTGTAAGCTTTGCTGTTCGAAGAAACATACTGATCTTGATGTTAAGTGACTTATAAAGCTATAAATGTTCCAAGCAGCTCTGGATAAGCTGAGTCAGACTTTGCGAAGGTACAGGATTTCTTCTAGGCAAATAGGTAAAAACAGTCAAACTTCAAGTCCATCTATATTTATCACCGTTCAAGGTTTATAAATAGCAGTTCAAAATGGTCACAACTTTAAAACTATTCTCATTTGGGGTTTACTTCAAGTAATAGAAAAAGTTGCTTAAAATCAACACTTATTGCCATTATATCTAGTTAGCATCTGGCAGAAGCCAAAATGTCTCCACGCTGACGGTTTCCCCAACTTTGTCTGCTTATAAATATGGAGAAATAGTTCCAGCAATAGAGAAGCTTAGCACAAGTATAGTAACATCTGACCACAAGGTATAATAACCCCACCCCATCCCTAGCTATTCTCCCTCCCCCCCCCTTAAAAAAACATGCACACCCCAAAACGATTCATCAAACACCTACACAATGTAAACATTAGTGTCCTAAGACAAATGCTTATGAAATGGAGGTACGGAAAGTGATTTTTTTTTCTTTTTGCAGGGGTGGGAGAATTGGGAAGAAGGGTGATGCTACAGAAGACAGGTATATGGGATCATCAGAATCGGTTTCTCAAGCTAGTGCACCAAAATGCATCTCTTATATTTTCCTGGGAGAAAAATGGTACAAGGTGGGGGGGGGGGGGGGGGGGGGGGGAGGGCTCCAGTTTCTCAGTTTAAAGTAGTACAACTAGGATTTTATGTTTGAACTTTTTTTTTTGTTTGTTTAAAGTTAGCTGGCAGCTAAAATGAGAAAAGCTTTAGGACAGGGGGGTCCTCAAATTCCACAACCCAGCCTGGTTTTCAGGATTTCCACAATGAATATGTATGAGGTCTATTTGCATGCAATGGAAGCAGTAAACAAATTGATCGCATACGCATTCATTGTGGAAATCCTGAAAACCAGGCTGGATCCGAGGACCCCCGATTTAGATTCTTATTTTGTATTTTTATTTCTGGAGATATTATTGGCAAATTCATTCTACTTAAGCTCTCTATGGCTGGCGTGGCTAAATGAACTTAGGGGATTGCAGAGGTTCTCAACCTAGTCGTCAGGACACATCCAGGATATCCACAATGAATATGAACAAGATAAATGTGCATCCAATCCAAGGCAGTGCATGTAATGCATATTCACTGTGGATATCCTGAAACACAACTGTCTGGGGAGATCCATGACTGTGTTAAGAACCTCTAAGCTGGAGCACAAACTCAAAGGAGGATAACGAATGTAAAAATAAAACAAAATAAATGTGTGCAAGGGAAATTAGGAAAGGAAACCCAAATGAAGGATGGGCCTTTACCAACAAACAGGCAAGAACTCAGCCTGGTTCTACAGCTTCAGGCAGACAATGGGACCATTTTACTGAAGTGTGGTAAGGCTTCACACTTACGGTGCATCAGATGCAAAAATTAACATGCCTGTGCACTAATTGGTGTTAACAGCTACCATGTGATAAGTGTGTTAACATCAAAGATGCACTGCGAAGTGCCAACTGAAACTGACAGTGGGTGGTAATGCACTGTTACCATGTGATAAGTGTGTTAACATCAAAGATGCACTGCGAAGTGCCAACTGAAACTGACAGTGGATGGTAATGCACTGTTACCATGTGATAAGTGTGTTAACACCACAGATGCACTGCGAAGTGCCAACTGAAACTGTGACAGCGGGTGGTAATGCACTGTTACCATGTAATAGTGTGTTACCATGTGATAAGTGTGTTAACACCACAGATGCACTGCAAAGTGCCAACTGAAACTGTGACAGTGGGTGGCAATGCACTGTTACCGTGTGATAAGTGTGTTAACATCAAAGATGCACTGCGAAGTGCCAACTGAAACTGTGACAGTGGGTGGTAATGCACTATGTGCCAACTGTCATGCACAGTCAGCACCCATAACGTGCCTTATAACAGGTTATGCAATCGGTGCATTGGTCTTCATTACTGGCTCTTGCTATACTGATGTAGTCACCCAAACGTGCATGCTGCCCTAAATGCACTCTTACTGTGTTTCACAGAGTAACCCAGGGGTGGGCAACTACAGTCCAAAGGCCACCACCCAGTCAGGCTTTCAAGATTTATTTGCATACAATGGAAGCAGTACATGCGAATTAACCTCATGAACATTCATTGTGGAAATCTTAAAACAAACAAAAAAACCTGATTGGGTTGGGTTGTGGCCCTTAAAGGACTGTGGCAGCCCCCCCCCCCCCCCCCCCCGTGCTAACTGCTTAGTGCGCTTTAGTAATAGGGTTCCTACAAGACTGATATTCCGAGGTCTTGGGTTCTGGTTGCGTATTACGAGTTGGCCCTTCCCAGTTATCTAGGTTTGGAATGAGTTTTGAAAGAACAAAAAAAGCAAGCTTAACAGCATATCCAATTACTGGAATGCCTACAGCCACTTACAACACTAAGAGGCATTTTATTTTGGGGGGGGGGGGGGGGGGGACGACCCTGATATTTTCTTTTGCTAAATATATACATTTCTACGGCATTTCACTGTAAAACTGGCGATTTTAATGACCCCAAATTTGCTTCTATAGGTTCTGTTTGGAAAGGTTAAAAGGGGGAAATAATTTTCATCCGTGGCATGCTATATTCTAGCTCTGTTAGCCAAAGTAGTCTGCAAACTGAAGCGAGGACCCAGGCTTTTTTTTTAAATCTTCAAAGACTGCTGATACTTCACAATACAACTATACTGTTTTCTTCAGTAATTCAGGTTTTTGGAATCTGTTTAATCATACACCGTTTGCATGACTACAGATCATCCAAGCTCATGTATTCAATGGGATGTTAAAAAAAAAAAAAAAAGGCAGGCTTTTGGTATATTGCAACAAACCTACATTTACCCTCCCTTCACCACGATTCTCAGTGCTGACCACAAACAAGTCTAGTTTCCCTCAAGATGCAGATATCTGGTCTCAAATTGTAATGCATTTAACACACCACCTCTCACGGGAAAGCTCAGTAATCAAACAGAACACTTATCCCCTAAAGTAATCTTTGAGAAGCATTTGCGGCATAGGAGTCGAGCTTTTGACTAAGAAACCTCCTTTACAAGGAACAATTTGACCTAGAGCTAGAAGGACCATTTTATGTCTATGAGGATGCTCACATAGACCTGGTCCTTCATTTTTAATACGCAGATACTGTAATGTTAAGGCCAAAGATGCCACAGGAATTCGCCACAGGAATTTTTGCTGCGCTCCCCCTACTGTTTGGGAGGGAATGTACAGCAATTAGCTGAAGATTCAAAATATAAATCAGGAGAACTTGGGTAGCCCTGGACATTAAGAGTTTGCATAACATACTATGCTATTCCACGGTTTCTAACTATTGTGTTTATTTACCCACCTTCCCAAATTTCAGCCATTCTTTGCCACCCTTTTTAAAATGTATCATCATTTTTACTTTACATTTATCTTTTGCAGGTTGTGGTAGACATGATAAAGGCTTCCAACACAAGCACTGACATTTATATTAAAAAATAGTGCAAAATTTCAACATTTATATAAATAACTCTAATCCCCTGCTTTTTTGAACAATGTAGTACACACTTTTTTTTTTTTTTTTTTGAGTGCCAACTCAAAAAAAAATTGCCATTTCTCTTCTAGTTCAGAAAATCAAATGTTTTATAAGCCTTTTCTAATACAAAAATACTCCTGCCCCTCACACATACATTCTCTTTAATATATATATATATTTATATTTATATATTGCAGATCTTTTAAACAAAAACATTTTGTGCAAATATTTCTTTTAAAGTTAAGTGAAACCATCCAAATAAAGAAATAAAAAGCATTCACACACAGCTCAACTAGAAACAAAATGAAGATTATAGTGTAAATGTCTTTTTTCACTTCAAGACACAGCTCAACAAACACCTTGCAAGCTTCTTGGCTTGTGCATTCAGACCAGACACAACAAGTAAATATTTATAGAGAGAGAGTTGGACAAGGACATTTTGCCGCCTTGACTTTCCACAGCTCTCTTTAATTTGTAGTTAGAAGTGCAGAGTTTGGAGTTCTATGATGGTTCGTTTTTCGAGTCGACAAAGGGTGCCCTCTTTTGCTTCTCCTTATCTTTGTTCCGTGCAATTGTGCTTTCTATGCCATTGATTTGTGAATGAAGTCTGGGGCCCTCCAGTATAGAAGGCGTACCATTGTTTTGCTGGTGTTGGTAAAATGTGGATCCGGGATAATGACCTATGACCTCATTGTACGTCGGCGGGGGTCCTTCCATTCTACCGTTACTACTGTAGCAGGTAGCACTGATGCCAGAATGACTGCTAGGTGGGCAAGGCCCCCCAAACACAGAGGTGTCTATCAAGTCACTGTCAAAAATAGTTCTGTTGGGAGGGGCCCGGACCGATTCACGGTTTAATTCCATTTGTTGTTCTGGATCACGGAGCTGGAGTGTGCAAGGGCCTTGATAAGGGGGTGGCTCTTCTCCATCTGATAATGAGATGGTGGGTGGAAGATCAATCTCATGCTGTACGTAGGGGTATGTTGGCTGAAATCGGTTAAAACGATCCCTTTGCAAGAAAGATGGCACTGCAAGTCTGTCGGTCGGTCTCGGGATATATATGTGCTGCTGGAAATACGGGCAACAGTTAGTTATATTAAACCGTGCATGGCAGGCAAAAATAAACAAACAGGAAAAAAATAAATGTACGGTGGAACTCATTATCTTCTGTTGAGTAAATATTTCCTGAAATCCCATGCCTCCCATGCTAGTTTAATGATTAAAGTATCCTGTTGTATCGAATTGCTAGTTAGCATGCCAAATTAATGGGAAAACACTTAAATACCATCATATTTCTAATTACATACGGAAACAAAGGATCATCATACTCACATCATTATACAAAACTATGACCACCACCACACAGGTACAAACTAGCAACCTACGACGGCACTTCATGAACATCAGACATTGGCTGTTAATATGGGTGAAAATTTTATAAATGATTTTTTGTATACAGTATATATGTTTAAAGGAACTTTTACTCAATTACCTTAGGGGTTACAGTCATGAAAACATCCATGACGACAAAGTGTATTCTTTTAAGATATCTGCCTGTAGTGGGGCCAGGGGTGAAATTTGAACAGAGCACGGGTACAATAGCGATTTACACACATTGGGCCAGATTCTATATATGGCGTCTAAAAAATCTGTGTGGTAAACATTTGCCGCCTAAGTGTATTCTATAAGCAGCGCCTAGATTTAGGCACGGTATATAGAATACGCTTAGTTGATATGCCAGCACTTAAAACTACGTGTCTCCATTTACACCGATGAAACCGTGGCGTAAATTATGCGCACTGGGCCATATTCTACAACTATGCGCATAAATTTAGGAATGCCCATAGCCATGCCCCTTTTGAACTGTATGCATTAGAATTTAGGCGTTCATTACAGAATCCGCTTAGCAAGTTTTGTGCGTGTAAATTCTATATTATTGCCAATTGGTGCTCACGATTGCTTGTTAAGTGCTGTTAAATATGCCGATTGGCTTGTTAAGCCCATTAAGTTACGTGCGTTTTTATAGAATACGCCTGGATTTGGATTTTGGTGTGGATCTCTAGGCGCGCTATATAGAATCTGGCCCATTGTTTATAAAATGCGTACGAGTCAGTCAGCAAAGGGAGAGGTGAAGAATGCAAAAATCAGAGAAAAACAAAATAAAAAAAGCTTGCACTGAAGACAATAGAATACCGGAATGGCAAAAAAAAGGTGCTTCTTGTACAACAGAAGACCCAACACGGACATGTTTCAGCAGTTGCCTGCATCGGGAGTACACTTTCTAAAATCAAAATGATAAATATCTATGATTTTTAAAAAAATGTGCATACAAATATGAATAAAAACATGGTGGTATACAAATAAATTACACTAATATCTATAACAAATAAAAAGCCATACAGATGAGCAAATGAACGTGTACTAAATATTCATGAGAGAGATTTGCATGCAATGGAAGCAGTTCATTGTGGCTATCCTGAAAACCTGACCGGCTGGGGTGCCGCCAGGACCGGGTTTGGGAACCACTGGCCTAGACTGATGGTGCAGACATTAGGTATAAATTAAGGGTCCCTTTTATTTAAGCGGCAGTAAGCCCAACGCGGGCTTACCGCTCGCTAAACAGGAAGTACCGCCGGGCTACCGCAGCAGCCTGGTGGTACTTCCCATCCCTAGTGCACCGTCATATTCGGGAACAGGGTAGTGCTGCCTGGTTACCAAAGGGTTAGTGTGGGAATCCTTACCACCACCTCAATATTCAAACAATATTGTCTGAACTGTTCTTTTAAGTTACAGATATTACTGTAATTTGTACACCATATTTGTATTGATATGTTTTTATTATAGATATCTGTGCTTGTTTTCTTTCTCACTTTAGAAAGTATATCCCTGATGCAGGCAACAGCTGAAACACGGCTGTGTTAGGTCTTCTGTAATTCAACAAACACCTTTTTGCCATACTCATGTTCTGTTCTCAGGAGCTTAACCGAGATTGGATAGCAGAGCCGGTAGTGGGAGGCGGGGCTGGAGGTTGGGAGGCGGGGATAGTGCGGGGCAGACTTATACGGTCTGTGCCAGAGCCAGTGGTGGGAGGCAGGACTTGAGGTTGGGAGGCAGGGATAGCACTGGGCAGACTTATATGGTCTGTGCCAGAGCCGGTGGTTGGGAGGCGGGGCTAGTGCTGGGCAGACTTATACGGTCTGTGCCCTGAAGAGCACAGGTACAAATCAAAGTAAGGTATACACAAAAGTAGCACACATGAGTTGTCTTGTTGGGCAGACTGGATGGACCGTGCAGGTCTTTTTCTGCCGTCATCTACTATGTTACTATGTTGTCTTCACTGCTGCTTTGTTTCTCCGACTGCTTATAAAATGGCTCATGTACATCAGTTCTTTACTCATGAACATTTATGCCTGCTCTTGAGCCGGCGTAAATATCTGCAGCTGCAACCTGTGATTTCTTTTGGTTTGGACCTAGTATCTCATACAAGTAAAAACAGCAGCCTTTTATAAAATGGGCAGCAAGGCCTTCACACGTAGGCAACCTGCTATATTACCCTCACATCTTCCCAGTGGCATTCTTACCTCTGTTATTCCATTTCCCGATACTGTGCTTTCTGAAGGCCACAGACTTCCATCCTAAAATTGAAAAATAAAAAAAGCAACCTTTATCCACAAACTGATCCACTACAGGCCTTTATTTCAGATATATGTTTGGTTCACCTACAAATATTTTATTTATTTGGGGAGGTAGGGATTGGGAGAGATTGTCAGCCCTCTAACACAGGAAGTAACCTAATAAATGACATGTATATAATGTGCACAGTGCGGCGTACATCTAGTAGCACTATAGCAACAATTAGTAGTAGTAGTAGATTTTTATGATCTGTGCTCTGCTCATGTACATACCTCCACCGGCAGTGTATGTGTCATCGATTTTTTTTGAGGCTAGGAGCAACCATTAGCGCCCAATACTAAGGGGCCCTTTTACTAAGGAGCATAATAATCGGGACTTCGAGCATCTTAACACGGAAAATTCCACAACCTAAGTCCAGATTCAATGTGGCAGTATTTAGGGCTTTAATTTATTTTGTTACAGGTCCCAAACTAAACTTTTCCATTAGCGAACAGAGGGGTCCTTTTACTAAGCTGTGGTAAAAGGGGGCCTGCACTAGCTTCAGCGTGTGTTTTTCACTCGCGCCGAAGTCCCCTTTTACCACAGTGGGTAAAAGGCCGTCTTTTTTTTTTTTTTTAAAGAAATGGCCACGCAGTAAGTGAACCACTTACCGTGCAGCCATTTCAGGGGGGGGGGGGGGGAGAAGCACTTACAGGCAGTAAGGGCTCCTGCGCTAACCTGGCAGCGCACAGCACTGCCCGATTACTGCTGGGTAAACGCCGGCGCCACAAGAAAATAGAAAATAGTTTTTATAGCGCCGGAAAAAGGCGTGCGCTGGGAGTAGGAACTATCGCTGGGCTGCTGCGGTCGCCTGGCGGTAGTTCCTGTTTGGTTTTGGAAAAAGGCCCCAGAACTTTTACAAAAAAAAAATTATGCCGGAGCAGTTACCTCCTATTTAGGAGCTGCTATGTCTTGTTGCATTAACTCAGCATTAGCCAATTAGCAAGTGCTAATGTGAACCGGCTAGCTGGTCAACATTTCCACACCTATTCTCCAGCCATGACACAACCCTCTCCAAAAAAAACTACATATAAATAAATAACACTTGGCCAGCATACAGAAAAAGGGGAAATTACTGTAAAATGCATGCGTTACGAGGCAATGCCCTTTAGTGTCGTTATGCTCATATTAGCCCTGTCCTCAAGTCACTGGGAGGCGGGGATAGGGCTGGCCACACTTATACAGTCTGTGCCCTGAAGAGGGCAGTACAAATAAAAAAGTAGCACATATGAATTTATCTTCTTGGGCAGACTGGATGGACCGTGCAGGTCGTTTTCTGCCGTCATCTACTATGTTACTCCATACAGTTCAAACTCCTCTTATTGACTTACAAATGCATTTACTTTGCAGCTCCTCAGTACCTCTCCACTCTCATCTCTCCCTACACTTGTCCCTGGGAACTCCGTTCACTGGGTAAATCTCTCTTATCTGCCCCCTTCTCCTCCACCATTAACTCCAGACTCCATTGCTTTTATCTTGCTGCACCATATGCCTGGAATAGACTTCCTGAGATAGTACGTCAAGCTCCATTCTCTGGCCGTCTAAAAGCCCACCTTTTTGATGCTGCTTTTAACTCCTAACCCTTATTTTATCATTCCCACCTCACTAATATTCCCTTATCTCTTGTTTGTCCTGTTTGTCTGTCCTAATTAGATTGTAAGCTCTGTTGAGCAGGGACTCTCTTCATGTTCAAGTGTACAGCGCTGCGTACGTCTAGTAGCGCTATAGAAATGATTAGTAGTAGTAGTTAAAGGGCCCCCCCTTCTGTCCTCTGCTCATAATGAGGGTAATTTTGTAAGTATGCCCGGTAATTTTGAAGTGTTATATGTTTAGGTTAAAATTACCTCCACTAAAACCCTTGTGAAAAGCGCCTGTAGGAGGCTTTATTCCCTGCTGCCGACTGCGTAGACATGGGTAAGACCTGTTCCACACTGGAAGGTCTGCTATTTCTATTCCTTGATAAGGCTGCCAAGCAACAAATTTCTACAGTACTACCAGTGCTTTACAACTGCATTCTCAAACCAAAAGGAAACGTATAATTAAGATATACATCCATAATTATAAGAGATAATGTAGTGTTTGATCTACACAGGCAGTTCAAAATTAGAAAACTCCTTTCCTTTGAGATAAATGCAGACATGCTGGGAAACTGTCGCACGCAACAGCACCTCTGGACTGCTCGGGTCTTTCACTAGTCGCTGAAGAGACTTTCAAACCTTGACAAGGCTGTGTTCAGACGAGTTCTCAGTTTCGTTTCCTCAGAAATATTTACCAGGATGTGGACAACCCTCCCCCCCCCCCCCCCCCCCCCCCCCCCCACCACCCTTGGTACTACTACTGCACCATCCCCCACTCTGAAATAATTCATCATGAAGATGCTGTGTGTAAATGATTTAGAATGTCATAGTTTAAAATTCACAATCTTCTGTCACCCAGCTCCCATCAACTCTTATTCACACTCTACCAATAAGATATTTCAAGGGAGTAGTGTAATGGATCTATCGGATCTCCATGTCACCACCATTCAAGCTATATACAGTATATGAGCCAGGCACTTTTCTTTATGGTGGGCATGTATTCGTCATTGATCCAACATATTTAATGAGCATCTCTGACTTCAGCTGATATAAAGAAAAAGAAAAAAAAAGATAAAAGATAAAAAGAATTGAAGATTCTTGCAAGTTAAGTGAATTTTACTATATGAAATTTTTGGACTTTGAAGCAATTAAAAAAATGAAGGATAAAAGTTAAAACGTTAAATGTTAAACATTAAATATGTTGGATCAATGACGAATACATGCCCACCATAAAGAAAAGTGCCTGGCTCATATAGATAGCTTGAATGGTGGTGACATGGAGATCTGATAGATCCATTACACTACTCCCTTGAAATATCTTATTGGTAGAGTGTGAATAAGAATTGATGGGAGCTGGGTGACAGAAGATTGTGTATGTATAATACCCCCTTCCTTAGAAAATACTGATACTGTGACTAATAGTTTAAAATTCTCCTTTGAAGTTCTGATTGAGCATCCAAAAGAAATCCCTGCTGCAAAGAACTAGTTAGGATGCCAAGGCAAAATGCCCTTTAGTAAACTGGCAAATGCTTTAAGCAAAAAAAAAAAAAAAAATCAAACTTGTTTTACTTTTAACATTTTACAGGCATCTTGTCTGACAAGCAAAAGCAGAGAGCGCGAGCGTGCAATTACTTACTGATGACAAGGTCTCTTCTCTCCTTCGCCCCTGGCTGTGTCTGCTGATGAAGGATCGTGCAGAAAGCTTGTAGTGGTTTAGCAGACATGTGATAACAACCACCATCACCATCATCACCACTACGATTATGATTATCTGCACAAACTCCAACTCCGCTGCAAAATAAAAGAATCACTTAGTCATTGGCAAAAATACATGCGGCAGTAAATTAGATAAATGTAATGCAATGAAGTCGACTAAGTTTTACAAAGCCATAATATACACTCGTAAGTGCAGCCTGCCTTTTTACGTCGGTGGGGGGAATGGGGACAAATTCGGCATCACCACCCCCCCATCCTTGCTCACCCTAAACTATGCACACACAAGTGAAAATATTTAGGGAAATGCCATGGTGCTCTCATAACTCAACATCCGAAAGCCTCTGGGAGGGAGATTTGAGAGAAAGATGACAGACCTCTCAAATCTTCTATTGGAAAGAAACACTGGAGATACCTTAAAAGGAGAACGAGATCTTAAACGTGTGAGGCTCATTTCCTGTCATATGAAGCCAGTTATGTGCATAACTAACCCATCTGGAGCAATACCCCCGTGAGTGCTAAAACATTCTTCCTGCAGAGGCACAGCAGCAAGCAAAGCCCATGATACCCAACCCGTAGCCTGGGAAGACCCCGAGTACTCTTTCGCCAGTAGGAAAAGTAATTGAATTGGAAACACTTGAGGATACACTCATTAGGATATTGGAAATTTCTTTTTTAAAAATTTCCCCCCATTTTCCTGCTCCCCTAGAATCTATAAGTAGAAACTTCTCGGCAACATACAGTGTAGACGTTAATGGGGTATGGGGGCTTAGGGCAAATCAGTTTATGAGAAAATGGTCCACTCCAGATGAAGCGAGTGGGAAATATTGCTCCAGCTTTTGACACTACACTGTTGATCTCTTCCCAATATGAGACACAAAAGCTTCTCTCTCTAGCACACTTGCAACAAATGCAGGGCCCTAGTGGCAGTGATGGAGGAAGGGAAAGGGAAATGGGACTTGATATACCGCCTTTCTGAGGTTTTTGCAACTACATTCAAAGCAGTTCACATATATTCAGGTATTTATTTTGTACCAGGGGCAATGTAGGGTTAAGTGACTTGCCCAGAGTCACAAGGAGCTGCAGTGGGAATTGAACTCAGCTCCCCAGGATCAAACTCCACTGCACTAACCACTGGGCTACTCCTCCACTAGCAACATTCCATGTAGAAGCCTGCCCTTGCAGATCAGCAATGCGGCCGCGCAGGCTTCTGTTTCAGTGAGTCTGACGTCCTGCACGTATGTGCAGGATGTCAGACTCACAGAAACAGAAGCCTACTCGGCTGCGTTGCTGATCTGCAAGAGCAGGCTTCTACATGGAATGTTTCTAGTGGAATAGCAACATTAACATTCCGTGTAGAATCTCAAATAGTAGCAACAGAATCTCAATAGTAGCAACATTCCATCTAGAATCTCCAATAGTAGCATTCCATGTAGAATCTCAAATAGGGAAAGGGAAATGGGACTTGATATACCGCCTGAGGTTTTTGCAACTACATTCAAAGCGGTTTACATATATTCAGGTACTTATTTTGTACCAGGGGCAATGGAGGGTTAAGTGACTTGCCCAGAGTCACAAGGAGCTGCGGTGGGAATTGAACTCAGTTCCCCAGGATCAAAGTCCACTACACTAACCACTAGGCTACTGTAATGTCAGATAAGGAAAGGCGGCCCCGAGGGAGGTGTGTATGCCATTTCTCCCCATTCCCTCCCCATCCACATGACCCCAGGTCTCAGCACTCTCCTCCACCCTTCCCTCCCAGGCCCCAGAATTTTTAACATGCCGAGGACAAACCAATGGTCCTTCAACCTGACATTGGCCAATTTGGTTTACTTGGAAGACCTGGATCCTAATAGAAAAGTCCATTCCCTACTGCTCACACCTAGAAATCTGTGTGTGCTGCAAGAGTTTTCGGTCACTTTTGCCCTGTCCCTAGCCAGTGACCTGGCATTACAAAAGATTTCTTCTGTAGCAGTTGGCAGCAGCGGGCAGCAATTCAATCTGCCAGCGACTCCCGAACCTTCTCTCCGATATAACTTCCTACTTCTGCATAGGCGGGAAACATCAGTGAGGGCTCAGGCTGGCACGAGTAAGCTGTCTGAAATCACTGTCCGCTGCTGACGGCTACAGGGGAAAAAAAGGTGAGGGAAAAACAGATGGGCAAAATTCCACAGTTTGTGTACCCAAGATACCATGAGGAAGTTAATGGAACCTTCATACTAAAATCTATTTTAACTTGGCCATACATCATTAACTGGTTCAATTACAGTGAGTATGTGTATGTTCCTGTGGCAGTTTGCTAGGTTTTCATCACAAGTTTTAACCAGATTATTACATAGCGAAAATTATGCGACAGTCTATGTCCATTTGGTATGACCTCATTTCTTTGAGATTACTGGGGTAGTTCTATAAACGTGTGCCTGATGGAAGCCTATTATAAAGGAATTTAGGCCTACAGACCTACTGATCCGATGCAGTGAAGGGATGTAATCACTACCAGCACTGTGGTGGATGGGTCAGGGGATATTCACTTTAAAATTATTGTTTTTTAATGCGTGTTATTTGTGGATAATTTTGTTACCTTTGAAGTGTATTATTGCCCTTTTGCCAACTTGTGTTTCAACAAAAATGTTCAACAATAAACATAATGATCAAAAATGTAATTACTGAACTTTAAAAACGATCTTAATACTCATTTGTTAAATGATATATCCTTAAAAACTGATGGTGTGTCTTGCCAATTTCGCACCTTTTCAACATGCTGCGAGATGAAAAATGTTGAAAATTACTATGCAAAAGCATCAGAACTGCATATGTCCAGTTAATGCTACAGGGGAGAGGGGGGGATAACACAGACTAACCCCTCCCTGTTTACTAAGCCACGCTAGCGGCTACCACGCAGCAAGGCCGACATAGCCCATTCAGAGTGAATGGGCTGTGTCGGCACTAGCGCTGCTTAGTAAACGGGGGGGGGGGGGGGGGGGTGAAAGTTGGTCTAGTGGCCACTGTACATTCACTCTGCCTCTTGCTTATGTTCCGAGGTATTTACCGGTTAAGAGTGGACATTTCATCCAAATTCTAAAAATGAGCGTTTGCACTACAACGTCATTGCATCTGCGAGAGAATTCCTGGCCCAGAAGTCAACCTAATTTAAAGTGAGAAGAAATCCGCTGAAACACGGAGAACTCAAATGTCCCACGAAAAAAACAAGTGGGTAAAAAAAGTGGGAGAGCGACCAAGGATACCAGAAACTGGAAGATGTTCGTTAATAAACAACTTTATTAATGATTTGAAGACTCGACACAACGTCGTGTTTCGGCCGTCAGGCCTGCATCATTTAGCCTCTTTACAATCTGTTTCCCATAATTAATATACATGTGCGTTTTACATTATTTTATTATTGCTTAAATTTATATGTACATATATGTTTTATTCATATGATTTATGCATGGCGTTTTTACTTTCGAAATACATCATCGCATTACCATTTTACAAACTGTATATTATTGTAATCATTTCATTTTTTGTAATTTTTTCTGCATGTACTTCTAAACTCCATGACTGGATTGTCACATTTTTAAAAATTTATTAGTTCATATAATTTGCAAATTCATTATTTGTGTGCACTGTATTTTATCTTTTCCACCTTTTTTACATATAAATGTATGTTTTTATAGACTCCTGATGCAGGCCTGACGGCCAAAACATGACGTCGTGTCGAGTCTTCAAATCATTAATAAAGTTGTTTATTAACGAACATCTTCCAGTTTCTGGTATCCTTGGTCGCTCTCCCACTTTTTTTACCCAACCTAATTTAAAGGCAACGTGATCATGAAGAGCTAAATAATCCCTGTGGTTTTAGTTGCAATAATCAAAACTCCACTTGCAGGAAGGGAAAAAAAAGTTACTCATGCATGCATCTCTAGCTAAAAGGTGAGGCAGCCACATCCCCTTTCTTCCTCCCCAGAGACAACTCAATTGTTTCTCTCTCCAGTTCCATCCCTCTCATGGTTTCTTCTGAATTAATGATATTCACTCTCTACAGCTCCTGTCACTCACCTAGTTTCCTATATGTCCACCGACATTGGGAGCCTTCACGTTATTATTAGTCTACAACATCAACTCATTTGCTGTCTGCACCCGCTCTTCACGGTCTGCGGCACAGCACACAGTAGCATTGCTCTATAAATTCCAGTTAACTGTGCATTTAAAAATGTTAAGATGTTCTTAATTACTGGCTCCCACAAGCAGCAGTGGAATTTGATGTCTTCAAAATCAAATAAAAATTAAACAAATAGACTTTTGCTGCTCAGGGCACGGTGAGAGTTTGCCAAGTAGAATTTGGTACAACAGAAAACGACTAAAAAAAAAAATGATAAATATTGTGTGTGCTATGTTATGTCAGAGGAGATTATTCATTATGAGAAAGCCAGACAGACGTTCGGTGCTGCAGGAGAAAGCGGGCTGTCGGCCAGCCAAAAAAAAAAAAAATGCAGTGTAATTGAATGTCTGCAGAGTCAGACAGACACTCACCTGCCTTAGTGACTGAAGCAGACAGTGCATGCGTGTTTGTGATACAGAGAAAGAACCGGGAGGAGGGGGGGGGGGGGGGGCGAAGGGACACCAGAGGTTACAAAACAAGTGGCTTCAAGAGAAAGACAAGACTGAAATTTTTACAGCTAGCCAGCCATACATTTATCCTGTTGGATGAATAGAACGTACATAACCAGTACTTGTGTACTTCTTCCCTTATAGACACCAAACATTGCTGCCAAACCAGCGAAAAGCAGTGAACAGATTTATACACGCACCTAAAATAGATCAGAACAGTCAATTCAATAATAAAGCTCAAGAGCTACTTCTAAATTAAAAAGGTACCGTCCCGAGTGCCGGTTTCCAGCAGTCTTTCAAAGAAGCCACAAAAACCACCATTTCTATACTCAAAAGCTGCCTTCCAAAATCGTGCAGATGCTGTAATTTGCATGCAAATGAAATCTGTAAAGGAAAAGACGTTGTGTTACTGTGACACAGTGCTGGGTTTTTTTTTTTTTTGTTGTTGTTACTTGGCTTTTACAGGATTGGAGGGGGAACGGGTGGATTTCTGCAGACTCAGGGGTTTTGATGCCAAGTTCCATTCTGACAGCTGGCAGTTAAGCGCCACTAGGAACAGACAGAATGACAGACAGTTCTGAGGGCGATCCGTACCAGCTACCCAGGAGTCTGTTTTCGCAAAGTAGAAGCCATTTTAGAGACGTTTGTTTGTACAGCTAAAAAAGGACAAACACTTCCCTCCTTGACACACATGTACCCTTTTAAAAACAATGCGTCCTCTTAGTGTTTTGGATGATCTTAACAACCCAGATGTAGAATTCCAGCGACTGTCCGACGATCCAGTACTAATGCCCAAAAGCCTTAAAATAGAGTGCAACAGATTAAAAACAAAGCTAAAATCTGCTCGAAATCTAGGATTTTCAGCTGTCAAAACCAAGGCCACATAGAAAATCTCTTAACCCGGAGAAAGATCAAGGGCAATGTTTCAGCTAGAAGACCAGAAGGACTGGTGGCTGGTCATTGTTCCCAGCTACTATGAAAGAGGCAGTGTTTCCCCTGACGTGTACATTCACAGCTCTCTGGCTGTCACTGATAATTGATTTTAGGCCTAACTAAGGTCTTTAATCCACTCAAGGAGAGTGTCCATGCCTCAGCCTCAATGAGATTCATGTCAACAAGCCACATAGCCATTTGAAGAGATACGATCAGGAGCCCCTATTACTTCATTTGCATATTGTTCATTAAAATGCAAGACCTTTTGTGACCATTTTTGCCGCATGACTGAAAGGATGAGCCTCTTACAACGTGCCCCCATTCTTTTTTGTTTTCTCCCAGCCAAGAGAGGTTAAAGGTAACTGAAAACGCCAGGGAGGAGACAATCCCCTTGTCCTTGTGATAACTGCAGTCGCCCCAGACATGCTCGGCTGCTCCTGAGACAGTTACGAGCAGTTCAGCAGACTGGGGCGGGGGAAGGTGGAGTTTAAGCAGACCGCATTCAGCAGTCTCCTCATGTGCTATACCAGCCTGAATCTGGCCTGATGGAGGAGGGGCTGGTGTGCAGATCGGTTGGGGGGGGGGGGGGGGGGAGAATGCACATGACATGATGGATTTTTGCTATTCATATTCATGAGTGGCTGGAACTGGGCAAGAGCATAACAATGAACCATTTATAATGTCCTTGGCTCCTGTCTCTCCTCCCTCCCCAAGAAATAAAAAAAACAAAAAAAAAACAACACACTGCTCCCCACAAACACTACTACTAGTACTACTTATTATTTCTATAGCGCTACCGGACGTATGCAGCGCTTCACACTTGAACATGGAGAGACAGCCCCTGCTCAATAGAGCTTACAATCTAATTATGACAGACAGAACAAGTAAGGGATAAGGGTTAGGACAGACAGGACATATCAAGGATAGGGGACCGTTGAAGGGTTAGGTTTAGGAGTTAAAAGCAGCATCGAAAAGGTGGGTTTTTAGCCTAGATTTGAAGATGGCCAGAGATGAGGCTTGGCGAACCGGCTCAGGAAGTCTATTCCAGGCATACGGTGCAGCAAGATAGAAGGAACGGAGTCTGGAGTTAGCGGTGGAGGAGAAGGGTGCAGATAGGACAGATTTGCCCAGTGAGCCGCGTTCCCAGGGAGGAGTGTAGGGAGAGACGAGAGTGGAGAGGTACTGAGGAGCTGCAGAGTGAATGCATTTGTAAGTCAGTAACAAAAACAAAGTGGGAAAACGCCTTACAAAAAAGGTTGCAAAGAGAATTAAAAATGTATATATACAATTCTTCCCTACAGTTTCTATCAAAAGATATGGCACAGATCACTTTCTTTTTAGAAGGTGCTCCATTGAATCAGTTCCACATTTTTGTTTGACCTGTTCCAAGACCAGCTTGAAAATAAAGCAATGAGCTGTGGGTATAGATTTCTGGTACACTTATTTATAAGCTGCAGTATTAACAGATGACTTGATACAAGGCACTGGTGTCTTCTGAGTTAGGGTGTACCTTTCTGAAGGTCCCCCCAACCCCCTTCCCAATTCATGGGCTACAAAAATGTATGCTGAATAAAAGATGTCTTTTATTTTGTAGTTACAATCCCCAATCGTCAGGATTTCTGAAAACAGTAGACACAGCAAGGCCTGCAGCTTTTATTTTGAGGCTGCCAGAATAAATGGAAAGTAAGTAACATTAAGGGCTAGAAGTCTTGCACACAGGCAGGCAGCACGCAGCTGGGTCTCGAACCAGGAGCGTAGCTACGTGGGGCCACGGGGGCATGGGCCCCCTGTAGACTTGGCCCTGGCCCCTCGCTGCCAACCCCTTCGACCCCCCTCCCGCCACCAACCCTCCCCCGCTGTTGGGTACCTTTGCTGGCGGGGGTCCCCAACCCACGCCAGCAAAGGTACCCGACGGCAGGGGAGGGTTGGTGGCGGCAGGAAGAGGGGGTCAAAAATGGCGGGGGGGGGTCCCCAACCCCTGCCAGCAAAGGTACCCGACGGCGGGGGGAGGGTTGGTGGCAGCGGGGTTGAAAGGGTTTGCGCCGGGGGGGGGGTCAAATATGGTGGTGGCAGCAGGGGGGGGGGAGAGACTAAAATGTACCCCCCTCACCTCGGCCTCTGGACCCCCTTCCCGCCGAAATCTGGCTACGCCCCTGTCTCGAACAACAATAACTAGAAGTCTTAAAACACAAGCGCTCACCAGAAGAGTCCCATGCTGGAATCGCCCTCCCACTCACTACGCTGTGGCCACTGCAGAGGAAACCACGAATGGTTTTTGTACTCCCGTCTCACTTGTGCCTTGTGTGGCTGCGCTGCTTGCACAGGCAGGGGACAAAGGCCCCTATGCTCAGAAGCAAAAGCAGGCCCTTACTGCAGGAAACAACAAGCTCAGCAAAGAACAACTCAAATAGCATGCTAGTGTAGTCAAAAGGATGTAAAATGAGGTCATTTCTTATTCCCTCCAATGCACAGTGCATTGAACAAGGGTACCCTTACCGTTGGAAACCTAAGCCAGCTCCGAGCTGGCATAGGGTGTCTGAACAGGCATAAAATAGAGAAAAAAAGTCTTTCAATCGCATGAGATTTAATACTTTGGATGCCAAAGAAATACACAAAATGTCTGCCCTGTCAGGGAGCTTGGAAGAGGGAATTATGTGTACGGGTTTGAAAACTGGAGAAAAATTCAGCAGCGTGTCCATTAAAGATGGCTGAGGTTTAAGAGACCCTCTCTCAAACAAAGCTCTAAAGTCAGGAATCGAGGCATGGGAGAGGTAGAAAGATGGTGGATTTGATCGCAGGAGAGCTTAGCCGGCGGTGGGAGGCGGGGATAGTGCTGGGCAGATACAGTCTGTGCCAGAGCCGGTGGTGGGAGGCGGGGCTGGTGGTTGGGAGGCGGGGATAGTGCTGGGCAGACTTATACGGTCTGTGCCAGAGCCGGTGGTGGGAGGCGGGGCTGGTGGTTGGGAGGCGGGGATAGTGCTGGGCAGACTTATACGGTCTGTGCCAGAGCCGGTGGTGGGAGGCGGGGCTAGTGTTGGGCAGACTTATACGGTCTGTGCCAGAGCCGGTGGTGGGAGGCGGGGCAGGTGGTTGGGAGGTGGGGATAGTGCTGGGCAGACTTATACGGTCTGTGCCCTGAGAAAGACAGGTACAAATCAAGGTAAGGTATACACATGAGTTTATCTTGTTGAGCAGACTGGGTGGACCGTGCAGGTCTTTTTCTGCCGTCATCTACTATGTTACTATGAGAGAGTTCATCGTCCTATAGACCACAGCTAGTGTGTTGGCCTCTTATGCTGTGTCCTTTTTGTGACTTGGACCCTTTTGCAAGGTAGCATACATTCGTGCCTCTTCCCCCAGGCCATGTGCTCCCTGCCCCCCAGTTTGACTGGGCATGAGCACAAGCACTTTGCTTAGTGCACAGCTCTTGTGCACATGCCCCAGGCACAATCCTTCCCCCTTAACTTCCTAATGCTTAACAGTATCAGCGCACAGATGATTTGCATACTATTAGCAGTGAGCGTTAGGGAAGGGGGTTTCTTTGGTGCTGTTCCAGGACTATTCCATACAGTGCCAGAGTTTTGATCATCGGGCTGTGGATGTTTAAGCAACAGCCATATTAGAGTTTGTAGCTATGTAGAAGAGGCTTAAGGCAGAACTATGCAAGGGGTCCTTGTATACTCATCTGGCTAAGGTACTGAGGCATAAATAAGATAGACATCTCCTGTACCTCCATCTACCAATGCACTTGATAACCTTCTCGTCCAATCCTGCCACCTCGGCGCTGGTAGCCGCACCGATGTGAAATAAGTGGTAGGGTGGGCTGGGGGTGGGGTAAAACAGGAGAGATCGAGGCCCAGAAACTTCACAACCTGAGCACTGCTGCAAATTGGCACTTGGTTAGGGGGTAGGCCATCCTCATGCAGGAAAAGAGAAGAACTGGCTGAGTGCAGCCTGCATCCCAGATATTCAGAAATATTGAGGTGAGGTCAAGTCACAAGATCAGCCGCACAGTGAAGAACCAAAACCTGGCCCACACCATGCACATCAGTTTTGGACCTAGCCATTGTAATATGAACCAATTTTGCTAAAGCTAAACATGGCTCCACAGAAGGTCCCCAGGTGACTGCACAGTCCAAGGAACAACTTTTCCCACCTGAGGCATGGCAAAGAAGCAAAAGGCTGCTCTGAAAAGACCAACCTCAAACATGGAAAAAGCCACTGAAGGCAGAGCAAGCCACAAGGTCAAGAGAATCATGTGTAGTTGGTGCACAGGAGTCAGGAAGCAGAAGTGCAACCCTAACACAGGCCTTAAACATCTGATGTACCAGAAAGACACCCCCAAATCTGCCAAGTGTTGCACCACTGCTCACTTGGAAAAAACCTGGGCTACGGTGCAAAGAATATATTGTACCAGTCGCCCATCCAATGACTTGTAAGCGCCAGATGCATTATGACACAACAAACGATCAATCCTGGTAAAGCCTGACGTAACAATTCCAAGTGGACTTCGCCACTGAGGTTTTCAGCATTTACCAGACTTCTCACCTCCCATGCTCCATAAATGCACAGGCATCGGAGTTCCTTCAGAATCTGCCCTGGGAAACAGAGAGCGAAAACAAGACAGTAAGAAATAAGACAAGGAATCTGCAATTAGGTTCTGCACACCAGGCACATGGCAGGCCCTGAAAGAGATATTCAACATTAGACATTTGAGTATTCTCTCTCTGAGAAGTGTATTAACTTTCAAGCAGTGAAGTACCTGTCTACTCACCACCTCAACCACTCCATGGTTGTTGCACCAGAACAGGACCTGCTTATTGTGCAGCCTATCTAGCCAGATTTCAAAAGCCGCAAGTAAGGAAAGAGCTCCAGAAAGGTAATAACCTTGGACAGTCCAGACTCTATCTACTCGGGTGGCCAAGTGGCAGAAAATCACAAGGCCTGGCAAGAGGGACCAAAACGACCACCACCTGCTGCATCCGAAAAATGTTCCAGCTCCGCATTGGAAACTTCCGTTTCCTGCAAAGGCTGAACAACATTAAAGTCAGACAAGAAACACTCCCAGACATCCAAGTCCTTCCTGATGCTGGTAGACAGTGATGTAGCTTGGAAATCCTTGCTGTTGCCACCAACAACCGTCTTACGAAAGCCCAGCCTAATGGAATAACCCTGCAAGCAAAACTGAGGCTACCAATATGGGATTGAATGGCTGGCAGGGGCACCTTACCTGCAGCACGGACCCTGGACACCAAGTCCAACAAATGCCTAGTTACCATTTTGATCAAGTTATCTCAATGCCAAGGAAGGTTATGGTTACAATCGGTCCTTCAGTTTTGACCTTGGATAAAGGAACATCAAAGGCAAAAGCCGTAGCTATAAAAATCTCCATTAACTGGTTACACTCATGGGATCCAGCCGGTCCGACATTTAAGAAGTCACCCACGTAATGGACAATAAAAGCCGGACCCGCTGACTGCTCAACCACCCAAAGAAGAAAGGTGCTGAAACATTCAAAATACACACACGAGATCTACCCTGTACAGCCGGAAGATCTCTCCGGACCAGAGTCCCACTGAATGAGGAAGAGGAAACGGAGGAGTAGGATGAAGAGGAAGACAACTTATACCCTTTCACTTAAAAAAATTTAGACCTAGATACTTTGGATTTCTTTGTAGAAACTGCCAGGGAAAGAGCCCCAGCCTCACCCGGAGCCATTGCAGGAACCTCAGCTGACGCAGTTGATGCAACAGCCACAGCAGATGGACCAGGAACTTGATCAGGCAAGGCCTCAGCTGAAGATTGCCTCGGTCTGGATTGCAGATCTTCTGGGCCACCGGTGGTTTCTCTCATAGTTGTCAGCATCTGGGTCCTCCTGCAAAGAAGAACAAGCAGTAGGAACAGCATCTCTATATGGCCAAGGGTGTCCGCCATATCTCCAGCCCATCATGTGTCCATGAGGACCACGGACCTCCCAAGGGTCAGTCGGGTACTCCCAATCGTACAAGTTCCAGTATCTGAGTGGCTCCCACCAAGACAGTGGAGGGGCGGCACTGCAGCTGCATCCCCAATGTAGACACAGCCAATCAGGATAATCCTCTCTTTCTATCCCAGGCATCCCTACCTGGAGATTCCTGAAAATGCCAAGGGGAAGCAATGGTAACATAGCCAATGGGACTGCCTGTGACTACCGTGTACCAAAGCCAGAAGCACCTAGGTGCTTAGAGAGACAGATCAGAAATAGAACCCCCAGAAAGAACACTGGGAGAGATGGACAAACCCAGGGCATAAGCAGAATGTAATAGTGCGATATTGTTGCTTTAGACCATAAGAATGTCTTTTAAGGGAGGGGGGTGGGGAATAACACTTGATATACCACCTTTCTGTGGTTTTTGTAACTACATTCAAGGCAGTTTACATAGTATATACAGGTACTTATTTCTACCTGGGGCAATGGAGGGTTAAGGGACCTGCCCAGTCTCACAAGGAGCTGCAGTGGGAATTGAACCCAGTTCCCCAGGATCAAGGTCTGTTGCACTAACCACTAGGCTACTCCTCCACTCCCCTCCCCCACCACTAACTAGCATAATTTATTCTCTAAATAACCACCTTATGATTCTACCCCTCCCTGTAGAGATATGCAGCACCTGCATGTGTATCTCATACATCTCTCCCTGCCAATTTTGGGGCACAGACCGTAGAAGTCTGCCCTGCACTGGTTCTACTTCCCAACTACTGGAGCTGTCATCAAATTTATTTAAAAATTTATATTCCGCCTACAACAATGTGGATTACTATATCACAAAGTAAAACAATAAAATTCAAATCAAAACAAATACAAATAAAGATATAACATATTAGCCACTTGGTAACTCATATACTCTAGCCTTGATCCCAGTTTGCAATTCATGGGAGACTTGCCAACCTCTGGAGAAGGGGGCAGGCTATAAAATTCAATTTAAAACTAAATGTCAAATTAAATCCTTTCACCGAGGTTGTAACCACATTGTGTAAAGCAAGAGCAACACAATTATGGAAGTCAGTCCATAAATTTGAATATGAAATCTCTAACATGATGCTTTTCCCCTTGTGAGCTGGGAACTGTCCAACTAAAGGTCATAGAAGAACTGAAACTACAGGAAGTTATTCTCCAGATATACCTATGCCTAAAATCTCACTTTAAAAAGTGGCCCATTTAGAACATATACTCAAGACACTACAATGTGGTGGAGTGGCCTAGTGGTTAGGGTGGTGGACTTTGGTCCTGAGGAACTGAGTTTAATTCCCACTTCAGGCACAGGCAGCTCCTTGTGACTCTGGGCAAGTCACTTAACCCTCCATTGCCCCATGTAAGCCGCATTGAGCCTGCCATGAGTGGGAAAGCGCGGGGTACAAATGTAACAAAAAAAACAAACATAAAAAAATGTTATCAGCCTCCAGGCAGAAGGCATACCTGGGAGCCTTAGATACTGGGTAAAGCACATAACCTTATCAAATGGTAGGAAGGAAAGTGGTAATGATTTTTTCTGCATATACAACATTTTGGAAGGGGTTATAGCAGCTCATATAATAGTCAGCTTTACTACACCTGCCTTGTCAGACTGTCCAGTAGTCAGCAGAGATAAGAACACCTCTAAAAACAAAAGAAGCATTTTCAAAGTTTAACAACAAAACACTTCCTCCTGACCTTCTTCAAACATGATATCAAGGAGTAGCTAGTTAACAAAAGGCATATTTCTGCAGTCTTGTAAACACAGTTTGCTGCTTACATTATGCTTCTGCAAATAAGCAAACTTATTACGATGCTGTTTGCTTAAATGACTCATCCACAGAGCTTTAGAATTTTCACCCTCCTAGAAAATGCCTTCAAACATCAAAACAAGAAAGTCCCGAGAAGCTGCTCTGTTCTGCAGATCCAAAGAACTTGATTTGTGAAGCAAGACTTACTAAGGTCATGAAGCTTAAGTGAACCCTTCGAACATGTCTAAAGCCCAAGCAAATCTCTTGGGTGGCTTCACACACATCCATGATCTCTTTCTCTCTCATACCCTTCATCTGCTTGCCCTAACTGAAACCTGGATTTACCCTGAAGACTCTGCTTCAGCTGCGGCCCTATGTCATGGAGGTTCTCTCTTCTCCAATACTCCTCGCTCAGTTGGCCGCGGAGGCGGTGTCGGGCTACTTCTCTCACCCTCCTGTAAATGTCAACCCATTCTTCCACCTCAGTCTCACTGTTTTTCTTCTTTCGAAGTCCATTCGATCCGTCTATTCGCTAAATCCCCCTCTTCCTTTCTCACTGACTTTGATGCCTGGCTCTCCTTCTTTCTTGAACCTTCATCTCCTTCCCTCATCCACACTCTCATCACCTCTCGCTTGGACTACTGCAACTTGCTTCTCACAGGTCTTCCACTCAGCCATCTCTACCCTCGTCAATCTGTTCAAAATTCTGCTGCACGATTAATATTTCGCCAAAGTTGCTATGCCCATATCAACCCTCTTCTAAAGTCACTTCACTGGCTCCCTATCCGTTTCCGTATACAGTTCAAGCTCCTCTTACTGACCAATAAGTGCATTCACTCTGCTGCCCCTCACTACCTCTCCACCCTCATCTCTCCCTACACTCCTTCCCAGGAACTCCATTCACTAGGCAAATCTCTCCTAACTGCACCCTTCTTCTCCATCGTTAACTCCAGACTCCGTTCCTTTTATCTCGCCACACCTTACACCTGAAATAGACTTCCTGAGCCATTACATCAAGCTCCATCCCTGGCCGCCTTCAAATCCGGGCTAAAGGCTTACCTGTTTGATGCTGCTTTTAATTCTTAACTTGTCACCTGCTCGTAACCTTTATCTTGTCTTCCTCTCTTCAATAGTCCCTTTCCCTATGTGTCCTGTCTGTCCTACCCTTATCCCTTGTTTGTCCTGTCTGTCCTAAATTAGATTGTAAGCTCTTTTGAACAGGGACTGTCTTTTCTTCATGTTCAATTGTGAAGCGCTGCGTACGACTGGTAACGCTGTAGAAATGATTTGCAGTAGTAGTAGTTGCAATTCTTTTTCTAATTTATGCAACATCTATTAATTTGCGTATACTGAGCTTAATTAAACATTTACCCCTAATTCTATTAACTTGTGCACTCAATTTGACACGTTGCAAAGTTGTGTGTGCAAGTTATAGAATACTAGCAGTTGTGCATGTAACTTGTTAAATTAGGTGCTATTTCACTAATTTGCACTTACACCCTTAAGCGCCAATTCTCAGAACCTAAAGCTGGTGCTAGAGCCAATTAGCGCTGGCTTTAGGGTGCGCAGTACGTTCGGGCTCTAGCATGGGAGACAATGTGGGCGGCAGACAATACCGCAAATACCATGCAAATGGAGCTGAACTAATTGTAATTAGGTCATTACCTATTTCCTCCCAATGCTGACAGAACATTGCACAATACAAAGCTGCAATTACCGCCAAAAACCTAATGCCAGCTGAGCTGGCATTGGGGAGTTTCAATAGAGATTTCTCATTGGATTCAAAGCTACTACATTCAATATCCTGCAGACCCCGACATGGCTGTGCTGGGACAGCTCAAATTATGTTTGTGAACAGGCTCATCACATGCAAGGGACCAGCTCGAGGCAGCAGCTCCATATTATCCTGACGAAGCAGAGGGACAGCAAAAGCCACCCATAGCTGGCAACCTGCAAGCCAGCTCATGGGTGGGTAAAGAAACCAAAAGGGCTGCAACCAGAACACTGGTGACGGGATAGACTCTCGCCCGGACCTCTTTCAGAGGCACTTCCTTTCATCCCACAAATCAGAGCCAGGGAGCCGTAGAGGGAGGAGGGGGTCATAAAAATATCTTCCAGATGCTTATATTGCTATGCATACATACGTGCAAAGTTGATACACCACCTAAACATCTATAATCAGATGGCTATGATTTAGAACATTCATTAGTAATATTTTCAAACCGATTTAGGTTGTGAAATAACCATTCAAGAGCAAAAATTATCATTGTATTCAGACCATGAGACAGCTGTAGCTCCAGATACAGAAGGATAGATATATTTAAAAAATAAATAAAAATACATACATATATAATCTGACAATTCTGAACAGACCTGAAGAATGTCGTCTACTGAATTTTTTGTCAGATAATAGTGTCTAATTTGTTGCCTTCCTATGAAATTACTGGTTGTTAACACTCTCTCAAAACGTATTCTTCTAATCTTCTTAGCTCATTGCCGTCTATATGACAGGGCAATAAGACTCATTATCATTCTGACTACTACTACTACTTATTTCTATAGCGCTACTAGACGTACGCAGCGCTGTACACTTGAACATGAAGAGACAGTCCCTGCTCGACAGAGCTTACAATCTAATCAGGACAGACAAAGAGGGCAAATGAGGGATAAGGACAGAGTAGCAAAATTCCGGAATCCCAAAGAGTAGCAAGATTCTGTGCAGAATCCCAAAGAGTAGCAAGATTCCGGAATCCCAAAGACTACTACTACTTATCATTTCTATAGTGCTACTAGACGTACGCAGCGCTGTACACTTGAACATGAAGAGACAAGTCCCTGCTCGACAGAGCTTACAATCTAATCAGGACAAATAAGGGATAAGGGAATTACTAAAGTGAGAATGATAAAACATGGGTACTGAACGAGTAAGGGTTAGGAGTTAAAAGCAGCATCAAAAAGGTGGGCTTTTAGTCTAGATTTGAAGACAGCCAGAGATGGAGTTTGATAAACTTGCTCAGAAAGTCTATTCCAGGCATATGGTGCAGCAAGATAAAAGCAATGGAGTCTAGAGCTAGCGGTGGAGGAGAAGGGTGCAGATAAGAGAGATTTACCCAGTGAACGGAGTTCCCGGGGAGGAGTGTAGGGAGAGATGAGAGTGGAGAGGTACTGAGGAGCTGAAGAGTGAATGCACTTATAAGTCAATAAGAGGAGTTTGGACTATATGGAAATGGACAGGGAGCCAATGAAGTGACTTGAGGAGAGGGCTAATATGAGCATAACGACACTGGTGGAAAATAAGTCATGTAGCAGAATTTTGAACAGATTGAAGAGGAGAGAGATGGCTAAGTGGGAGACCTGTGAGAAGCAAGTTGCAATAGTCTAAGCGAGAGGTGATAAGAGTGTGGATGAAGGTTTTGGTAGTGTGCTCAGAAAGTTCCCTGGCAGTGACTGCGATGGCATTTATTGCAACTCGGAAAGCTTTCCACTCAAGCTTCGACCCCATCTACCACGGAGGACCTTAGCCCCGTAAAATTTAAAAAAGTAAACCAAACCAGACATTTAAGGGGTAATTCTATAATAGCACACTTGCCTTCCTTTATAGAACACTACCAATATATGTGAACCTAAGAACATAAGAATTGTACTACGGGGTCAGAACAAGGGTCCATCTAGCCCAGTATCCCATTTCCAACTGTGGCTAGTCCAGTGAAATATGAACCTATAAATTTAGACATGAACACTTATGCCAGCCATAGAGCTGATGAAAGTGCTTGTGCTTCAGTGACAGATATAATATCCCACATTCTGCCAAGACTCTGCCTATGCACCTATAAAATATGGAATGCGTAAGATACGCACATATTTAGAGAATAGCATTTACGCATCTATAGATATTTATTTTTTAAAATGTATAACCCGCACTTCACAGCTCAAGGTGGGGAACAAAAAATACCCCCAAAAAACCAAAATAATTACAATTAAGACAACATAATACAAAACACACACATATATTATACGCCCGTTTCTTCTAAGCATTTGTGTATGCAATCAGCACATAAATGATAGCATCCACTTTATAGAATTATTCCCCCGTGGGGATAATTTTATAAAGAGACTTTTGGCATAAAAGCCTCTTAAAAATTACTCAAGAGTTAAGCACATAGAAGTATGTGCAGTACCATAGACCATTATTAAATGGACTTGGGGAAAATCCACTATTTCTGGGATAAGCAGTATAAAATGTTTTGTACTTTTTGGGGATCTTGCCAGGTATTTGTGACCTGGATTGGCCACTGTTGGAAACAGGATGCTGGGCTTGATGGACCTTTGGTCTGTCCCAGTATGGCAATACTTATATATGTATGTATGTATTGCATTTGTATCCCACATTTTCCCACCTATTTGCAGGCTCAATGTGGTTTACATAGTACCGTGCTGGCGCTCGCCAGTTCCGGTATGACAAATACATAGTGATATCATGGTAAAGATCATATCGAACCCAGTTTTTATACACAGCGTCATTGGAAGCGCTTTTATTATAGCTTGTATTGAATATGAGTTGACAGTATCTTTATACATCCAATATTCTCCCTGATACTACCTGCATCTAAAACTCAGGACCCCCTAAGAAAGGCTGACTGTCGAAACAGGGCCTGTGTTGGGTCTGGTCTACACTGACATTTTTTGTTGGAGAATAAAAACACTGATGTTTTGAAGA
Source organism: Microcaecilia unicolor (assembly GCF_901765095.1). Classification (NCBI taxonomy): domain Eukaryota; kingdom Metazoa; phylum Chordata; class Amphibia; order Gymnophiona; family Siphonopidae; genus Microcaecilia; species Microcaecilia unicolor. Next base: position 208,937,785 of record NC_044038.1, on the reverse strand, counting down.
GGATCTGATTATCGGCGTTCTTGGAATCAAATAGAAATAGGCCTGTTTTATTACCCTATTAAGGAATAACTTTTTGGTTGTGGCTAAGCAAATATCACAGTGTGGCATCCTGAAAGATTTACATTTGAGTTTTAGGTTGCAAGATAACTGCAGAAAAATGAGCAGAAATATTGAGTAAAACGCATTTTAAAAGTCAGTGTTCTTCAGTGTAAGGCCCCTGGGCTAACGGTGGTCTCTGGAGCAGCCCCCATCATCATTCTGTTTTGCCTCACTACTCCGTCTCGATTCCTTAGCTCCTAACAGAAAGCAGAACTAGATGGGGTAAGTGTCGCATGCTTGAAGGACAAGGCATTTGAACTTGAAAATGACCACTTCCCTTATGGATACCCCCAATGAAAAGTTTAAAAGTGAGCTAGAAGGCATGAAAGTCGTTGTCACATGCTGGTAAGAAATGTTGTCTCTGCATGGAAAGATATTTGGTGGCTCATCTTTAGCTCATTTGGATTCAAAGTGGCCCCAACTTAAAAATTAGTGAAGACCACTTTCCTAAGTGGTTAAAAATGCATATATTTAAGCACGAAAAAGCTTTTTCCTCCTAAAAAGGGAGCAGAATTCCAACAGAAGCTTGTTTCTGGTAAAATAATGCACATCATCCAAAGATTAATTGAAAATGACCTTACATCATACAATCCGTATTGAATTAGCTTAAATTTTCTTTTTAAGATCTGGGAGAAAAAGTATAGGCAAAACAACACTGAATGACTCATTTGTAGCTCCAATGTGAATTCCAACATTTAACTATTCCTCTATGCTGTATGAAGCGCAGTAAATTCAGTCTGCTATACCATCATACAAAATTCGGTCACCCTAGGGCCTAGAAAGAATTTCAGACTTAAAAACTGATTCTATCACCTAAGGAGTGATCTAGTCTAGTTTCAAGTATTTGACCAGAATTCAGAAGAAATCCTAGACTTGGGGGAAGTCCAGGCCTTGAGTGCAGCAAATATCTCTAATGAATTTGCATACAAAGGAGTAGTATCCATGCAGATCTAATATCATGCAAATTCAATAGGGAGAGCCTGAAAAGCTGGCCTGTTTGTGGAACTCAAAGCCTGACCTTTTGCATCCCTGTCCTAGACCATGCACTCACCTCTGCAATGGACTCTATGAGCTTGGATAAATTGTTATCCCCCTGTGCCTCTGGGATCCAGCTAAAAACAAGGCATGTGTCTTAATCTAAATTTTAACCACATAGCTACAATCTGAAAATGCAGGTTTCTGGCACTTATGTTATGTTAAACTGCTCTGAGTCATCAGCCAATGTGAACACTACGATTTCATAAATATAGAAGACAATTGTGATGGGATTATTCTGGGGATAATGCAGTCCGATTTCGTGTCTCATTAGTTTCAATTCTTAAAGAGCACACAGACGATGCATTTCTATAGTGAGTCATCAGTAAGATGGCTCTGCGGAGTTTGCTTTAGGTTTGTTCAATTAAAAAAAAACCAGATTCATCTATTCCTATATACAAATCCTTGGAATAGTATTGCACTGCATTTAACAGACTCATCAGAATTTCCTCAGCATGTTTTTTTTTCTTTTATATATTTTTGGAGATATTTCTATAGGTTTTGCCTACTTCTCCAGCCTCAGGTACCCTAAAAAGCCAAAAGACCCATGTTCCGTTTCCGTCACTAAAGGGAACAATCTAATATCAAAGTAACAAAAATAGACTACATAACAAACAAAGCAGGGAACAGAAAAAAAACAAAAACAAAAAAAAAATACCTCCCAATGCAATGTTCCACCTTGTTCATTAACAGTTTCCACAACAAAACAGCCAATTTTGGCGCCCAAGGCGTCTTTTCCTGTTAGTGTTTATTCGGATTTGGGTAGCCATATCCTACACAACTGGGCAAGGATAATTCCACACAAGGAACCATTAGTTCTCACTTTTCAACAGCAGATACTGAAAGCCATAACCCGAGGCAGGAGGTGCTTTCCGCCAAAACATGGCTCCATGTCAGGTCTTGATTTGGTGCAATGAAGGTGCTTTGATATACACCTCCCGTGTTGGAGCTCCTGTCACACTCTTTTCTATTCATTAAACAGTTTACCAGTAAGTACCTAAAACAGACTAAAGGTTGATGCCAAAGTTGAAAAAAATGCTTATTGTAGTGGGATGCGTAATGGGAGTCAGTATATTTAAATTCATTTGTGAAAGAGAATGCAATGTATTAAGAACATGAAAAGCACACTAACTGGAGACTAAATGGATAGAATTTATCCTTTTGACCAAGCAGGGTTTCATGAAATGACTGAGTTATTTCACAATACATAGAAATGTTACTGAGGAGATTTCAAAGTTATTGTTATTGATCATTGCCTCAGGTACAAAACTTAAGATTGTAAGCCCTTTGGGGATAGGGAAATACCTTGAATTTAACTCGCCTTGAAATAGCAATGAAAAAGACGGAACGAAATAAATAAATCTTTAGTACAGAAAATCCCTCTAAGAGAGGAGCCAATATCTTACTTCTAATTCTTATGAACATTAATCCCTCACGTAGACTTGTTATATTTTCCTATCCAAGGAGATCGGTATCAGATTTGGTTCTTCCACTAGATAGGACTGCATTTCACTTATTAATCATTTTCAGATCTTTCAAACAGGGTTGGTCCAGAATTACCCTACAGACCCGCACTTGATCAGACACACAATCCAAATCAAGAGAGCAGATCTCTCTGTTCCCCAACACCCTACCACTACCTGCAGGCTGGTAAGACCCATGTTGAGTTTTTGGGTGTTTTTACAGAAATTCTGGAAAATATCTTATACTGATGCCAATCATTTATGTCCTTTCAATTTATGTGCATAACCTTACACGGTGTGCAAAATTATACATGAGGGACATGGTCTCAGAATTGGAAGCACAGCATCCACAACTAAGAAGGGTTCACCTATATTTCACCACTGCCTCATTTCCCCTATTTCGAAAGTTTCTGTATTTTCTTACACAGCCCAAAAATGTCCAAAAAGATGAGCACTTATCGCCCAAATCATGCCATACGAGACCCAGATGTCACAAAATGTAAACGGCATTCCAAGGTTTTGCTCCAATATTCGAAACTCCTTTTCAGTGACTCAAACTCCTCAGCTCAAAGTAGCAACTGGGCCGGTAGTTTCATCTCCTCTGGCTTCATCAGGGAGTTTGCCAGTAAACTCAGTTAATGTTGTGAATCATATTTGAAGAACTGATATTGTATGATTTCTACAGGTTGAGTATATTTGTATTAAATTGTCTATTTTCCATCTTATATAAATTGAAGTATGTAAGTATCCCCATCCTGGGACAGACCGAAGGTCTATCAAGCCCAGCAGCATCCTGTTTCCAACAGTGGCCAATCCAGGTGACAAGTACCTAGTAAGATCCATAACAGTAAAACAGATTTCATTCGTGTCAATATCACGTTTATCTGTTGTGGGAAATAAAATAGGAACAGAGATAGTATATACTTCATAGTCAGAAAACTAAAATATTCATGCCTATGTGGAGGAAGTGGCAATTTTCAGCTGTTCCCAATATCCACTCTTACTTTCATACGTGTACTTTGGTCACTTGGAATGATTTCAGGTCTGGTTACAACTGTGCATGAAAAGAATGAAGATCAGGAATAACACATCTGAACAGGGATTCGTCTTACTAGTTTTTTTTTGTTCTCTTCAGTCACATTCTGAGCACTGAAAACCTGAAGCTATTCTCCAGCTCACGTGGCCAGTGAAGCATGGGGGTAAGCTTCCTCACTCTAATCCACCTCCCCTTCCTCTTGAGACCTCTTGAGGCTTTTCATGCATCGGAAAGTATGTTACCATTTACTTTCAACAGGCTTGGTTTAACCACTTAAGCATTTTGTTGTGAAGTTCAACTGCAGCTTGTCTAAGTGCTATAAATATTTCTGTTCTTGCTAAATGCTCTTTTGGATTCTAGATTCCAGAGTGAGCAGGCCTGCTTGAAACGACTGTTTCTAGCTTTGAAAATAGGTAACTCACTATGGACCTGTTTGAGCCAGAAAGGGGTTGTCTGTGCTAGACTACAACTTTCAAAACATTGAAGCCTCACAAAAAAATAACGAAAGCTTATGAAAAAGGGAAGTCATACCACTTCTCTAGAAAGTTAACACAAATTAGACGGCCATGAACGTGTGTGAGGGAAAGAGCGAGATGCTACATAAAGCAAAGCAGAGGGACCTTTTACTAAAAAAAGGCATTTGCATCTGGGCTTGGCACATCAAACACAGGACTTTGCCCACACACTAAGCCCAGATTCAAACAACAGTATTTAAAGTTTATGCTTTTGATTTTTTTTTCCCGCAAGTCCTGCCTAAATTTTTCCCACTAGCTCATGGGAATTGCAAGCAAAAATGAACACATAAGGGAAATGAGACTTGATATACCGCCTTTCTGAGGTTTTTGCAACTACATTCAAAGCGGTTTACATATATTCAGGTACTTATTTTGTACCAGGGGCAATGGAGGGTTAAGCGACTTGCCCAGAGTCACAAGGAGCTGCAGGGGGAATTGAACTCAGTTTGCCAGGATCAAAGTCCACTGCACTAACCACTAGGCTACTCCTCCACTTACAGCACTTACAGCCTCCTATTCAGGAGACACCATCCCTTAGACTCTATAAATCGTGCCCAAAATTGTGCGTGATCCTCAGATCCGTGTTCAAATAAATTAAGTTAGTGGGCCATTATCAATAGGTTAATAATTATTGCCATTAATTGGCTCTAATTTGGACTGGAACACAATCTGGCTGTACACGATTCTATTAAGATATGCGCCCAAATCCTCTCATGCACAACCCAAAAGAGGGCATGACTGGGTGGGGGAGGGGCATGGGTGGGTCACTGGAGTTTCAAAGAATTACACACAGTTATAGAATTTTCTTTTTTTTTTTTTTTGGGGGGGGGGGGGGGGGGGGGGGGTTGCTTACGCAAATTGCCTACTAGGATTTCCACCAGGTTTCATTTGGTGTTAAGTCCTCATGCCCAAAATTGGGTGCTGGAATACGCACTGAGCACTGTTCTATAAAGAGCACTCAGCCCGGAAAAAAACTCTTTATTGAGTAGCACTGAGCGCAAATTTATCCTAGCACCTACTTTTTAGCACCATTTAGTGAATACAACCTTATATGTGTGTTAGCCAGGTAGCACACACTAATGTGAATGCTGTAGCTGGTTAATGCTTTCATGACCACTTTCTGCTCATGAAACGCTTACTTCTAAAAGAAAAATTATTTTAAAAACCAACACACGCCATTACGCAAAATACCGCAAAACACTTTAATGCATCTTATAGTAGCCTTTTTTTCACATACTAAGCGGTCCTTTTACTAAGGTATGCTAAAATGTGGTCCACACTACCTGTAGTGCATGAGTTTTCCATGTGCTGCGGCCACCTTTGATGCACCAGTAAAATGGCCACATTTATGTTTTGTTTTTTTGTAATGGCCACACACTAATTTCCTCATTAGCATTTGGCCATTACAGTCACCTATTTAGAAGGCAGTAAGGGCTCCCACGCTAATCAGGTAGTGTGTGGTAATGTGACTGTGCTACCCAATTAGCACACGCACACCGACTCGCCAATGCCTCCAGCACTGAAAAGTTTTAAATATTTTTCAGCGTGGGAATAGTGCATGGTAACTGGATCACTACTGCAGGACAGCTCAGTGCATCCCGTGATAGTGCTCTTTGAGTGTGCGGTACGCCCGCGTTACGCCTACCACACCTTAGTAAAAGGGCCCCCACCCCTAAGTGCTTGTTAGGGCTTTAGTAAAAATGCCTCCAAATTTCTTTACAAAAAAACATACATAAAATCCCTCACTGATATTCTGGGAGAGCTTAAACGGAGTACCCTGCATTCATGTCAAGACATTAAAAAAAAAAATTGAATGGAGGAGTAGCCTAGTGGTTAGTGCAGCGGACTTTGATCCTGGGGAACTGAGTTCGATTCTCACTGCACCTCCTTGTGACTGTGGGCAAGTCACTTAACCCTCCATTGTCCCAGGTACAAAATAAGTACCTGAATATATGTAAACCGCTTTGAATGTAGTTGCAAAAACCTCAAAGGCGGTATATCAAGTCCCATTTCCCTTTCGTTGAAATAGAGGCAACTTGTCTTAATCCCCTCTCTCAACAGGTTAGATACAGTACAAAGTCCTCCAACATACGCACACGATTAGACTGAAATGCATCTCATTTGAGTTCCACAGACGTTTCAGTAAATGTACCTGAAACGAAAACTCATCTGTAAGGAAGTTAAAGGATCCTACTTTCTACTTAGCAACCTTAATTCCGTATTTCCTGAATGGTGATTAACACGTAGAACAATCAACATGGGAAAACAAATGTCTATATATTTTTAGGAAATGATAATTGCATACATTTCAAAAAAAGCTCTTTACATAGGCAACGTGTTAAGTATATATGTCAAAGCCCAAGTTGGCATAATTATCTTTAATTATGTTAGGCAGAGTCGTTTATTATGCACACTTTTCTGTTCGCTCAAGGCTATTACAAGTTACCCATCAAGGCATTTTCTATAGCCCATAGAAAAATCATTTATTGTTCACTTCCGATTGTTACTTGAATCAGAAGGCAGAATAAACGTGTTTCTACTGTACACCAAAGAGCAACTGTAGTAGAACTTTCAAGTAATTTGTTCTCTGGAAATCAAGTTGTTTTTTTTTATTACAAGGCGCTTCCTACACCTGTTTTTATATGGGTCACTGTTCCTTTCACCTACCAAAAGAAATCCAAAGAGGCTGGGTAACATGTAAAACTTCAATGCCGATATGACGCTCCTTACACAAGTGAAATAGCAAGCAGTGCTACAGTCTTCTGCCTTCTGAGATGAAGGCGATGATATGAGAGCTAGCCTGCTACTTTGTCCAGACAGGCCTGTAAAGCAGCAAGGTCATGATCGCAAGGGTCTTATGGAGAAACCAAAAGGATACCATTGGCACTAAAGAAACACTTAAAAAATAATGATTCTTGAATAAGGGACGCTGATGATACGTTGAAATCCTCTGCTAAGTGTGCGGCAGCGGCTAAGAAAGCAAAATAGAATGTTAGGTATTATTAGAGAAGGAACGGAAAACAAAAATAAGGATGTTATAATGCCTTTGTATCGCTCCATGGTGCAACTGCACCTTAAATATTGTGTTCAATTCTAGTCATCACATCTCAAAATACAATGGAATTAGAAAAGGTACAGAGAAGGGTGATGAAAATGATAAAGGGGATTGGCCAACTTCCCTACGAGGAAAGGCTAAAGTGGCTAGGGCTCTTCAGCTTGGAGAAAAGACGGCTGAGGGGTCTATAAAATACTGAGTGGAGTGGAACGGGTAGACATGAATTGCTTGTTTACTCTCCAAAAATACTAGGACTAGGGGGGGCACACAATGAAGCTACAAAGTTAAATTTAAAACAAATCTGAGAAAATATTTCTTCACTCAACGTGTAATTAAACTCTGGAATTCGTTGTCAGAAAATGTAGTAAAAATGGTTAGCTTAGCAGGGTTTAAAAAGGTTTGGATGGCTTCCTAAAGGAAAAGGCCATAGACCATTATTAAAATGGACTTGGGGAAAATCCACTGCTTATTTCTAGGATAAGCAGCACATAATGTATTGTACTGCTTTGGGATCTTGCCAGGTACTTGCAACCTGGACTGGCCACTGTTGCTGGGCTTAATGGACCTTCGGTCAGTCCTAGTATGGCAATAAATTACGTACTTATGACCGAGCCTTGTGGAATCCCACATCCAAGAGAAACGGAGGCCAACTGAGTCTGGAAGTGCAATCCAAAAGGACCTATCTGCGAAAGAGAAGCAAAACCAATGCTGCTGGTGCCCAAATAAGCCAAGGGCACATGTGGCTTACAGTATTAGGTTATGTGCTTAACTGGAAACGTCACCCATGTCCCATGTATATGTCCCCTTGCAGTGGCATGCTATGGCACTTATACCTGCCCTTACAGAATAGTGCTTACACACGTTTGGGTGCATAAGTATAAAGAAGAGTAGCGTCTATGAGACACCCACTTGTGAAGGCCTAGTTACAGAATTGCCTTAGAGAGAAGTTTTATAGCAGGTCCCGTGTGTGAAGGCACCTGTTTCTAGTCTATAAAATACCAGAGATAAGGTAGCAGAACATAGTATTATATAGTAACATAGTAACACAGTAAATGACGACAGATAAAGACCTGTACGGTCCATCCAGTCTGCCCAACAAGATACTTTATATGTATACCCTAGTTTGATTTGTCCTTGCCTTTCTGCCCAGCAGTGTTCTTGTACTATGTTCTGATGCTAACGTCGAAGCCCCTTAAAATTTACACTCCAGCCCATCCCTATCTATTCAGTTACGATCAGGTCACAGACCGTAGAAGTCTGCCCAGCACCGGTTTTGCTTCCCAATTACCAGTGTCACCACCCAATCTCCGCTAAGATTCCGTAGATCCATTCCTTCTAAACAGGATTCTTTTGTGTTTATCCCACGCATGTTTGAATTCCATTACCGTTTTCCTCTCCACCAACTCCCGCGGAAAGGCATTCCACATATCCACCACCCTCTCCGTGAAAAAAATAACTTTCTGACATTAGTCCTGAGACTGCCCCCCTTCAACCTCAATTCATGTCCTTTAGTTGTACCGCCTTCCCGTCTCCGAAAAAGGTTAGTTTGCGGACTAATACCTTTCAAATATTTAAACGTCTCTATCACGTCACCCGTTTCTCCTTTCCTCCAAGGTATACATGTTCAGGTCAGCAAGTCTCTCCTCGTACGGTTTGCAACGCAAATCCCATACCATTTTTGTCGCTTTTCCTTGCGCCTCTTTGCAGAAATTGTGCCTATTTGAAGCTGTGTGTATTTATGACTGCTTGGGAACAAAGTAAGTATGCATTTTATGGTGACTAAAACTGAGCACGTGAACCATCATGCGTTGCCAATTTGAGCATGCAAATTAGTTGATGAGCCAATCAATTCCAATAATTGGCTGCTAAAACAATTTTTGATGTTCGGTGGCCTTAATTGGGATTTACATGTGCATCGTATTTGGGGGTGTTCCTAGAATTTATGCACATTGTTACAGAATAGACCCAATCAGTGCCTAACTTAGGCGCTGGCATTTATACCTCCTTTCAGCAGGGGTAATTGCCAGAGTATTAACTTAGGCACCGTTTATACACTTAACCTCTATTCTATAAAGAGAACAGATTCTTTATAGAATAGCACTCGGCGTTTAAATCTTTCAGCGCCGATTTCTCGGCGCCATTTATAGAATCTAGTCCAATGTGCATAACCCTTTATATTAAAGAGTGACAGACTATACACTCATTTTGCACCTGGACTAGTTTGCTACACACTTAGGATAGGTTCCTTTCACCTGGTTTACCTGTACAAAGAACTTGCCTTGAGTTTAGCCATCCATCTGTTCATCCCAACCGACTGTACCACTCATCTTATCCCCACCGATATCTCTTACTTCGCCCCTCAGCTACATGTAGAAAAGCATTAGTTTCATAGAACTGCTATTGAATGTTGTAATATGTGCTTATTAGATATTTCATGACATCCCAGCTGGCATACGTGGATCCTGATTAACCCTATTCTTATGTACTGTTATATGTAACGTTTCCTTTCTTTCTTGCCCTTCTACTCTACTATTCTCATTTGTATCTGATATCAACCGGAGTCCTCTCTCTCTCACTCTGGTTTATGTAAGCCACATTGAGCCTGCATGTTTGTGGGGATAATGTGGGGTATAAATACATTCATAAATAAATATTATTATCTCTCTGTTTGAATTTCAGTGCTGTTAAATGTGTATATTTTTGATCCCGTTTCATGGTAGGCCTATTACTAGGTTTCAATTTGCTGTTCTTATGTATTGTATTTATGTTTATTCTTGGTTATTTTACTATTGTTATGCTGTTAATAAAATTCTAAGTTTTATGTTAAACTGTACCTGCTGTACACCGCCTTGGGCGAATCTCTTCATAAAGGCGGTTAATAAATCCCAATAAATAAAATAAAATAAAGTGAGACGCCACCTGTGATCTGCATAAACACAGCCCCTGAGCATGCCTACATTTAGGCTGCATAAACACACGTTCTCTCGTCACCAGATGTATTTTTGTATGTGCATTTTAAATACATAAAAAAAAGTTTTTAAAATGTTCTAAGTGTAGCTCGACAGAAAAAAAAAAAAACCCCAAAACGAACAAAAACCTTGAATCATGATACACAGCACATATGTGGTAACAATGTTCACTAGAAATAAAAACAAAAAATTAACCCCAATGAAAATGTTATAAAGAACTGCTACCTCTACAGTTCTGTGGTTTAGAAGGTCTGTTCCAGGGTGCCCTCTGCCAGTTTTTAGTGACAGCAATGGGGGGGATTCCCCCTCCCCCCAACAGCTTGCCCCTTCCTCAGTCTGTTCAACAACCCAACAGGGGCTGAACAGGATTATTACTGAATCAAATTTGCATATGAAAACCCCAAACCTGTTCGGTCATGGTAATATTTTCTATCAGCCAATCCAGACGCTCCTTGATCATTCTTCCCACTTAATTAATGCAGACATTTAAAAAGGAAAAAAAAAATGCTCCTTTATAGTCATCTGCATATAACAGCTGACTAACAAAACCTCCCCTTATCCTGATAAGCTCATGGAAATTCAAGCCAATATGTTGAAAGAAAATAGTTTTTTTCCTACAGAACATTTCTTGCTTAATGTTATTAAAAAAAACCCCCAAAACAAGCCATGAATGTTTGGAAATCTGCTGTTTACTAAAGTATAACCAGAGGGGAAACCTGTCTTTCACCACAAAGGTACATCTGCCTGTCATCTAGACAGTCACAGACAGGCCATTTCAAGCAATGAGCTGCGGACTGTAGGGTCTCTGCAACTTGTACATGCAGCTTAAATGCACTGGAGCTACTTGGTTTAAAATAAAGCCCAGTTTATGCGAAAATGTTTAGAAATTCAGTTTTAAACAGACTTGGAAATAAAGCTTACAGTCTTGTTAAACCTACCCTGAACATAAACAACTTCTCCCTCTCCTCCCAAATAGCATCCCTGTCTAAACTAGAACAAAAGGGCATTTTAAGCCCTGAAATGCACAAAGTAGCCATTTAAAGAAGCACCGCTGCTTTCTCAGGTGGCAGTTCATTTATGTCTTCTGTAAAGCTCAGAAGGCCAGATTCTCAAAAACAAAATGTTAAAACATTTCATCTATACTTCATATCTTAGGTTTCTCTTGTACTGTCACAAGAATAGTATAAGTAGATGCTCGAAAAAAAAAGGACAAAATTCAAGTACTCTGCAGCAACCAAATTTCAGTTTTTTGATCCATGTAGTCTTTTTGAACTGTAGGAAGCACCAGTGTGAGAAAGAAGGGTTAACACAAGGTATTTCAGTCTAGTCTAAGCTATTTAACATCAAATTATGTTCAGCTCTGGTGTAAGGCAAGGCATTTCACATCTTATCACCCTCCCTCTGTCCTATTATGCAAAGCCGATACATTTGGTGACTGTCTAGACTAAGCTCCTTTACCTAACAAAGGGCAATCGTCTGGATGACGCATCAGTGAGTTCAAAGTCCTCATTAAAATCAGGAAGCATCTTTCTAGTTCTACCAGCTGTTTCAGATTCTGTGATCATGTACTAACTGAACAGTAAGCTAAGCTATATTTTGCAGATATTAAATGTAAAAAAAAAAGTGGATTTAGCAGTTTATTCACCAAATGATGGTAAAAAAAAGTGTTGCACTTATCACATGGTAATCAATGATATTAAAATGCAATAATGGAACAAAATATAATGCAGTGACTCCCAACATCTTGCTACACAGTTCAAGGGAAATTCTATAATCTAGGTGCCCCCATTTACATAATCCTTACGCATATAAATGTATAGAACACGAACACTTTATCCGCCGGATTCTATATCGCGAGCTTAAGTTGTGCTCACAAATCCAGTTATATTCTGGATTTGCGCTCGCAACTTAGTTAACAAGCCAATCGGTGCCGATAGTATCAATAATTACTTGTTAATTGGCAATTAATTGGCATTAGAATTCACATGTACAACTGTCTTGGGGCCCTGTTTACTAAGCTGCGCTGTAGGCGCACTGGTGTTTTTAGTGCACACGCCCAGGCTAGAGACACCAATAAAAATATATGGGTGTCTCTACCATTAGCTAAAAAACACTAACACACCTTAGGAAACAGGGCTCTTGGCATATTCTATTACATAAAATGCATAAATTCTAAGTTGTATAGTTGAAAAGGGGGGCCTGGCCATGGGCCTGAATGGGCAGGTCGTGGGTACTTCTAAGATCTATGCGCATTATAGAATACGCCAGGGCCACGCCTCATTCAAGTATCTGTATTTACACTAAGTTTTACTTGGCGTAACTGCACGTGACTAAATTTAGTCACGCAGTTAGGCACTTAACGTATTCTATAATCCACACGAGTAGATGTGAAGCATCTGTTCACGCTTTCCAAAAATACTAGAACAAGGGGGCATGCGATGAAGCTACAATGTAGTAAATTTAAAATGAATCGGATAACAGTTTTCTTCACTCAACGTGTAATTAAACTCTGGAATTCGTTGACAGAGAATGTGGTAAAGGCGGTTAGCTTAGCGGAGTTTTAAAAAGGTTTGGACGGCTTCCTAAAGGAAAAGTCCATAGACCATTATTAAATGGACTTGGGGAAAATCCACTATTTCTGGGATAAGCAGTATAAAATGTTTTGTGCTTTTTTGGGGATCTTGCCAGGTATTTTTGACCTGGATGGGCCACTGTTGGAAACAGGGTGCTGGGCTTGATGGACCTTTGGTCTTTCCCAGTATGGCAATACTTATGTACTTATATGTAGGCTTATTCTACAAAGTACACTTAAATCTTGGCATACTTTATAGAATACACCTAGGTGTACAGCGCCAATTTTTTTTTTAAGTTCAAAGTGTGATATACAGAATCTAGTTCTGTGTGTCTAAGCTCTATTCTGTAACAATCAGATAGCATGTTAACTTCATGGGGTGTGCACATGGGCGGGGCTCCCAGCTATGCACATAACTTACAGAATACCGTCGGTTGTGTGCATCCCTGCTGCATTTAGGTACCCACAGTTACACCAGGACTATGGCTAGTGGACCTGCAGGCACATGTTAGGTGCACCGATACTGGATTATACTAATCTTCTACAACAGAAGATTATATGCCATTATAGAATAGGATCCTAACACGTGGCCTCGCGACCCCTAAATGGAGGTGCCCAGTTGTAGAACTGCTCCGTTAAATGCAGAAAAATGTTCTTTATCGTGCGTTAACTGCACTGCAAATGTATAGTTACTAGGGGTTGTGCAGGCCCAACATTTTGATTTTCTGTAGTTTATTACTGGTGCACACTCTTTCCTAACAAAAAGGGGGGGGGGGAAATCTTTGTACTGTCATTTTGGGCCAAGGCCAGATACAGGAAATATTTCAAATGAACATACATCTCTATTAGGTACACTTACTGAGGTTGGGTTAACTCTGTCACGTTATCAGTGATTAGCACTGTGTCCCTGCCCATTTTCCACCCTTTTCATTAGTTATTATATATATTAAGGAGTCAGCACTCAAGGAAAAGATCTAGGTCATTGTAGATAATACGCTGAAATCTTCTACCCAGTGTGTGTGGTGGCAGTCAAAAAAGCAAAGTGGATGCTAGGAATGATTAGGAAAGGGATGCAAAATAAGACCAAGAAAACTTACAGTGCCTCTGTATCACTCCATGGTGCAACCTCACTTTGAGTACTGCATTTGGTTTTGATCACCTCTCTCAAAATAGATCTAGCGGAATTAGAAAAGGTTTAAAAAAAAAGTGACCAAAATGATAAAGGGGATGGAACGCCTCCTACATGAGGAAAGGCTAAAAAGGTTAGGGCTCTTCAACTTGGAAAAGAGATGGCTCAGAGGGATATGACTGAGGTGCAGGTGTATAAAATCCTGAGTGGTGTAGAACAGGTAAAAGTGAATCAATTTTTCACCATTTCAAAAAGTACAAAGACCAGGGGACACTCAATGAAAGTACATGGAAATACTTAAATAAGAGGAAATATTTTTACACCCAAAATAGTTAAGCTCTGGAACTCTGTCGGAGGATGTGGTAACGGCAGTCAGTGTATCTAGGTTTCATAAAGGTTTGGACAATTTCCGGGAGGAAAAAATCCATAGTCTTATTGAGACAGACATGGGGGAAGCCACTGCTTGCCCTGGAATTGGAAGCATGGAATGCGGCTACTAATTGGGATTCTGTCAGGTACTTGTGACCTAGATTGGTCACTGTTGGAACCAGGATACTGGGCTAGATGGACCACTGGTCTGACCCAGTATGGCTCTTTTTATGTTATGAAATTGCCAAATGTTAACTCTTAATGAGAGTTAATAGCCAATGTAGCTTTGTAACTACACTCTCTTAATTTAAAAAAAAGGACCTAATGTTTGCAAGTTACTGTAGCACATTTCTTGCACCCAAATGTGAAACATAACAGAAAGCAACAAGTTCTTTTCTTACAGACTGGTTTACATGGTTTAACAGAGCCATTTCTTGCTTTAGCTTTGTTGTATCATATGAACTCCATCAATTTCTTGCGAATATTAATGTAGATTTATTATGTTAATGAAGGCTGCTACCAAATAAACTGTTAAGGGTAGCAGTGACACAAGGGCCACAACTATTAAATATTCTAATTGCATTGACACAAATGTGACAGAAACAATGAATTTGGAGACTTCTGCCTATTTAAGAGGTATATCACTAAAATCCATTTAGGTTGGATTATTAGGGTATGCCTTTTTGAACAAGTTAGTTTTTAGTGATTTCCGGATGTTTGATAGGTCAAATGTTGTTTTCACGGTGTGTGTGTGTGGGGGGGGTGTGTGTGTGTGTGTGTGTGTGTGTTTTCTCATGGTGTTTCACGGTACTATGTAAGCCACATTGAGCCTGCAAATAGGTGGGACAATGTGGTGTATATATATATATATATTACTCCTACCAACCATATATTTTGTGCACAGGAAGACCATATATTAAGGGAACCTTGTACTAAACTGTGGTAAAGCTTTGCACTTGCTGAGCAGTACATTTTCACACATATAAGCCACGGATTTTCTGCCTTCCTGTAAATGTGCTTTTGCATAAGTTGCACCTATATGTTAGCCTCTGCTCAGGTATGTGCACGTTATGTGCCAAATATCTGAGCACAGGTATTAACTTGTGTGATAGAGATGGCCGCAAGCTGTATGGAAATGTATTTAAATACATGCTTAGCAGAATATTTTATGGATTCTGATGTTTTTGAAGATTTTGACTAATTTTCATCTTGTGGTGATGACAACACTGGATTCACATTAGGACACATTTCTTATTTTTTTTTTAATAGTAATTGAAGAGCACTTTTCCAAAACTCACTCGGTCCATTTTTTGGTCAGTTTAGGAACTATGTGATTAGTTTCATTTGTCACCGAGTTTTGGCACAGGAATAATTCAGAACCCTTATGTTATCATCCTCATTTTAATATTCCCTTCTCTCTTGTTTGTCCTGTTTATCTGTCCTAATTAGACTGTAAGCTCCGTTGAGCAGGGACTGTCTCTTCATGTTCAAGTGTACAGCGCTGCGTACGTCTAGTAGCACTATAGAAATGATAAGTAGTAGTAGTAGTCTTTGGGATTCCGGAATCTTGCTACTCTTTGGGATTCTGCACGGAATCTTGCTACTCTTTGGGATTCCGCACGGAATCTTGCTACTCTTTGGGATTCCGGAATCTTGCTACTCTTTGTCCTTATCCCTCATTTGTCCTGTTTGTCTGTCTTGATTAGATTGTAAGCTCTGTGGAGCAGGGACTGTCTCTTCATGTTCAAGTGTACAGCGCTGCGTACGTCTAGTAGCGCTATAGAAATAAGTAGTAGTAGTAAGCTTCAGTAAATGAAATCTTGCCTTCATGAACAAAACTAAATC
Organism: Microcaecilia unicolor; assembly: GCF_901765095.1. Taxonomy (NCBI): domain Eukaryota; kingdom Metazoa; phylum Chordata; class Amphibia; order Gymnophiona; family Siphonopidae; genus Microcaecilia; species Microcaecilia unicolor. The sequence goes on along the minus strand of NC_044038.1, from coordinate 208,921,698 downwards.
GCATAGTTGTAACTGTATTTGATTCCTGTACATTGTAAGTCACTTTGAGTCTGCTTAATGTGGAAAAAAGTGGGGTATAAATGTTCATTAATAAATAGTTCGTGCGTTACTGTGTTTTGCATCATTCCTATGTTAAGTCTTTACATTGCATGGTTCATTGCATGCTTAAATGAACAAAACTGAAAGCAGACATACTTTGCTGCCTGTTCTTCTGCACCTACGTGTGCTGGCACTTCCATGTGCACAGAGCTGCGCTTACTGCATCACCTCTCTGTACGTGACAGGAACGTTCCTCCCTCAACTTTTCAGTTTTATAGCACAAAACTGTGCATAAAATTCTGATAGGATATAAAATCATACCCTTGTATTAGCTGCGGCCCTTTTAGTCAAACTGTAAAAACGGCTATCAGCCACTGCTTATGGCATCCGGCGAGTTGCCACTGTGACAATTCCCACCCACCAATTCCCTCCTAGGACTCCCTCCCCAACCCAGTGGCTTATATGTGTGAAACTATTGTAAATGTCCATATTACCTTGAAGTGCAGTCTGTACATTAACTGTGGGAGTTGTGCTCAGTATGGTTCCATATGGCTACTGCATTAGGGAAAAACTACCGCAGAGCGAGTGTAATTTAAAAGAAAAAAAGAAAAGACCACATTGTGTGCAGTAGTACAAGGCATAGTAACTGAAAAAGTTATTACAGTATCTCATGGGAGGTCCCAGTCCCACAAAGCTTAAAACTCATCAAGAAAGCTGTTCAAGAGAAGAGAGAAGACAGGCTGAATCTCTTACAGAAGTCAATTCAAAGTGGAGGAGTGGCCTAGTGGTTAGGGTGGTGGACTTTGGTCCTGGGGAACTGAGGAACTGAGTTGGATTCCCGGCACAGGCAGCTCCTTGTGACTCTGGGCAAGTCACTTAACCCTCCATTGCCTGCCGCATTGAGCCTGCCATGAGTGGGAAAAATGTAACAAAAAAAAAATAAAAAAATAAAAAAATCTTGACTTTAGCACACAAGGTGCTAACTTCTAGTGACATTATACCTGGCATCCTCGACTTCACCACACACTTCAACCAGGGTCCTACGATCCACTCAAGATGGTCATTTAACCAATCCCTACTTCTAGTGACGTTATACCTGGCATCCTCGACTTCACCACACACTCCAACCAGGATCCTACGATCCACTCAAGATAGTCATTTAACCATTCCCTCCACTATCAGGCCCAGTTGGAGTCCACTCACCAAGTGCCTTCCTCTTTGATGCTCAGACTCTTTGGAGTATCCTATCCATTTCTCTTTGTACAGAGTAATCACAGAAGTCTTGATCTGGTCTGAAAAACTCATCTTTTCACGCAAGCTTTTGGCATTATACGTGCTGCTGTGAATTCATGTCTTTTGTACTACGGCTTCCTTTTTTTCTGGCATTACTCATCTTTACTCTCTGTCGATTGGTTGATGCTATTTCCTCCTTTCTTTTTATGTAAACTGCTTTGATTGGAAGACTCCAGAAGGTATACCAAATACTGATAAACAAATATCCTTAATAATCTTTCTGGGGAAAGAAATGCTGAAGTTGTGTCTAGCTCCTATGAATACAAGTTGCAGTGATGAACTTGAGTGACAATGCACTGTAGTGACTCCAGCACCCAAATAGTTGTGTGCATCAATTCAGTGGCACCCTACTGAGATATGCTCTTGATTAACCAATTATCCAGACAAGGAAATGCATCTGCCCCAGTTTACATAGATGTTCTACTATCACAACAAAACATTTTGTGAAGACTCATGGAGTGAACTAAGTCACTAAGTCAAAGGGCAGGATGTGATACTGGATGCACTTCCCTAATAATTCTTGTGTCTTAGATGCATCTGTGTGGGTGTAAACATCCTTTACATCCAGGGAGCACTGCCCGTTCCCTTTTCGACCAGCAATCAGTGGCACTTGCAAGGTAATATAGAGAAGTTATCATCCCAGTCCTTGGGGCACACCCACCCAGCTGGTTTTCAGGATATCCACAATAAAATAAGCAAGAGATAGATTTCCATACCAAGGAAGCAATGCGTGTAAATTCTCATATACATATTCATTGTGGAAATCCTGAAAACTGACTGGGTTGAGAAGCACCAAAAGAAACTTGCACTATGCCATTAGTTGAGCCATAAGGATCAGACTGATCAGTCCTGGGTTTTCCCCATTCTATGAAGCTTTAGTTCCAATTTCTCTAAAGGCAGGCTGGACCACAAAGTCCTTGGATGCAACAGGGCAACTCAATCTACCCCTTACAACATGAAATTGCCTTGCAACCCTAACTGCCCTGATCATATCATTGTCTTTCCTTCAATCCGTTCAGAACTCTGCTGCACGTCTTATCTTCCGTCAGGACCGATATGCCCATATCACTCCTCTCCTCAAGTCACTTCACTGGCTTCCGATCAGGTACCGCATACAGTTCAAGCTTCTCCTACTTACCTACAAATGCACTCGATCTGCAGCCCCTCATTACCTCTCTACCCTCATCTCTCCTTACGTTCCTACCCAAAATCTCCGCTCACAGGTCAAATCCCTCCTCTCAGTACCCTTCTCCACCACCGTCAACTCCAGGCTCCGCCCTTTCTGCCTTGCCTCACCCTATGCTTGGAATAAACTCCTTGAGCCCATACGTCAAACCCCCTCCCTGCCCATCTTCAAATCCTTACTCAAAGCCCACCTCTTCAATGTCACCTTCGGCACATAACCATTATACCTCCATTGAGGAAATCTAGACTACCCCAACTTGACATTTCGTCCTTTAGATTGTAAGCTCCTTTGAGCAGGGACTGTCCTCCTTTGTTAAACTGTACAGCTCTGCGTAACCCTAGTAGCGCTATAGAAATGTTAAGTAGTAGTAGTAGCAGCAATACATAGAAAACTTCAGCTTTCAAAATTGTTACCACCAAAACATTTTGAGTACTAAAATTCCAGGACAAAAAATTTAAATATTGAAAACCAGGACAAAATTAGGGTCAAGTTGGACTTGTTTCCAACTCTAATAAGATTCAATGTGCTTGATCAGCTGTGATTCAGCAAATATGAACCAAATCACCATCAGTTCAGAAATCTAATTTACACTGTACTCTTCTGTACCACGAACTTGGATTCCATTAGCATTCCGCATTAAAATTTATTGGCACACTCTAGAAAGGATTTTTATATTGTCTCAGCTGAGCATCTGTGCATGTAAGAACTGAAGTGGGAGTAATTCTTGACTATTTCAGCAGCAAATTTCTGTTAGGGAGCTACCTTAATTATAAATCTGAATACATTTAAAGAGTAGTTTGACATCTTATGATTAACATACATTTATCTTTCTGGTGCTTCAAAAAACCACAAAAAAAAGAAAGCAGTAACTCATAATTATTTACTGACGATTATAAAATAGAAAGCCAATGAACTATTACTACAATATTAGTCTCTCTCCGTTGCTAAAAAGACCCCGAAGATATCAAAACAAAGTTTGTGATATTCTCCTTGCTCACCTTAACAGGAACAGATTTAGAAAGGGGACTGCAGATGAGTTTAAATTAACAGTGTGGTCTACTCAGTCACTGGAAGAGTACTTCAGCAGTAGAACTACCCAACACTGGGATTTCTTTTTCAGATTTAGTGAGAAAAGCTAAACCGAGCCACTGGCCACTGATCCCCACCCCCACTGTTTTATCATCAGTTCTTATGACTGAAATCAATGAAGACCTTCCAGCAAGTAACCAAAGCCATGATGAAAGAAGTAGGCACAGGACTCAAGCTCTTTTGGATGAATTATCCATTTGGCCCCTGATGCAGGCGGACTGATACACCGAAACATGGACCGTGTCAGGTCCCTTAATATTTGCATCAATAAAGTATTTCTCTACAACATCTCCAGTGGTGGAATCGTCCTTTGATCAGCCTCTACTTTCTTCTGTTTGAGCTTCTTGGCGTAGAGGTTTTTTCCTTTGTGTTTGGACTCCCTTCCATTCCTCCCCACAACCGTACTGACAGCTTTTCTTATATCTCTGATTGGAGGACAGAGACCCCTTCACGCAAGACTCAAATTGTAAGGCACTAGGCCATCTATAATTTGCACTTACCAGGCAGGATGTTGTGGTGCTCACATCCCACCAGTCACCAGCACAGAAACAAAGCTTTTCTCCATCAGAATGTGTGGGCCCCCCTCATTTGGTTTAACTTGTACAGTGCAAAAAAACTCTTGCAAGTCTCAGCTTTTGCAGGAGCAGCACTGGACTTCCTAGGAAGGACCTAGCAAAGCTAGAGGAATGGACCGATATTTGGCAACTAAGGTTTAATCCCAAAAAATGCAGGGTCGCAATAATCCGAGGGAACGGTACAATATAGGGGGTGTAGTGCTTCAGTGTGCGAAGAAAGAGCGGGACTTGGGGGTGATTGTGTCAGATGACCTTAAAGCTTTCAAACAGGTAGAAAAAGCGACGGCCAAAGCCAGAAGGATGCTTGGGTGGAGGCATGGCCAGCAGGAAAAAGGAGGTAAAATCAGGTTGTAATTTTAATTAAACGCAAAGCACTGAAGCAAGGGCCATTTTAGAGCAGAGTGAGTAGGGTAGTTACCCAGGGCATCATGGGACAAGAAGCACCGCTGGGAACCACAGTGTGAGCAAAAGCTGGTGTGCTGCCAACCCACTAGAGCTGCAAAACGGAACAACATCTTACGCTCTCTCTCTCTCTCTTGGATGGGTGGTGGGGGGCACCATTGACTGCTAGTCTTTACCCATCCCAGAGCCAGCCTTGCACTCAACTTGTTGGAACAGATTTAACATTTTTGGCAGGAATGGAGTGGGAGTGGTAGAGAATTGCAAAATGCATATAAAATAAATTTGCTTTTATAATTCTTGAAAGATCACATCTTTTGCCCAAGGATTTAATATCTTGCAACTATAAAAATAAGAAATGGGGGGGGGGGGGGGGGGGGGGAAGAAGAGGAATGCAAAAGTAAGATCATACAAAAAAAAAAAGTGCCTTGGTACTTCTGGAACAAAGAGGGGTTACATTTTAAGAACCAGACTGAAGGGCCGCAGTGCTTTCTGAAAACTAAATCCTTCAAACAAAAGCAACTTGTGGCTACTTGGCATTATTTGAGCCCTCTGCCTAAAACTTAAAAACAGTCAGTAGCATTTTGAGGTCTAAAGCCCCTTCTGAATAACACTCAAACCAGGCAAGACTACAGAGCACAACAGACAATGGCAAACAAAACCACAGGACTCTGCATAATTGAGGAAATCAGCTCAAACCTGGCTGACCATAAATTCTGAAGGCTCTGTCAGCTCAGAAGCAGTCTTTTCAATAACTACTTTCTTAATCACTGATGCAAAGTGCTATTCAAGAGCGGAGTTTACAATCTGTCCCCTGGAAATCTGAGACAAACGTTGCACACCAAAGCCCTTTCATGAGGACTTGTGTTTATAGTCTTTTTACATGATTTCAAAGAACAAGCTTTAGAGCTATAATTTTGGTTTATTTCCATTTGCGTTAATAGCCCAGGGATAAGGTTCTTCCATGTATTTCCCCCTCCTCACATCTTGGGTGTGGAACTGAATGGGCTCTGCAGAATCTAAATAAGACATTTACTGGGCATTGTTCAGATGCAACAAGGATTCCTTAAAAATGCATCCAGTTTACTAACGAAAAACAAAAAAGTTCTGTCTGAAACCCTTCTACTTGAGTTGCAGGGGCGGCTTAAGCATATCCTCTTAATATTTGAGACCGGCTCTAGGAAAACATGACTGAAGCTGCAGATCCAAAATGCTGAGTATTTCAGGTCATGGGTCCCAACCAAAATTGAGTTAACGAGTTTACATAGTTATTAAATCTATGATTTTCTATTCTCTTGTGTAATAAGAACGAACTCAAAGTGGTTTTCTTAAGGACTTTTAGAAAGGCGTTTTCTGTGACTTTAGGTATGTTTTCCCAGAGGCATCACATTTGTTTGTATTTTGGGAAGCAGATTTTAAGCTTCCCTGTTTTATCGCTGCTTTAGACTCTGGATCAGTCAAGGAGCTCCCTTTTCAAGGCCTAGCCTTAGCAGTCATTTAGCAGAGTGAAGGATAAGTTATTCAGGCCTGGGAGCTGTGCAGCTGGGAAGGTCAGAAAAAGGGCTGTCACCAGTCTGCAGAGACTGGAGGTCATGGGGGAAGGGGAGGTTGGATGGGGACAGCAGCTGCCACCTCCGATAAAGCCCTCCCCCTGCTATTCTAATGCAAAAGATGATGCTTCCAGGAGTCTGCTTCTTCAGCTAATCTAGGAAACAAAGACTACAGCCCCCTTGCCAAGGAGCACAAATGGTGAGGCTGTGTGGCTTTTGCCCACAGGAGTGCTGCAGTAGTCAGATAAGAGCATCAGCGAGAGGCATTAACTCCTGTGATCTCAGAGCTGGGGGGAACTGAAGGCTGCAATAGAGATGTTACTAGAAAAAAATAAACTATTAAAGATGTGTGTATAATTACCTGAAGTCTAATTTAACTTTCGATTGAAAGGGGGGTGGGGAGGGGGAGAGAAAAAGCTAAAAGCAAAACGGAACTAAAAGTACCTGTAAAACAAACTCAGAAAACTGAAGCTGTGTGTGTAGCCCTCTGCTGGGGGGGGGGAGGGAGGAAATGAGAAAACGGTTTTGGTATTGCAATATTTGCATGAGGTTTTTATGCAACATTGAACGCTTTCCTGATTTGCATAAAAGGGACTGCAATGGACAAAGCTCAGGCAGTTTATTTTAACATAGTAACATAGTAGATGACAGCAGAAAAAGAACTGCACGGTCCATCCAGTCTGCCCAACAAGACAAACTCATATGTGCTAGTTTTTGTGTATATCTTACCTTGATTTGTAACTGTCATTTTCAGGGCACAGACCGTACAAGTCTGCCCAGCACTATCCCCGCCTCCCACCACCAGCTCTGCTACCCAATCTCAGCTAAGCTCCTGAGGATCCATTTCTTCTGAACAGGATTCCTTTATGTTTATCCCATGCATATTTTCTGGAGCCATATGAAGTAATAAGAGCTGGATAGTATCTAGGGTGATTTCAAATGTATTAGTAAAGTGAAGTGGGCATATGGGGGAGAATTCTATAAATGGCTCAAAATTTGTCACCGGGGGGGGGGGGGGGGGGGGGGGGAGAGGTCAGTGTTAAGCGCGATTCTATAAAGGGTGCACGACTTTTACAGAATCGAGCTTAGTGCCGATTCTCACAACTAACTCTGGGAATCACTTATGCCTGCTGAAACCTGGTGCACATGCTGGCACCCAAGGTGGGTGCGCTGAGACGGTAATCTGTAACTACGCATGCAACTTTTCAGAATGCCCCCGACACGTCCATGGCAGAAGCATAGCCAGACTCGGTATTCTGGATGGGCCCAGAGGTAAATAGGGTGGGACCTTCCACGTGCCCCCTCCCCAAACCACACACCACAAATACCTTCCAGGAGATGAGGGGTTTTTTTTCCACCTACCCCACATCATCTTCCTCTTCTCTGCGGCATCTGCGCTCCTGTCTCTCAACTCTCCCTCCCCAATGTCGATACAGGTGTCTCCTTGGCACTTGCAGTGATTCATTCTCACAGCTTGCACTGGCCCCAGAGGCTTCCATCTGCCATGTCCAGCCCTCGCTGGCATCATTGCCTATTTCCTGTCTGGCGGAACGCTGCAGATGGAAACTTGCGGGGCCGGTGCAAGCAGCAAGAATGAATCTCTGCAGGCGCTGAGGATGCCTGTACCGATACCGGGGAGCGAAAGAGTTGAGACCAGAGTGCAGATTCCAGGACGCCGCAGAGGGGGGAGAGAGGAAGAGTGCATTGTGGCACTGCAGCTGGGTGGGCCTGAGCCCACCCAAGTCCACCTGTAGCTACGCCACTGGCAAAGTATGCATAATTGCATAGTCATAGAATAGCGCTTAGGTGTATATCTGGCATGTGTGCAAGCGTGAACACACTGGTATATGCTAGTACAGTAGAGTCTGGGTCGACCAACGATTGGTTCACCTGGTTCTGCCCACTCTTCCTCTTGGCAGCCCCAGCCCATAGCAAACGCCAGTGGAGAATCTCTTTGGCTGGCGGGGCTTGGGGATGCCCGCCAGTCATAGCAGCAGACACCCAGTAAGTGGAGAGGAACCAGAGTGTGTGTGTGTGTGGAGGGGGGGGGCGTCCAGGAACAGGGAAGCTGATGTGGGCAATGTGTAATATAAATACAGCGGAGTCTCAGATTATCTGATTTTTCAGTTATTACATCAGATCATTGAGACTACTGTAATCTAGACATTTACAGGCTTACCATCCTACTCTCTACAATTACCCCCCCCCCCCCCCCCCCGTAGCATTTAGAAATCTCTTAATTATGCCAGCTAAGAGGAGAAAGGAATTTAAAAAAAAAATCAGGGGAGTATATCTCCTTCAACAGAGGACACAAATCAAGACCAAAATACTAAAAAGTCACCACACATAACTGCTCCCTCCACTCATCCAATTTTTCACGCATATTAAGTACATCAAACTATTTTAAAAAGAGAGTCTTGAGTTGCTGGCACATCCTTCTCAAGATCTCCAATGCAACTTTATACTTTGTCTGAAGTGGCAACTTTTACCTTTGCAAGGAGAGAGAAAAGATGAAGGGCAGAATGACAATGCAAGTTATTGAAATAAGTATCCTAGATTTGGTCTGAACTTTCTAAACATGGTGTAACCCAGCCTGCAGTAGTTTATTATGGACTACCCAATAAAATGGTCTGCCAGGTAGTTGTGAGCTGGCTTGGCCACTGTTTAGAAAACAGGATACTGGACTAGATGGACCACTGGTCTGACCCAGCATGGCTATGTTCTTATATTTATATACACACAGTTTAAGTCTAGCTTTCCAAAGCCATTAAGAATTACAGGACAAAAATATGCTCAAAATTGCAAGAGTGTTGGGTGTCCTAGGTAAACCTTTAACCTCATCCCCCATTCAATTAAAATTTCAGGCCTGTAACCCAACTCTCCTTCCCCGAGATTCAGAAAAACATATGATCATTCTATAAAGATCCTATAAAACACTTAAATTGGACATTATACTTTCATTAAATACTAAAATTTGCTATTCTTGGCTGACCCCCATGAAGCTGCTGACCTAGGTGACTACTTAGTCTTGCCTAATGATTATGCCTGCCTTGGCTTCAGAAAGATGAAAAATGGAGCATCTCAAGTTTTCATTTTGTGTTTTTTTGTTTTTTTTTAATGCTAAATTGTAGTTCAAGAATCTCCTAGGTTGGTGTCGGAGAGCTATAGAGAAAATGCTGTGACTCCAGTAGAGATTCTAATTAACTTTTAGGAAGGTGCAACTTTGTAGGTCAAACATGACAGAGTTAATCACAGGTGGGATGTTGGGCACGGACCTACCTCCGCACTCCCCTGACATACACACATATACTTTGGAGTCAGGCCCATCCAGTCACTGGCAGCGCTATAGAAATTATAAATAGTAGCAGAGGCAACTTAAAGGTGGTTTCAACGCCAACAATGCCTTGGGCTCACCCATATTAACCTATTGTCTCACTCCAAAAGGTAGACTGCAACATGTTTCTCTTAGGCACTAAGATAGCGGACCTGTTTCCCACATTTGTAATGCCGTGATAGATTTATTTCCACGGTACCTTCCACAGGAATTCAAGAACACAATACATGAACAATTACATTTAAGGAGCCAGTCCGATTACACTGTAGCTTATTCAGACAGATCAATAGAAATAAAAAGGACCTTTTACTAAATAATAAATTTTCCCATTTTTTTGTCTAAGGGAAAAACGCTTAGTAGCTAAAGAGTAAAACTAAAGGGCTTAGAAACAGAGTATTATGATAGGTAAGACCCTTTGGGCCTAATTTGCCCTATGGACGCCATACTTTGAAGTTCTCTGGATTCAGATGGACCATTAACAGTTGAGCTAGTAATTTGATCCATCTGGACTCTGGTTCACATCATGGCAGAAAAAAAAAATCTATTTTCTTGTAAAAGTTCACAGAACACGTGTTCCGTGATGGGACTGAAGTGAAAGAGGGCCTGTGTCTAACATGCAGTATTCTGGGTGCTGCAAAGATACTTATTGCAATGTTTTGTGTTTTCATTGGCAACCTTTAAACAGCAAAGATGTGAGCGGAATGATAGCCACAAGTTTTTTGTCCTTTTCATTTCACATAGTCAAAGAACACGCTGTTCTCCTTCCTGGAACGGTCAGATGTTCTTTCTGGGTCTCATCTTTCTGGAATCAGAAAAACACACACAAGCAAGAGAAAAGTTTTAAAGTCCAAAGTCCTTCTTCCATGGTCTTCTCTCCTGAAGGTGAGACGTTCAGGCACACTTTGTCTCTAAGAGGGTCTTCCATCAGATCCTGACAAATCACAGTGCTGTTATCACCAGGTAGATACGTAATGCCCTGGAAATTTCAGACATGTAGTGGATACATCTAGAGAAGGGAAGATTTTTTACTACATCCTTTATAGCAGAAACAGTCTGTGGCCAATTCTTGTAAAGCCTCATCATCTCTTTACTCAAGATGCATTACCCTTAACCCTTATAGCTCCAGAATTGTCCTTGGAGACAGAACATGGAGCACCTCCATCTTTGGAGCCTTCACTACTGCATCCCATTCAGCATCATTCAGCCCAAGGAAATACTTAGTCCTTCATGTTTTACCAGCAACGCTCATGGAAATTAAGTCAGTGCACTTTTCACAGTCACCGCATGCCACTGCATCAGTTGCTCTCCATTTTCCCCTCCTACCAGCACACCTGCTTCAGGATCTGGGGGATTATTTGCTGTTTCTTCAGGATTTGACAGGCCAATAAGACCTCCTTCAAAGGCTTGAATATCCCTGCTAGATCTGATGAGATTGCTGCTAGGCCAGCACCCAATCACCTTGATCACTAGCCTCTGAGAGCAAGACCTATAGTAAAGGGTGAGGAGAAGGGCCACTTACTGGCTCAATCTCTCTCAACGTCTTCGCCCTTCTCTTTTATCTGCCAGGTATTTTTGTGCGTCTGCTGCAGCCCACACAAATTAAAAAAAAAAAAAAAAAATGATGTGTTCCAAGGTTGTCCTAAACCACATTCAAAAATTAAACCCGAGACAACAAAGCTAAGAGAAAAGGCATTTACGGCGGTGACACAGTTGCAATAGAATAACTTACCAGACAAAATTAAACAAAAAGCTAAGTTTCCATAAGAAAGAAAAACATGGCTCTCCCCAGAGGGATAGACTGTAGAAAGGTCATGAAATTATTGGTGATGCTCTGCTACAATAAAATGCGAACTTAAAGAGATATGTCTGTTTCAAGATTCTTGTAGGTTTGTTATTTTAATAATCTGTTGTACTTCCCGTTTGCCAGTTGTAAACTGCTTTGGACAACCTTTGTTGGGTTGGGAAGGCAATCTAAGATATTTAAGAATTAATAAGTAAATTTTTTTAAAAATCCATTTCCTTTTCAATATTCTTGTTGAGCTCGAGGGGGGGGGGGGGTGCTCTTTTTTTTTTTTTTTTAGCATGGTGATGTAAGCACTGGCACCTCTGTTCATCAACTCTCCTTGAAGGACACTGATCAGTGAAACCATGGCCAGGCCAAGGGGGGGAGGGAGAGGAGCCTACAGATATCAGCTACAGAAGATTTTACACATGATAAGTCTTAGCTATTTATATAAAAAAGTAACTTGTTAAAGATGCATCTATGAAAGAACATAATTTAACTATTGCTGATGGTTTTGAAATTGGGATTGGATTGCTAACAAGTTTATATTTTGGAAGTAGCTTTCGTCAAGATTTGTAGAAGCTACACATTTCCAGTGTTTACAGTGTGAAAGGCTTTAGTGATAACCCAGCGTCTAAGGTTAACTGAGATAATGCAGTAATATTTAGCTGGATATTGCCAGCAATGAAGCTGTACGAGCCAATATTTATTTCCATGGGTGCCGAGATATTTTGATTAGATTTGTGCTCCAAATCCTGAAATTAGCTCACAGAGATTACGAAATATGAACTGCGACTACACACTGCCCCTGCCTATAGTACACATTCATCTTTTGCGTGATGTAATTCACAGGAGAAGACATCTCTCATATACCTATCACCGAAATGGGGGCATGACCTAGAGCAAGGGTTCTTAACCTAATCCTTAGGACACATCATGTCAATCTGCTTTTCAAGATAAATGTGCATCATGCATATTCACTGTGGGTATCCCAAAAACCAGATTGGCTTGGTGTGTCCTGAGGAGTGAGTTGAGAACCTCTGACCTAGAGTAACCTTGTGACCCCTTCCCCCAACCTAACCAATTTTTACCTAGAAAACTGAATGTTGGCAGCTCAGGTGTAGGAGACTAAAGACAAACTATTTGAGGACTTTTCTTCAAATATTTGGTGCCTAACACACACAGATATCCAAAGATAAGAGAGACTAATTTAAGGAAAAGAATAACTAAGGATCAGATGGATTTTCTTAAAAGCGCAAGTCTTGTCTGGGATTCAACACACCGTATCGACCTGGTCAGTCAGATGTGCTCCAAAAATCCCTTCTAAATACTGACAACTTTAGTAAATGATAGCAGGTTAAAAAGAGAACGGAGGCAGGGTCGTTTCCCCCCCCCCCCCCCCCCCCCCCCCCCCCCCCATTTTATATCTTTTGGGTTGCAATTGAAACCCAGTGCAGTCTAACCTGCTCGTGGCCTTTTTTTTTTTTTTAATTCTTCAGAAGAGTGGAAAAGTTGTTAAAGTGGAAATGCTGAATACCTTTATTCAGTTTTCATACTGCATAGAAAACCTCTGTTTATCCCATGTCCTTTAGAATTCCCTCACTTTTTTTGACCACTTCAGCATTCCAGGCAGGGCCACTGAGAGGGGGGGGGGGCAGAGGGGACAAAATTCCCCAGGCCCAGCGCCATCTGCCACAGCGCCTCTCACCTCCGTGTGAAAGTGCTGCAGGCAGCAGCAGATCGCCTCCCTTATGGCCTCCTTCCCTCCCTGTGTCCCGCCCTCGAGGAAGTTACGTCAGACGAGGGCGGGACCCAGGGAGGGAAGGAGGCCTGAAGGGAGGCGATCTGCTGCAGTGCTTTCACACAGAGTTGAGTGGCGCTGTGATTTCAATGCAGGGGGCCCGGCCCAGTGGCGGACGGAGGGAGGGTGGCAGCAGCGACCTCGGGGGTGGGGCCCCGGGGGCGGCCTTGCCCCAGGCCCAGCCCAGTCTCTCGGCGGCCTTGATTCCAGGCATCCACCACCTTTCAAGATAGTCATGCTTGGGGGGGAGGGGGGAAATCAGTACTAAGTCGTTTTTTCTGAAGGCTCAAATTGAAATAATTTTAAAAGAACTTAGCTTCAGTTTATGTTAAAAGCAGCACACTTGAAGGACTTATCCCAAATTTTTACCAGAAAAACATGTACTATGGATGCCTGCTATAAAAAGCGTAACAGTCTAGTTTTGGCATGACTGAACAAATACAAAACTACAGCAAGAGAGAGAGAAAGATGCATGGCACAAACTACGCTAGGAAACCAAAAGAGAATTTTCCAGGCTCTGCGAGACCGGATTTCAACACTTTCTTTGAACTTGGTAGACATTAAATGAAAAGTGCATTGCAACATTCTCTCTGCTTTCACATGATAAAACAAGTCAGTATTTTGAAATTAATAGGAAATAGCAAACACTTCATTCTTCTAACAGAAATTTAGAAACAATGAAGTATAAAAGTCAAGACAATGTACTAAGGGAACGTTTTTACCTGTGAAATACCTGCTGGTCCCTAGCAGTAGATTTTCATATTTTACTTTGATAACAAAATTTGATTTCTGTAACTTGATAATGAGAAGTATTTAATTTCAGATCATAATTAGATCAGACCAGATTCACTGCCTTGAATGATTCTCTTCATAATGGTACATAAGTACATAAGTACATAAGTAGTGCCATACTGGGAAAGACCAAAGGTCCATCTAGCCCAGCATCCTGTCACCGACAGTGGCCAATCCAGGTCAAGGGCACCTGGCACGCTCCCCAAACGTAAAAACATTCCAGACAAGTTATACCTAAAAATGAGGAATTTTTCCAGTCCATTTAATAGCGGTCTATGGACTTGTCCTTTAGGAATCTATCTAACCCCTTTTTAAACTCCGTCAAGCTAACCGCCCGTACCACGTTCTCCGGCAATGAATTCCAGAGTCTAATTACACGTTGGGTGAAGAAAAATTTTCTCCGATTCGTTTTAAATTTACCACACTGTAGCTTCAACTCATGCCCTCTAGTCCTAGTATTTTTGGATAGCTGTGAACAGTCGCTTCACATCCACCCGATCCATTCCACTCATTATTTTATACACTTCTATCATATCTCCCCTCAGCCGTCTCTTCTCCAAGCTGAAAAGCCCTAGCCTTCTCAGCCTCTCTTCATAGGAAAGTCGTCCCATCCCCACTATCATTTTCGTCGCCCTTCGCTGTACCTTTTCCAATTCTACTATATCTTTTTTGAGATACGGAGACCAGTACTGAACACAATACTCCAGGTGCGGTCGCACCATGGAGCGATACAACGGCATTATAACATCCGCACACCTGGACTCCATACCCTCTTAATAACACCCAACATTCTATTCGCTTTCCTAGCTGCAGCAGCACACTGAGCAGAAGGTTTCAGCGTATCATCGACGACGACACCCAGATCCCAAACAAATTTCATATACCCTTTACATTAAATAATGTCTAGTATGATTTAATACTCAGAGTGCACACAGAATTTTTAGTCTACATTCTCAGATGAACTTTCCCATGCATCTGAGTGTAGTTTACCGAGTCTCCTGAACAGGCTTAGGTTTACAGTTTAATAACATTTGATAAACCGCCCCATCAAAAAAGGCCTAGGTGGTTCGCAATAATCAACAAACAAGCTGGCGTTAGGTTCCTGGCATTAAGAGCAGTACTCTTCTCGCAAATAGCAGCAATTTGCATACTATCTGCACTAGACTTTGGCAAACTAGTCATTCCATGGGCTGGAGTACTCCGAGCATTTAGCAGTAGCAAATGCAGGTGCTAATCCGGCGCCAATGGCCTCTAGCGCCCGCATTTGCTTCTGAGCATCGGGGCCAGAGTGACTTTTCTAGACCGTTCCCACACAGACACTAGCCCCCATCACCACAACGCTTACTCAAATACCATACCCTAGGGCAGATGATCAAAAGCCCTAGGGTCCCTTATATGGTGTGAAGCCCCACCCAGCGCATCCCAGGATACACTGGGCAGGGTTGGGCACTGCCATTTTGCAGGTGGCATTGAAGGAAGAGGAGGGAGGGAGGCAGGCTACCTCCCTCCTCCAACTCAAGGTAGGGGGTGGGGGATAGGGGGATTGACACTGGACCACCAGGGACCCCTTGCTAATGCTGGGGGGGGGGGGGGTGTTGGTGGGGCTGGAGACCCACTGGATCTGCAGCCTTCCATGAACTGTGTCGGGTGGGGGTGTCGGTCACCCACTGGGCCACCAGGGACTTTTTAGAAATGCTGAGGGGAGTTTGGGGGAATGGGGGCCTGCTAGTATGCAAATGCATGCTGGACAGGGCTCACCATTCCTCCCCAATGGTCTGCAAACCCTAACACCAGTTTGGAGCTGGCGTAGGGTTTGCCACAGCCAGCGACCCAATCTTTGGCACGCTGGTCGCTGCTCATTGGGGATGAATAGGTTTAGCATGCATTTGCATGTTTCTTTTGTGCCAAGAGCCCTGTTTTGCATGCATTTGCATGCTAGTTGCGTTCAGAGCCCGTGAGCATGTTGTTTCACGCGCTCACGGACTCTGATCATGGGGTGGTAGCAAACGCAGGCGCTAGTATGGCGCTAACAGCCTCTAGTGCCGGCGTCTGCTTCTGATCATCCGTATGCCTGAGCCTACAGTCTAAACAGAGGTGATGTGCCATTGAATCACATGGCAAGGGTGGACCTTAGTTTTTCATTGTCCCTGCTCCTGAGATTTTCTTTGGTTATGGTGGATCAGTTTTCTGGACCATGGTTATGGGTTAAATTGTGGTTTTCTACTGTACTTAACTGATCAAGTGTATACTTGTTAAATGCAAGCAAAAAAAAAACAAAAACAAAAAACAAAAGACGACCCACACCTTATAACACTGGCTAGTCTCCCATTTCAGGATTCAATCCAACAAGCATAGTTTAGCCTACTGGTGTTTTTGAAGCCTACAGTACTGCATGCAAGCACACGTATGAGGTTTGAAACTTATCACAACAAATTAATTGTTTATACATAGTAAACCCTTTAACACTGGAAACAAGACCCAAGGTGTTTCCTAGAACAAAGTAGATGAAGTGAAAAATTGTTTTAAATGTTGTATAGCATTTTTAAGTAGAATTACTATATTCTACTACTACTTAACATTTCTAGAGCGCTACTAGGGTTACGCAGCGCTGTACAGTTTAACAAAAAGGACAGTCTCTGCTCAAAGGAGCTTACAATCTAAAGGACGAAAAGTCAAGTTGGGGCAGTCTAGATTTCTCGAATAGAGGTATAGTGGTTAGGTGCCAAAGGCGACATTGAAGAGGTGGGCTTGCTTTGAGCAAGGATTTGAAGATGGGCAGGGAGGGGGCCTGGCGTATGGGCTCAGGGAGTTTATTCCAAGCATGGGGTGAGGCGAGGCAGAAAGGGCGGAGCCTGGAGATCAAATGTCTAGGTTAAATTAAATGAATATGGTACTTGGGCCAGGGTGTGGGGGGGGGGGGGGGGGGGAGCCTCAGCACTAGCTTTCCTCAGAAGCAGGTGCCAGGCAGTGCATTTTAGCCACCGGGGCAACAGCAGAACAGCAGCTGTGCCAGGAGAGAAGCAGAGGTCCTGGATAGAAAGAGAAACAAAGTACTAAATAGGACACATCACCACAGACCTGGGGCCTGATGAAAGAGCAAAAGGAGCCATAAAAGGGGCAATAAATTCCCCTTCCTACACCACCATCTAAGTCTGCCTGGTGCCTCAGTTTTCTAAAATTAATTTCAACCCCCGAATTGGCCCTCCTTTTATTCACAGCAACCTTTTTCTCACTGTTGAGCCTGGAAAAAAAAAAAAAAAGGTCACTGCTAGAATATAGTGCTGTTTAAGAATTCAAGCTGCTAAAGTAGAGATGATAATTCCTCAAATCTAAGATAAGGCCAAAAAGTTGTTTTGTTTTTTTAATTCTGTTTTTATTGAGAAAAACATATACAAGAGCCATAATAAACTGTATCAGAGAAAAGATACACCATAAAAAGATCATTTCAACCACAAGACTATCCCTGACCCTCAACCCACAAGCTAGATAAAAACAAAGGAAAACAGCCAATCAAGCCAGCTACATAAACGCATAGTCAAACTAAAAACAAAAACTGTCTGCTTAAGAGAACTGCGGGCCCTGACAGAGTCGACTAACAAGGCTCCCCCAATCAATTGAAAATTCCTGCTACTGAAGTTCATTCTTAATACTCACACTCATTCGCCCCAGCTTGAGCAAAGACGTCATTTGAAGTCTTCATTGAACAGCAGCAGGGGGGCTGTAGGTGATATCTTAAGTACAGCATTGCATGGGGACCGAAATTATACCTATACCTGCCCATCCCCCTTAAGCTCCATTTGATCCCCCCCCCCCCCCATACCCGCAGGAGCCAACGCTATTTACTTGCTTGCTCTTCAACCAATAAGTGTTCCGAACCTCAGTCTGGTGGTTCTAGCTGTCTCTGGGCATTCTGCTCCAACAGTCTCTCTCCGTATGTTCCAAGTCTCATTCAGGAGCTACCAGAGATTTTGATTACACTCCTGTGGGAATCCCACAGCAACTTCTTCCATCTCCACGGGAATCCCATGGGTTCCACAGAATTCCCGCAATCCCCATTCCCATGCAGCTCTCTAGTTCTAAGCAACAAGATGCACTTAGTCAACAAAAGCCTTCTCTCAGAAAAAGTTTAGAAACCTTAAAATCAGTACGTGCTGTCGCTCCCACATCAAAAATTAAGTCCAGCTTAAGAATTAGAGTCAGTCGTAATAACTGGCAGTGATAAATACAAACAGGTCAAGACAGAAACGATGAGCTGCTACAAAGGTTCAAAACATGACTTATGTCTGCTTTAGGTGTACCACACTTTAAACATTTATCTGTGTCTACAACGGATGCTCTATAGGCCCGACAGGGTGAGAAAAGCCCCAAAAATGTAAGAAGTGGAACAACCGAGTCATTCATTGTCAAGTGTCTCAATTAAATACTGGACATAAAACAAACCAGTGGAGACCAAGGACCTGACCCGAGGCTTTTCTACCAATCACTCTACCCATGGGGTAAAAAAAAAAGTTATCAAACCAGGACTCACTTTATGCAAATCTTAAGCTAATTATCTGCAATGTGGTTTTGCATTAAAATCCTGTGCAGGAGGAATGGATCCTCAGGAGCTTAGTCAAGATCGGGAGGCGGGGCAGACTTATACGGTCTGGGCCAGAGCCAGTGGTGGGAGGCAGGGATAGTGCTGGGCAGACTTATACGGTGTGTGCCCTGAAGAGGACAGGTACAAATCAAAGTAGGGTATACACAAAATTAGCACATATGAGTTATCTTGTTGGGCAGACTGGATGGACCGTGCAGGTCTTTTTCTGCCGTCATCTACTATGTTACTATGTTTTAAAGAATGACCTTCCACTTTTACATATTAGCAGAAGTGTTCTGGATGACATTAACACAGTCACTAACCACTTGTGAAAAAAAAAATTCATATAGTAAAGAAAAATAAAGAGGAGATTCCATAATATCAGCATTTAAAACTCACAGTCCAGAGGAACTAATATCTCTATTGAGATGACAGGCAAAGACGAAGAATGCCATTAACATTCATTCCCTGTTGGACAGCAAATTTAATGGCACCACTTTTCTACAATAATCCCAAAATCAGTACAAACGCTTAACATTTTCATTCATGGTGATAAAGTTCACATGAGCCAGCTTCATTTGTTTTTAAGCAAACTTGACATTTCCAGTGTGTCCCATTTTGCACATCTCACTTGGTAAACAAAAAAGGTGGAAACAGAGAATCTTTGGATATATCGTAAGTGCCAAGAGGCCTTCCCTTTTTAAATTTCTGAACAGTGGAAACATATAGAAAAAAAAAAAAGATTTCTGGTGTTCCGGGATCATTCTTCAGTCCATGCTGGCAGAAATCATTAACTCTAATAATTTAATTAAACAGTGGGAATGGGAGATACCTAAAATTAATTGCTTTGTTTTTTTTTGTTTTTTTAAATAAAATATCAAAGTCATTGTCTTCAATTGCAAGTGTCCAAGTGAACACTACAAATAAACCAAAGTTCTGGTTTTACTTGTTCTGCCCTAGGCCATGGCACTATGAAATCCACGTGACATCAGAAGCCGTCATAGTAACATAGTAAATGACGGCAGATAAAGACCTGTACGGTCCACCCAGTCTGCCCAACAAGATAAACTCATTTTACATGGTATGTGATATTTTATATGTATACCCGAGTACTGTTCTTGTACTAAAAGTTCTGAAGCTAATGTCGAAGCCCCTTAAAATTTACACTCTAGCCCATCCCTAACTATTCAGTCACGATCAGGGCGTAGACCGTAGAAGTCTGCCCAGCACCGGTTTTGCTTCCCAATTACCGGCGTCACCACCCAATCTATGCTTAGATTCCGTGGATCCATTCCTTCTAAAGAGGATTCCTTTGTGTTTATCCTACGCACATTTGAATTCCATTACCGTTTTCATCTCCACCACCTCCCACGGGAGGGCATTCCAAGTATCCACCACCCTCTCTGTGAAAAAAATACTTCCTGACATTACTCCCGAGTCTGTCCCCCTTCAACCTCAATTCATGTCCTCTAGTTCTACTTCGTTCCTCTCTCCAGAAAAAGTTTGTTTGCGAATTAATACCTTTCAAATATTTGAACGTCTGTATTTGGCCTTTGCTGTGGTGCCGCGTCACAGGTTACGAACCCAAAGAACAAGCTCAAGGAGAAAGACCAGCCATTCTTACTTCCAATATTTACAGGATTTCCTCTACCTGAGGTGGTTCCCTTCCTTGCTATCTCCTCGGATGGCTCCACTGGAACTCTTCCCAGTAAGGTTTTATTCCTTGCAGAGATCTAAAGATCACAGACATGCCAGATTCCACACTTTTTATCCTCCAATTCCTTTGAAATTAGGATTGCAGAATGCCAGATCCATTTGCCTGATGCATATGTTAAATTATAATTTAAGTTGTGCATGAGCTCAGTCTCTTGGCTGAAGGATGGTGAACTAGCTTAATTACACCAATGCTGCCTACCAAATGTGACCTCTCTCAAGAAATGTTATGCAAGGTTGTTGGTGGTAGGATGCTCTCTCGGTCTCAGTAACAAACTATTTGCCTTACACACTCTTGAGGCATTAATAGTACATATTGATAGGACTCTAGCTTTTTTCATCTTTTGCTTCTCTTGTGTGCTGTCCCCCATCTTTAATCTTACATCCTGGGAGTATACATTTTCTACTATACTCAGATATCCTAGCGGTTTTGTGGGTTACTAATTTTCAGTGATTTCAGTGTTCATGTCATTAATTCTCAATAACCCAACAATAAGGGCACCATTTTTAACCTTACCCTCCTGGGAGGACACAGTTTTTACAATACTCTGATATCCTGGTGGTTTTGTGGTTTACTAATTTTCAGCGATTTCAGTGTTCATGCCATTAATCCTCAATATAAGGATAAGGATTTTCTGGCTTCTTGGGAAACCTTAGGCTTTAACTTGAATGTGTGGTCTCCAACTTTACTCTTCTAGTCATATTATAGATTGTTTTATTCAGTTTCACTTGGGAGATGGTGGTCTGGTCATGACAACAGAGAACATCATCTGATTTTCACTTGAATTCATCTCCTATAGACGTCAGCATCAAGTGACTGGGTGGTTTTGGAATCACAGATAAAAATAATCTTGAATTCTTGATGTTCTGTTTGACCCGTTGACTTTGCCACCCAACTGTTGGCTAATCAAGCTACCAATTTGAATTACATGCATTTCATGTGATGGTGCCTCTTTACTGCCATCATCCAGTTCATATAAAAAATTTTTTTTCATGCAGTGCATTTAATTAAGCCGT
Source organism: Microcaecilia unicolor (assembly GCF_901765095.1). Taxonomy (NCBI): domain Eukaryota; kingdom Metazoa; phylum Chordata; class Amphibia; order Gymnophiona; family Siphonopidae; genus Microcaecilia; species Microcaecilia unicolor. Next base: position 208,900,548 of record NC_044038.1, on the reverse strand, counting down.
GGAATATGTCTCTGGAGTGTATGGTCAAACTGACTAACATAGCAGTTTTCAAAAGGAGGTTTAATAAGTTCCTGGAGGAAAATACTATAAAAGGTAGACTTGGGAGAGCCATCGCTCATCTCTGGAAATGAGCTAGGAGAAAAGTCAATTTCTGGGGGATTTGCAGGGTACTTGTGTCCCCAGACTGGCCTCTTTTAGAGACAGGATGTTGGACTCTATGGATATTGATGGCTTTTCTTACACTCTTAGCAGTTATGAGGACTTGTTTCTATTCTTTAAGGAACACTTGGTTCTATTAGACATTTTTTTTAGTGATTTACAGTTCTTGATGCATGCTTTGATTCTATGTCACACTGATTAAGTGGAGAGCTTAAAGCCACTATACAAAGCACTCTGCAAATGATTCCAGAATATTTTGCAGTCGGAGGCTCAAACTATTCGTGGTACTACCACCATCTTGGCATTCTGTATTTAGGGGCCCTTCTAGCAAAGTGCGTTGAAAACTTGACTTAGTGAGTGCTAATGATAGTGTTCGGCTGGTGGCGTCTCATTTTTGTAAGGTTCAGTCCTGGTTAAGGAGGAATGGATTAAGTTTGAATGCAGCAAAGACTCAAATTTTGTGGTTGTCATTCTTGGGTGAGGTTTGTCCCTTCTCTGGATTTTATTTTGATTCTGCTTTTGGGCCAGTGGCTGCTTCCATGCGGAGTTTAGGAATGACCTTGGACACCACTTTATCGACGAAGGTACATGTTGAATCGGTGATTCGAGCAGCGTTTCTGAAATTGCGCATGGTGACATGGTTACGTGATTTTCTTTCACAGCAGAATTTTCATATGGTTTAGCAAAGTTGTGTTACCGCACTTTGATTATTGTTAACACCTTGCTGTGTGGATTACCGCGAGTGTTGCAAGCTGTACAAAGTGGCACAGAATGCTGCAGTCCGATTGCTTACTAGAAAGTTTCAACATATTACTCCCCATTTTAAAAAATTGTATTGGCTGCCCATTGCTTGGCGTATACAATTTAAACTGTTGGTATTGGTTTTCAAGGCACTGCTTGATGAGGCTCCCCACGCTGTGGTTCAAAAGTTGTAGTATCAGCTCACAAGATCCCTACGATCGCAGAATCAGGAATTGCTGACCAATCCTTCGGTCCGCCACATTTGATTACAGACTGTTCCTGCGCAACTTTTTTCTCATTGTCAGGCCTCAATCGTGGAATGCTTTACCACTTTCTGTATGGTCCTCCTTGGCAGTTTTTAAGAAACAGATAAAGACTTCAATGTTTCAGACAGCATTTTTTGAAGCATAGTTGGGGAATGGTTTGGGCTTCAGGATCAGGGTTCTGTCTATGTTATTGATGGTGTTTTATATGATTTGATTATGTTTGTTTATAATACTCAGCTTATATTTTTGGATAGGCAGATTACACATTTTTGTCGTAAATAAAATAATGCGGGATTGTCCCACATGCTAAGCCCAGATTTACCCAGCACTTTTTTGGGGGTATCCCCCCCCCCCCCATTTAATTTTCAGGGCACAAGCTAATGTCCGCATTTGCGTGCGATACCTGGGAAAAGTTAATGCAGGAGCACATACTGCTTCCTGTCTGGAGATGCTAAGTGATCTTGCATCAAGTCTGGATTACCACATGCTAACTGGTTAACGCTTCCATGCCCATTCACTGCCCATGGAATGCTCCCTCCAACAAATATTTAATGAGCAGTAAGCATGCAGAAAAGGGGAAAACGTTGCAAAAAATCTTTAACCTGTTTTGTGGTAGCCTGTTTTTCCATGCCCAACACGCATTAAGAGTAACATGGTTTAGGAGAAAGGCTGCTATGTTATTTGGCACCAGTATTGTGGAATTCCCTTCCACTGGGTTTGTGACTCATTGAAAAATCAGTAGTTTCCAGAGTTAAAGGCCTGCATTTCTTCCCAGGTATTTGGGGAGTAAGGACAGATGAGGACTGGTAATAGTCTGCGTCAATCTTAGCTTAGAGAATACTCAGCTTCAACGGGCCCTGGCCCGTTGAAGCTGAGTATTCTCTAAGCTAAGATTGACGCAGACCATTTGACCCTGAGGCAGGTGACGAAACGTTGGCCACCGTTGGTCATGGTCGTATCCAGCGTCTTGAGAGCTTAGATGGAATGAAAGCTAAGTAATTTGTATATTTAAATTTTTAAGTAAAGAAAAAGTAAGCAATAAAAAAAAAAAATTTTGTAGAAGACCATTGAATTGTTTAGGGGTGTTTGCTGATGATGAAGCAGCCCAGCCCCCGTGAGCTTTTTTATCTCTCCGGGGGCTTCTTGAGGCATCACCTCTTCATTCTATAAATTTAATGTATGGTCAGACTAAATGCCAGTTGAGTTTGCACCTATCTCCTTCATTATTGTATGTGGTTGTTCAGATAGAAGTATTAGGAGGAGATTGCCTTCATAATTTGCTTTAATCATTCTATTATGATATAAACAGGATGGAGTCGGTACAGAGGGCGGCCACTAAAATGGTCAGTAGTCTTCCTCAAAGCTTATGGGGATAGACAATCTCAATTAGGGCTGTCTTGAATATTCGTATTCGATTCAGCTGAGAATACATTATTTGTATTCAGCTGAATAGTGATTTAAATATGAATACAAATAATCAGGGGCTCTAATGTGCTAAATCCTATCTAAATAAACACTTGATCTCTGATTTCAGAGTTGCTTCTTTTATTATTTATTATGTTAAAGCTCAATACCCATTATCTGTGTTCCTCCGAATAGTAATAGGCTGCTTGGTACAGCTCTAACCTCAATATGTATACTTTTGGAAGGCAGGAGAGCGGAGATATGAGAGAGACACTTAAGTACCTACATGGTATCAAGGCACAGGAGGTGAGTTTTTCAATTGAAAGGAAGCTTCATAAGATGAAGGTAAATACTTAATGGAAAAGGTAGTGAATTTGTGGAACTGCCTCTTGGTGGAGGTGGTGGAGATGAAAACTATCTGAAATCAAGCGAGCTTGAGACAAGTACAAACGATCTCTAAGGGAGAGGAAGGCATAATGGATGGAATGGATGGGCAGACTAGATAGGCCATAACATCATTCCCTTTGGGAGAAAATCCTCTAAAACATTTTACTCTTGGGGGAATTCAGTTCAAAATTAATGCTCACTATTTTTTTTTTTTAATTCTGCATTTTTTTTTTCAAAATGAAAATCAATTACTAAAAATTACTACATTTTGAATCTTTTTGTGCAGAATTTCCTCAGCATTGACCTGTCACCATTCCACACCCATACTTCATTCCACAGCTCGCTCCTCCTCCCCAGCCCTCAAATCTAGTTCTCGCCTCAGATCTTTCCCCAAATTAGTTATTTCCAATCCCCATTCTCAAACCTGTACCGCACTCCTACCCTACCCCTGTATTGGACCCCACCACTCATACTGGCTCTCCCTATTCCCCTCCCCCCTCAGGCTCTGTCCTTCTGCGTTAACTCTCTCTACCACCCCACCCACAACACACACTTTTCTTAGATTCCTCATCACCAATCTTGCTCTTCCCAGACTTGTACCCCCTTCAGCTTTCCCTGGGAGTGGAGGAGTAGCCTAGTGGTTAGTGCAGCGGACTTTGATCCTGGGGAACTGGGTTCAATTCCCACTGCAGCTCCTTGTGACTGTGGGCAAGTCACTTAACCCTCCATTGCCCCAGGTACAAAATAAGTACCTGAATATATGTAAACCGCTTTGAATGTAGTTGCAAAAATACCACAGACAGGCGGTATATCAAGTTCCATTTCCTTTCCCCTGCCCCCAACCATAATCCTATCTCCAGCTCTGCTTTTAGCCTCATGACCCTTCTACTGAGCCAGTACTTCATTTGTAAATCCACTCATCAGCTCTTCCTCTTAGCCCCTGATGGCTGCACTACCAGATTCTTCCATCTCTGACTGGCCCCAGAACCCATTCTTCCAAATGCTGTGGTCACACACCCACACCGCCGGTTCTGCTCCTCCTTTTCCCACACAAGCCAACCGAGCAAACTTAAGCAAATTCAGCATTGTGCAGTTGCACAGAATTTTCCCTCAGGAGGAACGTCAGGATAGTGATTGGTGGCTGAGACTTTTCTTATAAACACAACAAACATATTTATGGTTTATAATTTATAAAATTATATATAACGCTAGGCTTTGTCAGATCACAGCAGTTTACAATATGAATTAAAAAAAAAAAAAACCCCACAAAGACCAAACAACTAAAGAGGATCTATTCAGAATTAGGAGGGCAATTTTATAAACTGGAAAATAATAGGAAGGTGCATGCATTATAAAGGAACATAAACACTTTGCACACAGCACTTACGCTAGGATCTCGCAATGTAATTCCATTGAGATATCATCGCAGGTACTTGCTAGACATGACAGAGGATTTAGACTACAAGAGGATTGCACAGATCTGGGCTGCTGAACTACAAGCAGAATTAACCGAGGACCAATTTAAGCAGCATGTTTTAAGTCTACAACATCGCTCTCCTTTTATACGTTATTGGGAACTGCAGTACAGATTTTCACTACGCTTGTACATACCTCCCATAAAGGCTTATCAAGCAGCGTTTGGCTCCTCAGGGGCATGCCCAAAGTGCAATCAGGATCCAGTAACACTATGTCATATGTTCTGGACATGCCCCCAAATCACTCAATTCTGGACACAACTACTAAATGCAGTGTACAGTTACTGGAGACGCCGAGTGGTGTTACACACTTGAATACTGTTTGACATATACAAATACGACAAGCCTGCACACTCAGGATTCAAATGTTTTCTACAAAAAGTCACTTTAATTGGAGAAAAAAGTTATACTGCTGTTTGCCCCATCAGTGGGGATGTGGTACATGCATATCATTGATCTCCTGAAGTTAGAACGGCTGTGGAATTAAGGACATCTCTTCTGAAGAAGGCAGACGAATTCAACGGACTTGGGAACACTTTTGGGCCACCCTGCAACCAGTAGCAGAATGGTTAACTAGAGAGTTATTTCTCCTCACAGAGTCTCGAATATCATTTTGAGCTGGTATTATAGAGAGGGCTGTGGTGGGAAAGGGAAAGTTAGTGTGACGTGTTTACGGCTTACATCACTGGAACATCGCCGATTGTATGTATTGATAATAACGATGATTTAAATATAAAAGAACATAGCGCGTATGCCAGTGCTTTCCAAACCAGGTCCTGGAGGCATCCAAGCCAGTCAGGTTTCAGGATATCCATAATGAATATTCATGAGAGATATTTGCATGCACTGCCTCCACTACATGCAAATCTCTCTCATGAATATTCAATATGGCTATCCTGAAAACTTGACTGGCTGGGGTGCCTCCAGGATCAGGTTTGGGAACCACTGGTGTCTGTGTTTTTATAAAATAATGACAGAAACTCTGCAGAAATTGCACCTAGACTAAAGGCATAGATATTGTGTGCGTAGGGTTATACGGATTCTATATATGGCAACTAAAGTGGCATGTACAATTTGGCCAAGTGGACATTCTGCGCGCACAACTTAGTTGGTGAACAAGCAAATCAGTGCTGATAATTAGCCACTAAAGCAATTACTGGCACGACTTAGAATTTACACATGCAGCTTTAAGCATTTTCTGTAAAGTGGTGCGTGTAAATTCTAATGGCTGAATTTTAAAAGGGGTGTGGCCATAGGAAAGGCATGGGCGTTGCCAAAAATTGCACACACTGTTACAGAATACACTTGATCCACACCTAAATTAGGCATTTACACCAGCGTTTAGCTGTGTAAATGATCACGACTAAATTTTAGTCGCAGGAACGGGCACTACATGTATTCTGCAAACCGCATCTAACTTTAGGCAAGGTTTATAGAATAGCGCTAAATTATTTTTTTTGCCCCATATACAGAATCTGGTCCTACGCGCATAAATCGTACAATACTGCGTAAAATCAATGACTCCAACCTAACCCCTCACTGCACGTGCTGTTAGGTGTGATCTAATTTTAGAAAAGCTCTTTTCTCCACATTTAAAAAAAACAAAACATTTTGTGCATGAAAATGATTTACAAAATGACCTGCTTATTGTAAATCTCTTCAGAGTAAGCACATAAAATGATTAAATTTCAGCTAAAACCTCCAGAAACACATGTACAAGTTACTGCAAAATGCAGCTTGATATTTGAGTGAAATGATGCCTGTTCCTTGATCCTAATCTCAGAGGGACAGATGAGTTAGACACAAGACATTTGTCGCAGGACAGATGCAGCTTCCATCCAGACACAAGAAAACTGATATAGTATGCAGACGAGATACTGTTCAACTATGATGTAATACAGTGGGGTCTCAACCCAATCCTAGACTCACTCAAAAGATATGCAATGTACATGTACACTCTGCCCATTTACACAGGGGGTGTCAAATGCAATCAGACATGACTCAAGGATGAGACAGTGATTTAAAAGGTAATGATTGCAGACAACAGGCAGAACAGGGTTTTGCGGAGGGTTAAAATGAAAATACAGAAGCCTCTGCAGAAGCTGAAAAGCAAGAAACACAGAGAAGGCGACAAGCCCACACCAGATGACACCATGCGCGTTTCAAAAAGGTCCTTTTATTCTCAACAGCGGCTGTGTTTTGGCCACTTGGCCTGCATCAGGAGTCTCAATTGGATTGCAAAGGGAATAATAATTGTAATTTGCTTGCTGCTGAGGCGAGCGCCTAGGCCACTTTGTGGATGTGGAAATTTGTCTACGTTGCTATTCCATTGTTTTTAGGAGGGTTAATATAGCTGGCATTTTTTTCTCCATCTTTTCCTGTACTTCTCAAAGCTGGAAAAGTTTTTGCAGACAAACCTGATCCCATTTGACCACATACAAATCATGTGGTCCTGAAAATCAAGATCTAACCGGGTGGCACATATACCAATAAATGAATCATGCCTTCTACTAGGCTTAGCCTTTGGGCTTTTACAGGCACAATTACTTAATAATAACATAAAAGAACAAAGAAATGCCTCAGTATATTTGTACAAAGTTATGCAAAGCTGATTCATAGGTTTTCAGAACCGTTACTAACATGATCTTTTCTTTCCCCCTTGTCACAGTACCTGGCGAGGGAACAGCACGGCAAGTGATCCGCAAGATCCAAAACAGCAGTATGAAAGGAGCAGATCACACAAAAACGGGTCCTTTGAGAAATACTTTTTCATGTGGAAAAGGGCAGAAGATAATTAACCAATGTGGAACTAATTTAAAAAAAAAAAAGTCAGCTATACAGGGAAAAATTCTGCATAAGGCAGTACTAATGAAAAAAATAACCACCTGAAAAATGAGTATTACCCACAAATCATCCAGGAAGACCCCTGGGCCCTAGCTATAAAGATCAGCACACCACAAAGAAAATTACTAAGTGCTATAATAAGTCAAGGCAAATGAACAAAACTACGACAGATGGTTAGACGTTCCATGTAACATTGGTAATAAAGAGACTTTTTGCTCATTACATCATTAGTATCACAGGATTTCCCCCCCCCCCCCCCCCCCCTCAGAATACATATATAGAAGCCATTTTTTCATGGCTTACAGACAACCACCTCAGTCTTGTCCTACATGCTGTCACTGGTGCAAGTTCAAGCTTATTGAACATGGACTAAATGTGTTTTTGCAACACAGCCAAAAAAAGTTAGGTTGAGCAAGTCAGCAGATACCACCATATCCTTCTACTACTACAAACCATAGGGACCCAAGGACTAAAGTGGAACAGCTAGATCTCCTGCTCTGCAACACCAGAAAACCATTAGGTCTGCCCAAACCAAAGTTAATGAAGCCAAACTCAGAATTCTACTAATTTACTTAAGGTGATGTTGATGGATGCGTGGCAGACAAACTGTTACATCACACCAGTCAGAAGCAGAGCTAGAGGACTGACTGTAGAAACGAGTTCTTTTGGCTGCGTTTTGGGATGTTAGAAAGCATCCAGACATCTGAGGAACCCCAACCACGGCATGAATATCTTCACATGGGAGTTACGACGCCTAAGACCTGCTACTACTACACTACCCGGTAGGGCAACAGGTCTGAATCAAACAAAGGTGGTCACGCACTGTTGCAGTAAAGTAAAATTTAAAAAGACACAAAGGAGATCCTAAATGCAGCCAACCTGTACGTTTGCAACATACAGTGACAGCGCCACAACACTACATAAAAAGTATACTGATCTGACAGGATCTTTTGTCAGAACCTCCAAATACAGGGGGTCATTTACTAAGGCATGCTAGCGATTTTAGCGCACGCTAAACGCTAGAGACACCAATATATTCCTATGGGCGTCTCTAGCGTGTAGCATGCACCTATTTTTAGTGCATGCATGCTATTCCCCCATAGTGTAGGAATAGTATGCAGAAACACAGATGCTATTTACATTGGGCACGAAAGGGGAATGTCAATGACAACACCTTCTATAGAAAGGAGGAGACATTTTTAATCAATCTACTAACAAAGAAAAGTACAGAAGTAAAAAAGTGATACTAAATGGAGGTTAAGGAGCCCCAGAACAGTGGCAAAGGAGGCGGCCTTCAACTCAAACCCTCAAATTCCCTGATTAGTAAATGCTACGTGGGACCTTGCAGCGCTGATATCCATTCTCATACAGTTCAACCAAGTGACTTACTCAAGGTCACCTACGTCACTAAAAAGACTCAGGCTGACTAATGTCCTCCTGTGTATCTGCGAACTGGAATTCTTTTAAGATGGGGGAAGGAGTTCTATACTTGAGAATTTCTTAACACAGTTTTGTGGGCAGAATAAAACTAGTTTTTGCATCTCTGCAGGGAACTAGCATGTTCACACTACAGTTTTGTCTGACATCTTTTTATCACATGCTGCAGAATCCTCTCTCAAGATTCTGCAAAGGATGTGCAAGGAATCAGTTTATCTTTGTAGCGGTGGCAACTTTTACCTCTGCTTAGCAGGTCTTGTGCTAGACTAGCACGAGGGGGAAAACACATCAGCAATATACAGTATGAAATGAACACCAAGCAATTTTACTAACAGCAGTATGGAAAGGACTATTCAGCTCAGTATATTAAATGGAGTCATGATGATCCTAAGTCTCTGGTACTTTTCAAGGTTCTATTTTTCCTCAATGAGGTGCCCATACATGTACCACTAAAAAAAACACAGCCTCGGAGGGGTTATTTAAACACCTAAAGAGGAAATCAACTGGTACACGCGAGTAAGAATTTCTATTTTACTTATTTATTACCTCAGGGAGTGTGCCTATTCCAAAAATATGAAGGGTTGCTATATTTCCAAATATTCTGGTCATAAATTGGGAATGAAGGCCTCAGATATTTAGATCCACTGTTATTGTTGATTTTATCTTCAATAATTAACATACTACAGTTACTACAAGCCACATTCAAGGCTATCCACCAGACTCTCACAAAGAAAAATTTGTGTGTCTGAGGCTGGGGAGGAGTCAGAGGGAGAAGGAGAACCTTAAAATGTCAAATTTTAAAAAGGGGGAAATTAAAATACAAGACAACAGGCATTCCAAGGCATGTTCTGATGACGTGGTTAAAGCAAGAGGCTGAGAACCAGAGAATCCAGGGTTCAAATCCTACCTCTCCTACTGAAGCTTCTTGTGACCTTGAGCAAGTCACTTCACCCTCCACTACCTCAGCTACAAAAAAACAAACAAACAAAAAAAAACACCTAGCTTTTACATCATTTTGGACATAGAATATTACTATTCCTGAACTGTAAATCTCTTCAGCTTACATTTGAAAAGGTAAATTAAAAAATCTAATCATGACAAACTGCTCAGGATAAAGTCCGTCAACAGAGGGATATCAACTATAGACGCAGTATGTTAAAATTCATGTTTGCTTATTTGATTTAAGAGTCCAGGAGTAGACTAGTGGACTGAGAACCAAGGACATCTGGTTCAAATCCCACCGTGGCTCCTTGTGATCTTGGACAAAATACTTAACCCTACATTGCTTCAGGTGAAAACAGATTGTGAGCCTTCTGGGGACAGGGAAATACATACTGTACCTGAATGTAACTCACCTTGAGATACAACTCAAAGGTCCAAGCTAGATCTAAAATCCCCTTGCCTTCCCCTTTTACCAAATACGCCAAAGGGACGACTACTAGATATCGCGTTTAAATACTGCACTAATCTTGGTTCTAACTGAAGCAAGAAGGATTCTCAATAATGAAGCACGAACATCTGTGGCATCATTCTGGTGCCCTGACTTGAACAGGGCCATCTTGACAACTAATTTTCATTTCCAAACTATATGTTCTTCGACTCCCACCCCCCCACCACCCCCAAAAAAGAAAAATGAACAGGGAAAAAAATGATGACATCCATAGTGGACATGTTATAGTAATTCAGAATGGGTTTTTATAACACAAAATGTAAATGTTCAGTAAAGCTCCAGAACTTGAGAGAATCTAGCTCCAAATTATATAAAAAAAAAAAGAAAAGAAAGTCCAAAATAAGGATACATACTTCAAACGTTTCACTTTCATAAGATATACAGCGCCACATACAAAGTCCCAATTTAGTTGGGGCACAAAAAAAGAATGGATTCTTTTATAAGAAACTTGTGAAACTAGATAAATTATTCTAGAGTCTATGCAGTACTTCTACCCAAATGGAGGGGCCTTTAACTTTAGGAAGTTATTCTGAAACAAGGAAAACAACAATAAAAAGGATTTGTTCCAAGTTAATTGCCTTGTATAAAATTTATACGTACGGGAGCATGAGAACTTACTTGGACATGTTTTCAAGCTGTGTCATCCAAACCTTTTCCATGGTTATGCAGCACAGAGAAAGTTTAGAACCAGCAAGCCTCAAATGGACTCTTCATTTGACCAATACTGCACATAACTTGATTTATTTATATGGATGTTGCTCAAGGTGAGTTACATTCAGGTACCCCAGATGAGATTTCCATGTCCCTGGAGGGCTCACAAAGAGCAGCATTGGGATTTGAACCAGTACCCGGTAGCAAAGTTACAGAGACCATATTGTTAAAAGGACACTGCTATGCTGATCAGATCTATTAATGGTAGTGAAGTCCTTACAGGAAATGATACCAACGGTAAATACTGCACAAAGTCATCACCACCATAAAAAGAAGGGGCCATTAACGATTTGACCATGAACATAAGGAAAAGACTTATTTCTGTACTGAACTAGAAAGCTGGGTACTAAATGCTGAGCGAAGTACCCCTTTAGTGAGCTGAAATCAGTTGTTTATAGGCTTAGGGGCTCTTTAATATTAAAGTGAGTTCAGCAGTTAATGTGCAAATTAGTATGCACTTATCACACAAGTACGGTAACTTACCATGGTGGCATGATTTGCATGTCAACTGCATAATGAGGGGGCAGGAACTGGGCGGCTGATGGGCATGGGCTGCACACCGCAGTTAGCATGCAGTAAGTACCGTACGCTGTCACTTGCACGGTTAGTACGGGTGAACTTACCATCTCCTCAAGAAGAGATGTTAAGTGCATCTGCATTAACTCTGGATAGTCTAAGTACAGTAAAGAACAGTGTGGTAACTGCAGATGGCATACAGGGCACGAGTTACCGCATGTTAACGTTTGCTGTAAACATTAATCACAGTTTGATAAAAGGGCCCCTTAGTAACACGAAAACTCATCCCTGACCCTCCTTCCTCTACCCAGATGGCTGATTGGGGTCTGCATTAAAGTGGTCTGCATGGCTCAATGTCATCCTTCTGTGTAATGGGAAATACAGTAGTTCAGTAGACTCCCTTTGACTTAGCAATGCATCTTTTCAGCCTTAAAATCTTCTTCAGATACTTTCTGCAATGCCAAGTCTAAGGGTGCGAGTATACAAAATAGTTCCTAAAATTTCTGGGGGAAAAAAGTCTTGGAAATAAAATAGCTGATCCAGAAAAATCATGTTAATTGTATAAGGAAAAAAATTGTCATTGTAACATATATTCATGTCCCATGTACCGTATACAGTTGTCTAGAAAGGTTAAACAATTTCAGAGTAAACCTCATTAGCAGCTTTCTAGCATAATGTGAAATGATACTTGAAAAGCCAGGCTCACAGAAAATCTTTGCAGAGATCCTGTTTGCTTCTTTAAACATCACACTGCAGAAGCACTGTTTAATTCAGTTTTTATGATTAATGTACTTCTAAAATAATTCACCGTAATAAACCAGGGATGAAATTTAGTATTATTGATGTAGCTGTAGGGTCTGGTTTTTTTTTTTTTTTTAAATGAATAAAATAAATGCATCTATTCAAATAATGAAAACTGCATCTTAAATCATCTCACCAATAAAGTGGATGCTGACAACTCTATTTTAGAGCTATTAGTTTTCTATGCATTTTAAATCCCAAGTCAGACAATAGCATTTCAAATTCTACTTTAAAATAAGGAATTAGATACATTTCCCCAAAGACTACACATCTATACCCTAACCAGTGTCTATTTTTTAAAAAAAAACAGAAGCCGGCGTCAAACTTTTCAGAGCTGATAGAATGAGACCAGTGCTTTGCAAACTTGGGACTTTCAACCAGGTCTGCTTTTAAAGGATAAAAATTATTCAAATTCACATTCCTAGATGGAATGTATGCAAACAAAGCACATGAACAGCCATTGTGAATTCTCTAAAAACCATACTAAGAGGGTCCCAAGGACACAGCATGGGAAAACAATGAGAGACTATTGTACTGCTAAACACCATGGGATGCACTGCAGCATGAGCCAGACGTATACAGCAAGGGGAATACTTGTCAAATGGTGAACAGTTTTACTCCTTGCCCTTTGCTTAACATTCAATTACATATTTTTTTCTATCCTGTATAAGAGAAAACATAGTATTTTTTTTTACCTACAAATACATCCTATTAAAAAGAACAAAGAAACAGTATAAAGATATTCCATTTCCAACTGTGTAAAGAGAAAAACCCCATAGAACTACATCTCTGAAGGGTGGCATTGAATGTAAAATGAATAATGATCTATTGAGTGCTGTAGTGTTAATGAAGCCAGGCAAATCTACATTAGCTTCCTCTGAGCATAACTGAGGTTAAATAGTGCTTAAATATGCATTTTGTACAGCTCACCTTATAGTTCAAGTTGAGCGAGTATTTTTAAAATGTTCACTTTTTTTTTCTAGTCCTCTTGAAAATACATTGGACAGAAAAATGAAAAGCGTAGACTTTTTTTTTTCAAGCTTAAGATAAGTAAAATATTGGTGACAAACGCTTTAGGAATTCAAAATGAATTCCTTATTTTACCAGTCAAGTACCAGAATCAGGCAAACCTTAAAAAAAATTATATTACTATCTAGCTTCAGGACTGTTTTTAAAAAGTTAAAAAGCACAGCCTAAGTGTTCATCCTCAATACAGCTTTGGGAATGATTTTATGCTTAATTAATACAAAGTTAAGGGGGTGATGGGATTATATTAGCTACCAAGGGCAAAACTATAGGGAGAAACACTATCATACAATAACCACAGCTAGTCTACTCAGCTCTGAACGAGAGCCACCAAATTGAAGACTTAAAAAAAATATATATATATAAGTAGACAAAAATGGGAAAGTTAAACCATGAATAGCTATTTAGAACGAAAATTCAAGTGGAAGCCATCACTTAATATCTTAAGCTACTTGCAGACGTCTAAGTTATGCCCATCACACTGGAATCTGATTTGGAGGATTTTTAATTTTGGATCTCTGAGTGGGATTACGATAACAGGACTCATTTGTCAACTCATTTACCATGTAACCTAAAATATGCTATTGTGTCATACTAGACTGAAGATTTTATCTGTGAAATCAGCAGCTGGATTGTCAAAGCCCTCAGATGTGTGTGAAAGGTTTCATGATTCAGAGCACTCTCAAGCAATGGTACTGGCTTCAGATTCTACACGGTGGAGGGACCTCGTCCAGTCCCCAAAAGACAGACATTTTTTTTTGCAAGGAAAATTGCAAACAACTCCTGCCAATCTATAATAAGATTGATCCAAATACTCCAAGAATGTAGGATTATTGCCCCATAATCCTACAAAATAGTCTTTTGTGGTAAATTTGCAATACGTGGAACTAGTACCAATAAGGCATCTCTCACAAGTTTTTCCTTGTTTAATTCTTGCTTTGCAGTTTCCCATAGAACTTTTTAAAGCAGTTGTTTTGTCATACACGTCCTGAACCTAGTAACACCCTCGATTAAAAAGCCAAAAGTACTAATTATGCTAGCTTTGATACTTTAGACAGGCAGGAAGGAAGTCTTCTTTTGACTGAAAAGGCCAAGGTTGCTTTTTTTTTTTTTTATTACAGTGCTGTTTATGTGCAGCATGTAATCTGAAGGTTTATACATGTTATTTTAACAATGTGCTGATGTATTTATTCAAGCCCATTTTTGTGTCTGTCCCTCCTGTACTAATCAGCCATAACGATATTTTGACTGAAACCATGACTGCTAAAGACGCAAACCAGTCTGCCTTGTCAAGAGACTAAAGTTGTCACTTCTGGATACACGGAAGATTTTGACTTGCAAAATTACGTCTACTAAGGTTTAAGAATTTTGCGTTACCAAAGTCAAAGCCATGGTATTCAATTCAAATGGTTTTATTTTCTTAAGTAGAACCGTGAATATTTTTTCATGAATAGGAAAGGGAAACATATTCAATTGAGAAATCGAAAGGTGAGAGTTTTAAACTATTAATTCGTTTGAGTATATTAGAGAATCTAGTCTCCTTGTCAAACGTACTGGATAGTTACAGTTCCAAATGTGATCAGCTGTCTTGTGGAGATAAAAACGATTTAATTGCTACAGTTCTGTCTCTTGGCTGAAGAGTTGTCTGTACCCAGTTCTGGGATCCGCGCCACTCCATACCGATATGTTAGCTGACGTTCAACTTCTGGGGCTCATTTTCAAAGCACTTAGACTTACAAAGTTCCATAGGTTGCTATGTAACTTTATACGTTTAAGTACTTTAATATACCAGTTACACTGTACTTTACAAAGTACAAGTCAAGAAAGATGAAGTCTGTTAAGTCTGCCATCCTCTCGGAAGTTAAAAAAAAAATCATGTTGTCCATATCGAACAATGCAATAGGTTTTTTTGTTTGTTTAATCTGGGGAATGCTTTATCTCCAGGGGCTGAAGGAAATGGTGCAATGTTTAGCATGGAGATGATAACCTCTGGGAATCTGCTCCAGTTCCTGGGACTGGAGGACTCAGAAGCCGCGTCCTATGTAAATGTGCTTTAAATAGCTCAGTGTTTCTGTGTCTGGCCCTGGTACACACAGACAGAGCTGCCAAAAAGCCAGGGAGGAACTGGCCGAGCTGCAACCGAGGACAAACAACCCCAGTGCCCTCCAACAAAAGCCCCCTGGGCACGGCCCTGCCGCAAGAACTAGTGCAAGTTCACTACCAGCAACCTAGAAAAGAAATTCGACCTCCTTCCTTCCTACTTCAGGGGAAAAAAATTTACATACAGCCAGACGCTTTGCACGTAGTTTGGGAGAGGTTAAACTAGAGAAAGAAGCGGGGTGTTTTCCCCCTACACTGTTCATATGACAACAACCCGGTAGCCCACAATCAGGCACTGAAATATAAAGTAGGTTTTAAAAGTGTAAAATCGAATGCTTTTTTCAGCTCTAAAAATCTTCTACCTGGCACTGCAGTTCCCCTTTTCGGTGCTGAAAAGCGATTGCTTTATATATACTCAAGAGTGGCACGAACAAGTTCAGAAAGTTTTTTTCCAAGCTGCTGGCCAAGTTCCACTTAGCAGAGGGCAGAGAGAGAAGCTTCTCCGCCAAAGAGTCCTTTGATCAATGAAAACTACATAAAACAATCTTAAATGGAAAACAATAATGAAAAGAAGCAGTTACTCACTGATCTCCATGCTCTGGAACATAGACCGCTTGCAGTTGCATGTACAGGAGACATTGGGCTGAATGGCTGCGCTTGTGCTGTTCAAACCCATCAAGTCGTACATTAAAAAAAAAAAAAGAAAGAAAAGAAAAAAAAGTAAAGACTGTCCCTCTCTCTAGAGGCACCTATGCATGGACTGCAAACGAAAAGCTGCTCTCAGAGGGCGCAGCCGGGCTCTCCCGCCTGCAGGCTGCCGGAGAGCCCCTGCATAGCCCGTGCGCCAAGGAGAGCGAAGGCGAAGTGAAATGTGGAGAGAGAAAGGGCGGAGGGAGGGAGAAGGGAAGTCCCTGGGAGAGGCTCTGCCCCCCTCCTCCTGCAACGCCGGGGCCCAGAGGATGAGGTGGCTGCTTCTGCTGCACCGAGGTACCATCGAGTCTCCCCCTGCAGGTCTATAACTGCCCTCCGCCCCCTGCACCTCCCCTTTTCCAAAAAGCAACCGGCTGCTGGCAAGGCTGCAGAAACCCCTCCAAGGGAGGAGGGAGAGTACGAACTTGACTTGATAGACACTTGAACCAGAAACGGCCAAAATCCACACACAGGACGTTTGCCTGGAGGAGGCTGGGATTGAAAGGACAAAGGAATGGCCAGAACCCGGTTAAAACTCTCTGTTCTACCAAGATGAGTGGGGGAGGAGAGCTGAGAGAGCGAAAAGGAAGCTCTCCGGTCCAGTTTCCCTACCGGCTGCACGGAACGGGGAAGAACTCGCAAAGCCTTCGCCTACTTGATTGCATGAAATCTGGCACCTGGGGGCGAACTAAATGTAGAAGAGGGGGGGGGGTAGGGGATTACTGTGGGGGAGCTGAATGCAGGAGAGGGAGCAGTGAAGGATACAACTCTGCAATCTGCGCAACGCTAAAAGGAAGGGGCAGCAACCACGGGGGTTCGCCGCCTTAAATCCCCAGCAAAAAAGGAAAAGTCAAGTGCAAAACGCACTCAGACCCCGTGCCTCACAGCTGATCGCTCTCTCCCCTTTCCCTGAGCCGGCAAGACAAGGAGGAGTGACCCAGCTTCCACCCTTAATGCCTGGGGAAGAGGGACCAGCTGTGCACCAAGAGGTGGGGAAGGAGCCGCAGCTAGTAAGGAAGTGAACCCGCCCCTCCCACGACTCAGTCGCCTGCGCTGGAACTAGCACAGCAGGACCAGACACAGGCTGCTGCCTCGAGCTGAGAGCTAGCAAGCACAGTCAGCTTCCCACGAGGCAGAAGCCCCGCCGTACAGCTTCCTCATTGGCTGCCGCCTCTTCTCAGCTCCTCCTTCTTTTCCCTGCTCTTTCCTCTTTGTCCCGAGGGAAAGGAAATCAGACAAACCTGTGCTGAGAAGCCGACAGGTCACCCCGGCCCTCCCTCCCTCTCCTGTCTGAAAGCGCAGCCCACCCTATATTAGGAAAAAAAAAAACCGACACACACTATCATAAGCGTTTTCTGATTGGCTGCGGTGTCTCCGTTCATTGGCTGAGCTCAGTGTCTTAAATATGGGTTTTTTTTGCCATTGGTTGGTGGTGAGGGCATACTATGTTGGGTGCTACGCTACAGTGGGGAAGGGAACGATGTGCAAGTCAGAGTGGGAGCGCAGATCGTTGCATGGTGAGAGTGGTGCAGGGTTGTTTTACACATCTAAAACAGTTTCATCTATTAAAAAAAAGAACAAGTTTGCTTGTTTACTTGGGGGATGCAATGGTTAAGGCAGGGGACAGGGTTCTCAACTCAGTCAGGCTTTCAGGATACTCATAATGATTATGCGTGTACATTTACATGTATCTCATGCATATTCATTGAGGGTATCCCGAAAAAACTCACTGGCTGATTCACCAGTGGCATACCACAAGCGGGCACATAAGAATAGCCATACTGGGTCAGACCAGTGGTCCATCTAGCCCAGTATCCTATTTCCAACAGTGGTCATCCAGGTCAAAAATACCTGGTAGAAACCCAACTAGTAGCAACATTCCATGCTACCAATCTCAAGGGCAAGCATGGCTTCCCCATGCCTATCTCAAAAACAGACTATGGACTTTTCCTCTACAAACTTGTCCAAACTCTTTTAAAACCCAGATACGCTAACCACTGTTACCACATCCTCCTGCAACGAGTTCCAGAATTTAACTATTCTTTGAGAGAAAAAAAATATTTCTTCCTATTTGTTTTAAAAGTATTTCCGTGTAATTTCATTGAGTGTCCCCTGGTTTTTGTACTTTTTGAAAGAGTGAAAATTCGATTCACTTTTACCCATTCTACACCACAAGATTTTATGGACCTCAGTCGTATCCCCCCTCAGCTGTCTTTTTTTCCAAACTGAAGAGCCCTAACCTCTTTAGCCTTTCCTCATATGGTAGGAGTTCCACCCCCTTTATCATTCTGGTCACTCTTCTTTGAACCTTTTCTAATTCCGCTATATCTTTTTTGAGATACGGTGACCAGAATTGAACACAGTACTCAAGGTGAGGTCACACTTTGAGCTCAGGCCTACCCAGAAGAGGCACAGCAGTTATTTGTTTCCACCTCTGTGCCAACACTGTGAATAATTAGAATGTATGAGCAGGCACTTCCTGCTAGCTGATGTCATGCAGCGTGGGAAAGACCAGAGGCAGGAAACAGTGATCTGTGATTTTTGAAGTTGCCCATAGTACCTGTGCAGGATTACCGAGAGACTGAGCCGGGCCCAGGGCAGGACTGTCACCATCAGGCCCGGGGCAGGACCACCGCCACCAGGGCAGGGCTGCCACCCTGCCAGGATCACCGCCACCGCTGTCCCCAAGGATCACTGCTGCCCTTCTAAGATCATTGCCCCCCCCCCCCCCCGCCGCAACTGCAAATACCTTGGCTAGCAGGGATCCCGAGGCCCCGCCAGCAGAAGAGGTCTTCCTCCAGCGCTGCTCTTCACTCTGCCGCGTGGCCTGTCCCTGCGGCTGTTTTTTCTCTCACATCCCGCATGCTCAGTTTCAAAACCAAGCATGTGCGGACTGAAGGGAAAAGCAGCAGCTTGGCAGGGAATGCGGCAGAGTGAAGAGCAGCGCTGGAAAAAGACCTCTTCTGTTGGTGGGGCCTGGGGGGGTGGACTCCCACCAGCCAAACCAGAGGCCCTGGCCAGAAGTCCTGCTGTGTCTGCTCCTCCCCAGCCTCCAAGGGGGGCCCAGCGCCAGAGTTTCCTCTCTCCTGCTCCTGTTAGGACATGATCACCCAAGTCCTGTCAGAAGCATGAGAGAGAGAGAGACCCCAGAGACAGGGAATTTTGCCCCTCCTGCTTTCCCCTCTCGACGGCCCTGTACCTACAGGACAGGCTCCCACCAGTCAAATAGCTGATGCAGTGGAGAGTGGATAATGGGGAAAGGGGAAGCAAGATGCAGCCATCAGCTGAAGACTCCCAGCGATCTGTCATCTCTTAGGTTCCTCCCCCAACTCCATCATACCTTTTAAATCCTTCAGTGCTGGGCCGGCAGCGAGCAACGACTCATACCAGATGCCCGCACTAGCCTTGAGCCTTCCTTCTGACCACAACTTCCTGTTCACAAGACCAGGTAGTTGCATCAGAGAGAAGGCTCAGGGTCGGCATGCAAAGCCAGTGTGAGTTGTTGCTCACTGCCAGCCCAGCACTGAAGGATTTAAAAGGTACTGGGGGTGGGGGGTTGGGGGTGAAGTTAAGAGATGCTGGATTGAGCGGGGTTCCTGTGCCCACTCACTTGAGGCTGAAGCCCGCCCAAAATTGGGTAGCTGGCTAAGCTCCTGGCTAGGTGTCTCCTGAGGACTGGGTGAAAATCCCTGGGCTACAGAAATATTTTTGCCAATGGGGAGAGGTGGACCAATAGAGCATTATTTATTTATTTATTGGGGTTTATTAACCGCCTTTATGAAACTATGGGTAAGAAGGATTTGGCTCCATATCTAAACCTCATGGTTGGCGTGCTTTTTTTTCAACACCTGTCATGGTATTTAAATTATCCACGTTTATTCAGCAGTGGTATATGTATAGTCAGCAGTGCTACATAAATGTATGACCACCATTCTTCACATACAGCTGCTTGGTGTTCTAAATTAAATAGCTAACTAATATAATAGCAGAATATCACTGCTATCTGTATAGTAACTTGGGGGAGGACAAAGGCAGTAGATAATTATACCAGTAATAATATTCAAACAAAACACATTATGGCATAGTATGCTACTTACAATGTTAACATATGCACATTAAAATGTCTTAATAGACAGCATACGGTGTAAGTAGAGATGGAATATATAGACAAATAAAACAGAGTCACAAGAGTCAAAAATAAGAGTTGTTAACTTATGGATAAATTGAACATGAAGTCAAAAAAGTTGCAGGAAAGTGATCTTACGGAGGGGAAAACTCAGTAAACACCAGTAATTGGGAAGCAAAGTCAGTGCTGGACAGACTTCTATGGTCTGTGCCCTGAAAATGGCAAGGACAAGTCAAGGTTGGCTATACATATAAAGTATCACTTACCATGTGTAATGAGTTTATCTTGTTGGGCAGATTGGATGACCGTGCTGTCATCTACTATGTGTTTGATTAAAAACAAAAAAAGCCTCCATTCTGAAAAATAAAAAGTTGACTACCTAAAACCCCTAATTCATTACAATTACTGTGCTTCTTCAAGGACTGGTTTAGAGTTAGACCATCCCAAGGGCTTGTGGGGTGGATGGGGGAGGGGCAGATGTGAGATGTTTGCTTGGACATAAACTTTTTATATTATATTTTAAAGTCCAACACAAAAATAGCATCACATCCAGTTCCGAGTCTCAGCATTTCACAATCAAATACAAACTCCTGTCACAACCAGAACTTAGTATAAAAGCATGTAAATTTTCCCCATTATTCCCCCAGCCTCCCATATAGTAAATAAAAGTTATCACCGAGGAACGTGGTTCCTTGTACCCTTTCTTTTAGTCAGTGAAATATGCTGACAACAAAACTATATATTCATCACTCACACCCTCTAAATATGCCTTTCTCGCTTCCCCTTCCCTTTCCCGCTTCCCTTGTTCCCAGCGATTTGCTTGAACATAAACTTTAAAAAGTTAATTTCATCATTTTAGCAGGAGTGTGACAAGGCCAAATACATTACAAGCTGTGTAACATAATAGGTTTGAAAAACTTTTAGGTGGACATCAAGGATGAAAGCTGGGAAGAAACAGCAAAGGATGAGTGCAGGCATGATTGATTTATTTGTTTGTTGCATTTGTATCCCACATTTTCCCACCTATTTGCAGGCTCAACGTGGCTTACAATGTTCCATTATGGCATTCGCCATTCCAGAAAGTTACATTTGGTGTTACAAAGAGAATAGGTTGACATAATAAAAATTAAGCAAAAAAGTGGCAGGTACAGAAGGAAGAGGAAATGAGACCAGGAAGTGCATGTGGCTCGAAAAGAGATATGAATGATCAAGAGCGAGAAGTAAAAACGAGAAGGAATGATTGAAAAGGATGGTTTCAAATCCAGTCAGACAAGTGGTAACCAAAGTGGACCATGCGAATGTCTATAAAGAAGTCCCATAAGTTAAAACAAAATCTGTAGTGTTCATATTAATAAAATAAATCATTTTCTTTTAAAGACTAGGGGATGCTTTGTTTCTAGGGGTAAAATGGTGCACTCATTCTACAACCCTTCCCAACCTCCTATGGTTTTAATAATTATTTTATTTATTTATTTTAGTTACATTTGTACCCTGCGCTTTCCCACTCATGGCAGGCTCAATGCGGCAGGCAATGGAGGATTAAGTGACTTGCCCAGAGTCACAAGGAGCTGCCTGTGCTGGGAATTGAACTCAGTTCCTCAGTTCCCCAGGACCAAAGTCCACCACCCTAACCACTAGGCCACTCCTCCACTTTTTTTTTTTTTTTGCAACTGTCTCCAGGATTTTGTCTTTGTGCATTCCTTTTCTTGTTTGTTTTGGTTTTTTTTTTTCCTTTTTGTAATGCCAAACTACTCTGGGGAAAAAAAAAACCTCTTCAGCAAGCACTTGACCTCTGAGAAAATCTGTTCCTGGGACTCAGAAGCCACGTCCTATGTAAATGTTCTTTAAATAGCTCAGTATTTCTGTGCCTGACTCTGGTACACACAGGCAGAGCTGCCAAAAGCCAGAGAGGAGCCAGCGGAGCTGCAACCAAGGAGATAGGACCCTGGTACCCTCTAACAAAAGACCCCTGGGCACAGCCTTATTCTCTATTTTTTTAAAAAAATCCCTGCAGCAAGAAATAAAAAGGACTAGTGCAAGATCACCACCCCCACCCTAGTAGAGAAATTCAACGTCCTCACTGCTTCAGAAAAAGAAATTAAAATAAGAAGGAAGATACAGCCAAAGGCAATAAAAGCAAGTAGAATATCCAACCTAACACCACCCCCTACTCTAATTTCTCTTTTACCCCATGAGCACTGGAACAAACACTCAAAGTTTTGCATTAATATTTGCATAACATTCAAGAATGACCCAAGTGAAAATGTTTATAGTAAGAGCAGGCCACAGCTTCATTTATTGTTTAGTGAAATCAAAACACATTTTGCATATCAAGATCACACCTGAACTGAGGTAGATAAGGAATATTCATTTTACTACAACCCCCTCCTCCTAGGCTACCCACTATAAAGCTGGATAGCCAATGAACCCCATTAAGAGATACATGAATCGTGTATTACTCTTCAGGGTCCTGCCATGTCACAGTTAGAGCCTAAGAGAGCTGACATGGACATCCATGCCATATCACTGGTCAAGAGACCTCATTTAGAGCAACAATTTTGCACCCTTGAGTGCAAATTGATGCCCATGCCTCAATGACTCCACCCCAAATAACTCAAAAGTTCAAGTGTCTCCCTCCCCAATGCTGTGACCCTATGTCCCCATAACACTTTAACTGTACTGGTATCTAACTACTGCCATTCCTCTAATAATAGAGAAGGTGAGTGGAAAAGACAAAATCCGAGGGCGGGAAATTCATGCCCCTGCCATTTAAATAAAAACAAGCCAATCAGATCTTGCCACAGGGGCAGCCGCACACGAGGAGCCTGCGGAAGTAGCCCTGTGTTAATGTGCTCAAGACTAGGGTCCTCACATTGGGTTCAGCTTCTATATTTTCCACACTGTTTAGTATGACAACATGATTGTCAAGACAAGACTTGAACATATCTTTTAAAAGTATGCAATCTAATTTTTGCTCCAGCTGTTAAGCCCCAGGCATTGCAGTTTCCTTTTTGGTGTTGAGAAGCAATTGTGCTCTATAAAGACTCCAGGCTGACAAGAGCAAGTCGGAAACTTTTTTCCAGAGCTGCTGGCCAAGTTCCACTCAGCAAACAGAGCAGAAGGAGGGGGGGGGGGGGATCTCTGCCAGAGCCATTTTAACAAGGAAAACAATTATTAGCATAGGAAATACTGAACTGTTTTCTTTTAATTTTTTTTCTTTGTAGAGAAAAGAAAAGTGGAGGAGTGGCCTAGTGGTTAGGGTGGTGGACTTTGGTCCTGAGGAACTGAGTTTGATTCCCACTTCAGGCACAGGCAGCTCCTTGTGACTCTGGGCAAGTCACTTAACCCTTCATTGCCCCATGTAAGCCGCATTGAGCCTGCCATGAGTGGGAAAGCGCAGGGTACAAATGTAACAAAAATAAAATAGATACTATTGGAGATTCTACATGGAATGTTGCTATTCCACTAGCAACATTCCATGTAGAAGGCTGCGCAGGCTTCTGTTTACGTGCAGGATGTCAGACTCACAGAAGCAGAAGCCTGGCGGCCACATTGGTGATCTGCAAGGGCCGACTTCTACATGGAATGTTGCTAGTGGAATAGCAACATTCCATGTAGAATCTCAAATAGTAGCAACAGTGGAGGAGTGGCCTAGTGGTTAGGGTGGTGGACTTTGGTCCTGAGGAACTGAGTTTCATTCCCACTTCAGGCACGGGCAGCTCCTTGTGACTCTGGGCAAGTCACTTAACCCTCCATTGCCCCATGTAAGCCGCATTGAGCCTGCCATGAGTGGGAAAGCGCGGGGTACAAATGTAACAAAACAAACAAATGGTAATCAATGGTCTCCACACTCTGGAACAAAGACAGTTTGCAGACACATTAGACTAAACTATTGCATCTGTACTTTCAAATCCATCAAGTCAGAAAATGTTTATATGTACACATAAACGTGTGCAATATTTGTATGTTAAATCTGTTTTATTTGTCCAATAGCAGAAATCTAAACATCAGGACACATCATGAACATGTTCTGATATCACATAACGCATAAAGCTATATAGAACATATGGGGCAATTCTATAAAGTGGCACCATGAAATTACAGTTATGCGCCTATGTGCACTAGGAGGTAGATGCACCAAAAGTCCCGGTAAAGCACCGATCGCTATTTCCACCTCGGTAAACCTTACCGAGGTGGAAATAGCGAAGGATGCTCAATAGAAACGGGATGGAAATGAGCTGCTCGCAAAAACAGCTTGGCGGGGGAGCCAATCAGCCATCACAGCCAATCAGTAAGCTTGGCTGCTCTGTACATGCTACAAACATCTTTCATACACACATACAAGCTGCACGTATGAAAGCAGTGTGTGGCTTTTTTTTTTGTTTTCAAACCTTTTTTTTTATCGCCGCAAGCTGTCTCCTCTGCAGCACTCACTTTCCTGCATCCAGACCTGCCCAATCTGATCTGACCCTCAGCAGCAGTACAGCCACGGAACTGGTGTCGAGTCTGCAAGCAGGCAGGGAGGGGAACGAGGGACAGCGAGGCAAAGGAGAGAGTGAAGGGCTGTGCCAGCATGCTTGGCCAGTCAGGGAAGGTGGTGGGCTGTGGAGATACCACAGCTCTCCTCAGCCATCTAAGCAGCTGCTATGTCAGCGGTAATGGGAAGGAAACAGCAGTACCGACAGCTCCTGACCAACCGTAAAAATGTCATCTGTGCATAGCTAGGAAAATGGCTGTGCATCACTCAGGAGGCACATTTGAATAGTAATTAGCTCATTAAAATTATTTTGCATACAATTATCATTAGTTGTTACCGTGACACGAAAAGAGCCTACAGAACCCGTTTGTGCATGTCTTGCTGAACTCCGTGCTCACTTAACAGGCTACAACCAATATAAAAAGCACCTTGCTGCCTCGTTGGGTTTTGTGCATCTGGGCCTAGGTGGTAACTGAGTACATGCTGAGACGCTCAGTTGTAAACCGCTCAGAAGGTCATTCCTATAGGCTGTATATAAAATTTGAAATAAAACTTGGGAAAATCCACTGCTTATTTAGAATAAGCAGCATAAAATCTGTTTTAATGTTCTGGGATCTTGCCAGGTACTTGTGAACTGGATTGGCCACTGTTGGAAACAGGATACTGGGCTTGATGGACCTTCAGTCTGTCCCAGTATGGCAATGTTTATGTTCTTATGTCAAGAAAGACCTGGACCTCCAGGATTGAGTTTGAAAGCTTAGGCCCAATAGTCACCATCTTATGACAGTAGCAGCTTTGTTCATAGGACCTCCTTTGAACGCGTTCCTAGCTCGAATATCCTCCCCCTCCAAGTTGCTAGAAAGAAGGCAACACAATAACACACTGAAAGAAACACCAGCAAGATAGGGGTGGGTGTGGAGAGTAAGCCCATAGGAAGAGGGAGATTAGGGGAAGATGCTGGAGAGAGGGGTGGAGAGAGGGAAGATGCTGAACAAAATTTGATAGTGAGAACACAGGAGATGCTGGATCAAAGGACGATGGAAAGAAAGGAAATGTGCTTGCTCAAGGAGAGAAGAGTAGATGGTGTACACAGTGGAACTAGGGTGACAGAAGGGAGTTGCCAAATTGGGATGGGGAAGAGAGGGGGTACTGAAACAGGATGGGGAAGATGCTGGCTTAGAGGAGGAGGAAGAGGGGAGGAGATGCTGGATTGGGTAGGAAATAAAAAGGGACATGGGGGTATAGGGACACAGAAGGGGACATGCTGGACATGGGGGATGGTAATCAGAAATCAAAGGGAACAAGCTGGACAATTGGAGAATAGGAATGCTGGACATCGGGGGATGGGATAAGAAGAAAGGGGAGATGCTGACGGAGAAGCTGGACACAGGGGCTAGCATGAAAATTGAGGAATCATAGGATGAGGAGTAGGAGGGCAAGGGTGAGGGAGATGGTAAGATGGGTAGATGTAGTAAAGAGAGGAAGACTGAAGACTACATAGTAAAAATGAAATCTGACAGGCAGAAAAATAAATGGAAAAAACTGAAAGGAAAATATCAAAATCAGAGATAGATATAGGAGAGGAAGTGAGGAAGGCAGAAAGGGAGGGAAATGGGCTGGAAACCTTTGAAAGAGTTAAGAAAAGCCAGAGGAAGGTAGAGTTTGACACTTTATATTTTGTGATTTGAATAATATTTTTGTATGGTGAGTTGTATGGGGACATCTATTATTGGGGACTGTGGTGTGTGTTACAAAACTTTGGGAGTCAGTGCCGAAAAAACATGCATCAAAATATTAAGCGATGTACGTGTACACATATTTTCCAACTGATGCTAGGTAGGTGCCAGTCCATGGTCATAAAGAAGTTCAAGACTGACTCATCCAAAGGTAGTGGGGTATCTAGGATTGTGATTGATTGGGTACAGGCCTTCCTGAGGCTCACCAGCATGTGGGGACACGAGCATCCAAATCATTATGGCATGCTGCTGCATTACACAGATTCCATCCTTGATGCCTACCAAATATATAGGGACTGGTGCTGGTTAAATTATGATGAAGGTTTCCGGGACAAAATGGAGGAGAACCTCCATATGTCTTGGGGGACCCAGAACATAAATTTATGGCTAACGTACATGCAGAAGTTGCCCAGTATAGGGGTTACACCAAGGACACACGGGGCTCCTACCCCCGTGTGGTCGGCCATTTAGAGTGGATATGTCCTCGTCTCTCGCCCTGGGGGGCATAGCTGCAATGGATCTTTGCTGGAGATTTAAGAGGTCTGCTTGTTCATTTCCTGACTGCTTATTTTGCCACACCTGCGCAGGTTGTTGGAGAGGGGGCACTCATAGCAAAAGTGTACCAAAAAAACACTCCCATCTGCGCCCCAGCCAGCAAAACAGTACGATTTGGTGGTTGGCGCCTACTTCCATCAGGGTTAGTCATTGACATGGTGGTTGGAGGTTTACCCAGATCGTGAGGCAGTGCGAATATTATTGGAAGGTTTCTCGAAGGGTTTTAACTTTCCTTATCAAGGAACAGTGGAACTGAATGTGGTGAGCAATTCTAAAGCCATTATACACATGGCGTAGATAGTTTTGGACACTCTGAGTGAGCAGATCACTTTGGGCCGCATGGCGGGCCCAATTCAGAGTCCTTCTTTCCTTGCTATGCACTTGTCTCCACTAGCGGTAATCCCCAAAAAGGATCCTGGGAAATATTGTCTCATTCACAATCTGTCTCACCCCTGGGTTCTTCATTGAATGATGGTATCTCGAAAGAATGCTATATGGTACAGTACACATCTTTTAATCAGACACTGGCTCTGGTCCGTACAGCCGGAACTGGGGCTATGCTGGCCAAAGCAGATATTGAATCAGTGTTTTGACTGTTACCCAATCATCCTGAGGCATTACCAATGTATGGCATGCATTTTGGGGTTACTATTAAGTGGACATGTGTTTACTAATGGATTGTATGATATCCTGTGCATATTTTGAATGTTTTAGCTCTTTTGTGAACTGGGTAGTGGGAGTCAGGTTAGGGGTAAGGTCCTTGTTGAATTATCTGGATGATTTTTTTCTTTGTGGGATTGGCTTCCTCTAACGAGTGTCAGTGCCTTATGGCTATGTTTTTTCAAGTGGCAGAGGAGTTTGGTATTCCATTGTCGAGAGCCAAAACACTGAGACTTTAACCTTCCTAGGTATTGAAATTGATACTTTATCTATGGTTACCAGATTGCTGAAGGTCAAGGTGGCTGAATTGTTAAGATTGGTTTCCAAGGTTGGGACGGAGAATAAAGTTCAGTTGAAAGTACTGCAGTCAGTTTAAGTTTTGCTTGCAAGGTCCTTCCCATGGGAAGAGCATTCATTTGTAGACTGTCAGCAGCTAAGGCACAAATCGGTAAATCTCATCACTATGCTAGTCTTTCTTCAGGTATCAGGGAGAATCTGAAGATCTGGGAAGGAAAGGGAAGGGAAATGGGACTTGATATACCACCTTTCTGTGGTTTGTTTTGCAACTACATTCAAAGCAGTTTACATAGTATATTCAGGTACCCTGGCAGAGCTATAGAAATGCTAAGTAGTAGTAGTAGTAGTAGTAGTACTTATTTGCACCAGGGGCAATGGAGGGTTAAGTGACTTGCCCAGAGTCACAAGGAGCTGCAGTGGGAATCGAACTCAGTTCCCCAGGATCAAAGTCCACTGCACTAACCACTAGGCTACTCCTCCAGATTTTAATGGGGCATTGCTTATCCAGCAGCCAGAGTTATCTGAATGTCATCCAAATAGATCTGGAGCTCTTAATGTACTGGTTTCCTGGAGTGACATTCATCTGGTCGGATATCATCCCCTGGCCCAAGTGTGTTGAGGATAAGAGATGAACCAGAGGACGAGTGAAAGTCAATCGACAGGTGGTGAAGTGGCTGATGGGCAGGGGCAGAGTGCAGATCAGACATGCATTGGTTGATGTAAACTGTGCTGGATTGTATGGGAGGGACGGGGTCCACTTATCAGACATTGGACTGGACCTCTTCTTTAATGACTTCCAGGAGACAATTGAGCAAGTGGTTATGGCTGCAGCTTCCTTTTTAGTGGTGGTGGTGATGGGGGGGGGGGGGGGGAGCCGCCAGTTAGTGGCTCCCTAATGGAGGTACCCAAGCTTATGCCCTTCAAGGAGGCCTCTACCTTTCACCCGGCGGTGAAAGGTAGGCTTTTGGAATCGTTAAGCTTAGAGATCTAGGCTTGGGGTTTGGATAACTTGCCCTAGCTGCATGGCGGGGCAAGGAGAAGGTGTATTTGCTAAGGTTTACTGTGGACACCTTGCTTCAGATGGCAGGTAGCCCTGTTTCCTTTCATTGGTTGAATGTTTAGCTCAGGTAACTGGCTTAGACACCAATAAACAAAGCTGCGGCCATGTTAAATTCCAAATAAATGTTCTGATGTTCAAAATGTTGTTTTGGTGTCTTATTGTTTGGGAGGGGGACAAGTCTCACATCTCTTGTTAATAGTGCATTAGTACCTGTATCTAATTGGTGGTTGTCAGCTTTGTTTTCTGTCAGCCCATAAGAGTGAATGAATGGTTGTTGTTGGGGGGGGGGGGGTAGTGGTAGGGGTAGGGCTTGCATTGGAGGGGGGGGGGGGGCTCAAGATTGTTTGCCCCAGGCCCAGTTTTGTCTTTTGGGGGACCTGGTTGTATATATAAGATTTTGCAAAAACAAGGAGAAAAAAAAAGGACCTAGACATTACACCCACAGCTACTCTGATGCTGTATGTGTTAGTAACTATAATCATAGGTTCTCGAAAAAAACCCCAAAAAAAAATCCATGCAAGAAAAATGTTAAATTCTTGTCAGTTTTTATATACTGACAACAATAATGTTTATGGATATACACTTTCAAAACTTTAAAGTTTCATCTTCCACATAACATTTGTACTAGTCAATTAAAACACCCACTTCTCTGCTCAAAGAACAAATACTACCTAATTGCCAGTTTCTCTGAGTTGTTGTTGTTTTTTTTAAATACAAATAGGACCTGTCAGCCTGGATATTCCCTTTCTGGTACTATGGAGCCTACTGTTCCTAGTCTTAGGTTTTACCCTCTCATTCATGTACTTAATAATTCTCTCTGCTTATACAATATTTTTGTTTTCCAAATTAGCCTGCCCATTCTCCAGTCTCATGCATCTGTAATATATTCCCTGAAAAAAATAATTTCTGAGTCTAGTCACCTTGTTACTGTTATCATGCCCTCATTCTAGATGTTTCCACTGTTTCTTGTGCATTATTTGCATGTTTGAGGTATTTAAATACTTCTGCCATATCAGTCCTCGTTTCTTTCATAGTATACGTGCTTAGATGCTTACATCTCATTACACAAATTTTTGGTCACTCAAAGAATTGTGGTTGCCATGTTAGTCCATTTGGATATGTGGAAATACAGTCAACAAACAAGGACAGTTTACAAAAGCTTGTCACAGCTATATTATTATAGTTCAATAAAAAGTATTACCTAGAACTTGTTTATTAACCCTTACATGAGACATTTTTGACGTACCACGGGCAGTAATTTATTATTTTAAGCCCTCAAGATGTTGCCCCCATTCTCAAGCCTTTATATTTAATGCTCCATCAAATTATCTGTCAGTTTAGTGGAACATCATTTTGCCGATTGTTTTAACACGGGTTGCTTTTGCCGAAACATTTTTCTAAATTTCTAGGTGAATTGCCCTTCTTGTTTTACCAGGGTATGAAAGCCCTACTGCTACAGCAAGAAATCATTTGGTAATACTGGTTTAGAGCTTATACTGTGCTCATTTAAACATAGCAGAAATGCACGTCCACTGGCAGAGCAGCTGTAAAGCAACTTATGGGCACAGAAAGCACCTATTGTGCAGGAGCTCAGACTGGAACAATTACAGCTGCACTGTTCCTTTAAATTTCTGCAGCTCGGCCAGACGTCGTAGAACCAGACTTATTTATGATGCCACAGACATAGCGTAAGCGCAGGCGAGAGATATGATTGACAACCAGGGCTCCTAATCACCACCAGAGGGCGGGGGGGATCACAGCTTTCGATTGGTTGCTGCTGGGGGCACAGCGCCAGTTCGGCAGGAAGGGGCGGGGCGACTAGGGGGACGCACGTGAGTCAAGTTCCACGTGGTAGCAGTGGCTGGGGCGCGGAGGGCTGTCTGAGTTCCCAGACACAATTCATTACCAAGGCTGAACTGAGCGTGACCCCGCTGTGTCACAAAAGGATAAACAAGCATCCTTCTCCCGCTGCCAAATGCATTAAAGGGACAGTACCTCTCCCCCCCCCCTCCCCCCAATGTAGCCGGCTGGGCATCTCTGTGAAATAAACAAGTGAAAAGCTGCTGCCATGGAGCTGAATCTTGAAAAGGTTGAGTCACGTCTAGCGAAGGAGAGACGGCAGCTTAAAGATTAGCATTGGCTTTTATAAATTGCAATTTTTTTAAATAGATTGAAATTTTCAATCCTCGCTGGTTGATCGTAAGTACAGACGGAAAATAAAAATCTTGAAAGGTTGGCAAATCCAAGTCGCCTTAGGGATTAAATCCTTTAGAGGCTGCAATGAACAGATACAGGCAGGCAATTAGAGTCCTTAGCAAACGCACCTTATTTTCAGATTTGAACAGACTGGCTTTGCTAACCCAAATAACACTTCACACCATAATTGGCTGAGGAATGCAAATAGCTCTCTAGAATATTCAGAAGTCTATTATTCACACTTTCTCATTTTCAGCTTCTTCTTCTTCCTCCCCCCCCCCCCCCCCCCCCCCCCCCTTTTTGCAGGCAGGCTCATCCACTTCTTACTCTTACTCCAGGCTTTTGAGAGTCTGGAAATCTCATTATAGAAATAAGTCTGGGTCTGGGATGGTGTCTGAGAGCAGCTGATAGAAAAGTGTTAAAAAGAGCAGACTGCGAAGTCCGCTGGCTAAGGCCTGTTTTGTATTTCAGACTTTGACCTCACGCTTGACTGCTCACGGCTTTTGGTGGCAATCAGTCAGCTGAATAGAGCGGCCGGTTTATTTTCCCGAGGCCGGATGGGCTGCTGAACTTGCACTCAATTTGCCCAGTCTCCTTGAGATAACACATTTGTTCTGTCCTGAATAGATTCCTGCGGTTGGGGATGTATGATGCTGTACTGTAGGGTGGGATAACAAGAGATTCAATGACATTGGTAAGCTCCCCCCCCCCCCCCCCACCTGCCTCTATGGGGAAAAAAAGAGAAGGGATATGAGACTTGATATACCACCTTTCTGAAGTTTTTGCAACTACATTCAAAACAGTTTACATATATTCAAATACTTATTTTGTACCAGGGGCAATGGAGGGTTAAGTGACTTGCCCAGAGTCACAAGGAGCTGTAGTGGGAATTGAACTTAGTTCCCCAGGATCAAAGTCCACTGCATTGACCACTAGGCTGCTCCTCCACTCCACTCTGTGCAGTAAAGTATGCTATTGGCCAGCACATATACAATCTGATCACTAAAGGGGGTTTCCTATTTTGTGTTTTTATTTATTTTATTTATAGCATTTGTATCGCACATTTTCCCACCAATTTGCAGGCTCAATGTGGCTTGCATTTGCTATAATGGCGATTGCCATTTCCGGTTAACAGAATTACAAATGGTATTGCATTAAGGTGCGTACATACATGGTAAATAATAATACATTATGGTATTGCATATAGGTTCCTGAGTGGTAGATTGGATTGTAACATATGTTAGGTCATCAATTATAAAAAGATCATTTTCGACATAAGGATTAAAGTGGTATTGCATAAGGTGCATACATACATGGTAAAGTAGAATACGTTATGTTATTGCATATAAGTTCCTGAGTAATAGATTGGATTGTAACATATGTTAGTACATAAGTACATAAGTAGTGCCATACTGGGAAAGACCAAAGGTCCATCTGGCCCAGCATCCTGTCACCGACAGTGGCCAATCCAGGTCAAGGGCACCTGGCACACTCCCCAAACGTAAAAACATTCCAGACAAGTTATACCTAAAAATGCGGAATTTTTCCAAGTCCATTTAATAGCGGTCTATGGACTTGTCCTTTAGGAATCTATCTAACCCCTTTTTAAACTCCGTCAAGCTAACCGCCCGTACCACGTTCTCCGGCAACAAATTCCAGAGTCTAATTACACGGGTGAAGAAAAATTTTCTCCGATTCGTTTTAAATTTACCACACTGTAGCTTCAACTCATGCCCTCTAGTCCTAGTATTTTTGGATAGCGTGAACAGTCGCTTCACATCCACCCGATCCATTCCACTCATTATTTTATACACTTCTATCATATCTCCCCTCAGCCGTCTCTTCTCCAAGCTGAAAAGCCCTAGCCTTCTCAGCCTCTCTTCATAGGAAAGTCGTCCCATCCCCACTATCATTTTCGTCACCCTTCGCTGTACCTTTTCCAATTCTACTATATCTTTTTTGAGATACGGAGACCAGTACTGAACACAATACTCCAGGTGCGGTCGCACCATGGAGCGATACAACGGCATTATAACATCCGCACACCTGGACTCCATACCCTTCCTAATAACACCCAACATTCTATTCGCTTTCCTAGCCGCAGCAGCACACTGAGCAGAAGGTTTCAGCGTATCATCGACGACGACACCCAGATCCCTTTCTTGATCCGTAACTCCTAACGCGGAACCTTGCAATTACAGAGAAAACATTTTAGACATTAGGATTAAAGTGGTAGTGCTTGTTCATTAATAGCAGTGAGATTAGTCAGTCAAGTGATAAGAGTTCTGTTCTGTCTAGTTCGTGATCAGTCTTGTTATTTAGAAATTAGGATGGTTGTTTATGGTATGTCTTCTTGAACAGGTCAGTTTTCAGTAGCCTTCGGAAGATAGCTAGGTCTTGCGTTGTTTTTATGGCTTTCGGTAGTGCGTTCTATAGTTGTGTGCAGATGTAGAAGAAACTGGTTGCGTATGTGGATTTGTATTTTAGTCCTTTACAGTTGGGGTAGTGGAGATTGAGGAATGTGCGTGCTGATCTTTTTGCGTTCCTGGTAGGTAGGTCTATACGGTCTGACATATAGGTCGGGGCTTCCCCATGTATAAATTTGTGGACCAGGGTGCAAACTTTGAACATAATTCGTTCTTTTAATGGAAGCCAGTGTAGTTTTTCTCTTAAGGGTTTCGCACTTTCGTATTTCGCTTTCCCAAATATGAGTCTGGCTGCTGTATTTTGAGCGGTTTGAAGCTTCTTAATGATTTGTTCTTTGCATCCAGCATAAATGGCATTACAGTAGTCTAGGTGGCTTAGCACCATCGATTGTACCAGGCTGCAGAATATTTCCCTTCGGAAGAAAGGTTTGATCCTTTTAAGTTTCCACATTGAGTGGAACATTTTCTTTGTTGTATTTTTCACATGGTCTTCGAGTGTGAGATTTCGGTCAATTGTGACTCCCAGAATTTTCAGACTGTCAGAGACTGGAAGGGTGTAATCTGAGATGTTTATGGTATTGTGTTTATTTGTGTTATATTGTGAAGATAAGATGAGACACTGTGTCTTTTCTGCATTTAGCTTTAGTTGGAATGCGTCCGCCCATGAATTCATTATTTGGAGGCTGTGTTTGATTTCATTTGTGATTTTGGTTAGATCGTGTTTGAACGGGATGTATATCGTGACATCATCTGCATAGATGTACGGGTTGAGTCCTTGGTTGGATAGCGATTTGGCTAAAGGTGTCATCATTAAGTTAAAAAGGGTTGGTGAAAGAGGTGATCCTTGTGGTACTCCACATTCGGGTTTCCATGGTGTTGACGTTTTTGATTTTGAAATCACTTGATAAGTTCTAGCTGTTAAGCCTTTAAACCATCTTAGTACGTTTCCTCTAATCCCGAAGTAGTCTAGGATGTTCAATAGTATTTGGTGGCTGACCATGTCGAACACGCTGGACATGTCAAATTGTAGGAGTAGCACATTGTTTCCGGTTGCAATTAGTTGTTTGAATTTGGTTATGAGAGTGGTTAGCACTGTTTCAGTACTATGGTTGGATCAAAATCCTGACTGTGATTCATGTAATATTGTGAATTTATTTAAGTAGTTGGTAAGTTGTTTGGTTACCATACTTTCCATTAGTTTCACGATCAGGGGGATGGATGCTACTGGTCGATAGTTGGTTGTGTCGTTTAATTTTTTCTTTAAGTCTTTGGGTATAGGTGTAAGTAGTATGTTTCCTTTGTCCTCGGGGAAAAGTCCGTGTTGTAGCATGTAGTTCAAGTGTGACGTGAGGTCTGTTATGAAGCGTTTGGGGGCGGACCTTATTAGATTGCTGGGGCAAATATCCAGTTTGGAGTGGGTTTTGGAGAATTTGTTGATTGCTTGAGTGACGGTTTCTTCGGTTAATAGATCAAAGTTAATCTAGATTCGATCTGCTGGGTATTCATCGGGAGTTGGATCCAGGCAATCCATAAATTTTTTGTGATCAGTGGTATTGAGTGGTAGTGTGGCTCGTAGTTTTATAATTTTCTCATTGAAGTATTTGGCAAGATTGTCTGCTGAAGGGGTGTCTGTATTGGTTGTGGTAACTGGTGTTGTGTCTATTAGTTTATTCACGAGTTGGTAGAGTTTATGTGCGTCTTTGTAGTCAGGCCCTATTTTGTTTTTGTAGTATTCTCTTTTAGTTTGTCTTATTGAGTATTTGTATTTTCTTTGTAGTTGTTTCCATGCATTAAGTGACTGTTCATCTTTCATTTTCTTCCATGCTCGCTCAAGTCTCCTGACATGTGTTTTTAGTAGTTTCAGTTCTTCGTTGAACCAAGGTATTGAGTTTTTTCTTCGTGTAATCCTTTTTTGTAATGGTGCAATTTTGTCTAGTGTGTTCCTACATCTCTGTTTACTTGTCACTATGTAAGCCGCATTGAGCCTGCTATGTGTGGGAAAGCGTGGGGTACAAATGTAATAAATAATAATAATAATAATCTGTCGTCCCAGTTTAGTAGAAAGTGTTTGGAATCTGTTTGTGCTGCCCATTCATTATTGTAGATCTCTTGCCAGAATGTTACAGGGTCAATTTGGCCTCTCGTCATGTAGGTTGTGGGTTCTTGTTTGAGGTGCGTACCTTTTTTCCGCCACTGTAAGGTAAGGTTTAGTTTATAGTGGTCTGACCATGGTATCTCTGTCCATTTTGTATCTGTTAGTGTAAGGTTTAGGTCTGAGGATAATTTGTGTGTGATGAGGTCAATTGTGTGTCCTTTGGCATGGGTGGCTTGCATGCTAGGCCAGCTAAGGTCAGTAACATTGGGCTTACAGTTCTTGAAACATAAACATATGCTCTGGACACACTTAACAAAACAAAAGAAGGGGCCTGTGTAACAAAGGTTTTCCATTATTTTGTGATTTTTAAAAAAATTGACCTGTAAATAAAGGCCTCGTCTGTAACTCGTGTGTTGAACTTTATTCTACATACCCAAGCAACCACAATATATTATTCACATGTAGAAAACGAGAAAGCAAATTATTTACGCAGCAACAAAAAGGAGGCAGAGAAAGAGAACAGGCTGGAAAATGAGCGATGTGCTGTCATTTTAAAATGACATTAAAGCATCAGCAAGATTTGTTATATTGCTTTGTGTTGTTTTCCATCCTAACAGACAAAAAGTAACAAAATATTGTTTCATGACGTTTGGTTTTAGCATGTGCTCTTTAAAAATATAGTAAATAGGTGCATGAAAACCATGGGGTGGGGGGAAGGGGAGGTAACGCACTAAGAGATAGGTCCCTCCTGTGTCTGCTCCTTGAGTACTGTGGGGGAGATGCAGTAAGCCTCACAGTAGAGCCACAGATCTACCACAAAATGCCACACACAAAAATACCATGGCATGCTATAATCAATGAGTGTGCAAAGTACTGCTATGTTAAATCATGGCAGTAAATCGCACCTCATTGATAAATATCTCCTTTCCATTCAGAGCCTCAGTGGTGATTGGCTCAGACACGGACAGAAAGAGTGACATTTAAAAAAGCAAAACAAAGCATACTGGCATCTCGTCCCATCCATCCTGTGTAGATAGGGCCCCTCCTTCCTCCCCAACCTGACCCGATCCCCCTATCCACAATTAAAAGATTCCATCATAGTCTAGTGCCCACTCACCCACCCACCCACACTCACACAACATTTCCCCGGTAGTTTAGTGGCCCACCCCCTCCTCTCCCTCAACCCAAACCCCTTTCCTCAAACAAAAAAAAATTAAATCCCTGGTGTCTAGTGCCACCCTCCCACCCCTCATCCCTTCCCCAGTCCACCCAAGTCCACCCAGCATACCTTACAGGAGAGGCAGGAACGATGTCCACTCGCTCCTGCCATCTTGAAAAATGGTGGCGCCCTGCCTTTCATGGTTCATCTTGGAGATGCGTTGAGTGGGGTCTGCTGCCATATAAGGGAAAATTCCCCTCAGGGTGTGGCACCAGAGGCAGGAGCGAGTGGACATCGCTCCTGCCTTTCCAGTAAGGTACATTGGTTGTGCTGGGAGAGGGATCGGGGATGAAGGTTTAGGTCTGGATGAGAGAGGGGGTGAGCCACTAGACTACCAGGGAACTGTAAGTGGGGGTGGAGGTCCAGTAGACTACCAGGGAAATTTTTTTTAACTATGGGAGAAGGTCAGTAGACCATCAAGGGGGCTGATGTAGGTATCTGGGGCAGGGTGGATGGGTTTGGGGGGGTGCTAGTAGACACCCACTACTCTTAACCAACCTTCTATGCTGTCCCAGACAGGGTCCTCTGGTTGTTGTGTAGGCAAAGCTTTTTTTTTAACATTTTTTTATGTTGTGGGATAACAGATGCACCACATTTGCAGTGGTTAAGGGATTCAAAACCCTTTCTGCATTGCTATCCCACAGTAAACATATGTAAAACCTGTGGTAACCATGAGGGAAGCTTTCTGCATTGGCCCCTGTGTGCAGTTGTGGTTGTCCCATCTCAAAAAAAGATATAATGCAACCGGAAAAGGTTCAGAGACGGGTGACAAAAACGATAAAGAGGATAGAGTACCTCCCTTATCAAGACAAGTTAAACAGGTTAGGGCTTTTCAGCTTGGGGGCCAGTGCAGTAAGCCATACTATCCTTCAGCCCAGTGATTTACGCTTGATATTTTTCATGCTAATGTTTCTGAAAGAAGGATTAGTGTGGGGAAATCAGTGTAAAACTATGTTGAGGAAGGATAGTGCATATTTCTTTTGATGTAAAATCTAGTTCAGGGTTTTGTTTTTACTAATGTTGAATCTTACATCAGCTCAGACTGATATAAAGATGCAATTCAGGAGCAAAAGGATCATCTGAGGTGAAGTGCAGCACACGCATGACTTCACTGCCCCTATTCTGAGGAGGCAAATTTGGAATTGTCGATGATTTTTTGCAAAAACATTTTAAGTGCAGCACTTCACCTCAAATGGTCCTTGGACCACCCACCTCTGAAGTATCCCCAAGTGAACTCTTGTGTGCACGGCCTGGGTGAGCAAGGCCTCAGCCGAGACCTGCTATTTGCCTTTGACGCTCAGGCTGACACCAAATGGGGGTGGGGGGAGGATGCTCACCACCCTATTACTGTCAAGCTCTGGACTAGCCGTTCACTTTGTTGATTAACAGGGGATGTGAGACAACTCCCCCTTTTTAACATAATTACAGCACATAACCAAACATTTAGTTAAATATTTATTTTATAGGTGCTTAACAAGATGTTACCCGAGCAATAAAACATTAAAGCACAAACCAAATACCTTTCCTGACCAACATTAACCAAGTGCCTTGCTCTTCTACAGCAGCAAGAGCAAAATAAGTAGAATTGGACCTCCAGGTCTGAGCTTGAGAGCATAGGCCTAACACTGACCACCTGGTGACTGTTAAGGCCTACTTCAAAGGGCTTCTAGTTCAGATACTTCCCAAGGGGAACCACCACACGGGTGGCTCCCCCCACCCCCATAAAAGAAGCTGCAGGCCACAACACCAACTCAATGGCTTCTTGAAAATTGTTCAATAACAAGTCCAAGCCAATGTCCGAGAAGTGGACACCATCACGACCAAACAAACCTAGACAAGAAGTGTCCACCCAGGGATGTAGTATCTTAAAACTCCCTTTCACTAGCAGCATTTTGCCACTTGATAATTAAGCTTGCAAACTCCGCAGGACCATCTCCTCGTGACCAAGCAACGAGGTCAGGGAATCACATCGGACCACAGTAGACAAGTATTAGGGAACCAATCTAGAAGAACAGCTAAGTCATCTTTGATAACATTGACCAGCTGTCCAAGCAACTGGACTTGTCATTTCCACCAAGGTGTAGCAGAAGAAGGTCCAGATGCTTCCGCCAATGCCTGAGTCCTGTCAGTAAGGGAACCAGATCGTGCCACCGCATCTTCTGGTCACTCCTCCACAAAAGTCAAACTCCTTGGGGCTTGAAGCCAAGATGCAGCCCTCTAGAATGCCGAGCCACTCTTTTACCAGCTCAATGGATAAAGTAGGGGATTTATCAGCATGTAGCAAACAGAATGAAGAACTTGTAGGCTTCATCTGAAGAAACTGGGATACATTATGATAAGGACAAGTGGACAGTCTGGGAATACACATCAAAGTGGTAGAGTGACCTCAAGCCAATTGATCCGTCTTGGACACGCCCCCATGCTAAAAAATATTTAATATTTTATAGCGTGGGACTGGCACATGCCAATCCCAGAAGTACCATGTTACTCCTGAGAGGGTCCCATGGTAGTGCCTTTTTAGCATGTGGTAAGCAGTGGCATAACTAGGTGGGGCCACAGGGGCCTGGGCCCCCCAAATTTCCTCTGGGCCCCTGGTTTTGTTGGCGGGGGTCCCCAACCCCTGCCAGCTGAAGCATTGTCCAGCGCCGGTCTCCAGTTCTGCTGCATTGCCTGCCCTGCTCTGTCTTCCCCTCACGTCCGGTATGCTCCTTTTAGTGAAACTGAGCATGCTCAATTTTACTAAAAGGAGCGTGCAGGATATGAGGGGAAGACAGAGCAGGGCAGGCAATGCGGTGGCGCCAGAGACTGGTACTGGACAATGCTTCAGCTGGCAGGGGGGACCCCCACCAGCCAAGGTATTTGCTGTGGCAGTGGGTAGGGAGCGGCGAGGCGGTGGGGCAGGAGACCAAAATGTGCCCCTTCACCTCGAGCTCTGGCCCCCTCCCACCGTAAGGTCTGGCTACGCCCCTGGTTGTAATCATGCGTTAGTGCTTACCTCTGGTGTGTAAAAGTGCCCCTTTATGTGTCCTCTGAGTAGCAGCAGGAAGTGAAGTGATCATTCTTAGCGTTGCACTTCTCCCCACACACGCATGACTTCACTGCCCCTATTCTGAGGAGGCAAATTTGGAATTGTAGATGATTTTTTGCAAAAACATTTTAATTTTAGTTTCAGAGAGAGGAAAGAGAAAACATTGCCTTCTAAAGACTAGGACAATTAGTTCTTAAATGAATAGAGTTCTCTCAGTTAAGACCTGGGGCTTAGTTCTCAGAATGTTTTTTATTTTAAATTTTGTACAGCTAATGAATAGCTAATGTTTCCAAGGAAACCAGCACACTCCGAGAAAGCTGCATTGAATCTTAATGTTAAAACAATTAGAAATCTAATGTTGGGCTTTACTTTGTACAGGGTGTCAGACTTTTCTAAACCCTTCTCTTCACTGACCCCACAGTAAGTGCAAGTTTTTAATACTGTAAGTCCTGTCATGTGTTCACTTGCTTCTGTCACTCAATGCTAATAAAATGATAAGAATACATTTTCAAAATTCAACTGAAGGTAAGAAATGGAAGAGCAGATTCATGTATATGGCAAAAATAGGGAGAGGAGAGTACAAAAAAAGCCTATATCCAGGGCAGAATTTACTTTTTGGCGCATCTATTGGTGGGCAAGGAATCCTCCTTTAAAGATGGGTTGGGGGGGGCTTTCCTTTCAAAGAACATGTCAAAGAAAAAAGGCAGCCTTCTTTCCCATGTGCAACTCAAGCTAGGCAGCAGCATCCAAGTGGACCTGCCCCCTTAAAGACACAAGACTGGGCCAAGGTACTTTAACAGTGCTGTGAACGCCACCAACTCACTAATGTGCCTTTAAGAGGGCGGGTCCAATTAGATGCAGCTCCTCAAGCTAAAGGCTTAGAAGAAAGTTGCTGCAGACAGCAGAAGAGGGGATGTCCCATTCTGCTCTGGGACAGCTGTTGACTTGGTCCAATGGGAAAACTAGGCCCGTATCTTTATTTGCACAGCACTGGGGCAAAAAAAAAAAAAAAAAACATCTTTTGCTCAAAAATTTCATTCTCAGTTGCTTCTGAAAGGGTAAAAAAATTATGCAGAGTACAGTTTGCAAGCGCTTTGGTTCTGTGGAAAACACCATGGGATTTTTGGTCCATTGATATGTACCGTTCACAGAGATGTGCATGCCAGCAGATTTTTGGTTAGTTTTTGGACTTTTCCAAACTGTTCCTGGTTTTCAGGTGTTTTGGGGTTCATTTTACATATTAATTTTTCATGCAAACACTGAGTGCATGCTTCAACTCTTATATGCATGCAGATCCTGAAAACCTGCGCTTGTGTCAAAGTTGCTAAGTCTACGGATGAGAACTGCAACTGCAATTCTCAGAGGCCAAGACTTCCAGTCCTGATTAAAATCACACTTTGAAGTCTGAAAACTGGCATTTAGACATCCAAGTTGCATGGACATCTAAATCCTGATTTTATAAAGCCAGGATATGGACTTCTAAAACTGCATTATGGCTTATGGCAAGGGGGCATGGTCTGGGTGCGTTTTGGGTGGAGCTAGGGAGGGGCCAAAATCTGAACATCCAACTCTGATTTCAGAAGAGGAAGGGGCGTCCATGTCCAAAAAGTTGGATGTCCAGTATTTAGAACTGGTACTTGGCACGTCCAGGTTACAGAAAGGTGCTCTGATTGAGAGGTTCTCCACTGGAGGGAGTAGGGGAAGTCACAGTAGGCATTTATTGTGTCCCTTGAGGGCTCACAATAAAAAAAGAAAAGAGAAGGAAAAGATAATTATAAATAATGACGGTGGGATCTGAATGGGTAACCTGTACTCTAACTGTTAGGCTATTCCTCCACATGGATGTCTGTGTGGCCTTTTTATAATACGAATGTTTTTATGCTACCACAAAGACGTCCATGTTCCTTATTTTGCCTCTTTCATAGTATGGACATTTCAGTTTGTAAAATGGATGTTCATGCTGAATGTAGCCAGCTCTTGGAGGTTCATTTCTCCCGTAATTTAGAACAGGCTGTATGTAACCAGACCCTGTTCTAAAATACATGAGAAATTGGAGATCCATATCTGACATACAGACTTGGACGTCCTTCTGAGTTTGACTTAATTTCAAAAATCTGCCTCTACAGGTTTCACCATATGATGCTTGATATAAATGCACCATGAGCCCAATGTTAGGTTGTCAAATACAACCAAGAAATAAGAAATGAATCTGCTTTCCTATCATTGATGTTTCTGAATGTTTCTTTTTAAAAATAGATCACAAAATCACTGCCAGCCATCTGTCCTAGAAAATATTTGGAATGTATTCCATTTTCCTCTGATCATATAACAGCAGGGGCACAAAGGAGAACAGAAAAGTCTTCCTAATGAAAAACAAATGAACTTAAGATTCAGATCTCCAGATTATGTAACACATTGTTGTGATTAATGCAGACAGAGCCAGTGACGTGGTTTATATGGAAACTAACAGGCAGCCTGGCAAGCTGGGAGCAGTAAACAAACCTGCCAAAAGTTAGGTTTATTTAAAATGCATTTTCAAACTATTTCAGTCGTTTATTAGAATACACAAATGCATTTACTTCCCTCAATTTATTTTTCTGATTCACATTTCATTCATCATAAACACAAAAGAGATTCTAAAGCCAATTTCTTATGATGGGTAATGCTATGGATTGTTATGGTAACAAAAACTGGGACGTTCATCTTCCTTTCAGGTTCTTGATATTCGCTCCCAATCCCTGAGGACCAGTAGCATAGCCAGACGGCGGAGTTTGTGTGGGCCTGAGCCCAAAGTAGGTAGACACGAGATTTTCTCTCTGCATCCACCCTCACCTCTGCCCACGGTCCAGCATCTCCCCCTCTTGTCCCTTTCCCTTCCCCCTGCTGACAATTTAGTATTTCTCCTACCTCTTCCCTCCCCTGCTGGCAATCTGGCATCTCTCCCTGTCTCTTAAACTTCCTTCTTCTCTCAGTATACCTTTTAAAACTTCTCTTCATTTTCAGAGGTCGCTGGCAGCCAGGAGTGATTCACAAGCTGCTCGTGCTAGCATCAGAGCCTTCCCTCTAACACAACTTCCTGTTTCCGCATAAGAAGAACAGTGCCAGAGGGAAGACTCTGAGGTCAGTGCAAGCAGCTTATGTGAATTGCTGTGCCAGTGACCTCTGCAAGTGAAGTTATAAAAGGTACTTGGGGGGAGAGTGGAGGTTTGAGAGACTGAGATGCTGGATCATTGGAGGGGGGCAAAGAGGGGAGAAGGGGATGCATGGAGTCTTCAGTTGGTGGGGCATGGGGATCCCTGCCAACCACAGCAAGGTGCACCACTGCTGGGTGGGCCCCAGGAGCTGGGACAAGCAAAAGACAGTCCGATACAGTAAGGCATAGTGTCAAATTTAATGATGTTCTAAACCGACCTGAGTAGTGGGTTGAAAATTAGGTTAATTTTTTTCAAATCTGTCCCCCTCAAGAGTATCCCTCCTCTTGAAGCACTCCCCCCCCCAACCCAAGATTAAGCTCCTGTTCTGAAGATACGCTGTCCACCATGATCAGGCCTCTCTCCAAAGGTACCCCCACAAATGCATTCCCCCCTCCAACCTCCTGCAGGCCCTCTCAGACCTACCTGAAGGTATCCCTAGTGGCATAGGATAGTGCAGAAGCAATCCTGGCTCCAGGTTCAAAATGGCTGCTGCAACCTGTAAAGATAGTCTTGTGGTAATTCTAGAGTAAACCTTCAGGTGGATGAGATTGCTCTTGGAGGGGTATTTAGGCCTAACTGGGGGGTGGGGGGCACTTCAGGAGGGGAAATGCTTTTAGGAGAGGCTTGAGGGAGATCAGCTAAACTAATGTTTCCACCTGATATTTAGTTATCTAACTGGCTAGTGGGCTGAATATTGCTACTATCCAGTTAATTGCTGGCTTCTTCCCCAACTCTACCCCCAGACCATCCTGGCACTACCTGGATAGTGCTACAGCAGTCAGAGGGAAAATTCAGTGGTACTGCTTAGGTAAGAGCCACTGAATATCCTTGGACAGCTTGCTGACCGCAAGTTAACAGGTTAGGAACCTCAGCTACCCAGTTAACTCATTCTGACTGCTATATTTTTAAAGTAACGAAACATTTTTGCTTGGATGAAATAACAAAAAAAAATAGAAGCAGAATTAAGGCATGAAGGATACAGTATGTGCAGGTCAATCTTATACCCACCCCTTCCTCCCCCTTTCTTCCTTCTATGTCTTTATGTTTAAAATAATTGTTGAAATCCATTCTTCCCACATTGTTTTGTTAATGATTTGTAGGTGTTGTTCAGTCTGTGAGGTTCCTGGAATTGTCCCATCCAGCTGCAGCCACAGTCCTCCTGAAAATGAAATGAACACTGCAGAAAGCAAAGATCAACAAAATAATCTTGGTTTCTACCTATGTTACTAGGAATCTGGTATTAATTAATTATTTATTGATTTATCAAACTTATATCCTACATTATCCAGTCAATCCGTGGGTTACAAAGAAACACACAAATCATAAAAACATACAATACAAAAATCACATACAAATTACAAACTTACTGTGCCAACTAATATAAGCACAATCAGTTAGTTGCCAAATACATTACTTGGCTCTCAAAAAAAGCTTCTCGAAACAAATATGTTTTTAACTGTGGGCAAAGAAGACAATTGACATAACTCTAGAGTAGCTACTTTAAAACAAAATG
This sequence comes from Microcaecilia unicolor, assembly GCF_901765095.1. Lineage (NCBI taxonomy): Eukaryota > Metazoa > Chordata > Amphibia > Gymnophiona > Siphonopidae > Microcaecilia > Microcaecilia unicolor. The sequence continues at coordinate 208,855,959 of NC_044038.1, read as the reverse complement.
TTCCATTAGTTTCACACATAGAACAATCTACCTCTTCCAAAGAGAAGCCCCTCAGGCAGATACCTCACATATTCTGACACCTGTGCCGTTCTCGGGCATCTCATGAATAGCTTGGAGAGCACAGCGCATTTACACCAGGGGCTTTCTCACAGTCTCAAAACATGTTGGTATACATGAGTCTTAGGCCATGATGCACAAAACCTAACGAGCCAGCAACGTGGTTTTTATACCAGTTTTAGCCGGTTTAGCGAGCAAGGAGTAAAACAAGACATGCACAAAGGGGGTTCTCCGAATTACTTTCCTGCCATGGTAGCAGCTAATGAAAGTTGTATGCAAAGCTATTATAATGAGCTAATTACTCTATAAAGCAGTTTTACGACCCGATGCAAGAAACAGCCCCTACTTTTACCTTCAAAATTTTAATGGGTGATCAGGAGCTGTCGGTACTGCCTAGAATGACAGCTGAACAGTGGAGGGAAGGGGTGGAGGGAAGAATTTCTGCCCGTCAGAATCATCCAGACCCCCTCTCTGTTGATTGCCTGAAGCTAAAAGGTTTCTATTAAGAAACAGCATTTGTGCCATCAGTGGAGGCCTAGAGAGAAAATAGCGGCTTAGCAAAAACAGATGCAATGATGAATCAAACATTCATTAATTTCCTGATCAGAGTTCTCACACAATGGGGTCATTAGTATTAATCTACAAAGAGACAGTGTGAGCGGGAAACAAAAAAAAAAAAAGAGGCTTTTTTCATACACGCAGCTTGTGTATGAAGGCGCAGAGCAGCCACTCTTAGCAATTGGCTGCTCTGCGCATGCTCGGCTGGCCGACTGGCTTCCCCCCATTGCATGCAAATGAGCTCTGTTTGCAAGAGCAGTGAGCAGCTCATTTGCATGCGATTCTCTTTGGGAATCCATCTCTATTTCCCAATTGGTAATTTTTACCGATTGGAAAATACTGATGGATTCTTAACGGGGATCTTAGTGCATCTTGCCCTTAGTCTAGTCATCGACTCCTCCATCGGTTTATACCTAAAAGATCATCAGCTTTACCAAGGTGTTTGTTGGTGCCACAACCGTGTGGCACTAATAGGATAATTTTGTAAAATAGGCACCAATCCATTGCCTAAGAGTTTTATATAATAACTAGTAAACAAAGGCCCGTTTCTGAGCGCAATGAAACGGGCGCTAGCAAGGGTTTCATGGCTGCATGGCTCGTCGCGGTTTTACCTGGTTCGTGGCGTGCAGCGCTGCTGTTTCCGTTGTAGCTCTGTTTGGGTGGCGGTTTTCGTGCCCCGCCCTCGACGTCATTGCGTTTTGACGCGAGGGTGGAGCAGAGCTACAGTGTGGAAATTCGGAGTTTGTGGCCTGAGTAGATCGTTGGAGGTGAGAATCTGCTCCGCCCTCAACGTCATAATGTTTGACGCGAGGGCGGGGCCCACAGACTGTGATTTTCGTGGCTTCAGAGCTTCGAACATACGAACTGGCTTCAGTGACGTCAGCAGACAATAGAACGTTGAGGGTGAGTTTTATATATTGTGAGAAGGTATGAGGCTGTCCTATACGGTGTAGGCCACTAGAGGGTGCTAGAAATAGATGAAGGTCGCTAGGACCCGGGAGAGCCCTGGGAGGTCCACAGGTGTAGGAGATTATGGGCTGGGTCCTGGGTAGCTAATTAACCACTTTGTACCCCACCTGAGTGGTGAAAGGAAGGGAAGTGAGCTAGCAGCAGAAGAAGAGAGAGCCCCTGAAAGATACTGGCTAACCTGATGGACTTGGGGGTGGACTGGGTGTCCAAAGGAGATCAGCAGGCTGAAAGTCCTGGGGTAAGAAGTCCCTAAAGCATTAGAGTTTGACTGTGTGTCTAGAACTGTGTGTTCAAAGAGGGACTGGGTGTCCGAAGATGAAAAGACTGTGTGTCTAGAACTGTGTGTTCAAAGAGGGACTGTGTGTCCGAAGTACTAAGAGAAGCAGGCTGCAAAGCCTGGGGTTGGGAGTCCCCAAAGTATTGGTATAGTACTGAGCCCATGTATCTGTGTGGGGAGGCTCAATGTGAAGATCTATGAAAGCATAAAGTGTTAGGCTAGAAGAAGTGTGCCCAGGGGCTGGAATAAAGAGTTGCCTGAGATATATGCAGTTGGTGAGACCTGCTTAATTTGCTGAGTGGAAACCAGGTCACCCTGAGTGAGAAGGGGTAGCACACTAATCTGCATATGATTTGCATATTGAGAACCAGGTCACCCTGAGTGAGAAGGGGGATATCACAATATATAGATATGTATATCTGCAATAGAGCATTATTTGCAGGTGGGTGTACGCATGAGCGGCATCTGGGTAAAGCATGGGCTGGGTGTACAATTTTATGCACATAACTTACAAAATACTTATATTATTAGAATTTAGGCATGAGTATTTACAGCAGCTCTATGGCTGGCATAAGTGCATGCATGTGAATATAACCTGTCAAGTTGGTATTCTATGAAGAAAAGTAGATGCCTACTTTACTTTATAAAAAAAGTGCCAATCAGGTACCTGCTGAGTGCCTATAAATACACTGTTATAGAATTGTCCTCTAAGTGAGGAGGTGGTATATTTATTTATTATTAGGATTTATTTATTACCTTTTTGAAAGAATTCACTCACGGCGGTGTACAGTAAGAATAAATCAAACATAAGTGATAGATGTAAAAGGGATCAAGTAAAAAACAAAATTCCAATTAGTAGTTTATGGAGGTGAATCTGGTTTTCCAGTGAGTAATACAAGAGGAACATGCTTGATCACTGATGGGGAAACAGTGTTTGAGCCTGAGTCATAAAATTCCAAATACCTACACTTATTAGGTTATTGGGTGGTCAGCATCAGTGGAATTTAATTTTCAGTCTACACTTGATCTCAGAACTGACTGGAGTGGGGGCATTTAGAGTGCAGAAATGTGGTGCATCCCCTATGAGTGGATATCAGTGGTCCAGTGGGGACTGAATCTAAAGACAGAGGTTTCTAGACTTGTCAGGAGTCTTCAGTGTAGAAGGACTATAGGATCAGATAGGAGTCCAAGATTCAAGGGCAAGGTTCTAGGACCAGGCAGGTGTCCGAGGTTCAGAAGGCAGATTCTGGGATCAGGCAGGTGTCTGAAGTTAAAGAGAAAGGTTCTAAGATCAGGCAGGTGTCTGAGGTTCAGGAGGAAGCTTCTAGGATCAGGCGAGTGTCTGAGGTTCAGGAGGAAGGTTCTAGGATCAGGCGAGTGAGATTCAGGAGGATGGTTCTAGGATCAGACAGGTATCTGAGGTTCAGGAGGATGGTTCTAGGATCAGGCAGGATAAATTAATAGGAAGCAAGAGTTCTCAGGAGCTGTTTAAGCCAGTCAGTGCTTCAGTCTCTCCTGAGTTTTAATGTTGACCTAGGTCATGGTTCACCCTTAACCTGCCAATCTGTTTAATGTGCACCACTTTAGAACCTTAATTTCCTGTAATTCCAGAAAAGGGGAAAGACCAAAAATCTCCCCTGAAAAAATGTGAAAGAAAACATATACAGCCCATAACTTTGGCCTGTAAGTGAAAATGTAATAGATGCAGTCCTTTGCATAATAGTTCTCAAGTTGAGCAGAAATCTTTCATAATAAGCATGTTTTAATGAAACTACTTCCATTTGTGTAATTTGATAAAACATGACAGTTCTTGTAGAATCAAGCTGAGTACACAGGTTACAGCATAGTACTCTCCAGTCCATTGTACCCTGTCTCTGGTACCCGCCTGTCCAAGTGCATGCAGAACTTGTGAACCTTTACTTGGAAAGAACAAATATATTTTTCCATTAGTGACAAGAAGATGGAGGTGGTATTTTTGTGAGCGTGAAGCATCATGTAATTTGTAGCCAGTGTGAGTTATTGCAGGGTCTCAGGCAAAATGAACAAACATCTGTAATCCATTCTCATCAGCAGTGACTTAAACACAAGACAACTGGCATGGCTCCAGAAGAGGATGTTTAGCCGGAAGGGTTTAAAGTCTGTAGTCATGTGCTGAACTCTTGTAGGCTGTATTGTGGACAAAAAAAAAAAAAAAAGACAATTTGACTCCTCACAAAAAGAGGTGAGTCTTTTTTTGGATCACAAGAATCATGATCCACTTTGGGTACTTCTGAAGTGTAGTGGCATTGTCTGTTTTTGGCTTGCACTTTGCAGCTGAATTAGACCAGAAAGATAATGGCTGCATATGAATACATGCAAACCTTTAGGGTCTGTTTCATGTTTTGAAGGATGAAAGAAACCAAGCCCAGGGTAGGATCCAAGTTTTGCAAACGTTAACAAGGGCAGATACAGATAAATTCATCCTCTGTTTTTAATATTTCGAGAAACTCAAAAAAATTCAATCCCACTATAAAGAAAGTATAGAGATATCTAGAGAATAACACACTCCTGTGGCATTTAATATTTTAATTGAAAAAGCGACCAAAGGAGAATTCCGTATAGGCTGTTAACACAGCCGCGCTTAAATTTCAGTGAGTTAAGCTGAAAAATGGCTCACTTGAAAGCTCTGTACATCATTTATACTCCTTGTATTGGATCTCTTAAATTTTATTTCTTTTTTACTTTTTTTTAAATTTATATTTCAAACACGTGAAAACCTAATGCATGTTATATATCCAAACAGGAATGTGAAGACTTCAATAGAAATCCGTATTCACCCTTTTTCCCAATTCCGTTGACTGAAAAAAACTAATCCTATGTCCATCCAAAATATGCAGCACAATAAAGCAGCAGAAAATCAAAGATCAGAAAGGAGCGAACTTATCTAAGCTTGTGTTTTTCCTCCTTTTTTCACTGAGAAATTATGTATTTATTAATCTATACTCCAAAATGACATCAGAGATGATCCTGTATGAATTTCCCTTCTGGAATTAGATATTAGAAAAGTTTGAGAAATCCAGTTTGGATTTACCTTTCTCAGTCACAGATGGAATTTAGCTAATGAGTCATCAAAGACTTGATAAATTCTCTTGTTTAACGCCATTACAAATTTAATCTTAGAAGTAGCACCTTTCATTTGGGCAGCCACAAGCAAAGTCTATGCAGGGTATTTGAATTAGAGATAGGGGAACATAGTTGTTGCATTAATCCATTAGGTATGAGGAAGTACAGATTAGTAAGCAAGCAGGTAATACATTTTTATTAGACTAACTTAATTTCATGTACGACTAATTTTACTCTTTTGATCAGGAACTGTATTACCAGGCAGATGTTATCAAATGTCGCTTCTTCCTCTTCAACATCAGCAAAATTCGCCCTTTCCTCTCTGAGCACACCACCAGAACTCTCGTCCACGCTCTCATTACCTCTCGCCTTGATTACTGCAACTTACTTCTCACCGGCCTCCCACTCAGCCATCTATCCCCCCTTCAATCAGTTCAGAATGCTGCGGCACGTCTTATATTCCGCCAAAACCGATATACTCATAGCACCCCTCTCCTCAGATCACTTCATTGGCTTCCGATCAGATATCGCATACAATTCAAGCTCCTCCTCCTTACCTACAAGTGCACTCAGTCTGCGGCTCCTCACTACCTCTCCACCCTCATCTCCCCCTATGTTCCCGCCCGTAACCTCCGCTCACAGGACAAAGCCCTTCTCTCAGTACCCTTCTCCACCACTGCCAACTCCAGGCTCCGCTCATTCTGCCTTGCTTCACCCTATGCCTGGAACAATCTTCCTTTACCCATACGCCATGCCCCCTCCCTACCCATCTTCAAATCTCTGCTTAAAACTCACCTCTTCAATGCTGCCTTCGGCGCCTAACCGCTCGAGAAATATAAAATACCCCAATCCATCCACCCTATCAGATTAACTGTTCACTCGTCCTCTAGATTGTTCACTTGTCTTTAGATTGTTCTCTTGTCTTTTAGATTGTAAGCTCCTTGAGCAGGGACCGTCCTTCTATGTTTAAATTGTACAGCGCTGCGTAACCCTAGTAGCGCTTTAGAAATGCTAGTTAGTAGTAGTAGTAGTAGTAGTACCATTGAAAGAAAGAATATTAGCAAAATTCCAGATCAGTTTTTCAGATGCTCTGAATTATTGAGGGACGCATGTCAAGCTTTTGGCAATGTGCAAGAGACCCAAAGAAGCAAATCAGTCATGATTCCAGAGGTCAAAATAGGACAGTTCGGGTAAATCAAAGCAACGGGTCAAGATCAAAGCTAAGTGATGAATGCCAGAACCTTACTGGATCTCTACTTTTAGAACATCATACAATGTCCACATTGATCTTTCAGCTTTTATTTCGTGGTTCCGATCAATGGTTATTTCTTGATCTGTGTTTCCTAATGTTAAAGAGGCAATTAAATCACTTGTTAAAGTAGGATTTGTTATTGACATTACTTTGCAACTGCTTTTAAAAGTCTCAAACATCTGGAGGTGGATTTTAGACAAGACATACAAATCAGAAGTGAGATGTGCAGGTCAGAATGTCTCAAGTTCCATTGGTATTTTAGAACAGAAATCTGCCAATTTAGAGGCTGTTTTAACATGTGGATGTTTATGTGCTAGTTATGTTCCAGAAATGGATGTTTATATAGAAATGTATTTATTTATTTGTTACATTTGTACCCCTCATTTCCCCACCTATTTGCAGGCTCAATGTGGCTTACATAGTACCATGAGACGTTAGCCGCCTCCGGTGATGATAACAAATACAAAGTGATGTAATTATAGAAAGAGATTATGTGTTACAACATTAGGAGAATCGTATAGAAGAAGTAACATAGTAGATGATGGCAGAAAAAGACCTGCACGGTTCATCCAGTCTGCCCAACAAGATAAACTCATATGTGCTACTTTTTGTGTATACCCTACCTTGATTTGTACCTGTCCTCTTCAGGGCACAGACCATACAAGTCTGCCCAGCACTATCCCCGCCTCCTAACCATCAGCCCCTACTCCCAACCATCAGCCCGACCTCCCACCACAAGCTCTGGCACAGACCGTATAAGTCTGCCCAGCATTTTCCCCGCCTCCCATCCACCAGCCCCGGCACAGACCGTATAAGTCTGCCCAGCACTATCCCCGCCTCCCAACCACCAGCCCCGCCTCCCACCACTGGCTCTGCCACCCAATCTCGGCTAAGCTCCTGAGGATCCATTCCTTCTGAACAGGATTCCTTTATGTTTATCCCACGCATGTTTGAATTTCGTTACCGTTTTCATGAGTTATATAGTGTTCATCACGGGCTTTGTTTTCGTTGTGTTGCTGGGTTCAGGCACTTAAGTTGAGTCAGTGGGGTATGCCTTTTTGAACAGGTTGGTCTTTAGTGATTTCCGGAAGTTAAGGTGGTTGTACGTTGTTTTTATGGCTTTCGGTAGTGCATTCCATAGTTGCGTGCTTATATAGGAGAAGCTGGATCCGTATATTTATTTGTACTTGAGTCCTTTGCAGCTAGGGTAGTGAAGATTTAAGTATGTTCGTGATGGTCCAATAGTCCAATTGTGTTTCTGGTTGGCAGGTCTATAAGGTTGGTCATGTATCCCGGGGCTTCGCCATAGATAATTTTGTGGACCAGGGTGCAGATTTTAAAAGTTATACGTTCTTTGATTGGGAGCCAGTGCAGTTTTTCTCGGAGGGGTTTGGCGCTTTCGAATCGTGATTTTCTAAATATAAGCCTGGCTGCTGTGTTTTGAGCGGTCTGTAGTTTCTTTATGAGTTGTTCTTTGCATCCCGCATAGATTCCATTGCAGTAGTCTGCATGGCTTAGTACCATTGATTGTATTAGGTTGCGGAATGTTGCCCATGGGAAGAATGGTTTCACACGTTTGAGTTTCCACATTGAGTGGAACATTTTCTTGATTATGGAGTTAACTTGGCTCTCAAGTGTAAGGTTTCGGTTGATTATGACACCGAGGATTTTCAGGCTATCTGAAACAGGGAGGGTGTGGTCTGGGGTGACTAAGTTTGTGGGTATGTTTATGCGCCAGTTATTCACCAGAAATGGATGTTTATCCAGAAATGGATGTTTATGTGCCAGTTATGTGCAGCAGGAGCATTCCATTTTAGAATCATAAACATTTAAAATGTGAATTGGTCAATATGGGCACATAAATATTTGTTTATGAAATAGCAACTTAAATGTTATGTTATCTTATAATGGACTTATAACCTGCCCACTCCCTCAGTTGAGGTTCTAAGAGGGATATGAAAAGAGAACTGATACAGCCTATCAGGACTGACAAAAACTGAACACAAACTATTTCTTAAAAAGACTTAGAGAACAAATGAGTCTTCACCGTTTTGCAAAAGGAAAAATAACTCCTTAAAGAATGGATCTCAATAAGGAGATCATTCTATAATTGCACAGCAGAATATATAAAAGAATGAGAAAAAATTGCTTTAAACCTCATATTTTTGACTGTTGGAAAAGCCAAAAGCAAATGATTAGAACTCCTGGTCACAGTGGTTGAACTCCAGAACATAGACTTTATACTAGCCATTTCAAAAACATAAATGTTTTATTACGTGCTCACAGCCTTCTATTTCCTCCCAACCCCAACAGCCTCCCATTTTTTTCTGGATGGTATTCCCTATTCAACCAATAAGTGTTTCAAGCCTCAGTTTGGTATTCCAGTTGCCTCTGGGCATTCCAAGCCTCATTCTGGTGCCACCAGAGATTTTGACTACACTTCCACGGGAGTCCCATAGCAACTTCTTCCATGCCTGTGGGAATCTCATGGTAACTTATTCCATCCCCAGAGGAATCTCATGGGTTCCACAGGATTCCAGCAATCCCCATTTTTGTGCAGCTCTCTTATCCGTTGCCAGTTTTGCTTTGGTTGGAGGAGGTGGCATCTACCTCTAATCCCTCCAGTGGAGCAATGCTCAGTATCAGTATCAGCATTTTTCTTAAACCTAGACATTCTGGGTAACAGACAATCCTGATGTTGATCTTTTTGGCCATAGACATACACCTTCTAAGATGGCAAATACACATTTACTTTTTAGACTTGCCCTAGTTCTGCCCCAAAATGTGGCTAGACCATGCACCTGAAGACACCGGCAAGGCAAAACAGGAACAGGAAACACAATGGACAAGGCAGGACTAGAAAGACCTTGTACAGGAGGAGGACCTGGGCTTTCTTTAAATATGCCCAGGCCTGTGACATCACTCTGGGTGTGCCTGCAAGGCTTCCCGCCGATAGCCCAATAAAACACAGACTGTGACACACACCCATGCCCTAGGAAGCCAGTACACAGCTGATGAGTGAAGCAGTACGCCGTTGCACGGAGGCCCCGGAGCAGAGTGGTAAGAATCAGGGGGTCGGGGCAGTGCCATGACATTGGGTTTTTTTCCAAGTACATGTGACGTGGATTGGCCACTGTTGGAAACAGGATACTGGGTATATGGACCATTGGTCTGACCCAGTACAACTATTTTTATGTTCTTATGCACATCTAAAACCAGAATACCATTTCTAAAATAAGCACCATCATCCTCTGGATTCTATAAATGGCACCCAAATTTGCATGCACAAATTTGGACAAATGTGCAATTTGCACGTGGAATTTAATTGAGTAATGAGCCAATTGGCACCAATAATTGGGTATCAGTGTACAGTAGGCAGGAGTGGAGGAGTGGCCTAGTGGCTAGAGCACCAGTCTTGAAATCCAGAGGTGGCTGGTTCAAATCTCACTGCTGCTCCTTGTGATCTTCGGCAAGTCACTTAACCCTCCATTGCCTCAGGTACAAAATTAGATTGTGAGCCCTCCTGGGACAGAGAAATATCCAATGTACCTGAATGTAACTCACCTTGAGCTACTACTGAAAAAGGCATGAGCAAAAATTTAAATAAATAAATTAACAATCAGTTATTGGTGTTACTTGGCAACAATTTAGACTTGCATACACATTTTGCTATGCTCTATTCTATAAAGATGCTCGCACAAATCTGTAGCGCATAACTGAAAAGGGGGTGTGGCCATGGTAGGGGCATGGGTGGGTCAGGCGAATTCACTAAAGATGCGTACAGTATTATAAAATTTGGAGGACCTGTGCGTAATTTAAATATGAGAATTTTTACTAATTTTCAGTTGCTGTAAATCCTAGTGCCCAAAGTTGGTACTTTTTCCTGCGCAATACACTAGTATATAAACAGCTCCCAACTTGGAGCGCCATTTATAGAACAGCGCTCAGCATACATTTTTTTTTTGCACGCAAATTTGGGCGCCATTTACTGAATCTAGTCCAATGTGGGTTATTTATTTATTTGCAGCATTTATATCCCACAATTTCACACCCATGGGCAGGCCCAATGTGGCTTACAACAATCTACATAAAAACACAGCACGTCAGGGGTCAAACAATTAATGTCTTGGAAGTATAATGGGGAAAAGGCAAAGCGAGGTAAAGTAAAAGAGAAACAGCAGCGGTGAGTAATGTGACACCGGGGTAAGACAGATCAGAAGGTACAGATGCCTGGCGGGAGTGATGCGTACGCTTTGCCAAATAGAAAGGTCTTGAGGCGCTTTTTGAAAGTAGGGCGATCAGTAGTAAGTTTCACCAGTTTAGGCAGTTCATTCCAGAGATGAGCGCTAGAGTAGGAGAAAGTTGATGCATAGGTGCTTTTGTATTTAAGTCCATTATATACTGGGTAATGGAGGTTTAAGTACGTTCGTGAGGATCTGTTACTTATATGCAGTGTGTTTTTTCTAGCAAAAAAGATGCGGTACTCAAATGCCAGGCCACCCTTCAGGGGTGGGGTGGTCACTAAGGGACCCACCCCACGATAGCCAGGCCCCCCTGCAACCAGTCACAGAATCTATGACAAGGCAGAATTTGTATATGGAGCCTGAGCTCTTTCATTAAAATATGAGGACCACGGGTCAATTGTAGCAGACAATGGAAAAGGTGCCGGTACTGAGTACCCCCAAGTGCCTCCTCAAAAAAATCCCTGCTTTTATCTAAAAATGCTGCAATTTATTTCATGCTAAAAATCATTCTAAAATATTCTGTAAGGCTTTCTCCAGCACCTTAATTTTACCTTTGTCAGAGACGCTTGTAGCCTTCATGTTACTGCTTCGTTTCCTGTGCTGTTTGACATGATCAAAAATATTAAAAACCATTTACTTCCAGCCCAGAGCTACGCTCCCGATTTCATTTGCAGGAAAAAGCTGATAAAGACCTTATTTTCAACCAGGTTAAGAAGAAGCCATTATATGTGGGTTGCAGGATTGATATTTTTCAAGATCTGTCCTAGGCAATACAGAAGAGGCACAGAAAGTACATCATCAAGGAAGGGGATTTTGATGAGCTAAAGCCAAGATAATCTTTCTTTACGCTGTAAAATATTTGTTTTATGATTATGCTGAGGTATATTATTCCTGAATAAGGAACCAGAAAAAAATGGAGAGTGGTGATGGAACTCTGCTTACTTGAAAGATGAATTGTCTGACAAGTCTCTTGTGGGAACAGTTTGAAAGGAGTTTTCAAATGATTGTATCTGGATAACTAAGTAACTACCTGGATAAAATCTTTAGTTGAAAACTGGGTAAAAATACCTTTCTCAAGTGCGTCTTAACAATGGTTTCTGGACATGTGCCTGGAGTTCTGGTGAAACTTCTGGTGTAGACAGAGAGATAGATCTGGAAGTCATCAGTGTAATGACAATACTGAAAGTGGCCTAGTGGTTAGAGCACCAGTCTAGACAGCCAGAGGTTACCAGTTCAAATCCCACTGCTGCTCCTTGCGATCTTGGGCAAGTTACTTCACTGCCCTTTGCTTCAGATACAAATGTAGATTGTGAACCTTCCAGGTATGCTACTACTGAAAAGATGTGAGCAAAATCCTAATAAATAAAACAGGAGATCAAAAACCCATAGAAAACTATTCTGTTTATATATTGGTGGATAGTTCTGACAGTCATAGACTAGTGAAGTTGTTCTGGCATTTGCCAGAATTTCAATCATTTCCTGGTAATTCCATGGGATTGGTAGGACAGCTTCATCGCCATAATCATTAATAGAGATGTTTGCATATGAAATATGTACAAACATGGCTGACATATATATATATATTATTACTACTACTACTTATCATTTCTAAAGCGCTACTAGACGTACGCAGCGCTGTACACTTGAACATGAAGAGACCGTGCTCGACAGAGCTTACAATCTAATTAGGACAGACAAACAGGACAAACAAGAGATAAGGGAATATTAAAGTGAGGATGATAAAAATAAGGGTTCTGAACAAATGAATAAGGGTTAGGAGTTAAAAGCAGCATCAAAAAGGTGGGCTTTTAGCTTAGATTTGAAGACGGCCAGATATGGAGCTTGATGCACCGGCTCAGGAAGTCTATTCCAGGCATATGGTGCAGCAAGATAAAAGGAATGGAGTCTGGAGTAGCATAAGAGTCATAGGGATCATTAGCATGAATGTTAAAATCCCCAAGAATGAGGGAAGGAGATGAAGGTTCAAGAAAGAAGGAAAGCCAGGCATCAAAGTCAGTGAGAAAGGAAGAAAGGGACTTATCAGGGGGTCGATAAATGACTGCTACTCGGAGAGGCAGAGGAGCAAACAGACGGATGGAGTGGACTTCGAAGGAAGAAAAACAGTGAGACTGAGGTGGAAGAAGAGGTTGAAATCTACAAGAGGGTGAAAGTAGTAGCCCGACACCACCTCCGCGGCCAACCGGGTGAGGAGTATGGGAGAAAAGATAACCTCCATGGCATAGGGCCGCGACCGAAGCAGAGTCTTCAGGGTAAAGCCAAGTTTCAGTTAGGGCAAGCAGATGGAGAGTACGAGAGATAAAGAGGTCATGGATGTAGGAAAGTTAGTTACAGACAGAACGGGCATTCCACAGAGCGCAAGAGAAAGGCAGGGAAGAAGGGGGGAGGAGAGGAACAGAAACTAGATTGGAGATATCACGGTGTGACCTGCATAAATAGGATGAGAGCTGATGTGGAGGACCAGGATTGGGATTAATGTCCCCAGTGGAGAGCAGGAGAAGGAGCAAGAGAGTACGGAGAAAAGTAGGAGAGGTATGACGACAGCGACAAAGGCGAGATGTACTCAGATAGAAAGGAGATGGATGAATGGAAGGAAGTATTAAAGATTGAGAGCTGAGAAAAAGGAAGAGGAAAAAAGAGATGGTGAGATGATGAATAGAGGGTGGACAATGTGTTCCTGCAGTGTACAGTGGTTTCAGAGGGAGAAACAGATTAGGAAGGGTCAGTACCAATATAACAAATGTAGAATATGACAATAGGTAAAAGGCCCTAAGGCAGTGGTTCCCAAACCTGATCCTGGAGGCACCCCAGCCAGTCAGGTTTTCAGCATATCCACAATGAATATTCATGAGAGGGTTTTGAATGCAGAGAAAGCAATGCATTTCTAGTACATTGCCTGAGACCAGTAGTTCTGAAGCCAGTTCTCGGGACACACCTAGCCAATCAGGTTTTCAGAATGCCCACAATGAATAAATGTAAAATAGATTTGCATATAATGGAGAAAGTGCTTGCAAATTTATATCATGCATATTTGTTGTGGATATTCTGAAAACCTGACTGGCTGGGTTTCTCTTGAGGACCGGGTTGATGACCCCTATCTTAGATTAATGCTTCTGAATCCTCTCCTGGAAGCATACCCAGCCAGTCAGGTTTTCAGGATTATCACAATGAATATGCATGAGATGGATTTACATACAATGGGTCTCCAGCATATGCAGATTTATCTCACGTGTACTCACTGTGGTATTCCTGAAAATCTGACTGGCTCGGTGTGCCTCCGGGAGAGGGTTGAAAGGCGCAGCCAAGGCCTCAGAGAGACAGAGTAGGGCTCAGGGCAGGGCTGCTGCTGCCGCCGCCACCTGCCCCTGCTCCTCCCTCTTTTTGGGCAGCCGCTGCCCCTGCCCCTTACCTTCCTGTGTCTTCTCTTCTGCTCCCTCAGTCTGTCACTCTCGCTGCTGCTGTGTACCGGAACCCGGGTTATTACGTTAATGCAATCACCGGGGTCACGACACACAGGAGCAGGAGAGAGGCAGACCTTGGGAGGCCAGGCCCGGGGAATCTTGTCCCCTCCCTCGGCATCCCTGGGCACAGCCTAAGATGTCGGTTGCTATCTAGCTTTCTTTTCACCTCTTCACAAAAAAGGAGACTTAGTGCCTGTCCCAAGCTTTCTTGAATTCAATTTCTGTTTTTGTCTGCACATCTCCATAAGGATGCTCTTGCATGCATCCATTACCATCCATTTTTTTTTGTGAAAGAATATTTCCTGACATTGCTCATGGGTTGACTCTTGGTGCCTCATACTGTGATGTCTTGTTCTAGAGTATTATTTCCTCTGAAAACCGCATTATCTATATCTTTCACATGTTTGAATGTCTCTCTCTGTCATATCCCTCCTGTCCCCTTCCCTTCCCTTAGAGCCTATACTTAGGGTCTTGTCTCATCACATGTTTTGGTATAGTCCCTGCAGCACATTGATAGCCCTTCTCTGGACTACTTCTACTCTGACTGTGCCAATGTGAAAGTAAGGTGTCCAGACTTGCATACACTCTTTTAGCTGAGATTTCACCATGATCTGTGCAGAGGTATTTTTACATCCTTTTTTCTACTGCTTATGCCTATCCCTTTGCACCCTAACATTTCCTTGGCTTTGGCCCCTACCTAATCATATTGTTGTTCCATCTTGAGATCATCAGACATGATTGCCCCAAGTTCTCTTTCCTGGTTAGTGCACATCAGTATCTTGCTGTCATCATGGATTTCATCTTCAGATTACATTACATTAGATACTTGTATCCTGTAGAAGTAGGGTTACCATATTTTGTCCCCCACACACCCTGCCTCGCCCCCTTTCACACCACCCCGCCCCGTCACACCCTCGCTCTGCCCCTGTCACATTTTCCCCTCCCCCCTGTAACATACCCCGTCGCCAAACCCTCCCCGTCACCCCCTCCCCTTACCTTACTACTGCCCTGGTGGTCTAGTGACCTCTTTGGGGCAGGAAAGAGCCCCCTCTTTCCTGCCCGGAGCGCTGCCCTGCTTGCATCCTTCCTGTTGCTGATCCTTGGCGCCAATTCAAAATGGCCACCGAGAGTTGAAGTCTCGCGAGGTCACTTCAACTCTCAGCGGCCATTTTGTTAAATCAGCGCCGAGGATCAGCAACAGGAAGGATGCAAGCAGGGCAGCGCTCCGGGCAGGAAAGAGGGGGCTCTTTCCTGCCCTGAAGGCGGAAGAGGTCACGAGACCACCAGGGCACTAGTAAGTAAGGGGAGGGGAGGCTAATCTGCCCGTTTGTCCAGACATCCGGACAAACGGGCAGATTGGCAAAACCCGCCCGGTTGCCCGGACATGCCCTCAAAAAGAGGACATATCCAGGTAAATCCGGACATATGGTAACCCTATGTAGAAGTCTCTAGAGTTCAGTGCAGTTAACAAAAAAAGAGAACTGGGATCATATCTGATTGCTTAGTGCAGTGGTTCTCAAACCTGGTCCTGGAGGCACCCCAACCAGTCAGGTTTTCAATATCTCCACAATGAATATTCATGAGATAGATGTGCATGCAGTGGAGGCAGTGCAAGGAAATCGCTCTCATGAATATTCATTGTGGGTATCTTGAAAACCTGGCTGGCTGGGGTGCTTCCAGGACCAGGTTTGGGAAACACTGGCTTAGTGTGTTACAAACCTTCGGACCAAAAACGTTTTTTGCATTTTGCAGAGTAGTTTATAATTGGATAATTGTGTTAAAGAAATCGGTAGAGAATTCCACCATTTCTTCATTCAGTCCCAACTGATAAGCACACAACTGAGTATACTCTCAGCGTATACTCACTCCGGGGTGTCCACTCTGTAGCAGGCCTCAGTATCATCTACAAAAAGTCAAAGTTTTCCTTCTAATCCCTCATTGGTATTGATCATAGAGGCTCCAACGCTCAAAAGTAAATGCAGGCACTAGAGGCCATTAGCGCCGTACTAGCGCCTGCATTTACCTACTCAGAATGTTCAGAGGGGTCTAGCGCAGGAAACAACGAGCACACCAGGCATTAGCGCAGGTATTTTTCTTGGTTTGCTTTTTTTCCTGCTCCCAGCTCTATTTTTTCCTAAAATATTGTGGGCAAATGATTTTTACTTTTTCTTTGCAAGTATAAGTCATTTGTATTGTCATAATACATATTTACTTTATTTATTTATTTATTTATTGTGGAGGAGTGGCCTAGTGGTTAGGGTGGTGGACTTTGATCCTGGGGAACTGAGGAACTGAGTTTGATTCCCACTTCAGGCACAGGCAGCTCCTTGTGACTCTGGGCAAGTCACTTAACCCTCCATTGCCCCATGTAAGCCGCATTGAGCCTGCCATGAGTGGGAAAGCGCAGGGTACAAATGTAACAAAAATAAAATAGATACTATTGGAGATTCTACATGGAATGTTGCTACTATTGGAGATTCTACATGGAATGTTGCTATTCCACTAGCAACATTCCATGTAGAAGGCTGCGCAGGCTTCTGTTTCTGTGAGTCTGACGTCCTGCACGTATCAGACTCACAGAAGCAGAAACCTGCACGGCCACATTAGTGATCTGCAAGGGCCGACTTCTACATGGAATGTTGCTAGTGGAATAGCAACATTCCATGTAGAATCTCAAATAGTAGCAACAGTGGAGGAGTGGCCTAGTGGTTAGGGTGGTGGACTTTGGTCCTGAGGAACTGAGTTTGATTCCCACTTCAGGCACAGGCAGCTCCTTGTGACTCTGGGCAAGTCACTTAACCCTCCATTGCCCCATGTAAGCCGCATTGAGCCTGCCATGAGTGGGAAAGCGTGGGGTACAAATGCAACAAAAATAAAAAATTTACTGGGATTTCATTAGCTGCCTTGATGAAGAGATTCACCCAAGGCAGTGTACAGCAGGTAGTTTGACATTAGGTCAAATATAAACATGGATACAATAAGGGCCTCTTTTATCAAGCCACACTAGCGGCTCCCGGTGCAGTAATGCAGACAAAGCCCATTCACTTTGAAAGGGCTCCGTCGGCATTGCTGAGTGGGAACCGCTAGGCCCTAAATGAGGTAAACTTAAAACGTAATAATAGGACTACCATGAAACACTATCAAAAATATACACATTTAACAGCACTGAAATTCAAACAACAGAGATATAATACAATGTCAGCATAATTCTGATGAAACATCTTATAAGCATGCGTTAGAACATTCAAATAATATAGATATGATGCTAATGTTTTTCTACAACGCAGCCAAGGAGTCAAGCGCAGATATATAGATGGGGACAAGATGGGTGGTACAGAGTCAGTTGGGTTAAATGGGTGGTTAAACAAGATATAAAGAACTGGTCTAAGTTACAGTATGTGCAGCAAGCTAGTCCAGGTGCACAGTGGTATATGTTGTGATTGAATGTATTTGAAATTGATAAATATAAAGTGTTTTTTTTTTTTTTTAAAGAATGAGTAGACTCGAGGGAGTATTTGTGAATTTTAAGGGAGACTAAATAGGAGAAAGTTTGAGATAGTATTAGTTTGGTTCATGCAAGGAAAATGAATGACTTAACATACCAGTGATCTAATAAGCATGCCTCAAGGATTTTATGAAAGCCACCTCACTGCCAATTAACAACTAAAGCTTGAAAAGCCAATTGACATCATTGGATGCTACGATATCAGCTTTGTACAAGACAAGCTCCAGGTTTAGATCACCATTGGATGCTAGAACACAGTGGGAAACGCCTTCCATCATATTGTACTGCTATTATGTAATATACCACCAGGGCTTGGAAAAGAGAAAGACCTTTAACTAGTCCCAAATGGCAAGAAATCAAGATTTTTCCTTCAATATTTTGTGAAGTTAGTCAGCCAGAGAGGAATACACAGGGTTTGTTGTTTATGTCCATGGGTGTGGAATGCATCAATTCAGCTTTTGACTGGTGTTCATGTTGACTCCAAAGAACTGTCTCCATGGGTGAAATTCTGCTTTTCTGCCAGAAAAGCTTTCCTACTGAGCCACAGCCCATTATTAAACTTTTGGAAAAAAGCACTTGTTTTTGCAAATGTGAAATGGTCATAGAAACTGACAGTAGATAAACACTGGTAAACCCATTCAGTCTGTTCATTTTCCATAGCTATTGTATTACCACAGACCCTACTTAATCTAGATAGATGGATGGATAGATAGACATGGTGTATGTATAGATAGATAGATAAAGATATATACACACATGCAAGATAGATAGATAGATAAAGATATATACACACATGCACACACACACACACACCATATATTTCCTGAAAAGGCTTGGCTTGTGTCCCTACACAACTGAATTGCATGTCAGAGTGGAGCAGGTTGGATCTATCTATCTATCTATCTATCTATCTATCTATCTATCTATCTATCTATCTATCTATCTATCTATCTATCTATCTATCTATCTATCTATCTATCTATCTATCTATCTATCTATCTATCTATCTATCTATCTATCTATCTATCTATCTATTCCCAAACCTGTCCTGGGGGAACCCTATGCAGTCAGCTTTTCAGGATATCCATAATGAATATTCATGAGATCAATTTGTATACACTGCCTCCTTGGTATGCAGATTGAGCTCATGTATATTTATTGTGGATATCCTGAAAACCTGACTGGCTGGGGTTTCCCCGGGAGCAAATCGCCAGGAAAGTAAAGTTTCAAAAAAAATGTTCAATTTATTCAGCACTAAAATCCTAAATAAATAAATAAATAAATAGTTAAAAGCCCAACATGGCCATGTTTCGCACTCACAAAGGGCTGCATCAGGGGCTTGAGATCGAACTTCTCTCCTGAAAAGCAGCAGCAACAACAACAGCAGCAGTAAGTGATGGATTCCTGGCAATTTGCTTCATTCTGTAGGCTGTGCTGGATCTTGTAAATCGTCAGCCCACCTGTTTTCTTGGGGTTCCCTCAAGACAGGTTTGGGAATCATTGATCTATCTATCCTACAGAGATATTTTTCAAAACTGTTCCATTCTGAGATGCAGTTCAGTACTTGTTAGGGAATGCCTTTTCGGACTGAATGAATATGTACTACAGGGCCTCCGAGAGACTGAACTGGGCCCAGGGCAGAGCTGCCGCCGGGCCCGGATCGCTGTCGCCCGCCCTACACAATCCAATTACCTTTGCTGGCGGGGATCCCAAGGCCCTGCCAGCAGAAAATGTGTTCCTCCAGTGCTGCTCTTCTGTCGATTGCCTGTGCAGTCACTCAGCTGGGCAGAAGAGCAGCACTGGAGGTGCTCCTCCAGACTGGGTCCTCCCCAGCCTTCAAGGGGGGCCCGGCTGCAGCGCTGGAGTTTTCTCTCTCCTGCTTCTGTTGGGACGCGATCACTCGGGTCCCGTCAGGAGCAGGAGAGAGAGAGAGACCCTGGCGCCGGGCCCCCCTGGGAGGCCCGGGCCCGGGGAATTTTGCCCCCACTCTCAGTGGCTATGATGTATTCTGCTTCTGGTAAAGCTAATAAAATAAGCATTATAAAATATATATAACTGTAGAGAGAAAAAGAGAATGTGATCATATATATTTAAGAAAACATAAATGTTCATATATTCACATACATTATTTATACAGATGTGCGTGTTTGAGTCTTCTGGTATGTTTTCATTTGCCAAGAAATAGTGAAGATAATATAAAACTTCTTGCACTTCAGATGAGTCAACTCAAGCGCAAATCAGAGGCTACGTTGAGGTAAGATTCCCTCGTCTCCAGTTGTGATCTGACCCATTATTCACCAAGCAACGATCTGAGGCTCTCAACATCCAAGAACTGCCATTTGGACCTCAACCAGAATCTCAAAGGTGAAATTTTACCTCTTGCAAAAATACAGGGGAAGCACAGATGGTTCTTCTTAAGCACTGCATGAAACAGCCAAGGTAGATAAGCCAAAAATAATGTAATGGAGCCCTTTTTAGAAGGAAGTAACCATGAGATGAGAAGTAGAAGCACAGCAAAGAATAACAAGCTGCCTGAAAAATATTGGATTTCTGTCTATCTCCAGATAGTCTGACACAGTTTAAATTTCAATGCTGAACAGACGAGACAGACAATAATGTCCTGAACTAAACCATAATGGAGAAACAGCCTCTGAAAATTTGTTCTATGGATTTTATGCGTAAAATGACATATTTCCTGTATTGCATTAAGCCCTCTGCTCAAATTATGCTGGTCTGCTAATTAGTACAAACAGAAATTTATTAGTAATAAATGAAAATGAAGGTTTGACAGAGTTGTTCACCTCCCTAAACAGCATTGTGCTATGTATCCATCTATTATTCAGTCTCAACAGCTTGTGCATTTTTGAGATGAACACATTTTGCTGATTTTTGAAGGGATTAAGTTCTAGGGATTAAGATCACTGTTCCGCTTTCAGATCGAAGGAAGGAAAATCATAACACGATGCAGGGGAAATTCTGTTTCTGACAGAGCTGATATCATTTCTTTCCAGAAAATACAGCTCTATTCTTACTGATGGAATTCACCATTTGTATCGCAAAACCAAGAACGAAGGTGTGGAAAGGTACGGGATACAAGTTGAAGACAACAAAAGTGTTATTAAACAGATATAAATAGACCCAACAACAGACATGTTTCAGCTTCACACCTACATTAAAAGCCATATAATGAATGAATTGCAAATATAGTACAACAACCAAACCTTTATACAAAAGCTTAGTACAAAATAATGCCATATGGATCCAATGGTAGAATGTGAAAAAGCCTTTGGTAGCTTCCACAAAACATAGTGGAGGCGTCAACCTGAAAAATGGCCATTGCTGGGTTTTTTTAAAATACTTGTTTAATAAAGACTTTGTTGTTTTCAACTCACATCCCTTGCCTTCTGACACCTTCACTCTTGATTTGTTTTCTTCATTGCTTGTGGAGGTTACCTTGTCTTCTTCCCAACTTGTAGAGTGAAACAAAAATCAGGTGTTTTCAGTTGTAAATGTATGAGCTCCAAGCACTGTTCCCTGCAAGCTGAGCGGGAGTCCTTCAACTACATTGCTGACAGTAGGGGGTGGGGTATTTTTAGTTGCTAGGGACAAGCAGGTTCCCTGGAATCCTGCAGAGCTTGCCTGTCTCTCACTATTGAAAATGTGATAGTGAAACAGCACCTCCCACTGGCAGGACTGTATGTGGATGACTCCCACTCAGTTTAGAGGGAACAATGGTTATGGGTTCTTTTTGAACTTAATGGAAGACTGGAGTAAGTCTAAGCCTCTCTATCCAATTTCCGTTTCATTGCTCACTTCCACGGTCCTTTTTTTTTTTTCTTTCTCTCTTTCCAGGTTAAAGCTGCCTCCAAACATACAGAGATTGCCATTTCTCTCCTTGTTTTTTTTCTGTAAGGAGAACAGTTTTTCAATGTGTTTAACATGGGTAAATTTGTTTACCTGCATAAAATGGGCTTCTTTAAACTGTTCACTGCAATTAAATGTACAAGTGTGGTGAAAAAGACACAATAGTAAGTTCTCCATGAGCAAAACATTAAGCATACTTTTACCTGCAGGGAACTGGGGCATTCTCAGAGGCTGGGAGAGGTCAGGGGATTGAATGTATCCATGGATGCCAATCATAGTGCAGACACCAGTCACCTGGAGTCACTAGAGTTGACAAATGATCCCATTGCATTTTCTAACATTCCAAAAGGTAGCTGAACCACAAGATGTGGTCATGGCCCCTGTGATATTAATCTTTTCATTATGTGAGACTTCCTGCTTAAGGACAATTATCAGGTGCAATAGTTTGTGATGGTGGGGTGATCACTCACCTCTAGATCATTCTCATTTTGTGTACTCAATTGGGTATTTCATTCATCAAGAAACTGGTTAGGAATACTCCAAAGAGGTGTGAACTTCCTTCAACCTAGCCAAAAGTCCCATTAGACTAACCTGGTGCTTCTGAAGCTAAAAACCAAGTTTTTCTATCAAAAATGAAAATAAAACAAGCTTGTATAAACTAGAGGGCCTGTTCAAGGACAGTATTAACCTTAAGGGCACTGTGGATGAGCCCAAAGGATGGCTCTCATACCAGGGTTCATATCTCACTGATTCTCCTTGTTGTCTTGGGCAAATCATTTACCCCTAAATTCTTTATAGGGCACCTAAAGTTAGGCACCCAATTACACACCAAGTTATAGAATAGGGTCAGTTAAGTACGTAACATAATTAGTTAATTGGCACTAAATTGTTACTTAATTGGAGATAGATACCAATAATTGGCATAAACAAGCAGTAATTGACACTAATTAGTAGTTGCATGCGTAACTGACTTACACTCCTATTCTGTGTACTGAGTGTCCAAATTCTATAGGACACAGGTCAAAAGGGAAGTTGATGTGGGAGGAGCAAGGGCGTGTCAATTCCTGTGCACACTTTATAGAATTGCTGCATTTACATGCCCAACTACCGCATTTAGGCGCCATCATTTACGCTAACGATAGACATGGAATAAGCAATCTTGCCTAAAGTTTGGCACATAACTGCAGGCTTATACTAATATTCTATAACAGATTTGGCACACAACGGTTGATGACCTGGCTTAATTTCCGTTTTGCTCAGGGGCACTATCCCACTGTCTGTCACATTATCTCAACTCCAATCTTGAAAAATTCTACTGGGCCAAAATCCCAGGTCTGCGATTATAGACCAGTGGCGTCAATTTCTCTGTTTGCTAGAATCTTAGAGGCATCGGTTACATAGCAACTTGTGGAATATTTAAATCAACATAGCATCTTTTCATCTTATTTTTCACGGAGAGGGTGGTGGATACGTGGAATGCCCTCCTGCGGGAGGTGGTGGAGATGAAAACGGTAATGGAATCCAAACGTGCGTGGGATAAACAAAAAAGGAATCCTGTTTAGAAGGAATGGATCCGCGGAATCTTAGCAGAGATTATGTGGCGACGCCGGTAATTGGGTGTCGCGTGCTCGAGGACCTTGGCATACTGTCAGGCTTCTTCCCTGGGAGCACTGGGTTCGTGAGCCCATGGGCCACTACCGTGGAGCGGCAGTGGCAGGCAAGATCACCTCCAAGGTAGAGATGAGACAAAACTGGACCGGAACCCCGGACTGGAGTTCTACACCGGAATACACGGAACTGGAACGCACCGGACGGGTGCGAACTGGAGTGGAGCCCGCTGGACTGGAACACACTGGAGGGCCCCACAGGACTGGAACATACAGGAGTGAAACCCGCTGGACTGGAACACACTGGACCTAGGCTTCACCTACGCTTGACCACCTTTCCCCGATGGTTGAGCCCTCAGGTTCTGGCAGCCGGTAGGACTTACAGGAAAACCCGGAACTGGAACTTGCAAGCAGGAACAGCAGGAATGAAGATCCAGGAGTGCCCCCTGGCACCTAGGCGCAGACAAGGCCGACAGGCAGGGACTGACCGGGTTCTGGCAGTCGGCAGGTTTAAACACAATGACTAGTAAACTGTACCTAGGCTAATAGAAACGCTATACCCAGGCAAACCAGTCATACACAAGAAACAAACACAGAGCACTAGCAAAGCTATACACAGGCTAACAAGCCACACGGTGCCTAAGCTGGCTAGTCTAAACAAACACAGAGCACTAGCAAAGCTATACACAGGCTAACAAGCCACACGGTGCCTAAGCTGTCTAGTCAAACATAGAAACTCACACAGAGCAAACACTGAAACAGTGTACAGAGCACTCTATACACCAGGGCCCTAGATGAAATGCAAAGGCCAGGGCTGTAGTTTCTAAGTGATTAATAAAGCCCTTCCACACCAGAGGCACAGCTGCAGCAATCACCTTGCATCCAAACAGAGGCTTGACACACAGAGAAGTCAGCCCAGCGGGAGCCATCTTGGATACTGGCATAGAGGAGTCAGCGGCAGCCATCTTGGAAAAGGCATAGCCCACACAGGTGAGGTTCAGTAGGGCAATCAGCACACAGAGCCAGAGAGAAACTAAGACAGAGACAGACACAGAGACAAGCAGAAGCCAGCACAGCCACTGACTCCCAGAAACAGGGTAAGTCTGAGGGTGGTCACTGCCACAGACGTAACATTGGGAAGCAAAACTGGTGCTGGGCAGACTTCTATGCTTCTACGTCCTGATCGTGACTGAATAGATATGGATGGGCTTGAGTGTAAAGTGTAAGGGGCTTCGATGTTAGCTTCAGAACCTTTAGTACAAGAAGAGTGCGGGGCAGATTTCTACAGTCTGTGCCCTCAGAATGGCAAGGACAAATCAAACCTGGGTATACATATAAAGTATCACATACCATGGGAGAATGCTGGTTATGTCCCCACTAAATAACGTGTAAAATTTGCAGCTACAAGTCCCTTGTTAAGCCACAGTAACTGCATTATTTTTCACTATCTATCTATATAATAATTGGTAACTCTGCTTCCCTGGACGGCTGGCTGGTTGGGTTCGTAACAGCATGCTGACGTCACCTCGCCTCCAGCGTTCCTTTCCCTCTCAGTGTCCCGCCCTCGCGGAAAGATGAAATGATGTCAGAGGAGGGCGGGACACTGAGAGGGAAGGCAAGGGAAGGCTGGAGGCGACACGAGCCCAGCCTGCCGCTGCTGCGACCTGAGGTAAGATGAACGGCTTAAAGGCAGGGCAGCAGGAAGGACAGAGTCACTGGGGAGGGGAGAATCGCTGGATATGGAGGGGAGGGGGGGGAGAATCGCTGGACATGAATGGGATGGGAGGAGAGGGGAGAATCGTGGGACATGGATGGGAGGGCAGGGCGGAGGAGAATCACTGGACATGGAGGGGAGGGGAGGGGAGAATCGCTGGACATGGATGGGATGGGAGGAGAGGGGAGAATTGCGAGACATGGATGGGATGGGAGGGCAGGGCAGAGGAGAATCGCTGGACATGGAAGGGATGGGAGGCGAGGGGAGAATCGTGGGACATGGATGGGAGGGCAGGGCGGAGGAGAATCACTGGACATGGAGGGGAGGGGAGGGGAGAATCGCTGGACATGGATGGGATGGGAGGAGAGAGGAGAATTGCGAGACATGGATGGGATGGGAGGGCAGGGCAGAGGAGAATCGCTGGACATGGAGGGGATGGGAGGCGAGGGGAGAATCGTGGGACATGGATGGGAGGGCAGGGTGGAGGAGAATCACTGGACATGGTGGGGAAGCCAGAATTTTAGGACATGGAGGGGAGGGCAGGGCAGAGGAGAAATGCTGAGCATGGAGGGGAGGCCAGAATCGCGGGACATGGAGGGGAGGGCAGGGCAGAGGAGAATCACTGGACATGGATTGGATGGGAGGGGAGAGGAGAATCGCTGGACATGGATGGGATGGGAGGGGAGGGAAGAATCGCTGGACATGGAGGGGAGGGCAGGGGAGAGAGGAGAAATCGCTTAGATGAGAGCCTTCCTAGGGCCCGTTTCATTTTTCATGAAACGGGCTTTGTTGCTTGTGGCTTAATAATAGGGCCCCTTAATGTATTTCTTTATTTGATTATATATTTTCTGACCAGTAGGCATCCAATTTCTGGTGGTCATTGGCACTGAAGCAGAAAAGAGAGGGAGGGGGGGCATTGAAAGTAACTTTTGCACAGGGTGCATTTTTATCCAGCAACTGCCCTGGTCACTAGGATTGTTCATGGTCACATTAGAAGGGTTTTGTACGACACATGGATCAGACATGGGAAGGAGCCTTCTAATTTCATTTTGTAAAGTGCATTATGAGAACAATAACATTTGAGAATATATACCCAAACCTTTTCTTAAAGCATCATCTTCTCTTGTTCAAAATATAGACTGGGCTCCTTTCACTCAGGGAGGTTTTTTTTTTTTTTCCCACATCAAGATTGCCATGTCCGTCTTTCATTATTAATGCTTTTGGGGACAAAACAAATAGAATTTGCCTTCAACTTATTTAACTTGCTTCATTTACTATTTATTAGTATCTACCATCCTCTTTCAGACCCTGGCAGGAAGAAATATCAATA